>NC_137713.1:3720818-4329568 GCF_964034855.1 Anser brachyrhynchus | reverse complement strand
TTATTTTTGTTGGACTGAAATAGTAAGACTTCTGGGGCAAGAACTAATTGGTTCACAAAGTGTGTTGAATGCTGTTGGCCCTTAATGACTAATTTGTTATTTTGTGTGCAGGCACTTTAGTGAATTTTTGCGAAGTCATCATTTCTGTAAATATCAGATCGAGGTGCTGACTAGTGGGACTGTTTATCTAGCTGACATACTTTTCTGTGAATCAGCTCTGTTCTATTTCTCTGAGGTGAGTATTGGGGTTGTGATTTGTTGTTTTTTTTTTTTATTCCATTCTATCACATGGAAAATATCTTAAATATAACAAAATAAATATAACCAAGCACCTTAAATATAACCAAAGCGATGAGGTGTATCTGTTTTTTCTGGGATTAAATGCATTAAACTGATCTTGCCCGTTTGGAAAAATTTCAGATATTCAAACCTGTACACCGTATTGTAAGATGAGTATTCACACGTGTCTTCTCCAGTTTAGAGAGCGCTTCTAAGTGTCTCTTTGCTTTGTAGAAGCTTTGACATAGACTTCTTAATCTTGCCAAATGAAGCACTGACTTTGAAAGCCTTAAGCACAGGTAAAGAAAAAGTCTTGTCTTAATTAGAGAGGGTACCAGCCTCGTGTATGATAGGATAAACGTAAGGTTTTACAGAAACGTAAGGTTTTACAGCTGTGAGGTCCTGTACCTCTAGGGAATCATCTGTCAGGAGTAAGATAATTGTCCTGATAGTCTGACAAGCCAATATAGTTTGGAACGGCAAGCAGGGAAGCTGAGACATGCTGTAAACTAAGTATAGCATGAAAATAGCTTTTCCTTTGTCTTTCACTATGATATAAACAAGTAATTGTTTGGAAACTAAATGCAAAAATCTGTACAAAAAAGAAATTTCACAAGCTCCTTTTTTTAACAAACTGAATGCAACAAGCTAATTCTGTCTGCAGCACTATCAGACAATTCAAAGTATATGCCTTCGTGATAATTTTTTGTCACAAATTTATGGTCTGTTTATTACTTTAAGTGGGATGGAGTAAGTTGGTTTGTGCTTGTTGTGTTTTCTTGCTAAAACTTTATTTTTAATTTCCCTTCTAGTACATGGAGAAAGAAGAAGCAGTTAATGTATTGCAGTTCTGGTTGGCAGCAGATAACTTCCAGTCTCAACTTGCTGCCAAAAAAGGCCAGTATGATGGGCAAGAAGCACAGAATGACGCCATGATTTTATATGACAAGTGAGGGAGTTCTACAACTATGTTTCTGAAGCTCTAATTTTGTCTTTGCACTTCTGTGTTGCGGTGTGCAAGAGGAACTTTTAATTTTCAAATGCTGTGCAGTCTTGCATCGTTTTGCTGAAATGCATTGTATTTAGGTGACCTCCAGTATATGTGTGTATGTACAACAACTCTTAGAATGTTTCCTTATAGATAGATCCTTATAAAGACTTTGTTCTTAAACAAAAATCAGAATTTTCGGGGCTTGATTTTTTGAGTTAATGTTTGGCCATGAAATACTGAAGCCACTTGGTTGCTATAGGAAAACATGTAAGTTCTAAACCTTATAGCAGAAGTGTAAGCACAGAAAAATCTTTAATTTCAGGTACTCTTAGCCATTTAACATAGGCTACAAGTGCTTTTACCACACGTAGTAAAAGCCACATAGAGCTTGTTCTTAATATTTCAAAAGATGGTTGTTATTTTGGTAAGGAAGCAACCAGACCCCTTTTATGGTCATTTTCACTCTCAGTAGTGTACCTTCTTTCCTTTTTGTGCTTCATCTTAGCAACAGTGCAACTGGAATATGGACATAAGTGCTTCCAGAAGCTTAAGTGTAAGACTTGTAGACATAAGCTTGTTGAGTTACTGTCCTGATAGGAAATAAAATTTCGAGAGGAAGCAAAGAAC
Organism: Anser brachyrhynchus; assembly: GCF_964034855.1. Lineage (NCBI taxonomy): Eukaryota > Metazoa > Chordata > Aves > Anseriformes > Anatidae > Anser > Anser brachyrhynchus. The sequence continues at coordinate 4,327,671 of NC_137713.1, read as the reverse complement.
TCGCTTCTGTTAGTCACACACCCCTGTTATCCTTCATTGTCAAACTCTGTTTTTAATGATGAGCAAATGCTGCTTCAGAGTTCTGGGTGTCCTCTGCTTCATTCCTGCTTCTCTGTTACAAAGCTGTGTAAAATTCTGCTCATCAGTAATCACATGATGCTCTGTTTCTTTTATCTGTATCTTCAGGGCAAGGCTTTATCAAAAAATGTTTCTGTGAATTGGGGACTTTTTTCTCCCTGCACTTAGTTACTGTCAGTTGTACGTACATTTTGAAGCCAGCACCATCTAGTGGCTGCAGCATGGTTAATGGCATCCAGTGGAAAAGGGTAGGTACTAACACTGCCAAATTTTGCAAAGCCTTTTTTTATTGTCTTCTTCCCCTGTCTGGTGCTGCAGGTACTTCTCCCTTCAAGCCACGCATCCTCTCGGGTTTGATGACTCTGTGAGGTTAGAGATTGAATCCAACATCTGCAGGGAAGGTGGCCCTCTCCCTAACTGTTTCACTACTCCCTTACGGCAGGCGTGGACTACCATGGAGACGGTGAGACACCCTCTTCAGAATGGTTTTGGCAGTTAGTAAAGATAACAGGAAGATCTTGTAGCATCAGGCATTGCATTTGCCATCTCTGACTTGTCCTCTTATTAAAATTTACTGAATTACTATGTGAATAATAGAATTAGTAAAATTTGGTATTTTCCCCAGCCTACTGTGGAAAGATACCACAAAGTGGTTAATGTGCAAATTGCTGCATATTAATGGAAGTAACAGAATTCCCCCCTGCGTGAATTGTTATCAACAGCTTATTTTACATTTTTTAGAAAACTTTCCTTCATGCTAGTAATAGTCGTTTGCAAGTGCTAGTAGTAGTTGTTTGCAGGTGTAATACCAGTGCTGTGGATAACAGTGTAACTATAGGATACAGGATACTAGATTGATGACTTGATTCTTGAGCTGCTGCTGGTTTCTGAACAGTATCGTGAGATAGCTCTAAGTCTGTGGAGTTATCAGGCCTTTCTAGAAGAAGAAAAATCTTAACTTTAGTTCCAGTTTGTGGGGAATTTAGTTAATACATAACTATTTTTGTTGTCTCATTTTGCAGTAGGCCTGAAAACAATTCAGTAGCTAATCCAGAATAGTTCCGTACCTGGACACTTTTACTTGTGTACCATCTGCACAAGGAGTGAGATGTTTGTGTGTCTCTTCTGTTTTACAAATGATCTACAGCAGTCATGCAGGCCTGCTGTGATTAAAGAGGACTTCTTCTGTCTCTCAGGTTTTTTTGCCTGGTTTCTTGTCCAGCAACCTTTATTACAAATACTTGAATGATCTCATCCATTCTGTACGAGGAGATGAATTTCCGGGAGGGAATATTGCACTGAACATTCAAGGGCCCGGCAGTTCTCCTGATAGTGATTCCATAGGGGGCCCAGATGGCTCTGCCTCCCAGGTATGTCTGTCTTGGTTTAATTCTGTTCTAGTAAACGCTGCAGTCGCTTTCCTGTATTGATATCAGAGTTCATACCCTGTAAGGGTTTCTTGTAATTGTAAGCTTCCTGATTCTCTTTTTCATTACTAAACGCTACTAAATCTTGTGTTATATTAGCAGGAGGCAGACTAAACATGCCCTAAGTTGAAACGCAATGTTGGCACGGGACTGTATCTGTCATATTCGTTGTCCTTGGAGTCTTGCACTGCTTTTAGTTCTTTGAATCAAAGTTATGTTTTTCATTAAGTTGTTAATATTCACTGAAGACTGTTTCATAGTGCTGTAACACTTAAGAACATTTTTAATAAACATTTTGTTTATAAACATTTTAAAGAACATGGCATATGGGGGGAACAACACCCCAGTTACAACTTTAGGCAAATTTGACACAAGAGTATATTACAGAATTTAAATACAAACGTTCAAATGTGCGCTCAGTGTCATTAAAGTGACATATCTCTATACAGAGAACCCCTCAGTTCTAGTGTTTGTCATCTCTCAATTCACATGTAGAGTAATGACAGTTTATCTCTCCCAGCTGGTGTTCACTAGTTTGCCTCAGCAGACATTTCCATACTGTAGCCCTTAGGGTAGCTGGTTGCGTTGATCTGGTAGAAGACGGGCAGACTCCTGACCTTACCAAGCGAGAACTCTAGCACGGTGGTGGAAATACATACTTTTGACACTGTATTTTCATAGAAATACATACTTCAGACACTACTTCCACTGAGATGCAGTGATTTGGGGGATGTTGTTCGCATGTCTATCATTTGATGTAAAGCTGGCAATAAAAAAACAGTCTATTGCTGGGTAGGGCATTCTTTTCATTCATTAAGCATGATTAGGGCTCTGTGGCTGTTCCTTTGCAGTACTGTGTAGAAACAAGAATGTGGCTGGGTTTCTCTGGCTCTTACCTTTCCAGTTTCACTGGTGTTCACTGGCTATTTGCTCTGTGCCCTAGTCACAGGCCAGCATCTTTTTTTTTTATTGCCTTATGTGTTGCTGGGTTCCTGTGTGGGCCTAGCCTCAGACGTGGGCAGTGGAGCACGTGACATTCGGTAACCATGCAAGCAACATCAAAGAGATGTTTTTTAACAAAGAGTTGTCTGTTCCAAAACTTCCAGCTTTGCTTGATTCAAATGCGGTTGAGGGAGAGGATAAGCAGATTCTAGCTTATCTGTAACCAGGTCAGCTTGCAAACTGCAAGCCCAGCTGAGAGCAGAAAAGCTAAGCGAGAACTGCTTCTGCTGAGTTGCTTTTATTGAATGCTGCAGTGTTACCAGGGGGTTTAAATCTGGAATGTAGACCAACAATACCAACATACTGCGTTTCAAGCAACCTGGAAGCTGTACTACTTGCTTGTAATGTTTTTATACCTCCCAACCAAGTTGAAAAGTGGGGAATGAAATCTGTTCTGACATCTTGAACTATCCTGCCTCCTGATAGTAGTAGGAGGAGAAACTTCTGGTAATTGGCCTGCTTGGAATGTTTGGGGAGGAAGTGCTGCATTTTGTGGTATGCATTCCTGCTGAACTGGAGATGCTCCTAGTCAGATCTCTGCATATTTTTGCATAAAGAACAGCACTTGCGCAGACCAACAGGAAAGGTGTTTGCAAGGCAGCTGCCATAAATGTTCTGAGTTAAGCTGCTAATAGATTGCTATGGATTTGTGCTCTCCCTGCTGTTGCTCAAATGTTTTTGTTTTTTCATGTTCCTGTATGAATACTTCAGGCCAAAAGATAAATATTTGTTCTCTGTTTGTGGGGAATGCATAGAGTATTTAATAGGAATTGCTTACCAGGTGCATGAGAGGGATGAGTGAAGCTGCTGCAGCTTTTGAGGTAGTTCAGTGTTAATACTCAAACAAATAATATGCATGCACACACAGATCTATTCAGTTGATAATGTTTAGACAGCAGTCTTTACATGTATGTATGCTGACCCGCACGTTGTCTTTGGCTCTGGTCATGTAACTTTGTCATCCTCTGTTTCAAAACAATGTCATACTGTGTTAGCAATTCATTGTTGTGTAGACGCTCTCTAATTCTTTTATGCTTGCATGGACGTTATAGAGTTTTTTATCTAAATGTTAAAGCACTAAAATAGTAATTTTGTTAAGCTACAAGTTGTTTGCATTGGGCACTAATACTTAGAATTTTTATTTGTAGTCCAATGTCAAAAAGGCTAATGTTAAAATCCTGAAAAACTTTGATGAAGCAATAATTGTAGATGCTGCAAGTCTGGATCCAGAATCTTTGTATCAACGAACATATGCAGGGTAAGGCTCATTCAGTGCATCTCATTCTTTGTAGTGTACTTCTCATGTTTCATTTTTGCTGTGTCTTTCTGCGCTGAAAGTATGCATAAATACTAAGTGTTGCATTAATAGTACATCTTAGTATTTGAAAGTAATTTTATTTCATTAGTGTGATTTAATACCAACATCATAGTGAACGTTTCTCTGACCAGAATGGCAGCCAGAAAAATATTTCCAACAGATTTTTTTTCTGTCCTAGCTATTATTCCTCTGACTCCAAAATATAGCAAAGTAGTTCCTCTTTGGGGTTGTAATAGAAAAAGAATAAGCTCAGGTGCATTTGATACTGTAATGAACATCTTCAATTTCTCCCTACTTCCATGGTAGAGAAGGGCTTGTACTTCATTAGCAGACTGCACTGCTGTTTTCCTGTTTCTTAAGCTGCTCTTTGTTATAAAGCTCTTCTGCTCTGTGGATCTCAGAGAAATTCTTTGTTTCTGTAGTTGCTTTGCTATTGCAAGCCACTCTTCTGTCCCTTTAAGTACTGTAAACTGTTTTCTCCTAATGATGTGTTTTATAATAGCGTAGAGCACTTGCTAGCTCTGCCTGTTGATGTTATGATTGAGTTGAATCATTTGCCTACTTGTAGTTTCTAGAATTTTTAAGATAGGCTCTGAATTCAGATACACAAGGAAAATGGGAAATTTTTCCCAGTACATCATTTCTAGGTGGAAACAGTGGTAATTGGTAAAATGCAATTTTTTTCTGACACTAGAGTCTTTATTGTATTGTAGACTCTTTTGTTTTTGTTTCTCTGAGAACTTTTCCTAGTACTAAAGTTCTTTTGGTAACCTTTGTGGTTCCTTTCTTTCTTCTCTCTGCAGGAAGATGACATTCGGACGAGTCAGTGACCTGGGACAGTTTATCAGAGAATCTGAACCGGAGCCTGATGTCAAAAAATCAAAGGGTTTGCTTTCCTCTTTCAATTTCAATACACATCTGCAAAACTTTTCTCTTCCTCGCTTCAGTCAAGATAAGCAAGATTCTTGTCTCTTTCCAGCTCTGTTTAAAGCCAAATAGAGATGTTCAGGGAATTGTCCTGTACTGAGGCAAAACCCATCTCTGGCCTGGTTCCCTAGCCAAATTGTGCTTTTCTGGTACAGCTGGACTCCTGGGAACATGAGCAGCCTGTGGGGGTTGGAGCTGTCGATGGAACCTGGCAGGGATGAAAGCTTCTAGCAGCTGAGCTGATGATCAAACCTTGAAAGATTTGGTCTCAAGATGAAAAAGAACTTCAGCTCTCCACGTGCTTCCCACTCAGTTTGGGATCTGCTGTTAATGCTGCTTTTCAACTCTGCTTTCTGGTAAAAAGGAATGATTTGGAGTCAGAGTCTAGTGAACCATGGCTCCCTGTAATCCCTTGTCTTTTATTCTCTTTTCTGTGTTAACACCAGCAGTGCAAACCCTTCAGAAGGATAGAAGGAAGTAGCTTTTGTAGAGATGTGCCACAGAGCTTGCTAATATACCTTGTTTGCTGTTTTTTATCTCAACTAGGGTCCATGTTTTCACAAGCAATGAAGAAATGGGTTCAAGGAAACACAGATGAGGTGTGTACTCTTTTTTATCTTGTCCTTGTGACATCACCATACAGATTGGGGAAATGAAGTGTTCAGATTCTGAATAGCTCTGACACACCAACCAGAACTGTGACTCTGTGATAAGTATCATTAAATTGCATGCACCTGTGAAACAATTTGTTTTTTGCCAGTGCCGAATAGTTTAATAAAATGGTTAATTGTGCACTTGCAGTCAAGGGGTTTCTTATTATAGTGTTTTAAGATAGATCCACAAGTAAGTGTGGAGGTGCTGTTGTTCTTTGGTTTTACTGTGAAGTGACCACTGTATGTGGGTTGCAGGCTGCATTTTTCGCCTCTGGAGGGGCTTGGATGTGTTCCTAATGGATAAGTCTAAAAACTTTCCAAATGTCTTCGAAATTGCATCAAGCAGTAAATGTTCATGTTAATTGAAGTTAATGCTGTACTTAGAAACCAAGGTGCATTTACATCAAGGGAGGATATGCTTACTCCAAGTCACTGAGTTGTGAAAGTTAACTGCGTATCCAAGGTTGATTGCATGAACTATGTTGAGGGCACCGCATTATTTTACGAACTTCAAACCGTCTGTATTTGGGATGTTTTTGCTATGGCAGGCTCAAGAAGAGATGGCTTGGAGGATAGCAAAGATGATAGTCAATGACGTTATGCAGCAGGCACAATGTGAACAGCGTTCAGAGAAGATTACAAAGGTAAGAGGGTGGAAAAGCTGTGTGCATTTATCTGGCTTGAGCCAATGTGGGAAGAGCAGAGCTCTTGCTGTACCACCTGTGGTGCTTCTCCTGTGCAAATCTTGAAATTGTCTTTGTTCGAGTGTTTACTAACTGCCTTATTAGGTAAAAAGGTGCTATGTGCTGCAGGATCAGTACTGCAATTCCTTCTTTGAGTTCACGCTTACCAGCATTCTTTACCATAAAACAGTGTATTTGCCTAAATTACCACTAAAACTTACGTGTTGTCATTTAAAAAAAAAAAAGTTCTGATGTACCAAACTTCGTGAAATAATGAAGACAGTAGTTTATCAAGTATAGAATCTGATACTCCTGGCTTTTGAGCATTTGTGCATCTGACTCTTTCAAGTTACTTATTCTTAATTATTGAAAGTGACCGTGTGCCAAAGCCTAATGACTAGGCTTGAATGGATGGTCCATAGTTTTTCTGGTTTTTTTTGAATAGTTGTATTTAAATGACTTAAAGTAATTTCACTTAATTCTATAATTCTAGTCTGACTGGATGAAAAGGTCACTCAGCACAATATTTAGAAATGACAAGTGGCTGCAGATGTTCTGGATTCAATTAAGCAAGCATAGTTATTATAATGGGAAGATTGAGAGTAGCATTTCTTCTCTCCCAAATTCATAAGCATACCTGGCTTCAACACTTGTAAACACAAAATGTCTTTCTGTTGAGTGATTGATGTGTATGTTTTAGGGTAAGATGAACTCTAACCCTGTTCTTCCTTTTTCAGCTATGATTTTAGAAATGCCAGAACAGGAAATCTGGCTTTCTGCTTTGAGAATGAGTGAACTTTCCCTTTGGGTGGATTCTTTAACACAGCCAATAAAAACAAAGCACTGTTACTCCAACCGCTGATATCTCCCTCGTTGATAAGGAAGAATTAAAAAGAAGCAATCCTGTACCTCCACTGTAGAGCGTGAAGAAACACTTTTTCCTGTTGTATGTGGCGTTCACAATGATGGTTTTTAGAGAGGAAGACACCATTTATGAACGTGTCTGTCACTGAGTAACTGTGATCAACTTCACAAATACTTGACCCTGTCTCAAAAAGACTTTTAAGCAAAATATCTGGAATGGGACATAAGCCACAAGGAGGGGAAGGTTTTGCTGTAGTTTCCAGTTCTACCTGTAATTTTTACTTGTATAACTGCAAATGCCATGGGATGTGTCCCTGACATTGGCCATTGGAGAAGTGAACCTGAAATGGTGAATTTATTGGCAGTGAATGACCTAAAAAGTTTTAAGTTTTATTTTTCCTTACTTGAAATAGATGAGCATTCAACTGTAAGATAAATGTATTTTACTTCATAACTCCATTAACCTTGAAGGCAGTGTAGAATGATCAGGAGCGAAGCCTGGACAGCGTAACTCTTCCTTGTCGAGCTCTTACACCTGCATTCACTCATCCCCTGCTTCAGACACACGGCCGACTCGAGCAGACTTGAAAGCCAGTCTTGTGCTTGTGCAGCCCTCTGCTCCTGAGCATTGGCTCTGAATGCAGCCCATGCTTTGAGGAGATCGTAGCCAGTAGCATGCTCCATCTTTTTTCTTTCCATCCCACAAGCAAGGAAAAAAGTGATTACTGCCATGTGTTTCTGCCATTCTCCATAGCTTGTTGTCCTCAAACCAGCATAGTATCTAATTCCAGAGGTTTGGTTTACAAAGAAAAATAATTTTTAATGACCTTCGGCCGCCTTTTTCCTGACGTTGTCAACACTTGCAACTTGCAAAACTCTTAGTTTAAGTAAAAAGCCACGGTGTGACACAGCACCTGTATTTTTCCCAGTGAATTGATTTTGCAGAGTATCAAAAACACTGTGTGTCACTGTTATGTTATCGCTGCATTTTTAGTATACAACACTTCTATTTTGGTTTTTATTTAACTCTTATGATTGCTTTTTTTTCCTTGAACTTGTGCAAAAAATCACTTTGCAAAGAAATCATCTCCAATGTTCAGAGTATCTTGATTGACTAGCAAGTGTTATACTGTTGCAATATTTGATTGTATAGAGACACTGTATTGTCTATAAAAAAAAGCAAAAAAGGCTGTGTATAGGTTTTTGGTACTATGTACCACCTCTTATTTCTCTCATGCCCAAGTATTCATGTACTTAAAGCATACTATATTTAATTGTGTTTTGATTTAAAATATATAAATATTAAAACTTGTGTCAATTTTCTGTTTTGATGGGATTTGAGTTTACATGTTTTTTAAATGTGGGTCTTACAGGTTCAAAAAGAAACAACTATCTGAAATGTTTGTCCTTGGTACATTCGCAAACATTAATTAATCTTTAAATGGAAGATGTAGTGTACTAAGAATCACTTCTATAAATTCTAGGGCCTGATCAGAAAAACTGGAACAAAAACTAGGGAGAAATGGCTGACAGGCCCCACCTCACTCATGGGGCCAGCCTGCTCCTCCAGGGCACAAGCATGGCCTTGGGGCCAGTCACTGACTGGCCGAGCCCTTGCTTTGGGTAATTTATCTAATTCTTGTTTGAATGGTGGCAAACTGGTAAAGCAGTATTCTGCGGTTGGTTTGGTTTCCCTCTTCTGTGCGTAGGCAGTATTGAATTTTGATGGTGTGCTGATCGCTGGGGGCTATGGACACCTGATGCTTGCCATGCTTGTCACTGTTTTGTGCTGGGTGGGACAGGAGATGCTGTATTTCTTGCTGCATTTCAGATTTGCACAGCAGGGTTGAGTCTCTGTCCTTGGTGGGGTACATTCCTCCCTACCTCCTCCAGCCCAACGAGACTGTTTTTATATGGCGGATAAAACACTTTAGTTTGCAGCCCAGCCCTCCTACTAACACGGGCAAGGTGCAGGCTGCAGCATTACTATATTTTTTTTTACGTGGCAATGTGAGAATCTAGGTACCTCCGTATATTTTTACAGCGTTCCATTTCAGAAATGTATTAAAAAGAATTACGGTGGCCACTACAGGAAAGGCCACGCCCGGCGGGGGCCGGGGCCGTGCTCCGGGGTGGGGGGGTGGAAGGCGCCGGGCGGGGTCTCGAACCCGCGGCTCCCCCAAGCCCCCGCCGGCCGCCGGGGGGCAGCAGCGCCGCGCCCGGGCCCCCCCCGGTCCCGCCCCGGGGGCGCGGCCGCTTCCGGCGCACGCGGGCGGTAGCGCGCACATGGCGGTGAGCGGGGCACCGGGACCGGCACCGGGGCGGGATGGGGCGCTGCGGGGCCTCCTGGCTGCCGTGGGGGTCCCGTGTAGGGCACCTCCCCTCGGTGGGGTGCCCGCTAAGGGGGGCCGCTGCCGGCCCGGCCCTGGGGGTCTGGGCCCTGCCGTGCCCCCGGGCTGTGCTGCCGGGGTCCCGGCGCTGAGCTCGCTGTCCCGCAGGACACGGCGCCTCCCGAGGACGTGGAGCGGCTCCTGATCCAGTTCCGCGATGAGGCCGGGGAGCCCCTGGGGTCCCCCTTCGACGTCCCGCTCCGCATCACGCCGGGCGAGCTGCAGCTGGTGTGCAACGCGCTGCTGCAGGAGGTGAGGCCGCCCGCCCCGGGGCACCGAGCGTCCTGGCACCCGGGTTGCACCGCGCCACCGCTCCTGCCTCTTCTCTTCCAGGATGACCCGGTGCCGTTGGCCTTCTTCTTCCGCGATGCCGAGATCGTGGTGTCGCTGGAGAAGACCTTAGCAGGGCAGGCGGTGGAGACAGAGAAGGTCCTCGACATCGTCTACCAGCCGCAGGCGGTGTTCAGGGTGCGGGCGGTGACCCGCTGCACCAGCTCCCTGGAGGGGCACACCGAGGCCGTCATCTCCGTCGCCTTCAGCCCCACGGGAAAGTACGAGGGGCTGGGTGCAGGCGGGGGGCTCAGCAGCAGCCACTGGCCCACCCAGGGTCACCGTGCTGAACCTGACTCTTTCTTCTGTTGCAGGTACCTGGCGAGTGGCTCTGGAGACACCACGGTCCGCTTCTGGGACCTCAGCACAGAGACGCCGCAGTTCACAGCCAAAGGTGGGTGTGGGGTGTGCCAGGGGAGCAGTTCCTGAAGGCCCGCAGGGATCCTTCTGCCTGCTCAGAGGCACACAGAGCAACCCTCGGGTGCTGTGCCAGCCACATGGCACCCTCCCTTGGAGGGGAGTTGCTCTTTTCCACTACTGAAGTAAAGAGCAAAGGAGGAACGTGCAGGATTCTCTTTCCCCTGTCTTGGGGGTGTGGCGTGCTGGGGCCAGGTCGGTGCAGCTCTCCGCTCACTCTTGCTCACCCTTTCTCTGCCAGGTCACCGGCACTGGGTGCTCAGCATCGCCTGGTCTCCCGACGGCAAGAAGCTGGCCTCAGGCTGCAAGAACAGCCAGGTGGGTGCTGGCACCATGGTCTCTTGCTGCCCCAGCAGCTGGGCTGGGGGGAATCTGGGGGAGTGCGGAGTGGCCTTGCCCAGGAGACCCTGCGCAGGTCTGATCTGAAGCGAAGTGCAACCTGCCAAGAGGGCTCTGGGGGCTTTAGGGGCGAAGACTTGTTTTCTTTGGCAGCTTGGTTGGGTAAGGCAAGCGTCCGGTTGTTCGTAGCAGGATTTCCTATGCCCTGGAGGAGCTCTGCATGTGGATGCATCCCGGTGGCTGCAGGTAGTGGCTCCGAGCTGGCCTGTGCCTCAGCTGTGCCAGGCAGGGTTTTGTTTCTGTTGCAGCAGTCTCGCCGCCGAGCCCTGGTGTCTCGTGGCAGATGCTTTTGCCTCTGTACAGGAAAGAGTCCAGGATTTGGACATGACCCTTGGCAGACGGCTCCATCACGAGGGAGGTGTCTGGAGCAAGCAGGGTGTTGCGCGGCCAAGCCAGGGTTGCTGTTTGCGTGACCCAGACATGCAGTGGCAGCCTGTTTCACTGCTCCTGCTCAGACACAGACAAATTCCCTCTTACAGGAATGCAAAGGGGGCCCTTCCCCAGCTGTGGGGCAAAATACATGTGCCTAAGCAGCTTCCAGAAATGCCTGGGGAAGCGGGAGCACTTGGGTGCAATTACAAGCAAGTCAGTTACTTGCTGGGTTGCAGCGGGACCTTGGCTTGCTCTGACCTTCGGACGGTCTGGGAGCATGGAGGGCGGCCGCAGAGCTGCCAAGCGGCGCTGTCCCAGGCTCGCTCTCTGCGCAGCTGCTCTGGAAGGCCACTGTGACACGAGCCCAAGGAAACAGGCAGGTTGTGGCTTCAGTTTAGCCCAGGGAGCTGCTTGTTCTCTGTTTTTCCCAGGTTCTTAAGTAGCAGATGACTAATGCCTTGGCTCTTTGGATGAGCATTTATACAGAGAGGGAGAAAACAACAGAAAACTAGCATGTGTCCCGCCCACAGAATCCGATAATAAGTAGCATTTAGCACTCTCTGGCTTTCATCCTGCTCTTTAAACATTCACCAACTCTCTGGTGCAGAGTGTCAAAGGCTCAGGCTGGCTTTCTGGAGACCTGGATTGCTTTTGGGTTGAGGCAGATATTTTTGTAACAGCAGCATCTAAAGCAGAGAGGAGGGCGATCAGGTCTCATGCTCTGAGACATCAGCTGATTGCTGCTGGGATCTGCAAAGGCATCCAGTCCTCCTGCTCTCCTCCCGTTCTGCTCTCTCTGCCAACGTAAATCCCAGCCCCACAAGACTGGGGACACCTATCCTTTCTAAATGGAGCCTCAGCATTCCTGGGATTCATGTGATGTGTGGCCTGACACGACCCTCTTGCTTTCTCTCGGGCAGATATTTCTCTGGGACCCAGCCACCGGCAATCAGATCGGCCGGGTTCTCGCCGGCCACTCCAGATGGATCACGTGCCTGTGCTGGGAGCCGCTCCACATGTAAGTGAGGGGCCAGCCCAGCCCTTCTTCCCTGTTACTTTTAAGGAAAAGACCAGCTTGACCTGAAGGGCATTTCTCCTGTTTGCCTTTCTCCTGTTACGGTGCGCAGTGGGAGCGTGTGCAGCAGAACGTCCTGTCAGGTGGGGCAGGAAAAATGCATCCAGCTCAGGAGTCACAGCTGCTGCTCGCAGTCCCTGTGAGGGCACTGGGGAAGCTGCTGTTGGGCTGTGCCTCTGCTCCCCTCACCCCGTATACACGAGGTACCTGTCAGTGGAAAGGGCTTAATGTTTTCACAGTGCTGGACAAGCCGCTCAGCGTGCTGAGATGGGAGCAGGAAAGCCTGCAAGCATGGAGCCTGAGCTCAGCCTCTGCAGAGCACTCCTGTTCTGCCCTCCTGCATCCTGATTGCCTCTGTTTGTTTATCTTGAGGGCTGATTAACTCTGCAATCTCCTTATCCCTTGGATCAGCTAAAGCTCTGTCTGGGAGAGATGGGTGAGGGGGGACAGTTATAGCCAATAATCCAAGACATTGTAGAAATAAAGAAGGAAAAAAAGGGTCCCTTCAGAGCAGAGCCCTGCAAATTGAATTTGCCGGTAGGAAACTCCAGCAAACAATTAATTGGATTTGCAAAAACTGATTATAAAGGAGGATCAGGAAATGGAGAGCAGGGAGACAACCCTGCCAGAGCTCGACTTCCCTGTCTCCAGCCAGCTGCACGAGAGGAAGGGCTGTGTTCTTCCTCACCCCAGCACTGCCAGCGGTGCTGTCAGTTGTTACTAAGTCTCCAGACTGCTTGGCTTAGTATGCTGCTCGGTTTTGCTTTTTCTTTGAGGATGGTTTGCTGTCAGCAGCCAGATAAAGGGAAACAAAAGGGAAACTCCTGAGAGCAGCATTGCAGCAGGAGCCAGCGAGTGTCATTTTCAGCCCAAGAGCTGAAGCCCAAGAGTTGGTTTGGAGGGAAGCATCTGTCTGCTGGTCCCCTGCCTGTGGGATCAGGTTCTCTGTAGTTGCCTCTGCGTGGCCTCTCTCTGGTGTTAAGCCAAAAGAGAACGTTGTATTTTAGAAACTTTGGGGCTCTTAAATCCTCTGAGGCTGATGGAGTAAGATCTTAGCTGTGCCTGCAGTGCAAATGGGTTTGATGGCCTTTTTTTCCCAGAAACCCGGAGTGCCGCTACCTGGCAAGTGCCTCCAAGGATGGCAGTGTCCGCATCTGGGACACGGTGATGGGCAGGTGTGACAAAATCCTGACGGGCCACACGCAGTCGGTGACGTGCTTGAAGTGGGGTGGCGATGGCTTGCTCTACTCCTCCTCCCAGGACAGAACCATCAAAGTCTGGAGAAGCCAGGACGTAAGTGGGCTGGGCAGCCATGTGGCCTGCTGACCAAGGGGGCTGCACGCAGTGTTTAAGCTTTGTCCGCTCCTCCTGGCATGGGTTGTCTGGCTCTGTGCTGCCCGTCCCTCTCTAAGCGTGTGGTTTTGTTTCCAGGGCGTCCTCTGCCGCACCCTGCAGGGCCACGCTCACTGGGTGAACACCATGGCCCTTAGCACCGACTACGTTCTCCGCACCGGTGCCTTCGAACCTGCTGAAGCCACCATCAACCCGCAGGATGTGAGCGGCTCCTGTAAGTGCAGCGCTGCGTTGTAGGGTGGAGGAGGTGGCGAGATCTGGTGTCTCTTAATGCTGCCAGGAGCTGAAGCAGTCTTCAGAGCTGGGAGCAGACCCTGTGCCGGTGTCGGTCATGCTGACAGCTGTGATACTCCTTGTGCATGCACGGAGTTGAGCAGTCTCTGGGATGAGAAGACCACCTTGAGTTCAGGGGCTTCAGCTCCCAATGTGGTCCTTGGCAAAGAGGAAGAGGCTGAACAGTCACAAATGTGTTTGCTTGGCCCACAGAGTCAGGACTGGAATTGGCATCATAGGATTATAATGTTGCTTTTTTCCCCATAGTTTCAAGTCTTTCTTCCTCCCTTTCTCTTTTAGTGGCAGAACTGAAGGAAAAGGCACAGCAGAGGTATGAAAAAGTCAGGGTAAGTCCCATTGCAAAGTTTGCCCTTGCCGTGGTTTATAACACTAGTGCTGGCGGAAGCAGTAAATGCGCACAGTTGGCTGTTGGGTGTTTCCAGGCTCTCCACACCTGGCTCTTATGAGAATTGGGTTCTGTTATCCCTTTCTCAGGGGTCAGGACCAGAAAGGCTCGTCTCGGGATCAGATGATTTCACGCTGTTTCTTTGGAAGCCAGCAGAAGACAAGAAGCCACTGGAGAGGATGACAGGCCACCAGGCACTGATTAACCAAGTCCTGTTCTCACCAGACACGCGGATAATAGCTAGTGCTTCCTTTGACAAGTCAATAAAGCTCTGGGATGGCAGGACAGGAAAGTGAGTTTTTCTGTCCTCTTACAGAGGTGGTTTTTGTGTTGGGTCTGCCTGTGATGTGCAGGTTACACAGAGATGGGCAGTGCCCCAGTGTCATTGTCAGCAGCTCTCTGCTGCGTTCAGCATCTCTGTAGCCTTAACCTCACACAAACAAATTCTACTCCTGTTTCTTTGCCCTTGGGAAGTCCCTTGTTGGGCTTGTCATGCTGTAGGGCCTGTGCTTAGCCGAGTGCATGGGATTCTGCTGTTACCCAGCCACAGTGCTGCCTGGCACCATGTGGCACGTGCTGTCTGCTGCAGGGCTGGTTCTCTGGGGCAGGCACGGCTGCGATGGGGTGGGATGTTCCACTCGGCTGCTCTCCTGAAGATGTGTGTTGCACGCTGTAGACTGACCCAGTTTAAACAGTGCCCGTGCCAGGGAACAGCTTGTTCTCGATGATGCAAATTCTTGTAGTTACAAGTGGTGCTGTTGGTGTTTGGATGTCCCCGTAATCCAGCTTTTAACCTTCTGCTAGAGTGTTGGTGAGCTCCATGGGGCAGCAGTCCTTCCCTTGTTCTCCTTTGTACCGACGAGCTCTGGCTTCACATCAGTAATTTAATGGTCTTTCTACATCCAGGCATGTTTCTGCTCAGCTAGAGAGGAAGGAGTTACCTGTCCAGTGAGGCTGCAATGTTGCGGCTGGATAAGGGTTTCTTGGAGGAGTTGGGATGAAGGGCCTGTTTTCAAGAAGGCTTTGAGCCTGTCTGGGAGGAGTTTTAGACAGATTGAATTGACTTTGCAATTGACTGCCTTACGTGTGCAAAGTGTGAGATGGATTGGAGTGTTCTGGGTTCCAAAGCACTTGCTTGCAACCAGGGTAGAAGCATGAAGACAAGGCAAGGGCAGGTTTGAAACAAATCTGTTTCAATTTTTGGTCATGCCACCTCTGCCCCAGGTACCTGACGGCGCTGAGGGGACACGTCTCGGCTGTGTATCAGATCGCCTGGTCAGCCGACAGCCGCTTGCTGGTGAGCGGGAGCAGCGACAGCACACTGAAGGTTTGGGATGCTGAGACAAAGAAACTGGCCATTGATCTTCCCGGCCATGCGGACGAGGTGAGTGGTCAAGCAGAGGTGCTTGAGAGGGGTAGGAATGTTTACTCCTCCAGGGACAGCAGAATTAACTGGGTCTTTCCCTGTGCTAGGTGTTTGCAACAGATTGGAGCCCAGACGGACAAAGGGTAGCGAGCGGAGGGAAGGATAAGTGTTTGCGGATGTAAGTAACCCGTGGTCCGTCCATGGAGGAAGTCACAGCCACTGCACATCTGCAGTTTCGTTGCAGAGACCTGCACGGTTAGGGCATGCTCTCTCCTTTCTGAGAGTACAGCGCAGGCCACATCCCGGCTCAGAGACCTGACCTGCCTCAGTGCAGGGACTGCTGCTGTCCCCTGGGAGATAACTAGAAAGCAGAGTCCCTCCAACCGAGCCATCAGCGGTGAAACTTGACTCAGATATTTTGGCTCCCGTAGAGGGCTGGAGGGGGGAAAGGAGCAGTTGTACCAATCGGTCAGAGCCTTCCTTTCTCACCTTGCTGTGTCTCCCAGTTATGCAGACAGACAAATTCCTGTGAGCCGATTGCCATTTGAGCACAGCTGAAGAAGGAACCTGGTCCCAAGGTCCTTGCTGTGCTGCTCTCGTCCAGCACCTGCTGGGCCGTGCGGCAGCACTGGTGCCAGACCACAGAGACTCAACAGCTCTTTCTGTCCACAGATGGCGTAGATAGGAGCAGCGACACGAAGCCACCGTTCCTGTCCTGAGCTGCCCTGCCCATCGGCTCGGTCCGTCTGGGAGATCGGAAGGTGATGGACAGCAGGGGCTGACCAGAGCACATCTCCTTGTTCCTGTTACCTGCTCTCCCTCATGGACTCTTTCCTTATATTTATTTAAGGAAATTTTAATTCCGGTTCTTATTAAGAGCTGTGTTTTGCGGGATGATTTCCTCTGAACATTACAGGAGGGATATCTCATCTGTCTCCATCTCAGCCTGCTTTTTATTGAAATTTCAGCCTTACAGTGTTCTGCCCCCTTGGAAGGTAAAAGCAAAGGGTGGGGACAGCTCATGCTCTTCCTTGCCATGTGAAGAATCCTGCAGGCATGAAGGCTTTTAGTGGGAACAGAAAGGGTTATCTTTGTGTGGCTTTCAGAGTGAGGGAGAGGAAGGGGAAAATACAGCACATCATTACGTTGCAGAATTGTGCTCTGCTGCATGCCTGGGACAAAGATCTGCTGAGAATAAGGTCTCGGGGGTTCCTCGTTACTCCAGTAAGGTTTTGCCTTTCCACTCAGCCTACATGCCCATGAGCTGTACCAAGCATTATCTGTCAGTGATCCTTGTCGACAACAGCTAACTGTTCGCTCGTCCATTCAGGCCTGGGTGCAACAGGCATGGACTGCAAACTACTGCTAGAGCTGTGCTGAGTTTTCAGGTCTCAGTGGCTCTTGGAAATGAGAAAATGAGGCATTTGTGCCTCTGAACAGGGTGCTTATTTCCCATCCACTGCCAGGGAGGAAATAAGAAAGGGATGGAGAGCGGGAAGGATGGAGCAGGCATTCTGGCTGTCGCATGGCCCTTGCCCTGGATACGTGCTGACAGCAGGGCTGGGGCTGTCACAGTAAATGGCAAAACTTCTATTGCACAGAGTTGGCTCCTTCTGGAATTTCTCAAGTGTGTTTACTTGCCCAGTGGGTGAGAGGGATTCACTGTCAGTTTTATATATTTGTAAGCTTGCTTACGAGCCTTTTTATAAGTCACTTCAGGCTTCCAACAGTCATGAGGCAAATAGATCTGGATTTAAGTTTTTATTTCCAGGATGGTTATAAAACAGTGAAAATCAGGAGGTGATTAATAAGGAGTAGAGAATATATTGTCAGATTTTAATTGCAGCAAATTAGCATGAAGACCAAAACATTCTGCATCACCCTCATACTGTGGTTGCTACTCAGTGATTACTGCCACTCAGAACAGAGTTCCCAGTTGCAGAAGATGCATTTTAGGATTTTATTCCTGCTGGCAGGATTTCTTTGGAGAATTAAAAGGTGATGGTGCAGTCATGACTGTTTGCTTGTCTGGAAGTGTTCAGATGAGCAAATCACTGGAACAAAGTGTTACATCTTTAATACAACTGAGAACACAGACTGGTTCCTTTTGTTGTTAGTGTCTTTCTCAGCCAGGCAAATCAGCGGGCTCTATCTTCATGGGATCTTTTGAGAAGGACTCAATATCCTGTACCTGCTCGTTCATTCATATGCTTCCTTTAGCTGGTTCTTGCTGGCACTGAAGGCCATGTTGCATCTATCTGCATAAACAAAGCCTTTCGTAATTTGCTAAGGTAAACGTTAGGGCAGAGGATGATTTAAAACTGTAGCTGATAATTCTGTCCCCTCCAGACTGCTGTGCCCTTGGGAAGGAGAGGAGCATGCATGCAGCTGGCAGAGCCCTGGTCACAGACGAAAAGTCTTTGTTGTGCAGTTTTGTAGGGGAAACAACCCATCTTCTGGAGTTCAGCTCTGTCCTGTGGTTTGACTTGCTGCAAGCAGGAACCTCTACAGCTCCTGGTAGTGTGTAACTCTCTGTGGGCTGCACAGGGTCACTGTGCCCCACTGATCTGCGACGCATTTTGTGTTGGAAATGGTGATTTTTCCAAGGTGGGGGAAGTGATCCTGCAGGTACTGGCTTGCCTGTGTTTGTGTACTTAAAGACCAATTCCTTGTCCACTGATTTCCAAAGCAAAGCCATTGCTGTGCCCTCTGACATAGGTTAGCTCCTGCCATCCCTTCAGACTCTACTTCTGTAATATTAGGCACAGTGCAGAGCCTGACTAAAACCCACTTTGTGCTGGGGCACAAACCTTTTCCAAAGCAAAATGAGAACTCTTGAAGAGAGGGCCTGTAAGTTCACGCCAAAGGAAAAAAAAAAAAAAAAACCAAAAAAAACACCTACCTTAATCGTTCTTTGACCTGATAGTGAGTCGATTTTGAACCACACCATGTGATGAGTTCTCACAGAGACCAAATCGTATTTTCCTATCCTAAGCAGCTGCTCCCGTTTCTATCATTCATACAGGACCAGCCTTCATGCATACTAAGTGCTGGCCCCTTTCCAGCTGTATTCCCAAGCAATCCCATAACACTCCTCCCCGTTTTATTTGGAAGTGGCATTTCTTGGGCCGCGCTCTACAGTTTACTGACTTGTGTGCTGGGAAACAGCTGCTGCCCTTTGCTTCGGGGGTGGCTCCTTTCTGGCAGGAGACAAAGTAGCACTTGATCACCCTCTCTCTCCTGGTGATGGGAGCTTTAATTAGCTAATTTTTAGAGTTGCGGTTGCAGATTTGGCTTGATGGTGTTATTAGTGGATAAGATGTTACTTTTTGTCAAAGGCCAAGCATGAGCTTTAATGGTTTTGTACCTATAGCTACACTTACCAAAAAGCTTGCTGTAACACCTGAAGTTTTCAAACCCAGTGCAATAGGAAACTCAGGATGTACTGCTGTGTTTCAATCCAGTTTCACCCAGGTTACTTATTAAGTATACCACACAGGTATGCCTACCAAAAGGACCTTATTTTTCACTGATACTGTAAGAATAATTTAAAGCATATTCCGCTGATACAGTGCTTCTGCCACAGAGCCATCGGACACTTTCTCCTTTAAAAGCTGTGATAACTCAGCTTGTGCCACCATTAATTTTACTACAAATCCCCAGTAGGGAGGACAGTGGTGATAAGGACTGGGAAGCATGCCAGTCTGCTGAGAAAGGCTTACCTGTCTTGATTAAATTCCTGGGTATGATGGAGGGAGGGAAGAAGAGAACAGTGAGCGCACCTAGAGTGAAGTAGGCAGACCAGGATAGAGCTGAGAGGAGTGGGAAAGGTGACAGGTTCCTGTCCCTTGGGGGTAGATTTAGATAAGTGGGGCTTTAGCATCCCTCTGAAAATCGTTCTCAGGGCTGTGTGTTCTGCTTACCCAGGCAGGAAGACTGGTGAAGTGGTGTTGCAAGTTGTGCTCCTGAGATCCTGGTTCCTTGCAGTCACGCGTTCGTGTTCTGCTTGACTCAGCTGATCTCTTGATTATTTTCCCAGATCAGTAATTTAACTTCCATGTGCATACTTATTGTCTGGAGAGAGATGCAAAAAAGGTCTTTTGATGAACAGGAAGAAAATCAGCATCATCTTTATTCTGCATGAATATTAGGAGAAACAATCTTCTCTCTGCTTTTCTTTGGGTGAACCTAGGCACCATTCAGGCGATGTTTCCCTCAGAAATGGCTGCATTTTGGCGGTATGGCAGAAAAGGGCTTACCGTAAAGGCCATCAGTGCTTTTGATGAAAGTACTATAGAAACTCAGAACAGTGATGTCTGTATAGTGGGGAACTCCTGCCAGATGAAAGCACACGTCTCTTGTGCGCTCAGGCAAGCAATGTGGAAGGTGCTAATTCTTTCCCAGATCTGTGCCTCATGTGATCACGAGTCCCAGCTCACATCTGAGGGGCTAATTTGGCCAAACCAACGTAGTGCAGCGAGGAAAAAGCCACAAATACCTCTCCAGTAATGTTATTTTCTGTTTTCCTCTCCCTCACCCTGAAGGTTGGTTGTCCTTGCTGAGCTGCAGCTGGCTGATAGTTTGTGTAAGTCCTGCCATTGCCCAGGCAATGATATTAAAGAAATAAACTCGGCACACAGTACTCTGCTTTTGAAGAATCACCATGGCCTCTTAGACCGCAGTGCTAGTGCCCACTGCCCAGCCGTGCCTTTCGAGTGCGCTGGGTAATTTATTGTCCTGCTGCATGACTTTGTCAGAGCAGAAAGCTGCATCCCTCCGAGTGCTGCTGCTGCCTGATAGTGGTAACTGGTGAATTTCTGCGTGTGTTCCGGGTGAGGGAGGAGCAGCACAAGCCCTGCGGGTTATCGTGTGTTGCTCTCCCAGCATCTCCAGCAACAAGGCTCTCTAGGAAAGGGGGGCAAATACAGTCCGCTTCATCTCCAACCTCTTTCAGTAGCAAAAGCAAGGGAAGGTGCTGTTTGTAAATAGGTTTGTTGTAGTCATAACGCTGGAAATATTGACACCTAGAAACTCTCCCAAAGATTTATCAAGGAGCCAGTTCAAATGAGTGACCTGCATGCAAATCTCACAGCCCTTCATCGAGTGCTTTTTGAGATTTCAGCCCCTCAGATCCTGTTCAAATCCCAGTGGTACGCCAGTGTATTTAGTTATTCTGGTCAAATCTCCTTGCCACTCCTTGCTGTTTTGTCCTTGCTGTGCTGAAATAAACCTGCTTGAGGGCTCCAGCCCTATTATGAGGACAAAAGGACATCAGACAGGCTGCTACCAAAGGGAAACGCGTCTCATTTTTGAAGTGTAATGCAGAGCAGGTGGTTTAGAAATTCCTAAAGTGGCTTTCTCAGTTCAAAAGGGATCTTTCTATTTTTTTTTTATTTTTTTATGTTCCCTAAAATGCAGTTTGTGACTTAGACTTTGGGGTGAAGATACACACTGATGCTGAGAGGATTAATACTGAATGTGAGAATCAGTGGATGGCAATAAACAGCCAGTTCTGAGGGAAATTATTTTGTGAGTCAGAATATTTAACACATTGAGACTTGTGGGCTTTTTCCTGGTTTTAAAGGGGCATTGTGAATACATCCTAGAAAGTGCTTGTGTTACTACCAACACCTTAATTTATGATTAACTTAGAATATTTTTACATCTCATTTATTCCTTCCACGGTGGTGTTCTGAGCTGCTGAAATTACTTGGCCAGCTTCACTTTGTTTTTTTGTTTAGGTTAGTGCCACAAAGGAATTTTGCATAGGTGCTCAGAACTTCAGAAAATAAAGGGTGAATTTGATCTTGAGGGATTTTTTAAAGTTCTTAATTCTCTGTGGCACAAAATAGATGTGTTAGGATTCTTCTGATGCCTCTATGTAATGTTTAGAGCTTAAAATATCCTTCATAAAGCTGTCAATATTCCCTCATTTATCTCTTGCTAAATATTTCTTATGCAGGTGTGTTATCTTTGGAGAAGTCTTTAGCTGTGGAGTTTTTGACATGACACACCACTCTAGTAGTTCTTGGTTTTGAGTTACAGAAAGTGAAGGGAGATAAGTAAAGAATAATGAGAGGGCCAACTGTGTAACTCTCTGCTAGGTCACTATTTTCATCTAGCAGCACTGCAAGCAGACCCCAAGAGAGAAGGAGCAGTACAGGTGTGTGGGGTCTGAGCTCTGGCCTGACAATATCACAAAGTGCACCTTGTGGTGTCTGTAAGTGCCCAAATCCCAAGTAGTGCTGTGTCTGGCAGCTGCCTGCTGCCAGCTGCCCCTTTGACGGCACACAGCCAGGAGGGTTAATCATTGCTGCTGCCGTGTGTAGTGACCAGAGTGCCAACGGGATCCGGGGCAGATGGGGATATTTGGGTGGCCTGAAACGTCTCGTACACGTGAAACCTGGATGCTGAGGTGGCATGATGGAAAATGCAGAGAGGAAATGAAAGAGCACAGTGAGGAAAGGAAAGGAGCATAATTATGTAGATCTGGAGGTGAAGGTCAAAGTCTCCATGTGACTGGTGTATGGTGTGATTCTTTGTTTGTTTTTGTAGGGGGGTGGTTTTTTTTGTTTGTATTTGTTGCTGAAAACTGCCCAAGGCTGATCTAGAAGTGTTGGGGGGAAGAGGGTGCAAATTAAGAGTGGCCGTTCTCTGCATGAAGAGAGCGAGCAACATGAGAAGTGTCTTTGGCTTAGGGCACTTACCTGTATTAGCATTTTGCCTGTGTGTTCCTCAGTTGCTTCTCCATTCCTTTAAGTTTCTTCTGATGTGGAATCTTGCTTACTAATGGAGCAGGGTCAGGGCTGAGGGTGAGCCCTGAGGTGCTGGGTAAGCAGTATCGCCATCCTGCCAGCGGTGCTGGGTGGGATGAGCTAACCTCTGCGTTCCTACCTCTGCTGCTGCCTCACAGTGTGGCTCCTCACCCTGCCTCGATCTGTGGTGGGGGCAGGGCCCCCCTCTCCTGGTGGCCCCTCAGCTTTGTCCCTCATTTCAGGCAGGCCTGAGGTGGCTGAGGAAGCGGCCCAAGGGGAACGAAGCTCGCGTTAGAAGCGATTTCCAGGGAAGGCAGGGGCTGAAATTCGAGTTTGGCCTCAGCCTGGTCTCCCCCAGGTGCCGGGACGAGGACGTGTGTGCGGCCCCGGTGTTCCCTGAGGGGATGGGGGGCCTGTGCCCAGCGGCCGTGGCTCCCCCAGCGCCGGGTGTGGGGGCGCGGGGGGCCCTGAGGCGCCGCCGGAGCCCTGAGGTGATGGCGGCGGGGCCCTGAGGCGACGCCGGGCTCCTGAGGAGATGGCGGCGGAGGGTGCGCGCCTCGCGCTCCCGCCGGGTTAAACGGGGTGAGGCACTTTTTGGCCGCCGGCGGAAGAAGCCGAGCGCTGAGGCCTGCGCGATGCGGCCTATAAAAGGCGCGGAGCTGCGGGCAGTCGGAGCCGGGGCTGGCGGGGTGCGGATCGCAAAGGAGGCGCTTGGCTGAGCGGCGGGAGCCCCGGAAGGCGGCGGTGGCGGCTTAAGACCCCCCCCCCCCCATCTGCACCCTCCCTGCTCGCTCCTCTCCCTCGGGGGACGAGGAGACAGCGCCAGCCCCCTTCGGAGCCGCGGGCTGCGCCTCCCCCCCTCGCCCCGCTGGATGCTCTGGGGCTCGCTCCCTGAGAGGGGCCGCGGCGCCGGCAGCCCCCGCTGTGGCGGGGCCATGGGGGCGGGCAGCGGCAGGACGCCGAGCCCCCTTCCCCGCTGAGCAAGCCCCCCGCGTCCCGGCACCGATGCCGAGCTGTCCCCTCACGGCCGGCCCCTGAGAGCCTCCCTTCCCCTCCCCATGCCTGACGGAGCCCCTCGCCTCGGAGACGCCCTGCAGCAGCCCCGCCGGCCGGGGGGTCTGCGGCTGCCCCCGCGGGATGAGAGGAGCTGCCCCGGCCGCCGGGGGCAGCCAGGAGAGGGGCAGGCTCCCAGCCCGCCGCCGGCTGCCGTGAGGCGGCTGTAGCTGCCTCGGCTGGAGGAAGAGCCCCTTTGTTTTCCTCCCCCCCCCCCAACCCCTTCCCGGGGCTTCATGCCCCCCTGAGGGATGATGGAGGTGGTGGGGGACTTTGAGTACAGCAAGAAGGACCTGATAGGACACGGAGCCTTTGCTGTGGTCTTCAAAGGTCGCCACCGCAAGGTAAATACCACAGCGGCGGGCTCGGCCCGCAGCCGGTTACACAACCCCCGCCGGGCCGGGGTCGCTCGGTGGGGCCGCGGCTGTGAGGAGCCCGTGCCGGGGGGTGACAGCTACCGGGGGCCTTCGGGGACTTCTGGGGTTGGGGGGAGGGAAAATAATAATAATAAAAAAAAGACAAAAAGGTGCGGGGTGGGCTCTGAGGTAGCGGGCCGGGGGCGGTGGGGCCCAGAGGTGGGCCCTGCGGCGGCCTGAGGCGAGCCGCCGTCACCCGGCCTCGCTAAGCGATTTCTCTTTTATTATCGTGATGATGGTTTAATAAAAACATCAACAAAAAGCCCGGCTAAGCCCTGTTCTCACCTCTCCTCCCTGCTGTTTGGTAGCTTCCTAACATAACGGCGAGCCGGGAGTTGCAGCTGCAGGGGAGCCGAGCCCTTTGTTTGTCAGGAGGGGCATGTTTATCTCGCTGGGGAGCGAGGGACCCGGTGGAAAATTGTCTCCTGGGGGACTGGAGGAAGATTTCTGAAATTCAGAGGTGTCTGGTTTCCTGGCGTGGCTCGCCGATCACCCCGGATGTTCATAGTTGGGTTACGGTTTCTTGATGCTGCGAGAGTTTATTCTGGGGCTGGTGCCTGAAGTGCTGTGCTTTCCAGAAAACAAGTCTTCACGCTGACCCTGTGGGAGCATCGGGGAAGAACTTGGAAGGGCACAGCACAGAGACTTTTGAGTTTAAAAAAAAAAAAAAAGGCATTAGAAGCTTTGAAGGCCAATGGAGATGATGCCAAAGACAATTTATTTTTAGGCAGTATATAAACATACAACAAATAAACTATATATTTACTTAAAAACCAAATGCTCATACAGTTTTCAGCTGTGGAGTTTAGGAAGGCCAAAACTGGGAAGTCTAACAGAGAATAAAAGTGACTTCATCATTGGGATGGGACTGAAGAACGAATGGGATATGATTATTTTCGTTGTAATAATTTTTTTTAATGCTTTTAAATCCATGAAAATGCAGTCTAGCTGCAGCTGGATTTTAATAGCTGCCTGCACTGTTGTGGAATGAAATAGTTCTTAATGGTGTCATGTGATGTAGTAATCACCGGTGGGTAGAGTAGGGGTGATCTTGCTGCTCTTTCTCTTGTGCTTCACTAGATACTTGTTAGTGGATAAAGTTAAAAAAAATACATATATATGTTAAACTGACAATACTTTTTTGGTTGTTTGCAGAAAACGGATTGGGAAGTAGCCATAAAGAGTATTAACAAAAAGAACTTGTCAAAGTCACAAATCCTGCTTGGAAAAGAAATAAAAATCTTAAAGGTATGTTAATTGCAGTGATTTTTAAAGCTGCTTTACTTGAAAAGGAAAAGAGACTTTTGACGCAGTTCATTCTGGGTCATGTGCAGTATCACAGTAATTGTTGCTACGCCTTTTGCATCTTTATTAGTTCCAGAAGAAATACAGAACTAAGAAAACAAAAAAAAAAAGAGATACTTCTTTTAGTTCTGGAAATGCTCTTGGAACAGGTTAAGGGCATGTTTTTGTTGTTACAAGTGAAAAACTGTTGTAGAACCAGTATGTGCTTTTATTGCACATGCAGAAAGCTTTGTCCTTCAGGATGCCTAGTGTTGCACCACCTTTCCCAAGCTGTACAGTCACAGCAGAGGGTAAAAATACAGGTCCTTGATCCTTTTTGGTTTGTTTTTTTTTTCCTCCTCAAAGATGCCTCGAAAACTAAAATGGGCATGCTGAATATGATTCCTGGGGCAGACTTCCCACTTCAGAGTTAATTCACTTCAAAAGTGTACTGTGGCTTTAATGAAGGAAATAGAGCATCATTTAGTTCTTCAGTGCTGTTTTATAGAAATGTCTGCTGGGATAGTGTCTTAGCACTCTCTGCTCTCTGAACTTCACTGCATCTCATCTGATGTACCTTTGCAGTAATAATCAATGCTGCTGTCAAGTTTAGTGCTGTTTCCAACTTTCTTGATATATTTCTATTTTATATGCGAGTATATATTCTAGTTTATATATTATACACTAGAAATTGCAGCATTGGGTCTGTGTGCTGCAAGTGCTTAGCAAAGAGTTGCTTTTGTTTTGAACAGTTACAAATAATTGCATGAGTTGTCGTGCAAGTTGTAGTTGATGTTATTTGGCTTGTTTTCCACTTTATTGTAAAATAAGAAGGTTGGCTTGAAAATAGCATAGTTGGTTACTGCCCTAAACAAGAAATTGTTTGAGACTATAATTAAATTTAGTCAGTTTTCAGTATTTGTTAAAGGATCGTGTGTTGTAATATTTTCTATAACAAGATGTAGAAAATATATTCTTGAACCAGATGTTTTTTGACCTCTGAAGATACTGTCTAATTTTCTATCGGTGTAATATGTAGATTAAATAGCTGGGATTTCTTCCAAATTCCATTGAATGGTCTAAAAAATATACTACCTTTCTTTGTAAAACTTGGTTATCTTTTATTATCACCTGGTATATTAAATTTAAAATAATATCAGGCTATTGCCATAATGTAAATATTTTGTTTTACAGGAACTTCAGCATGAGAACATTGTAGCTCTGTATGATGTCCAGGTAAAAATATACCTTGATGCCTTTTTCTTTAAATTTTATTTATTAAAATATAATGCCTATAAATATCAAGTAGATCAAAGTAGCCATATTTTTTTTCTGTAATCAATGCAGTATTTAGAAAAAGAAATCCATTTTCCTGGCAGTGGCGGGGGGATGTTTTCATATTCAACACATTACACACTTATTTTATATTGTCTCTTTTTGGGGTAGAAAGGTGTGAGGAATCCGGTTTAGTTCCAGGCACGGGAGCAAATGGAAGCCTGATAATCTCTGCAGAGACTGTTTGTGTAGTCTGGTCCTGTCTCCAGAGAGAAGCATCAGCTGGCTGGGCTGGGAGCTGTATCAGTGGCAGTAACTATTCTCCTGAATTAGCATTGTTTCTTTGGCCCTCTAATTTAATTGGAAAGTGGATGTTTGCGGTTAATGACTGATTACACCCAAAGGAAAATGTGCTAGTAGGAGTTGATCTGAAAGGATGAAGCAAAGTGACATTAAGAAGTCAACATAACTGAAAATACTGTTGTAGAAAAGGAGCAGTGTTTTTGAGGCATCTGTGGCAAAGACATATATTGTATAGCCCTGTATCATGGTGAGGGAGAACTGAGGGAAGCAGATCACCATCACGTGTATGTTGCTGTTACATACCTGTGTTCCAATGAGGGGGATAAAGTATAAAAGCCAACTAGACATTTGGATCTTTTTGATTAGGAGAAATGAGGATTAGGTGGCTCCAAGTTGTCTTCCTCTTTTTATTCCCAGGATTCTGCCTGACAAGGTGAAGGTGTTTCTTTTCTAGCCTATCCAGAGTAGTGCATTCTACTTAGCAGGAAGTACATTTTTTGTATTGTAAGGCCTGCAAGTGTTGAGTAATGGCTAAATATGAGATGATGTAAGGTGTGCAGCCATTTGTTCGACTTGAATAAGAACTATACATTTGTCTCCTGGCTTCAATTCTAATCTTAAATACAGAATTACGTTTATGAATAAAATTATTAAGAGCCACCCTTGGGGCGTTGCATAGATAAAGCAGTACAAAATAGAAATTTTTACAGTATTCAACTATTTTGTCTTTACATGTTTGCATCCTAAAAGGTTTTCAGCTTACGTGTAGATGTGTATCTTGTATAGCTACAGAAATCTGTGTTCAGAGGATATATGCCAGGCAAAGTCAGGTTTTATTGTGTTTAGCACTGCAGGACATGTATCGGCTTCTGTTGACCTATGATACAAAGTGATGGTTTCAAGTAATAACAGATTATGCTTCAAAACTTCCCATTTGGATGTGTACACTCTTTCCTGAGGTCTTTCCTTTCCCTTTTCGTGTCCTGACTTCAGAACTCTGCATTTTGAATGATATTAGTTGCTCTGAAAGGGAAAGTGCAGTCTCTCAAAGAGACCAGGCTTTCCTCAGTAATACTAAATGGAAATAATCTGTCAGCATCCTGAATTTAGTGTATATGCACACCTTAAAAGAAACTGGAGTTGTTGACGGAGGATGTTGGCGTGTGAGTAAGCAGCTGAATTTTGGATTTATCATTTACAGTTGTTTCATGTGAAGATTACTTATTAAGCTTTGCAGCTCCACTTGAAGGTAGTTGACCAGATATAATGTATTGTGATGATTTAACATCAACTTCTAAATTGAAGCTTTGGAGCAGCTCTCGTTTCTTATTATTTCTATACAGAACATCCACAAGAGAAGAAAGGACAGAGCTATACACTTGTTTATTTCTTCACCTAAAAGTAATTTAGAAACACATTTTTCATGCTTTTATATTCTACCACAGAAAAGGGTGCCCATATAAGTGACAGTACTTTATGATTGGTCAGCCCTCTATTCTCCTTTTGAGATGTTCCTGTTTGTCACTGGCCATTGCACTTCAATAAAAAGAACAGCTACAGCAGAGAGAAGGGAAAAACTGTCTCATACCTTGGATATATTTCAAATACATTCATGGCAAACATAAGGCTTGGCAGTATAGTGCTACTTCTATAGAAGAAATTGCTGTGCAAAATATGGTCCAGAGGATGTGACACTTGCACAAATAAGCTTTTCCCTTTCTGCACAGGGCTTTGTTTGTGAAATATTATACGTCATTAACTTGTATGATTATATTAATTTATAACCCAGCAAGAATGAACACTATGCAAGGCATTCACATGTCTAGTAGGCTGCTACACCTACTAATTTTCTCTAGCATTTCATGTTCTAGCATGTACTGCTCTTTTTGTTTGTCATAGTATTGTGTACGTGGACATATAGTGTAGTAGATAAGAATTTAGGAAATTAAACAATATTTAAGTTATAGAAACTATTTTTTTTACTCTATGCTGGAGCCAGTGGGGTCTGTGTCATAGTAGGGAGTCCTCAGTGTGACTGGGAGTATGTTTTATTTTTATAGATCTGCTGGTCTGAAGTTTTTCTTAAATGCTCACATTTCAAATGCACTCCTAGGCAGACCATTTATCTGAATAATTGAAGAACTGTTTGTTGTACCAAATGTTCAGATAAAAAAAAAAAAGCTGGTGTGCAATGCAAGTGGCAAAAATAAGTGAAAAAAGGTGTATTAATTGCAATGAATAATAAATATTTTTTACATCTCACAATATTAGGTGAAATTATTTGTGCTCAGTGGTGGTACTTGGAGATTAAAGCTGTAAGCCTGCATAGCAATTTGAAATATATCTTTTAAGCTTTAGAAAGAAAGGGTAGTTAATATTTTACATATTGCAAAAGGCTTCATTTAGAATTGTTTTCACATGAGGTAATTACACACATTCCTTCTCTTTCATCTCTGGTCATTTATGGTTGTGTTCCTGTTGCATCTGCGACCAGTCACACAAGTGAGTGTAATAAAAAGACATACACTGTTAAAGCTTTGATTGGATCTAAGGAGAACTTGTGAGCCATTCTAACGATAGGATATGAACACTTGAAAACCTACAGTGCTGTTGCTTCAGTTTCTTATGAACGCCATTTTTTATATTCCTTAATATATATAGGGTCCACTAAGTTAAATTACTGGAAATGACCGTTCATCTGGAGACATCCCCAAAAGAACTGGTGTGCCATTAGTGTTGAATATGTATTGGTCAGCATTAAAATCTTTTGTTCTGTTGCCAGCACAATAATTGTCCTCAATTTCCGTAAGGTGGTCACGTGCGGTTCTGGCAGGTTTGGTCTGCAGTTATGCGTTTGATGTTAGCAGAGTATGTTTTTTGTGCCAGCTCAGAAGTCCAGGGAGCTGCACAAAACTGAGTTTGGAGATGAATGGTTCTGAGATTGAAGGCATTTGTGGACATGCTTAAATATGAGCTTTCAATCTGTGAGAGGCAAATGTTTTGCTGTAGGAGGGCTTTGGAAAAAAAATGCAGCTCACCTGTCAAGGTGAAATTACTTATTTCATGAAGCAAAAAGCAGAGTGCAATAGATGGATTCTAAAACATAACCTGTTGAGACATTTTTTACTTACCTTCTTGGGCAGGAGGTTGGTATTTTTGAAAAATAAAAACCACCTGAGTCACTGCAATGGTATAGGAATGCAGCTCTTGTCCTGTGGTGGTGCTGTGAGATATCATTCATCCTGCAAAAGAAGATCTGAGAGTCTTGGATCACATTAATTGGGGAGATGGAGCCTTGTTTCTCAAAAGCAAAAGGAGTCTAAAATAACCTCTTACTCAGCAGCATGAAGTGCATTGTGGTCCTGGGATAAAATACTGTACTGCGCTGTGAAGGTATCAGTAAGTTATTTGGAATGTGCTATACTTAGGCCACGAATTTACAGTTTTCTGCAGTTCATGATCCCAAGTGTGTGCCGAGTAGAACTAATCTCACACAGTGCCAGACAGTGCCTGTTTTAGCAAATAATTTAATTCAAAACCTCTTTAGAATGTCAGCCGTCAGGATGAAAGCCTGTAATGTATCTTGGAGATAGCGCTTTAGAAGAATGAATTGGTCTTCGCTGTATGGAGTCTGAAGTTTGCTATTTGAGCAGTAGTTTAGAGAGAACGAATTTCTAGTTTGTTACTGGAGAAAGAGTATCTGAACATGAATTGTTTCTCATCTTAGCTCGTTGACGCAGAGCAGACAAAATAACTGCAGCTGCTTCTCCTGTCCTTGAAAGCAGCAAAAGCTAGTGGGAACAAAGCCAGTGATCCTTTGGTGCCTATTTCTCAGCCTTTCCCATACAAGTGCCCGTCAGTTCCTACTAGGGATGCTTGTAGACGGAATGGTGTTTATCTATGGCTCCTGTTTTACCAAAGGGATTAAGTGCTCCTGGCTGGGTTACCCAAGGACTCCAGCTGGTCTGGTCGTATTGCATGTTTCCTGAGGCGGTGGCTTCAGGCATTCTGGTGTGTGCTCTTGATCTTGGTGTGTCACAGCTTTGATTGCCTCCTTGCTCTCATCATAGCTGTTTCTGAACCATCCTCTTTTAAATGAGGATGTCTCAATGTCTTTTTTTTCTTCAGCTGTTCGATTGAGGCCTCTTGATTTGACAGCATCCATCCTTACTGTGCATGGATGTAGTCATAGGAAAACGTGCTTTCCAGACCATTTTTCTGGGTTTGTATTTCCCTGCCACACGACAAATGTTTTTAAACAAAAAGGAGAATCCTGCCCTTTAGAAAACGTATAGGTTCTGAAATACCACTGTGTAGTTGGTGCAAACTGGAAGGTGGCTAACAATATCAGTCTGCAAGGAATGACACTAGCCTAGGTGTTGAAAGTTAGGAATAGCCAGTCAGTTTGTTTTAACCACCAGAACCAAAGGTTTGGAGTTGCTACATAGTACTTAGCTCCTTTGCTATGCCTGGATGCTGTAATCTGTATTTCAAAACTGTTTCAGATGATCTTTTAAGTATTTGAGCATGTTAAGTGCTTGGTGTGCCATGAACAATTTTGCCTTTCCTTTGTGTTGTGCAGTCGCCAGCCTCTTTCGCTGTCCCCCATACATATTACTTAAGTACAGCAATTCACATACCAGCAAATGAGTGGTACTGCTGTTGTGGTACATATCCCATGGCTGATTGCTCTTTTATGTGAATAATTGGCAGCGTGCATGCTATTTGAATCCTATGGGCACGTGTCAACTGACATTTAGTCCGAGACTTAACATTTAGTCAGAACTAACAAAATGTTCAGGCCTTGGGACATGATCGGAGCTGAACATGTTAGAAGCTGCCGGTGCAGTGCACTTGTAAAGCAAAGTGAGAGTGTCTGTAATGCAGTCAGAAATAGCCTTAAAAAGATCTGGACCAGTCCCTTTTCACTAAATCATTAGAACTTTTGCCAAATGTATCTAATGCTCCAAAAAATGAGGAGTGTGTTCCTGGCCAAAAAATAAATAAGTAAACATAGCACAAATTAACATGTCAGAAAATCAGATAACAGCAATGCATAAGCTGTCAGGCTAACTTGCATGCTCTTGGGACTCAGATCATAAACTGCAGCTAAACAGAATCTACAAACTGAGCAAAAGCAGAGTAACTAATTACTTGCCACGGTTTCTCCTTTGGCAGCTCACTAAATACTCACTGCAGACTTTTATCTTTTTCTAAAGGAGGACTTCCTATCCAAAAAGAAATCTCGGGTATGTTTCTGCCAGTGTGCTAGAGTTCTAAAAACAGCTGTCAGAAGTAACCATGAATGTTTTGACTTCTTTTTCAATTAATGTCTTTTAAATGGAACTACTGCACTGAGCCTGTGATTTGGGTTGGAACTTCACATCCCTTGAGACAACTGTGGGAAGTCTGGGATTAAAACACGGCAATTTTTGGCAAATATGTTGCCTCCTAACCTTTGTCTGGTAGGTTTACCTGTTAGCTTTCAGAATTGTAAAATGGTTTCCTATTAACCTTTGTTATCTTCTACTTTATCTTGCAAGTAAAACTTCGATTCAGAGTAAGAAGTAAAAGTAGGTTTTTGTCAGGAAAACTTTGAGTAAATAAGGCAAGGTATGCTGGGAAAATGTTCCATAATTGTTTGAACACGGCATACATTTGTTTTGCTTGATTATTTTTCTAGGTAGAAGTGTAGGCCAGAGCAGCTCCAGCTGTTATAATTTTATGATCTGTATGTGAATGTAAATTTTTGAAAGCGTTGCTATCTGTTTCAAGAAGCAGTTTAAAATAGCTTGCTAGGTCAGCTTTATTCCTGAACGTTAAATCTGAAACGTGGTGGTTTACTTATCTTTCCCTTTTTGAGCACTTTTCTCTGCCTAGCTAGTCAACAGGGATTGCTCATCTGGAGAATGATGATAGGGATCGCTTTATTTTTCAGCAAAATAATTTATTAGGGAAAAATGCGTCTACAGAATTGACTTGTGTTTTCTGAATGTATTCCCAAAACAGAGATCATATTCCCAGTCAGGCTGGGCAAGAACAGGAATGCAAAATGTGAACAACTGTGAAGGGATGAACAACTTCAGCTGTTTTGAAGCTGTTTTGCTTGCATTGGTGGGATGTTGAAAAGTGCATGTGGTTGTGAGTTAAAGTTGGGATCAAGTGTGGCTGGGGAGCTCAGTACCCATACTGCACAAAATATTTCTTCTGCAGTACCAATTAGATACAGCTTTTGACCAGGCCAGGAAAATGTCTTTGTGAAACCTCTAATCTGATATTTTTAAAAATAAAAATTAAAAAGATATATATCCAATCCACAATAAAAACACTCTACTTCTTACTATGACTTTAACCCAATGACTTGACTATTGTTAATCAATAATATCCATCAGTAAAAGCTGAGTAATGCTAGCCAAGGAAAATCTGGTGTAGTCTGTAGGAACGACTTTCTTTAAACAGCAGTTGGAAACGGTATGTAGTGTTGGTTGTTTTTCGTATTCCTAAGTGGTATTGTTGAGAAGCTCCCTTTTCCAGTTGAAAATGCCAATTATGAAGGATAAAACCAAGATAATATAATGAAATAATTAAATGAGTTTGTTGTTTTTTTTTTTTAAGAATGCTGCATGTTGGGTTTTAAAAGCCTTGGTAATCTGTTCAGTGACTAGTAAGTTGTAGAGCAAGTCCCAGGTATTTGGAGAATAGACTAGAATGGATAATTTGAATATGGTGGGTAAATTTTACATGGTGTAAGCAGATAATATTTGAATAAAAATCTAAACTTTTAGAGTAAATTATAGTAAACATTTTATATTTTCATTATAAATGGAATTGATATATATACAACCAAATCACCCTAATTGAGTATTTGGTTTTAGTTAATACTCTCAAAATAACTCTGATAATACTGTAGCCAGGGTAAGGCTTTAATTAAAACTTTAATGTGATATATACAGATTTTTGAACACCAACATTTTATGGGAATTAAATATTCAGGGGTTCATTTGGACAGATTTAGAAATCCCAACAGAGATTTGATGGGGTAGTTCAGTCATTCGTTTAAAACTGTATAGAGGATTTGTGGCGGGTGGGTATTTGATACAGGATTTGTAATCTGTTGCCAGTTTGCCCTGATTTCCCAAACCCAAATACCAAACTGATGTCGTTACCTGTACACACGAGTCAGCAGAGCCTGCTTTCGGGGGTAGCTGGCAGAAGAAAGCCTGTGCAGGCTTGGTGTGACATGGCCCTGTTTCTGCCGAATCTGAACATATATTTGTGATCTTCCTTTCACACAGACTATCCGGCTCTGTGTGCTCCTCCAGCTGCCTGAGGGTGGCCAAAATAACTGTGCTGTGACATATTTGCTCTGACTTAAGTGATATGTTCACCTGTAGGTTCTGGTTTCCTCGCCTGGAGAGGTGAGGGCTGGTATGACGGGGCAGATCAGCTCTGTGTTTTGGAAGGGAGCAGCTTCATCTGAAAGGACTTTGTGTCCAAGACAATCCAGACAACACATTCTCTTAGTTCTGTGATGAATACAAGTCTGTCATGAGCTGAGCGCTACATGCTGCAGTAAGCTGCTGTTTTTGTACAGTGTGTTGTGTAGCTGAGGCGCTGACGCTGTGGAACATCTATTTCTGATTCATGGGATTGCTATGTTTGGGTGGAAATCCAATAGCTGAGCTTTCTTCTTGTCACTGGAGAACAGACGATTTCCATGCCTCTTAGCAGTGTTGTTATTTTACACATGGCAGTTGTCCTGTAAGAGAAGTGCTCCTCAGCTGGCAGAATTTGGGGTTTGATCACTGGGGAGCTCAGGGTATCACTTGTTCGGTTACAGGCTGAAGTACCAGAGAATTTAATGACAAGTGGTGATAGCTTTCTGTTTGCTCACTTTGTTATATCATTCCTGTTCCAAAGATTTCAGAGCATTCTGAAATGGTGAATTTCTTCCCATGATTACAGCTTGATGTCTTTTTGTCAAGCTCTGAGGAAGGTGTCAGGGAGGCTTTACTGGCACTTGCAGTGCCGGTATGTCAGAGATGGGAGTGGGAGCAGGTGTCTTGGCTTCTTTCTTTTTTCTTCAACACAAGACTGGCCTTTGCTGGGCAAAGTGGTGAAAGTTGTTTGGAATTAGTTTAATTAGTGCTGATAGACAACTTGAAAGCTAATTCCAGATATGGGTTACTGTTTGACATCCTTGAGTTCCTGAAAGAAGATGAGTTTCTATCTTGGGAGAAATTGTTGCAAAGGAACAGTGTAGAAAGAA
Source organism: Anser brachyrhynchus (assembly GCF_964034855.1). Taxonomy (NCBI): domain Eukaryota; kingdom Metazoa; phylum Chordata; class Aves; order Anseriformes; family Anatidae; genus Anser; species Anser brachyrhynchus. The sequence goes on along the minus strand of NC_137713.1, from coordinate 4,292,983 downwards.
ACAAGATTTATAATTATGTATTGTCAGTAATTTACAGGACAGGTATTTGTGGTAGTGGTGGTGTATTTTGCTTTAATGTGTTCCCTTCCTGATAAAAGGCACTTGGGTTTTGAGGCATTTATAGGATTTCAAATTATGGTTCATGTTGGCCACAGCTGTTACAGAAACATTGAACAATTGGGACTTCCTGAAATGTGATCTACTGCTGCTTTAATATTCTATGTTGGTTGGAGCGCACCCTTCATTCCCAACAGATTTGCCTAACATTCCTAGAAACATGCTTTCTTTGAAACTAATTTCAAAATGTAAACAAATCTGTAAAGTGCTCGATGTTCTGAGCTGGAAAAACCCTCAAGTGCCCTTCTGTAACACAGATGAGAATGGCTAAACTAAAAGCTTCCAGAAAATGAAACAGCCTAATGTAGTCTTGAATTAACCTTAACGCATCTGGCTCATTTAAACTACTTATTCATGCAGTTGTGTGTGCATTAGGTGTCATTTTAATCACAATCATGTGAACAGCAGCAATGTTTGGCAGTAGCTTAGGAGTTAATGTTCAAAACTCTCATAAACTTTTGGTTTTCCTTCTTATAAAATAACATCACTTGACACTTCAGCAGGTTTTGAGTGTAATATTCCCTCTCAGGAAAGAGAATTTTTGCTGTGAAGCCATTTGGCTCTCATTTTTTCATGCTCGTTTTATGTTTTTGTCTAGTTCTGCCTGACAAAACTGGCTTTACTTAGTGTTGATTTCAATATATATTCTTGATAACTTGAAAACCTTAAGGAATATCTGTATCTGCAATTGATTGTTAGTAAACATTTATTTGCTACCCACAGTGACTTTAACATAAGATCTCTCATCTGACTTGAAAAATCTCGTATTATATACTGGTTAATGCAGGTGTTGAAGGCTCTGTCTTGTCACATTCTTAAACTGAATTTTCGTCTCTTTTAGGAAATGCCCAATTCTGTCTTTTTGGTGATGGAGGTATGTGTTAGCGTATGTGTTTCTTTCTGGTTGATTTTAAAAAATGATTTTTAGAAGAAAAAAAATCCTTTGCATAGCTGCAAAATAACAGGTAATTCTGAAAACTAGATTATTAATTTTCTCTGCAGTCCTAAGTTTATCAGCAGTGTTTGTACCATAAATTCATTTTTATTTTATGATACTATAAGCATCAATGAAGGTGTTACACCTCAAATTAGTAATTACAAATAATTGACAAACAAAATTAAACAGCTGGAAAGGGTCTTCTAATTTTATTGAAAAGATTAGAAAGCAAAAATCATCACAGCAAGTGTTTCAGACCTTGTATTTTGAATAAAAAACCTTTCTTTTTAACAGTACTGCAATGGTGGGGATTTGGCAGATTACTTACAAGGTAATTGATTCCTGTATTTCCCTATTAGGAAGCTATTGCATTACATGCTTATATTCTATGTTTGTATAATCCGTTGAAGTTTCTCTGAAATTTTTGCTTGTGGTTTAAAAATTTTCCTATTTATGAAATGTCTGTGAATCCACGGTGCTTGTTTACTCTGGTGCGCTTTTAAAGTATCCTCTCTATATGATTAATTGAATTCACTAATCAGTTCTATGTTAGCTGCTTTATAGGAACAATTTTGAACCGATGCTGGGAATGTTGCATTCAGAGGTAGTAAGGTCGTCTCCTGGTTTTTGATTCCACCTACTTTCTTTGCCACCCTTCAAACTAATCCTTATTACAAATAAAATTTTGAGGAGATATATTAATCTCCACATTTTTCTGATGAAAATATTCTTCTGCTTGCCTCTGTATCAGCGGCATGTTTAAGGAATCTTTTTTGTGAGCTGCTATTGTTATGGTAACTGTGTATATTAAAAGCCTAATTTACTTCCCATTAAAATCCTTGGAAAGACTCATACAGTATAATCCAGCTCCTGCATTCGGTACATTTTCAGACTGAAGAATGAGCTAATAACTTCTGAAGAGACTTTCCAAAGTATACCTTTTTCCCCTCAAAATAAATTTTATCATGAATAAAATCTGTGAGCAGTGTGGTTGTCTGTGTCCCCATATCAATTTCTTTAAAGAAAGAACAGGTTTTCAGCTTCAGGCTGTAGCACGATCACAGATACATTTAGTGTTTTAAACTGTGGGAGTTCTTTAATTTCACTGGCTCCTGTGGTTCTTTTTAGAGAGTTTAGGATTTGATAGTGGTTAAGATGTTCTAAAATTATTATGCTACTGAGTTGAATAAACTATTGTAAAAGCAGATAATTCAGAGTACAGTAGCTATGGTAAAACTTGGGTATATTGTTAAAATAATATATATTTGTAGAAAGATAGAAATTGGGTTATTTTGAATATAATTCACTATGATTTGATTGCCTTTATTGTTTTGACATTTATCTCTGTGAATTTTGTTGCTTTTTGCCCCAAAATAATGATACATATGTTCTCGTCTGCTATTGTGTGTGTTATTTTCAGCTAAAGGAACTCTCAGCGAAGATACCATCCGAGTGTTCCTCCAGCAGATTGCAGCAGCTATGCGTATTCTGCACAGTAAAGGAATCATTCATAGGGATCTTAAACCACAGAATATTTTACTGTCTTATGCCAGTCGTAGGAAGTCAAGTGTCAGTGGCATACGCATCAAAATAGGTAAATGTGCTTTTCTCTGATCTGAAGGTAAATCATCATTACTGAGTCATTTCCCTGCTCAGAAGTGTCTTTGTAGTTAAAACGCGGAGGGTGGACTGGCTATGTTGTGTATTAAATTGATGCAAATCAAGTCAGTAAGTCCAGAATGAGCTTTATGCTGTAATGTGGTTTTTCAGTATAAAAAAATGAGTCAGAAAGACGCTTTTGATTAAATCTGTAGGAAAAAGCTGCCACTATAAAGCTGATGTTTCTAATATTAAACTACTTTAATTAGACACAAATCTGTAACCTTTGAAATGTTGAGTAGCCTTTAGCCCATTTCAAAACTGTATGCAAGACTCCAGTCACAGTTCTAACTGGGCTGTTTTTATTGTAGACCCTCCTAAGGGTTTTTGAAAAGTTTAAAAATGTAGGTTATGACCTATTTTTGACAGAAGGAGGTTTGGCATTGTAACTGAGGAGAGGTGGCAGCTGTTCAGGGTACTACCAAACTCCTCTTGTGGGAGACTTCAGGGGTTTTAATCTCTCATTGCTCTCCCTGTTAAGTGTCCTTATGAAAAGACTTTGGTTTTGGCAAGTTTCTTGTCTGTGCTTTTGCTTAACCAAATTCTGAGGTCAGTTCCAACTCAGTCCATCTTCTGAACATCACCGAAAACTTCTTCTCTTACTGCTCTTACTTGATAATTTCAGATGTTGTTGCCTACATGGAAGCTCAGGCATCTGAAGTTGGATATCTAAAACTTCTACCTGAAGTAATTTCACTGAAGCAGATAGTATATTCATCACTCTTAATGAACCGTTTATATTTAGCCACTGATTTTAATCCTTTCCTACTGATGCCAGACAGCATGCTCTGCACCTGTGGAGATGGCTGAGCAGCAGTTTGTACAAATGATGCCACTGCTGTTTCTTGGCTTGCTGTTTAGAAGATAATTCTTTCAGCATATAATGTAGATTTTGCAATTCCATGAAGATGGCTATATATTATGCCTAGTTTTTGTTTCCTAACTGATGATTGTAGCAGATTTCAATCAGAAAAGATCATTCCTATATTACCAAAGTTTGAAAATTCTTTCTTTTCATTGACAAATGTTTCTTTACACAGCTGACTTCGGTTTTGCTCGTTATCTGCATAGCAACATGATGGCCGCAACTCTGTGTGGTTCACCTATGTATATGGTGAGTGGCAGCATTTTTCAGATTGTGGCTTATCTCAAATATTCTACTACGAGAACAAAATAATTTATGGCTGGCACATTGGCAGATGCCTAATGTTGCATTGGAAGTATTAGGGGCAGCATGCAATTTACCTTTCCGTAGTTTTACCGGCTTCTTTTTTTTCTTGTGATTTGAAGATCGTGATTGTTGAAATGAAAAGGAATGAGAGACATTAAACATTCTTAGTGCTGCAGGGGGGAAAAATCAAAAAAGGCAATACACCTTAGTGTTAATTTTTTGCCTCATAAAGTAGTTTCATTCCCACATACATACTTTTTTTTTATCCCCTTCCAAGTTTCCAAGGAAATAGCCTGTATTTGGTAATTTTCTATAAGATCTTTACATCAGTAGTGTAAAAAAAAAAAACAAAAACAAAAACAAAAAAAACTACTAAATGTTTTTTTCATTTCTTTTATATATATTCTCTCAAATGTGGGGTTTGATTTATTCATTTCTTTTTTTTCCTTCTTTTTTTTGTCCTTTTTTAAACGATTTGAAGTTAATTGCCATTATTTTTAAGTAGTGTGGTAGTCATTTCAGCACTGAGCTGTCTGTCCTTAGCACTGCCACTACTGTGCAGTGTGGTCATGGGAAAATCATTTTGCTTTCCCATGTCTTGTTTTTCAATATGTAAAATATTTAATTTGTAAAACTAAAATACTAAATTAATTTATTAAAATTAAAATATTAAAATAATATTAAAGATTAAAAATTAATTTTAAATGAAAACATTTATTATGTAAAATACTTTAATATGGTGATAATTGTATTCATTGTGAAATCCTTGGCTACTTACCCACAGAAGGACTGCACCAACCAAGTAAATGATGCTTACTTCTTATTCCCATAGGTATAGATCATGAAATTCTTTCTTTAGAACATCAGTATTTCTAGTTTTCTGTGTTTCTGATATGTAACTTTCATTTCAGATAATCTTATACTATTACCTTTCAAGTCATGCAATGACTAAAATTCTCGCATTTTCTATTAAATATTTTGTATTAAAATATTTTACTCTTTACAAAAAGTTGCTGTCTATTAATACCACTGTGTGTAATTTCTGTTGCCGTGGCTTTGCTTTTTGCTTTTTCTTCTGAGATTTTCCTGCACTTTCCAGGCCCCTGAAGTGATTATGTCTCAACACTACGATGCTAAAGCAGACCTGTGGAGCATAGGAACAGTGATTTATCAGTGTCTTGTTGGAAAACCACCTTTTCAGGTAACACTTTATTTCCCATTTCCTCTTTCTATTACTCTTCACAGTCTAATGGAAGTTCCTAGACTGTTCCTTCTAGGCATGAAAACAGAAGTAAGTAGTGATGTCTGAGTGTCGATGCTTGAAAGGCCAGGTAGCTTGAGGATACCAAAGGAGAAGTTGTTTGTACTTAGTCTTTGACATGAGCGTGTTCAATCCAGGGCAAGTGTATAAGAATACTCAATAGTGAAGTCAGGGCTGTGCTCGGTGTTTTCTCCTTTAATGCCCATATGCAAAAGCCTTTTTTTTTTGTATGTGTGCATAGGTACAATAGCTACTTTCTCCATTAAACTGAGCTTTAATTAATGTACGTTTTTATTTGACAGGCCAATAGTCCTCAAGATTTGAGAATGTTTTATGAAAAGAACAGGAATTTGATTCCTAGGTATGTCACCATGGCCTTTCCTGTTACTTACATTTGTTGATTGAACACTTTTTCATCTTTGGGAATGCCTGGGATTCATAAAAATATTTGATGTTGCTATATTGACAAGAAAATAGTATGATACCAGTGACTCACGTTGCATCTTGCCTTCATTGTATCTTGCTGCTTTGAGTGTCCTATACTAAGGCTATGGAGCATGTGTAGTCAAGACTTAGGGACGTGGCAGAATGCTGACTTCCTGAGATTTAACGCGGTATGCATTTTTAATGCACGTGTGAAACTTAATGCATGCTTTGCTTCCTTTTATATGCAGTATCCCTAGGGAAACATCAACTTACCTGGCTGACCTGCTGTTGGGTTTGCTTCAGAGAAACCAAAAAGACAGAATGGACTTTGGTATGTAACTTTTCCTTTTGCTTTCTTGACCTGTTGATTGTATACATGTGACCAAAATATCTCTCCTGACCTTCTATCTATAGGCAATAACATGAAAAGTGATTTTTTTTTTCTTCTGTGTTATCATAAAGGAGCCAAAAAGAAATATTAGGTAATTACTGTCAGTGTTAAGTGAAGTGTATAAAATCTGACTTTCTTGTTGAGAAGTGAAATATAGGTAAGTTTAATGCTTTCAGCTGTGGCTTCCCCCTCTTGTTTACTGACATGCCTTAAATTTCATGTCACAGTATTTTCATTTAACTGCTGTTTTGTCTTCTGTCTAAGAGCAGACATCTCTGATCTGTGTGTGGTTTAGCTTACAGAAATGTAACAAAGTAATGGAATAACCAACTTTGGAAACAAAGTTGCTTTAAGTTGTTTCTTTGCCGCTACTTTCTCCTGCAGACTGCAAAGGTCCTAACTGTGTTAATGGTGGTACAAATTGTGTATATTTGATTTGACATTGAAAGCTGTATGTATGTTTAATGGAGGGCAATGAGAGAGGTAATGTTAAATCAAAATTCCTCATATTTACAAAGATTAATTGAGAGTATTGTGCTTAGGTGCTGCTAGGTATAGAGACTTCTTTATTTTAGTGAAACATTTTCACTGCTTTTTAAAGTCAAAAATCAATAGAATCAACAGTTGTATCTTTATATTTCATAAATCCTAAAATTTTAGAATATTTAAACTGTGTAGCGACTGAAGTTTGCATACTGTTAGATTACTGCAAAGTCTGCATAGGACCGCACATTGAATTATTTGGGAAGTTAAGCCTAGCACAAACCAGGTTGATACTGCTTTAAAAAAATGAACTTGTGGCTCCAGTGGCTGCTGCATTGGTCCCAGTTTACTGCTGCATTTGGCTTTTCCTTTTTAGCTGGAGATCTTTGGTTGCAGAACATTGTGCTAACTTCTTAAGATTTCAAAGCCTCCAATCGGTGCTTATTGAATCACTCAGAATGGCTGCAACTGCTGTCTCTTCAAAAGTAGTCAGGAGTATAGTTTAGGTTTTTGTGTGTTCTGTATTGACTGGATTGTCTGTTGTTTCGGTCAGTACTGAAAAGACTTTTATTGGTAGTTTTTTGGTTAGCTAACAGTTTGTTATTGCAGTTTTATCATAAATCCCAGGAAATGTTAATCTTTTAGCTAATTAAAGCTAGCTTAGCTAAGTAAAATTAACTTTGTGTTAATTTTAACACAATGAAAATAACAATGTGTTATTGTTATAAATCTATAAATATATTTATATATATTGTTATATATTATATATTTATTGTACTATTATATATGTATATATATTATATATAAATATATAAATAACAATTTATACTGAGATTTGTTTTAGCAGCAAGATAGGTGAATCCATCAAGTTTAATCTATGGAATAGTGAGAAAGAGCTTAATGCTTAAAATCTCTTCACGCTCCTTGCAGACGAGAGAGTTCTTTCCTTACCATTAACTATTAGCTCTTGTGATGCTGAGATCTTAGGGTGAGTTACAACCTTGAGACATGCTCAGTTTCCCTTCTGCTTATGAAACTTCAAGTTCCTGTTTAGTTATGCATGCAAGCTTGGTTTTGACGCAGTACTGAAATACACAAATTGACTCATTCATCACATGTGGTTCTTGTGCATTTGTGATAAGAAGACTATATTCAATGGGCTGTGGAGAGACAAGAATTCAAAAGGTATCTGGGTTGTTTACTTGAAGTGCAGGACTTTTATGACTACATTTTTTTTTCCTTTTCAGTTTCTGATATTTCTCCAACAGATATCAAACCTTTTTTTAATAATTTGACACTTAAAGCATTGACACTGGAATAATTACTGTTCTGATAACCAGGCATGGTTTTTTTTGGATGTGTAGATGTGACTGAAATAATTTGCTTTAACTGCTCTATGTAGGAACTTGAGAAGAAGTCAGATATAGAAAAAAACTCAGGATATTTGGGTAAAATGTCCAGATGATGCTGACAGTATTCAGATGTTAATTTTTAAATCTGTTTTATAGAAGAATCAATATGTCACAAATGTGGACTTTGAGTAACTGATACCACCTGCACGCTGGGTGTGCTGATCTCCACAGTTTCTTCAAACATGGGAAATTCACTGTAACATTGTGGTAGTGTGAGAATGCATTTTTGCTAAGAAAAAAAAAAAAAAGCAGAATGGTAGTGGTGAAAGTCATGTTTCCCTTGGCTGAGCCGCTCGAAGGGCCTCAAAGGGGCTGCTCTGGAATGTGCTTAGCAAAGGGAGTGAAAGGGAGAGTGTATAACTGAGCCCAGTTGCCTGTTGTTAAAATAAAAATAGCATTGGAAATCTTGCTGATCTTTTAGTAATATAAAGTAGAACAGCAGGTGTTGTACAAAAGCTCAAGAACACCTGATCCTCATGTTAAAGTTAATCATTATATTGTTCTGGTGTTATTGCTAGCCTCCCTTCCTTATCACATTGTGGAAGAAAGTGTTGTTGAAGGAAGAAGAGATGGTGCAGGCCTCAGGTGTTTGTTTTTTTTTGGTGGTGGTAGTTTTTTTTTTCCTTGTTATTTGGTTAGGTCTGATGAACAGTATTGTTTTTCCTCAACTGTTAGAACATTGAAGTTCACAAAGTTCAGCAGTTAGTTTCCACTAACGATCAGTTTTCCCTAATGATATGAAGGTCTCTTGTAAAAGAGAACTTCACATGTACACTGTTAGCCAACTGCTTATGCTAGGTCAATTAAATCCATCTGAGAACATCCATTTATAACAAAAGCAAATGTTTCTATTGTTAAAACAGTAACAAGTTAGCTGAGGAAATTGTTAAAGAAAGCGATGTTTACTTCTGCTTTAAACTGAACCAGCTGCACAGGTTGTGTTCTGTTGGGAAGTGGGAAGGAGAATGGCTGCTGCTTTGTTGTGATCTTCAACCACGGAAGGAGTAGCATTAATGGGTTCAAAAAACAAGTGTCTGTTCGTGGGAAAGGCAGAAGTGAAAATACTTTCAATGTTTGATGTAAAAGAAGCTCATCATTTTGAAGAGCAAATTAAAACTGTACACGTACTGTGTTGTACATTGCAAACATAATTTCATGATGTATATAGGAAAGCTTCTTATGTATATGATCCTTAAGTTCATGTTATCATCAAGTTATAAAATGTCCTTTAATAAGTTTGTCTGATTTGCCTTGCAGGCTGTTCTTGGAATTTATTAAATTGATTTTGTTTCCTTTCCAAATGCTGTAGCAACATATAAGAGATTAAAGCCTGCCATGTTGTAAGCTTTTCATCCTCTGGCTGTGAATATTGATTCTGGGAAGGCAACCATTTACCACTGTCTGCAATATAATCTACAAATCCTGTGTTATTTGTATGTTAATTCACAGTGGTGGTTGTTTCTTGTTTTACAGAAGCATTTTTCAACCACCCTTTCCTGGATCAGGTTTCAACAGTCAAAAAGTGTAAGTAGTTTTTTTTTTTCCATTTATTTGTGTAAATGATGAATGTTGGGGGCTAGTGGGGAAGAAAAATCTGCCAAGTATCACGCTAAATGTTCATGAGACAATTTCCTGTGTCTGGCTGTTCTATTCTATTGTGAACCTTAGAGTTGAATCCTTTTTGAATTTTGAACTATCGTTGAGATATGACACTTGTTTGCTAATTCCTTTCATATTTCAACTAAACTTAAATGCTATTGTGTGCTTAAGGATGTGCTGTGCTTAAAAGTATAAGGGTTTATGAACGAAAAGCAGTGAGGAAATTAGTTTGTTTGCAATTCAGCCTTTCAGATGGTTAGTTGCATTTTTTAATTTTTTTTTTCTGTCTGGGTTTCCCTCTTTTAGCTTGTCCTGTACCAGTGCCCACATATGCTGGCTCAGTCTCTGGCAGTTCCTGTGGAAGCTCCCCTTCCTGCCGTTTTGCTTCTCCTCCAGTAAGTTCTCTGTTTTACAAAACAATCTCTAGAAAATATTTTCTGTAATGCTTACCCAAGATTTCTTGAATTGGCCTTTTTGGTTGACACTCCTTATGTTGGTATGAACTGGTGATTTTAATTTTATATGGTATTTGGAAGAGTTGAATCTGTATCATCGTGAATGACTGAACAAATTAAGTCAATTAAATTCACAGCCTATTTGCTATGGTGCTATAGAACTGCCTAAATTTACATGACAGTGTTATCTGGCATTTGAAATTTCCAAAATCAAATATATTTTATATTTCTAAAGACTTAAACAGTCTGAAATATAAATTCATCTATTTATTTATTTGGTACGTTAGTGATAATTCCTATGTTAGAGGCTTTAGAGTAAAAAGAGCAACTTTACCTTCTGAATCACTGAATTTATAGTGTTGGTTTTTTACTCCCCTCCCCCTCTTCTTTAGTCTCTTCCAGACATGCAGCATATTCAAGAAGAAAACTTGTCTTCCCCTCCATTGGGTCCTCCAAACTATCTTCAAGTGTCTAAAGACTCTGCCAGTACCAGTAGCAAGAACTCTTCTTGTGACACAGATGACTTTGTTCTTGTCCCACACAACATCTCTTCAGACCACTCATGTAAGAACCTTCCTTATTTTCATATTTTAAAACACTTTCCACTCATAGCATACCTCCATGCATTGTTATTATTTGGCTCTCTTTTCTCTAAATGTGTCTCTGTTCACCTTGGAACTAATTGCATCAGTTTGAGTTAGTTTTTGAAGGGAGACTATCTGGTATATGTACATGTCCATCTGGGACATTTTCACCTGCAATTGAGTGGCCAGATACGCCAAAGACACCAAGGTCACTTAAAGTCGTGGAAAATGTTGGATTTTGGCAGTAGAAGAAAAGAGTCAATTGTAAACAGCTGCTGCTAAGAAGCCCAAGGATTCTCTCAATGAGAAAGTCACATCCAGACTAACTGAATGTTTAGTCCATGTTATAGAGCTTTAGATAATAAACAAGTGGAGGTAAAAACATACAAAATGTTTAACATGAAAGGTTAGGCATCAGACTAGGCTTATACAGCAGAAAGACTCGGATGTTGCACATTGCCATATTACATTTTCTAAACCTGAATTGCCACTAGGAAGCTAGTTATCTGACTTCTGTACAGTGCCACCAACTCATGTTATATATTTGACTAAATTAGTACCTTGATCTCTGAAGCATTTCTGTCTTTCACTATTATAAATTTCCCAATGCTGATACATTGTACTCTTAAAACTGGATTTAATTTCATAATTATTATAATGAGTATAGCAAAGAGAAAAATGTTAAAGAACTACTTTCCCCGTTTTTGTTGAGGTAATTTCATACACAAAACAGTTTGTAGAAAACTTGTATAAAACTTGTATATTTTCACAGAAGCTTGTCAGAAGCAATTATTTCTACAACAGTAATATAGAAGACTTTTCATTTTTATTTTTTGAAGATTCTAGTTCATGATGTGGGTTTTCAATGTGTTCTTCTGCTTACTGTAGATGATATGCCATTGGGAGCAGCTGGCAGGCGTGCTTCAAGCGAGTTCTTGATGTGTGGAGGGTAGGTGTGCTGAGCTTTATCCAAAAGAAGTCTCATGTTCTGAAATGGATGCTATAGAAGAGGTGGTTGGGTTTTTTGGCAGTGATGGGTTTACACAGCTGTGAGTGAACTTTTCTTAAAGGTTAATACGACAAGTTGAATTTAATATGAACATGTAAACAGCTTGAATTCAGAAAGTTTTGCTGCAAAGCAGGTAGTTTCTGGTGTGAACTGTCTTTTGACAATGTTTCTTGTTCCTACAGGCAGTCACCATTAACTATTTCTGGAAGCTCAGGAACTGTACAGAAGCCATCCTCAGCCTCTTCTCGAAGTACTGCTTCTGGTACAACTAACAGGTGCATGATGAAGGCTTAGTATTTCCTCTCTTTAAAAAAAGTTCTGTTACTGTATTTTTGTTTTGTTTTGGTTTTGTTTTAATTTTAGCTTACTGCTGGAAACTGAAATAGAAGCTAGACCTGTTTTTTCCAGGCTCTCTACACTTCATGCATTGTAATAGCTGATGGTTGCGTAGCTAACTTCTGGCTTGGATGCATCCCAAAAAGATTTCCTTAAGGAAAGACAGCATTCTTTTGTCTGCTTAAATTTTGAACTGTCTAAAGGCAGAAACTTCAGACACATAACTAACTTGACCTCTTTGTGTTATGAAGCACAGCATGTTCTTTGTTTACTGAGTCAAGATGTTAAAAGCAGTTTACTTCTCACACAACTACATCTTGAAAAGAGGGATTTAGAAAGCACAGTTTGCTGTGGATTTGTCTCAGGACTGGATTATCTTGCATCCAATAACTGGATGTGACCTCTGTGCAAGCAATTATTGTGAATTTTGTGTTTGTGGCTCACAAGATACCCAAAGAAGCCCATAAAAGTGTTGAACGTTTACTGCAGCTTTTCAATCAGCAGGGCTGTTAATAAGGCCCCTTTCTGCCACATCTTTGTAGACAAAGTTTCTGCCAGTTTGAAATGGAATTGATATTTGTCAGTAGTGCCTGACACCTTTCCTGTATTATACTGGAAAATGTAAATCTTAACCAGGATGCTTAACTATTCATGTAATAACTAAACAGAAGGGGTAGATTTGTCATTTGACCAAATAATGAATTTCATAAAGTTTTTTCAATACAAAATAGAAAGAGGACGAGTGGCTAAAAGGGGAATAAAGCTGTTATGTTGGGTGTATTTTTGGCTTATGCTAGTGCTACAGGACTGCAAGTCAGCATTATTTGTTTAGAAATGCTTGTCACAAGAAAAGTTTGCTACTTTGTGCTGATCTTGTTGCAGTTTGCAAAATCTGCTGACATGGGCTATCAATAAAGCTGTAGCCTTAACTTTTGTGTTTAAGGGCAGCCAATTTGAATGGTTTGGTTGTAAAGATCCGTTTGCTATGGATTGACTGTGTACAGAATATTATAAATTATGGTAATTTCCTGTCTTATATCATCATGTGTCACGGTTTTTGGAGTTACAGGTTTTATGAAAATATGCCAGTTATGTTATCTGTATGTTAGTAAGTTAAGAGCTAAATGGTTGTGTGATTAGAAACAGGTGCCTACTGTTCACAGTCAGAGTTTGTACTGCGAAAGTTTGATTTAGGTATTGGTTGAGTAAATTCAGTGACTGACTGCTTTGGGACATTGTCTCAAGGTAGCAGATAATCTACCAGATGCTGCTTTGTTTTTTTGGTTATTCGTTGCTGAAAAGTGTTCTTTCATAGCATGTGATTTTTTTTTTGTTTTACAAAATGTTATGCCCTGTGATACAGCGTTTTTTTTTTTCTGATTAGATGATAGAACTGCATGAATGGTACCCATAGTTACGCTGTTTTGCGGCAAGCAGAAGAAGCTGTGATGCTTCTCATGCTCCAGCCAGAACAGGCACAATAGGTGGAGGCGGTTCCCTCTTCTGTGGTTAATTCCTAATTTTGTTCTCTATATCCCACAGATACAAGATTTGCATGCAACTCTGCACACTTCTGTATTGCCTCTTTCTCTAACCAGTAGCAAACCACATCTGACTAGGGGATGCCTAACCAGAACGTGGCTTTGGGCCTGAGCTGGGGAGCCCTGAAGAAGGCCAAGTGCTATACCACCATGCTAACATGGCACTTAGCTCACAGGACCTACCTGTAAGGCTGTGTGACAGCAGGGGAAGGCATATTCCATGCTGAGTACTTTAAAAGTTGAAGTGCCTTCATGGCCTCCTCAGTGGCACTGCTACAGTTTGGATTTCCCCTCTCCATCTCAGGCCTAGGGAGCCTCCCTGTGCTGCCTCAGCTTGTTGTGTTAGTCATAGCAGGCTGCCTACTGCCTCTGTGTGGTTTCTACTTGTGAGACCTTCTCCTTGTGTGGAAGCTTTCAGGCTTTCCACTGCCTGTGTGGTCACAGCTGCAGATTTGTCCCATCTTCTGCCAGGCTGGCCACTGTGGCACAGCAGACTTAGGACTTCTGTCAGGCACAGCTGAGAAACTTAGTGAGCATGGGTTTAAATTCAGTGAAACTGATGAGGCTGCGGAAAAAATGTTGGTACAGATCTATTGAGGCTTGTTCAAGCTGCCTTTCAAAATTACTCAGTCTCTAGAACCTGGGTGGCAATAAAAGGACAAACTTGTTTTCTTTTGCTAAGGAAGGACCATGCATATTAGGAAGTAGTATTTCATTCTCAGAGGTTGCAAAAGGGATGTGATACAGAGTCAGAAACCAAGATTTCTGTTCAGCTGTATCCATGCAGTAAATGGTGTAACTGCTTGTTTTCTAGAGCTTTTAAGGTAGGAGTGATAGGACTTTTTTCACATTTCCTCTGAGAATCTCTAATCTTTGCCTGTTTTCTGAAAAACTAATCAATAAGGGGCCTGATACTAAGCTGATTATATTCCCAAAAGTCATTTAGTTCGAAATTCTTTCGGTCTAATTCTTTTAAAAGTGTTGGTGACTGCTTACACTGCGGTGGTTTGATTCCCTTATCAGGCAGTACACTGAGGTAAACCGGGTCACTGACACTTGGTTGAACTTGGGCAATGCTAATCTGCAGTTTGCGTCTGTGGATTAATGTTCAGGTGTGTGGTTTTGGTCATTTTGTCAAGGGTTGGTTACATAACATGTTTTCCTTTTGCAAGTTCACTGTGTCTCATGGGATATCTCTGTGCTTTAGTGGCTTTTGTACACATTCCAACCCCGCTGCTGAACTTCCTGTTCTTAGCACAGTGGGTTTTCCTAGAACGCTATTTTGAAGTGTGGTAAACAGAGCGGGCTGATTGGCAGGAAGTCGGGGGGATCGGTAGATCGCTGTGATGCATGACGAAATGCTTCAGCTAGTACTGCACTCTCAGCTCGATCTGGTACTAGCCAGTATAAGAAAGGTAGGTAGTAACGAACAGTTCTTTGTCTTCCTCTGTGAAGTGTCAGAGCTAGATTAGGACAAGCTAAGATCACACTGCATGTGGGGAGTTTAGAATCAGTTTATTTGTCAGTTTCACAGATTTTCTCGGACTTTTGAGAATGGTACAATTTAGAGAGAGATCTGTCTACCTCTATTTATCTCCTCTCTCCATACCTTTCTACTTCAGGCATTGTCAGCCTTCAGTATCCCCCCGCAGTGAAACAGCACCTATCCCAGTTCCCACTCAGCTCCGGAATTACCAGCGTATAGAACAGAACCTCTCCTCTACTGCCAGTCCTGTGTCAAACCCCCACGGATCACCAAGGTGAGTATTCTAACTCCTTTTGCTTGGTTCTAGTTTGTATTTGTACCTTCACAGATGTCCATGCTTTCTTACTGATGTCATTTTTTTCTGCACAAGACCATTCTAAGGAGGCATTTTAATGATAACAAGTAATAGTCCTTCACAATCTCAAGGTTGTTGAACCGGCAGTTGAAATTCTTCACTAAAACAAAATAAGCTTGTTCTTTGAGGCAACTGCAACCAAAGAAGATAAAAAGACAAAGTCTCGCTTTTTTCCCTCCTTTGTGTATTATGCAGCATTACATCATAAACTAGAAAGTAATAAATCTTGTTTTCACACATGCAATGATGAATGCGTTGTTCTGTAGAATATCAAGGAAACAGTTTTTGGCATACTAGTTAACCAGCTTGCCTTAATACAAGGCTCTAGTGTGCTAGACTTATTCTATGCCTTGTGATCTACAGGATTGGGATGGTGAAGGTCAAAGACAAACTCTGAGATCTCTGGAGATCTTTTTTTTTTTCTTAAAAAAAAAAAAGGTTCCTTGCTTTTTTTCAAGATCTTTGATTTTACAGTTGTTTCTACACTTGAGGGCATGCCTTTCCCTAAAATAATCTGTTCTCAGTAGCTGCACTTTACACCAGGTCCAATACTTAAAACTTTGTCTTAATCTTTTTTGTAGGTTCCTTCTTTTTCCAACCATAAAAATGAACGTTTGTGTCAATGCATTTCACTCAGTTGTAAAATTCAAAATTAAATGCCTAGTTGTCTGAATATCAGTAATCCATGTACTAAGGCATATATCTGTTTTAAATTTCTCCAGTTAACAGACTGCTATGGCTTTGAAAGCTACGATCGTAGTGGGAACAAAAGGAATTTTATTTTTCTTGTTTTCTGAATGGAAGGCTTAGCTTAAGTTATTACCTTAATAAGCTTCAGCTTCATGGCTTTCTCTGTAAATATCTTTTTTTTTAATTGATCATTATACTCGTTAGGGGATTCTGAACCTCATCTCAAGGATCCACAGTTGCTATAGCATGCATAACCATTCTTTTCATCTTGTTAGAGCTGGGGTTGTGAGACGCTCAAATACTAGTCCGATGGGCTTCATGAAGATGGGTTCCTGTTCTCCAGTACCAGCTGACACTGCGCAGGGTGTTGGGCGCCGGTTATCCACAGGATCTTCAAGACCATATTCTCCCTCACCGCTAGGTAAGCCCATAAATTCTTCAGGAAGGTTTATGTGAAACAGTTATTCAGAACACTAATTCTTGCTTGAAATTGCCTTAAACTGAAATCTGCTCAACTAGATCATGGTTTCACCAGTGCTGCATACAAGAGGACGATCACTCTTCTCTAGCCCTGCTGGCTGCACTTCTCTAGTCCTGGCATTGGCCTTCTTGGCCACCTGGACACGCTGCTGGCTCATGTTCAGCTGGCTGTTGACAAGCACCCACAGGTCCTTTTCTGCTGGGCAGCTTTCTGGCCACTCCTCCCCAAGCCGATACCACTGCATTGGGTTGTTATGACCTAAATGCAAGACCCGACACCCTTATTGAATGTCACACAATTGGAGTCAGCCCATTGATTGAACTTATCCAGATCCCTCTGCAAAGATTTTCTTACACTCAAGCAGTCACATTTACAGCAATCCATTTCTGTTAAAATGGCTGGTAGAAGTAAGATAAATAGGTTTTATTTTCCTTCACCTTCATTTGTGGATGAAGGGTAAAGCATAAATTCACATTTTGATTTTATTTGCTTAGTTGGAACAATACCAGAGCAGCTTGGACACTGTTGCTGTGGACAGCTTCAAGGGCATGAATCGAGGAGCAGAAACTTCTCAGGTGAGAAACTGGGCAAAGCAACCAGTATGATTTTGGTAAAGCTTCTGCAGAGTTCTGAATGTTTCACTTTATCTGTTTCCTGCATTCTATTCCTACTTTGTTTCTTAATTTCAAACGACTGCAGTGGTATTTCTATTTGTAAAATATCACAAATTGCAGCATGTCTGGTTTTCAGCATTTAAATGGATATCGGAAGTTCTTTGCTTCTGGGTGAAGCGAGGTAATCTGTACTGAGATTTTCTAGGATGTCTGTCTTAATGTAGCTTCTGAATGAATTGAGTTACTCTTGCTGTCAGTGACAGCAGGGAAGA
Source organism: Anser brachyrhynchus (assembly GCF_964034855.1). Classification (NCBI taxonomy): domain Eukaryota; kingdom Metazoa; phylum Chordata; class Aves; order Anseriformes; family Anatidae; genus Anser; species Anser brachyrhynchus. Next base: position 4,275,704 of record NC_137713.1, on the reverse strand, counting down.
AACTTTGGATTGAGAACCCTTCCCAGTGGTGGTGCTGACAATAGAACAGCCACCAAAGAAATTTAAGACTGCTTTCTGAAATGACAGGTTTCAATGCTATGAGACAGACAAGTAGACTGATTTCAAACAGGCAAATTCTCAGCTGGGAATTTAGTGAGGAATAGATGAGTACTCTATTGGAGCTGCAGGCAGAAAGGCTACTCTATAGCACATTGTTTAAATGGAGAGGAATGGAATCAAGATGAAGTGGCTCTTATTCAAAGTCTAACTAGAAAAACACAGGCTTAAGAAGGCTGGAAGATGTGTCTTAACAGCTGGGCACTTTACTGAGCAAACTGCAAGAAGTTTAAGATGGTTTTTAAAGCATACATTTATGAAATGAAGCCGATATCAAAAGATTGCCTTGGCCAGCTCTTAAGAATCTTATATACTAAGTTACAGCACAGCCTAGGGAAAAACTAGTTAGAATAGTTTAAGTTTTGCCATTTTTTTAAAGGTGAGTGAAATTGTTGTCACTTCAGTGTCAGTTCTTTGAGGTTACAAAGATGCACATTTTATCTGGGAAGCTGTGGCCACAAAACTGAAGTCTTGCATAGTGTTTGTAACTTTGCACAGTTCCTCATCATGAAAAATAAATCACAGAGAAGAGACCACTTAATCAAATTTCAGGTTCCTTATTTTGAAAGAGGAACGGCATCTCAGAGTAGGTGAGATGTTCATAGGAGATGTTTCTCTAAAGCCCTCTGCTTAAATGACTGTTTATAGCTCTTCCAAGTCTTTGTGCTTTAGGAGAAATTTTGAGTTCACATTCAAGTGTGGACTTCCTTTGTACATAATGAACTTTTGAAAAACATGTTCTGACAGACTAAAAATTAATGACTGCCCTAAGTAATGATCCCAAACTGTTTCATCTGAATATACATAAATATTTTTCTGGTTTTTAATACCTACTTTTCTTGCAAAAGCCATGAGAGGAGCTGCCTTTTCAGTCTGCAGATTAAATTATTACAAACAAAACAAGTCGTTAGCATGCAACGTTGCATTCACATTGCTGTTTGCAGGAATATAATTCCAGTACTTGAGAACCTCTATTCAACCTAGAGTCTTGATGGCTGCACTTGAAATTTCAGTATTGTTTATGCCATTCCTGCTGAATCCAAATACTTTATTTGTCTTGATGCAGGTTGCCAGAAGTACTGCAGCTGCCAGTACAGCTGTCACCCTGAAATCTTGCCTTTTTGGCAGCTTGAACACAAGCATCATCACATCAGTGTATGTAGCCTTAGTCCAAATAGCCGACATGCTAAATCCATTCTCTTTGCCATCTAGTGAATTGATGATCAAACATATCTCACAGTACTGCAGCCCCATCTCTTTACAGATTAACATTGATCTCTAGCGTTTTGGGTTTCATTGCTACATTTCCAAGCACTGCAAGTAGCATTTTACTTGATTGTTTTTCGTCCTTACAGGTTCTCCGATACCACCATCTCAGTCTCCACAGTCACTTTTGATGGGAGCTAGGTTGCAAAGTGCTCCAACTCTCACAGATATTTACCAAAACAAGCAGAAGCTCAGAAAGCAGCATTCAGACCCAGTATGCCCATCTTATGCTGGGTATGGATACAGTCATTCTCCACAACCAAGTAGGCCAGGTAGCCTGGGAACATCACCTACCAAACATATGGGATCGTCACCTAGGAGTTCAGACTGGCTGTTCAAAACTCCATTACCAACGATCATTGGCTCTCCTACTAAGGTCTGTTAAGTTTACCAATGTCTGTAAAATGTGAAGTGGTAATACATTGTCTGAAACCATTCTCAAGAGTATTTTTGGGTGCTAACCTTATTTTTTATATATGTTCTTTTTTTTTTGTTTCTTTAAGGCTACAGCTCCTTTCAAAATACCTAAAACACAAGCATCCTCAAACTTGCTGGCTCTGGCTAATCGCCAAGGGTCTGTAGATGCCCCGTTGCAGCCTAAAGACATCACTGAACCAAGGGATTTCACACATTTCCACTTGACGCAAGGAAGTGAAAAGCAAGCAGGAGAGCAGCACAGTAAAGCTACATTCGGCAGGTAGGCGCTGTAGCATTTATGACCTGGAAAACTGGGTAGGTAACTTGGCAAAAGAATGTACGTTTCACACAGCAATTTGGAGGGGCAGAGCATGCAGAAAATGAGCTGTGAGGATATGCTGATGTTTATTGTACATAACAAACTCTCAGTACTGTGTATAAATATAGCATGGACTTCCTGAAGCACTTTGTGTTGCTGTCTAGTTCCCTGTTGTTTTGGTTGTCTGAATAAGGAAGTCTCATTGCTTCTGTGAAGCCTGTTCAGTTTTGCTTCAAAATCTATATGGCAAAATTTGTAATATAAATGTTTAAGGGAAAAAGGTCCCTTTATGGTTAGCCCTGTTTCAATAGGGCCATGATGAACAGTGAGATTAAGGCTTTTTGTACTTCTGTTGAAGAATTCTCTATAACCAATATAATACCAAGAATCTGAAAGTCAGCCTCTGCTGTGAGTAAGATAGGAGGAACTTACTGAAAAATCTTGTTGTGCATTCATGTTTTCCTGTCTAGATCTGTTAGTACCGGGAAGCTCTCAGATCAACAAGTAAAGACTACCCTTGGAGGCCAGTTATATCAAGGCAGTACAGACAGCCTCAATACAGAGCGACCAATGGATACAGGTAAGGAACAGGCTGATACATACAAATGGACTTTGTGCTAGTTTTTTTTTTTATGGAGTGCCATCTAGATCTTGGTCTGCTTCCAACTTCAGTAGTTGGTTGCAATAATTTTTAGTGTCAGTACAGAAGCCTTTTTTAAATTATCTTGAAGGGAATATGTTCCAGTTCCTTAACATAGCTTTAAAAATAAGTGAGACGGGAAAGTGTGTCTCTGCTAAATACAGGAACATCACTGCTGCCTATAGTAGCTAGAGGGTTTTGCGTGTGTGTTGTTTTTTTTTAATACCACATTTGTGGCTGTTTCATTTCGAAATTCCAGCTCGTTTTCATCTGAAAGTCAGCTTATGTGATGACTTCTTTCATGTTCATGTTTTTCTACATTTTTCATGTTCATTTTTTTCAACTTTTTTTTTTCCTCTTCCTCCTCCCCCACAGTTACTGCCTTGCCACAAGTGGCCAACAGGAGTTCTCACCTTGTTTTTGAGCAGATGGAAGAAGTTCTGCAGACAGGGCTAGTCTTTAGCCTTCAGTCCTGCCATGGTCTGCATTTAGAATTTTTCTGTTGTGTCTTTTGCTGAAGGACTGATGTTGTTCTCAGGCCCCTGTTGTTTTTTCTTTAGGTAGGGGTAGAGAGATGGGAAATAAAAAGATGTATGCAGGCCGCATCTGGGTTCTTTTTTTTATCGTCAAGATTGTCCACTCAGCTTGTTTTATTTGTTGTCAGAACTTACAACTATTCTTGGATCTACATCAAAGCATGTTGTGTTGCAGTACTCCAGTTTGCTGCATATAATTACAAAATGGTATGACTGTACGCAATAGGGACTAATGTGTGAAAATTTTATCTTCCAGCTCCAGCAGGGGCCTATGGAATTGCAGTGGCACCTCCTTCCATGGGAAGTGGGGCAAGTTCTCGAGCTGTCATGTTTACTGTTGGGTCTCCTCCAAGCAGTGCCACCCCTCCTACCTGCACCCATATGGTCCTCAGAACAAGAACCACCTCAGGTAAGACTTCCCTGGCAGCTCTGGACTGCTATCAAACAATATTCAGGCTTGCCCACTTCTTGAGATGGTAATCTGCTTACTGCCATGCACAGTAGGTCCTCTAGCCCATACAAAAAAGTGCTGTGTAAAGTTGAGATAAATCCTGGAGTTCTGCCTTTTCTCTACTAAAGAGAAGGCCAGAGGCACTGATTTACCGTCCAGCAGTGTATAACATCTTGTGTACACTGTTTTGCTCCACCATAGGGAGATTTAACAGCACCTATGACAAAGGTGGAGAGGAACAATTAGATCTCTTATTCTGCATTTTTGCCCACTGTTATGCATTTTACCAGAAGCAACATCCAAAATGAGCTGACTGTGTTTTAGCATGTTGGCTACATTGTCAAATATCAAAGATCCCAAGGTAAATGCCTGCATCTGCTCAGGATGAGCAGGAGTCTATATTTGCAGCAGTGTCCTTTTGTGAACTATAGCACAACCTTTGGTCTGTCCTGTTGGGCTGCCTGCCTTGGAATCCTTGTCAGCCAATTTCCAAAATCCATTTTATAAATCGTCGCTGTATTAAGGTGCAGCCCTTGCATTCTCTACAGAGTGATGCAAGGAGCAAAGAAGAGATCCTCCCAGGAGTGAATCTGTGGTGATTACTGATTTGTCACTTGCTATCATGTGCAGCCCCAGAGCTACAAAATGGAACAACCTATTAGACTGAATGTGTGTGTTATTTTTCTTGTAGTTGGATCAAACAGTTCTGGAGGGTCTCTCTGCTCTACTAGTGGCCGTGTATATATGGGCTCCCCTCCTGGTATTTATATGGGTTCTTCTCCTCCGGGAGCCGAGGCAGCTCCAAGTCTGAAGTACATGCCTTATGGTACTTCGCCTCCCAGCTTAGAGGGCTTTATCACTTTTGAAGCTCCCGAATTGCCTGAGGAAACTTTAATGGAGGTATAAAAAAAAATAATTTAATGTTTTATAATGTTTAATGCTGCTAAAACAGAGACATGGTAAAAACAGGACTGCTCAGTGCACTTGGTAGTTTCCTCTTCACTGTCTCGGATATTCCTTTTTAAGACCTTGAAAATATCCCTGTAGCAAATGTGACCATTTCTCTTTGATAGTTATTCCTGGCATTTCTTGTATATGAATAGGTAACCAAAGGAACATGACTGCTTTTGTTCACCAGAGCCTTCCAAAGAGGCCTCTGTTTTAATGCCAAGACTTTGGACGTGGGTGCTGACAGAAGCAATGTCGTTCTAGGCATTGTATTTAACTGCTTCTTCGCAGTCAGTAGATGACATTAAATCCTACTTGTGGGAAGAGTGTCCTATATTTTTTTTAAATGTGTGGAGGAGTGGTGCTTTAAAAACACATGTTGGTATGGTCCTTCACCAGAATGCTATCGTTGGACTATAAATTTCTCAAGGCAGATTGCTGTTCTGTTCTCTCATTCACATCTAGCTGGAAGGTGTTTGGTTACTTATTGAATCTATATGTTATAACATGAATGTTTGACAGTGCACTGTATTATTCCCACAGATAGAGTTTAAAATTTATTTAGACCTATATTACTAATGAAAAGATTATAAATATTGCTAAGATGTGTTTGTTTAGTTTTGAAGGCTGAGATTCTTTCTGAGCAGAGAATGTGCATGTAGTGTCTGTTTTAGTCACCAACAACCAGTGAGTTGTTAACTCCAATTTAAGTTGTTTGGTTTAAAAGGCAAACTTTGGCAACAGCCACCTTTTAATACAATTTAATTCTAGATCTAAGTGTAAACTGGAATGAAGCAGATAAGCATGAAGTTTCAGATCAGTTCTTTTGTAGGTATAAAGTCTGTTATATAATAAAAGCCAAACATTCCTCCTGGCTTCTCATATGAGTACCAAGCATATTTCTGGGTTGCTGATAATATAATAACGAGTAATACATCTCACTTGTGATTCCCTTAGTTGCTCAGGTTACAACAAACATAGAAGTCCATGTCCCAGTTCCTTTGGCTTTGTCGAAAGACTCTGAAGTATAAGCTTACAGTATCTTGAAATCATTAGGAAAGAACCAATTAATATCTGTTGATCCTTTTGGATCCATTTGGGTCTGTAGTCTCTAGTGCTGACTCTAATATGTGATTTCTGCATAAAATTAACATATCAAAAAATCCTCAAGTGCTTAAAAAGAATTTTAAGTGTACTTGTTTGCCTTATGGCTTATAGTGGTTAAATTGTCATCTCCTTTTCCTCTGACAGAGAGAACATACAGATACACTGCGTCATCTGAACATGATGCTGACATTTACAGAATGTGTTCTGGATCTGACAGCAGTACGGGGAGGGAACCCAGACCTGTGTACTTCTGCAGTATCACTGTACCAAATCCAAGAGAGCATAGTTGTTGATCAGATTAGCCAACTAAGCAAAGAGTGGGGGTAAGTATGTGGTCAAATAGTATCAAGAGAATTAGTAAAAACCAGACGCATCAAAAATGTTTTTGGACAAAAAAAAATGGATTGGATGTTTTTTTCCTCTTTTAGTTTGGAGTGATTATTTACTACATATAATGTTATTTAGGAATAAATTTTTAACAATTGAAGACACATGAGAAAGATATAGCAAAGGATAGAGAGAGATATGCTAATAGATAGATGAGGACCATGTTTTCTGGCCTGCCACATAAGCTGGGGAAAGTGGCGAGGATTGCAAACTTGTGTTGAAGTAGTTTTTTTCTGAACCTAGAAATCTATGTACCATCTTGTTTCAAATCCAAGTCCTCTGTGATCCAGTTGACCAGGCTGTAGCAGCAGCACTGAGGTGGAGGTTGGGAAGGAGTGTCCAACTTTGACCTTTAATCAGTGTAGCCAATCAGACCTGATACAAAATCAGAAACAAGGAGAAATGGGAGAAATTTGGAGCGGTGGAAAAGGGCAGCTCTATTTTCTGCCGCCTTTCTGGAGGAAAAAAAAAAAGGAAAAGAAAAAAATCCCTGCAAAATGTTTGCTTTTCACAACTGTGAGAATACCGGGGGCATAGGAAATGACACTGCAAGAAAAGCACAGCCAGTTGCTTGTGGTAAGACCTTGACCTCAGGTATTCAGTCCCCTCGAAGAAGGGTTCCTTTTAAAAATGTCTACGTTAAAGCAGTTTGTATTTGCTGCTGCAATTACTGGATGAGCAGATGTACTCTCAACCCGTGACAGGGTGTTTGTGGAGGGAAAGTAGGGGTGGAGTTGCATTTAAAACATCTGTTTTTTCTGCTGCTGCTGGGTCTTGTGTAGGATTGTGATAAAAAGTGGTGTTTGCCTAAGGCTTGGATGTGTTTGAGAGAGGTTTTTTGATATATAATTACACCTATTTTCCCCCAGACAAGTAGAGCAGCTTGTGCTGTATATGAAAGCAGCCCAGTTACTGGCATCTTCTCTGCATCTTGCCAAAGCACAGGTCAAATCAGGGAAACTGAACCCATCCACTGCTGTTAAGCAAGGTAGGTGCAATATAATCTCATCTTCTTTCCTTTGAATTTTCTTTAGTTATATGTCACTCAAAAAGCTGAAGTTGCAGCGTCTTTGTTGTCTTCTGTACAAGAGCATTGTAGATATGTACAGTTGCACAATTCTGATAGTAAACAAAGATACAACTAGCAACTGTTAAGAAATGGACAGTTTTTAATTTGAAGCATTAAGATTTGATATATTTGATACTTCATTCGTACTAGTAGCAGAGTAAGTAAACATTAGAAACACAAGATTAAACAGATTAACTTTGCCTAGCATTGGGGAAGTTGTACTTAGGCTGTTTGTGGTTTTGTTATTGTTGGTTTTTTAATTTCTTTTTTTTTTTCCCAGTTGTGAAAAGCCTCAATGAGAGATACAAATTCTGTATCAGCATGTGCAAGAAACTGACAGAAAAGTTGAATCGTTTCTTTTCGGATAAGCAGAGGTTCATTGATGAAATCAACAGTGTAACTGCAGAGAAACTCATTTACAGCTGTGCTGTAGAAATGGTAAGTCACTCCTTTTACCTAAATGATAGGACATTGAGATCAATAACACATTGATTCCTTTTCTCACATACCTCTTATTCATAACCAGAAAATAAAATGTATGTTTCCAGATTTCTGTTCATAGTAATTTTTGCTAGTCTTTCGCTTTTCATCCTGCCCTCCCTTAACTGTTGCTACAGTCCCTGGCAGATACCATTCCTCGGGGGTATTTCCCCTCCATCAGCACATCTGATACATAAACACTAGGAAATGAACTCCTAAGCCACACAGCCTCTAAAAGTGCCCTGTGTGCTGAAATACTATCCAGTATGGTTTACTAAAGCACAGAAACAACAGAAGAAACTTTCTCAGTCCACCAGGTCAATTTGAGGAACACCGGCCTTGTTCATACAAAGCAAATATGGCACCAAACATGTGGAAGCTTTTTTATGTAATTGAGAAACTTTATATCTGCCAGAGAGCAGGTACAGTAAGCATACTAGAAACTTAAAAGCTTTTTTTGATGAGAGGGAGGTCTTTTTTACCATAGGTGTCACAAAAAAGGTACCAGCAAATATTGTGCTTAACCCTGATAATGGTGTGGTCTTGCACAATTAATTTGACTTCTTTACAAGAGAATATAGGTATGAGAATGAGTATACTTATTCATATATTGTTGTAATTTCAAAATATGTTGTAACACATAAACACACAAGATCAGAAAGTGCTTTTACAGCTTATGTGCAGAACATCCTTTGCTAATACAGCACAGGGGCTCTGTTTTCTGACTGCATTTTGTTGTCTTATTGTCATAAAAACAGATCAGCTTAATTAAGGCTCAAAAATAGTTTATTAATGGCACTTTAATGTAATCCATTTTGAATTTTTCATTTCAGTATTTGCCTAAAGCAATTTATGTAACTGAATCTACTGAATGATTCCAGGTTCAGTCAGCAGCTCTAGATGAGATGTTTCAGCAAACTGAAGATATTACATATCGATACCACAAAGCAGCCTTGCTGCTGGAAGGACTGACTAAAATACTGCAAGACCCTGCAGATATAGAAAATGTACACAAGTGTAAGTTTATGCTGAATGATGAAAATATTGAAAATTATACAGAATTTAATTATAACACTGAATTAATCACTTTTTTCCTTTTTTGACCTTTCTGTTTTCAGATAAGTCTAGCATCGAGCGAAGGCTTTCTGCACTTTGCTATAGCACAGTGGCTGTATATGAGCAGTAGGAATATCCCAAGGACCAGATGGTGTGAACATAAGGGACCACTTCAGTGATACTGCACTTTTTCACTACAGCTTAATTGTTGTCCTTGTTCTGCCCCACGTGGAAGATGATTCTTACATTTCTGTGGTGACTACCAAAGAAACAGCAGCATACTCAAAGAGGAGAAATTCCAAAAGTACATTTGTAGAAAACTTGCCTTACAGATCCAGCAGCTCCTTTTTCTTCCTAGCAACAGAATTTAAAAGAATCTGTCTTCACATTTCAAACTGATCCTTGTACGTGTGTTTTGACTTGAATGATCAGGGGTTTTTTTCCTCATGAGGTCTATAGTGACTGGATCCTTCTGCATCAGGTACAAAAAGACATTTCCCTCAGAAGAGTCCCTCAAAAGTTTGTGGAAAAAAAAGTTTTTAAATTGTCAGTAAAATGTGTCTGACTGAATCTGGGAAACCCTAACCATGTGCAAGTGCTGTTCAAAGCTTTTGGGGCTAAGCTGGCTTGTATCTGAGCTCGCATGTTGTAAACATGGCTCAGCTTGTCTTGTGAAGGGATGGTGAGAAAGTGTTCTTTTATTGGGGGGGAAAATGGTAATGGAAGAAATTGCGCTCCATCTGTGCAAAATCCTCAGTGGGTTTTCAGCTGATGTGGATACAATTTGAAGATCTTCTTCCAAAACACTTTGTTTTGCACTAATTTACTAAAGCAACTGTATATTCATTTTCGAAGAACTATATTAAAAAAAAAAAAAAAGAGAGAGAAGGCACAATGGACTTGGCTGAATTTCATTTCAGTGTACATAAAATTCTTTTCAGAATTTCAAATGTAGCTTCTAGAAGACTTTCAAACAAACTGTAAAAACTTGTATTCATGTGAACCTTTCCATTTTATACCTATTTGTCTAATACTTGAGTAACTACTGCTCTGGACTTTCTCAGTGATAGCAATGTTGAGTTGCTGGTTGTTTGCTTTTTATATAGATTTGGTTGCATCTTTTGTTGTGCATGCGAAATGTGCATTAATGCCTGCAGTCTCTAGGGGTGTAATGACAGTTCTCAGTAGTCTTGCTTCTTGGGCAGTATTACAAGAAATACTGTAAACTGAGAGGTTCTGCAAGGAACCACGCAAAACCAGAAAATAATGTTGGGATTTGAGATGCTGATAAATTGATGTAGAATATCTACATAGTGTGTGTGAAAAATCAGGATTATTTTGTGTGCATTTTGGGGGAGAGGTGGGAAGCTTCATTTAGCCTTATAGGCATTATCATTTCAAGCATCCCATGAGATTATCAGGACAGCGATTTGCAAAGTATTTAAGCAGATCAGCTTCTCTGGAAATGGTTCCTTTACTTTATTTTTGGGACTTTTTTGTTACTCAACTGCTTGAATACTTGAATAAACCATTCTCCAGGACAAAATCATTTTAATCCTCTTAAACACAGTGGTCTGAACTATTTGACAAAGTTGTACAGGGCTTACACATCAAAATACTCTTTCAGTGTTTGGATAACCATGTGTTTCCTTTACTTTGACAGAGTAATGTACTTTTTATCTTATTTATCTGTATGAAATTCCAACAGTTAATTTGAAAGTGTTTGTTTATATAATGTTTGTATTTTTAGGTCTTTAATACGGTGTTTCTACCTCTCCTTTGTAATTGCATGCATTATTCTTGAAACTAGGTAATAACTCACTGAACTGTTGTGTAATAGCCTTTTTATTATGGCCTGTATAAATGTATATTAAGGTAAAATAAATACTGACACTAGAAGTGTTTCTATGGTAAAGCCGAGTTTGTGTGTGTCTGTAACCAAAGATCAGTGGTGTTAACTTCGGGGGGGGGAACAAAACCAACTGTCTGTACTTGGCTCATTAAATCAATTGCTGAATGTTGCCTGGAAGCTGAATCTACTTGGGTCAAGAGACGCTCACCTCATGGCGATGGGGCAATGAGCTCATTATCTCTGGATAACCCTGGCACAAAGTGTCCCCGAGTTTGTTTTCAGTTGCTTTGGGAAAACAGTTTACCTTGCTTTGTTGTTTGTCGTGAGGTTTTTCGTTTGTGGGGTTTGGTGGTGGTGTTTTTTTTTTTTTTAAACAGCTTTGAAAACAAATATGTTAAGTAGGTTCTTAGGTAACAGTTGTACATTCTTTCAGCAAGGTGCTTGTTTGTTATTTCTAGCAAAGAGGAGCTGACTGGACTGCCAAAACGGCACATATAGAACTAAAAATAAATAAATAATGATAGAAAAAAAACTGGCAGTAAGTTACAATTTCTGTCCAAGCCTTACAAAAAGCAGGTTTCCTCCAGCTTGTAGCTAATATCCTCTCCCCAGCTGAGGTGTGCTGTGATAGCTGGTATACAGCTGTTGTATTTCTTAGTTGTACTATCATTTTTTTTCCATTTTATTAAAAAAAAATAAAACCTGCGCTTATGACTGGCACATAATAAAAGAAGATGAGGAGTGAGTGAGCAGGGAATGCTAATGAAATATCTGAACATGAATCTAGGAACACAGTGAAAGCCTTAAAGCACGAGTCTAAGAGATAGTTCTCGGGAAAAGCAGCCTCATGATTTTTTATTGGTTTTCTTTTTTTCCCTCAGGATTCGAGTTCATTCTCCTCACTCCTGCCAGTGAGACTACAGCTGCGCAAACAGGAGAAGAAAAGGGCTATTCTTGCTCGCTGTCTTCAGCAGGAGGAGGCCAATGCTCATGGCCTGTCTTTCTGCATAAGCTCATTCCAAAGAGACCCTGAAGCTGTCCTCTGTCTTCAGCTCTCCACACTGAACAGCAGGTGCTTGGTTTTGTTTTTTTTTTTTTAGCCTTTTGAAAGATAGAACCTGAAAGGAGATACTTGATGTACTGCTTTTCTAGTTCAACTCTAGCATCTACTCGAGAGCGCCATGTTCTTCTGTACTTCCATATTTTCACTTTCTCCATAATGTGTAGAATTGACTGAGAAATCTAAAATGTAGCTTGATTCTGACGTTTGCTGCTTTTTATATGCAAGAAGATTAATTCTTGACCTTTCCTCTGATACAGAGGATGAAATCTAGTTGATGTAACTCACAGCTGGTATGTTACAAATTACTTAAACATTTTTCAGTTGAGATGTGAGTTGTTGGTCCTGGGACTCGCTAGGTTCTGCATTGCTCTCGCTACTTTATCCAGCAACATCAAGATATTCCTGTTGTCACCTTATGGGTTCAGAGGCAGTAATTGTTGTGATCCATCGGTACCACAGTGCTGTGCAGTGTACAGTCCAGGGGCACTGAGAAGGGAAGCTTTCTCCTTCCTGTAGATCAAGTAAAGCTGGACACTTGCTTTCAGAGCTTGTTGAGGCTTTGAAATTCAGACAGGCTGACTTGTGATCTGGCTTGTGACCTGCCTCTTGTTTGGCTCATGCTGCTGCTTCTGTTTTTGGTTGGTTGGTTGGTTTGATTGTTTTTTAATTTTGATCCTTTGACTTTTTGTCATCTGCTCTGAACTCTGCTTGTCACTGACTTTTTTTTTGGCTGTCCAACCTGAGCCGTAACCCTGGCTGTGGCTTTTTAATATAACTGCATGCTTTGCTCCTCCTTTCTGTAGGTCAGCGAAGTATATCTCAGTAACCCCTCTCTTGAAGTCTTTCAGACAGTTGGAGCCCGGTCTCCCTAACTCTTGGCACTGCTGCTTTGGACAAACACCTTTTCAATAGCCTTTTGTATGCGGCAGGCTCCCCCCTCCTCTTTAGCTGAAAGCAAACTAAATGCCAGTGGTGCTGTTGAGTCTTGTTGCAGTCTTCGTGCCAATCATTTTCATTGTTTCTTTGTGGCTCTTTCACATTTTCCGTGCTCCAGCTATGTCTACAACGCAGCCCACAGACCACGGCTTTGTACTGCAGAGTATCTTGTTCTCGCAAATGTGAGATCAGCCTCAGCTTTCAAAACAAGTGATGCCATAAATGATCTGAGCCGTATTTATTCTTGTAGGTTCCTTAAAGCTACTCCCTGTTGTTAATTTTCTGCACCCGCTTTTCTGATGGAGTGCTATTTGGGCTTTTGTATCTGCCTGGCTTGTTGTGCCACTGCCCAGATTAGGTGATTTAGAAGTAAACACTTGGAGCCGTACACAGGATACACGTTTAAGCAGAAATTTAGGATTGCCAGCCTGGCTAAAAACTTGGTTATGTCCGGGTGGTGTGTGAGCTGTTTGTATATGTATAGAATAGCTGCGTTAGTTGGTGGACTCTTGAAAGCAAATACCGCATATCTTATCCTGTAAGGCAAAGTCCTCCTTCACCAGGCTCTAGTGGCTGCTGTTGGGTACGGGAATTAACCGCGGTGCCTTGCTTAGAGCTGACGCCAGGAGGGGACCTGGAGCAAGAGGCTGCTAGGCAAGGAGGGAAGAGGGGCGGCAGCAGCTCAGATCCTCAATCAAACATCTCCTGCCGCTCTGTGCCAAGTCCCGGCGGTCAGAGCACCTCCCGCACTGCTTACCTCCCGCTTCTCCTGGCGGTAATGACTTCCCCATAACTAGTTCCCTCCTTCATTGTTCCTTAGTGGCCGAATAAAAACAGAAAACGCTGTCAGCTCCGAGGCGGAGGGAGCACGCTGAGACCCACGCGTCTCGCTGCTGCCTCCTGGGGCATTCCCCCTCCTCCTCCTCCGCACCCCGGACTTCTCGGGAACGGGGGGGGGGCCCTTGCTACCCCAGGGCTGCCAGCCTCGCCCAGCGGCTGTCGGCCCCCAGGCGGGGTCTCTGCCTTCGTCCAGCCGGGCACAGCCCGCGGGGAGCCGGCACCGGAGGCCGGGCCCCCACCGGCAGCCGCTGGGGGCTGGGGGCGCTGCCGCTGCGCCCCCTCCTTCGGGGCCTTTTCCCGCGAGTTTGCCCCTCTGCCCCGCCCCCATGCACTTGGCCCCGCCCCCAAACCCACAGGCCCCGCCCCCGAGCGCCGCCCGTTGCTTCCATTCCCCCGGGACCGGGGAGCGGCCCCGCGCCCGGCCGGCCCCGCACGCTTGGGGGTGTCGGGGGCTCGCAGGCGCACGCGGGCAGGCTCCGGTCCCCCGCAGCGCCCGGCGGGCATGGAGGGGATGCAGCAGGTCGTGGGGCGGGCCAGGGCGGCCTTCGGCTCGGGACGGTGCCGCCCGCTGGAGTTCAGGATGCAGCAGCTGAAGAACCTGGAGCGGATGGTGCGGGAGAAGGAGGAGGAGATCGCGGCGGCCCTGCGGGCGGATCTGCACAAGGTCAGCGGGACGGGGTCCTTCTGCCGGGCGGGGCGGGGCGGCAGCCGGGGGAAAAGCGAAACCCCCCGGGTTTTGTCCTGCTCGTTGAATCGTGAAACGGCTCGGGCCGGAAGGGGCCTGAGAGGCCATCCAGCTCCGACCCCCTGCCGTGGGCAGGGTGGCACCCACGGGGTCAGGATGGGCAGGACCCACCCAGGCTGGCCTTGAACGGCGCTTGTGCGGCTGGGTGAGCTCCGTGGCCACCCCTGGGTGCCCGCTGTCAGCACCCCTTGCAAGCTGCCTGTCGTCGCAGTCCGGGCACAACGCGTACACCCACGAGATCCTGACCGTGCTGGGGGAGCTGGCCCTGGTCATGGAGAAGCTGCCGTCGTGGGCGGCCCCGCAGCCGGTGAAGAAGAACCTGCTGACGATGCGGGACGAGGCGTACGTCTACCCCGAGCCGCTGGGGGTGGTGCTGGTGATCGGAGCGTGGAACTACCCCTTCGTCCTGGTGATGCAGCCGCTGATCGGGGCCATCGCAGCAGGTGGGGACCCGCGTGTGGCCCGAGTCCCCTGCAGGGTGTGCGTGGGAGCCCATGGGAGGCGAGAGGAGCACGAGGACTGAGCAGCCGTGCTGGGCTTGTGTCCTAGGCAATGCAGTGGTGGTGAAGCCGTCAGAGGTCAGCGAACACATGTCCCAGCTGATCGCTGATATCCTCCCCCAGTACCTGGATCAGGTGAGTGCAGCTTTGCATAAGGCGCGTTGTTCATCGACATCTTGCGGCTGCTCCAGTGCAGCTGCCCCAGGCCAAGGGAGAGCCGGGTGGTCACCCGTGCTGGAGGCTTCGAGGCGTGGGAGCAGCTCCACAGCCTGACTGAGCCCTGGCCTCCAGCTCTGTTTCTTCTGAGTTTGCACGGGGCAGTGTGATAAGCGGAGTTTCATGTTATGGGCAGCGAGGCCGTGAGGGTCAATATAAGGCTGTCACTTGTCCCTGCAGGAGCTGTACCCGGTGGTCACGGGAGGAGTGCCTGAGACAACGGAGCTGCTGACGCAGAGATTCGACCACATCCTCTACACCGGGAACAGCGCCGTGGGCAAAATCGTGATGGCAGCGGCTGCCAAGCACCTGACGCCCGTCACCCTGGAGCTGGGTGGGAAGAGCCCCTGCTACATCGACAAGAACTGCGACCTGGCCGTCGCCTGCAGGTCGGGCTGCCACGGGCCCAGGGCAGGGGCTGAGCGGTGGGGCTGGGGATGGTGAACATGTCTGGGCCGCTGTGGGCCCCTGGGTAACGGTGTGGTGGTGCTGGGGACTGGAAGGGGCTGAGCGTGGTGGAACAGTCTCCCTCTTGCTGTAGGCGGGTAACGTGGGGGAAGTACGTGAACTGTGGGCAAACCTGCCTTGCCCCAGACTACGTCCTGTGCGAGCCGTCCATCCAGAGCCAGGTGGTGGAGTACATTAAGGCAAATCTGCAGGTGAGGCTCTTGTGCTGTGGCCACTGACGCCGTCACCTCAGAGGTGTGAGTTTGTGACCTGGCGGCCCCAGAGCTGCGGCCGTGCTGCAGGTGCGTGAAGGGCTTTGGTTCTGCTCTGCCCTTTGTCAGGAGTTCTACGGGGAGGATGTGAAGAAGTCTCCGGATTACGAGAGGATCATCAACAAGCGTCACTTCAGGAGGATCGTGAGCCTGCTGGAAGGCCAGAAGATCGCCCACGGGGGAGAGACGGATGAGGCCTCCTGCTTTATAGGTAGCTGTGGCGCGTGTTGGGCAGGGGCCCTGTGGTGGGTCCTGCTTGCTGTGCTGCTGACCGTGTGTCCTGTGCCCTCCCGCTTGCCTCAGCACCCACCGTCCTGACGGACGTTTCTCCGGAGTCCAGGGTGATGGAGGAGGAGATCTTTGGCCCGGTGCTTCCGATTTTGTCAGTGAAGGGCGTGGACGAAGCCATTGAGTTCATCAACAGTCGGGAGAAGCCCCTTGCCCTCTATGTCTTCTCCAACGACAAGAAGGTGGGTCAGGGCTCCGTGCGGCTCGGTGCTGGGTGCGGCCTTCCCAGGCAAGGCTTGGTGCTGGGCCCTGTTTGCTGCTGTTTGTGGGAGGATTGCAGTTTTTGTCTCCTGTGGGACAGACGTGTCCGCAGGCAGAGTTGCCAGAACCTCCCAGGCACATGCTGAAGCACTCAGCATCTACATGGCATTGCGAAACAGAGGGGTGGATAAAAGGCTGAATTTCCTGCTTGGGATCTAGCTCGCCATGCAGCTGTAGGTGATCCTAGGGACTTTTAATGTTTTGCTTTGGGGGGGAGTTCCCGTGTTTCCAGCTTTTCCATTTCAACTAGTGTTGTGTGGAGGTGGCTTGTCTGAGGTGTCAGCCAGAGAAAGTGAACGTGAGAGCCTGTTGTCCCATGGCTCCCTTCCCGGTGCTGCTTGGTGACGTCTGGTCTCTGCTGGGCCTTTGTAATTTTGTTGTTGTTGTCATTTTTTCTTGCGTCAGGTAATCAAGAGAGTCATCACAGAAACCTCCAGTGGGGGCGTCACTGTAAATGATGTCATCATGCATTTCTTCCTCCCAACCTTACCCTTTGGTGGTGTCGGTAAGTTGCTGGGGCTCCTGAAGCATCGTGCCTTGCTGCTTGTTGTGCCATGGCACTGCAGTGGCTGTCCTGCGTACAGGAGTGTACTCCTGCGCCTGTCGCATGTGAAGGGCCTCTGTATAGCAGGCCTCAATAACGACAACAAATTCTCCATGTCCCTTAGGAGAGGGGCTAAGAGAGGGAAATATGTTTGGTACATGTTGTTGGGAGGATTGAAGCGTTTAGTGCGGATTCATCTAATTTCTTTTTATTATTTTTCAAGAAAGCTAGTTGAGCTTTCCAGAGAAGGATTTGGATGCTACGGTGCTCGCAAATTGATGGTGAGGCAGCGGCGTTCTGCTGCTGTGACCATCACATGCTGTGCTGGGACTGAGAAGCAGAGGCGTACCCTGCAAGGGAACTCAAGAGAAACCCTTTTCACTCAGTATAGGTTGGGTCTGGGAGGCACATGTGGTGTTTTGAGGGAGGGAGGGAGCAAGATCCAGGGGAGTGCTGGGCATGGCTCAGATGCGTAGGGAACGGCACCTACAGGGACACCCTGAAACCCTGGAGTTTGTGCAGTCAAAGGAGGGTGGGAAAGAAGAGAAATGGAGTGCAGATGGACGTCTTAGGGACTGAGAAGTTCTGTGGAGAAGGACACATCCTCTCTGCAGGAATGCAGGGGAAAAGTTATGCTTTAGAACTGTAGCGAGCCAAAATCCCGGTAGGTAACTTGCACTGCAGCTGGCAAGCAATGGAAACTTTCCTGTGTTTCTGCTTGCCGTGCTGGTGGCCACAAGTAGCCAAAGGCTTGGCCTGCCAAGCCTGTGGTGTGACCTGGCCGGGTTGTGTGTCCCAGGGAACAGCGGGATGGGCACCTACCACGGCAAGCACAGCTTTGAGACCTTCTCCCACCTCCGTGCCTGCTTGATCAAGGACCTGAAGTTGGAGGGTTTGAACAAATTCCGGTACATGCCTAACAGCCAGAAGAAGGTGGATTGGACCAAGTTCTTCGTTTTGAACCGGTTTAACAAGGTCTGAGTTGGACTGTTGTTGAAGAGATTATTGTGAATTTCATGTTTGTGGCTCGTTAGATACGAAAGATACCACATGAAGGAGATGAACATTTATTGCATCTTTGCACTCAGCAGGGTTATTAATAAGGCCCCTTTTTGCCACATCTTTTCAGACAAAGTTTCTGCTAGTTTGAAATGGAATTGATATTCATCAGAAGTGCCTCACATCTTTCTTGTATTATACTGGAAAATGCGAATCTTGATCGGGATGTTTAACTGTTCATGTATTACCTAAACAGACGGGGTAGATTTGAATTTCATAAAGATTAGAATTTCATAAAATTTTCTATATAAAATAGAAAGAGAACAAGTGGCTCAAAGGGGAATAAAGCTATTACGTTGGGTGTTTTTTTTACTTATGCTAGTACTACAGGGATGCAAGTCGGCATTATTTGTTTAGAAATGCTTGTCACAAGGGAAGTTCTCACCCAGCGCCACTCCGGGGTGACTCAGCTGATGTTTTGCAACACTTAAAGCAACCTCAGCTTGTTTCTGGTCCATAGCTGGCTAAAAGATGTCCCTGCCAAGGACGAGGGGCCATCTCCCAGGCTGGCATCACGGTGCTGCTCTGTCATTCCTGTCAACACAGGGGAGCCTCAGGTTTCTGTGAAAGCAAGGCCCGGTAGCAGTCTCCTGGCCCCAGGATGAGATGCAGCTGGGATGAGATGCAGCTGGGATGTTTACCTGCTCTGTGTGCTGCCAAGCACAAGCAGCACTGCAATGGCATGGAAATCCTCTGGCTGAAGGGTGAGAATTTTCAAGCAGGAGAGCAGACGCTGGAAATCAGCCACTGTGGAAAGCACAGGTAAGTAATGGTCTCGATGTTCCTGCAGCCATCCTGTTGTGGGTGTGCTGACTGCAGAGGATGCGTTGCAGTGCTGACACCCAGGACACAACGTAATACTCCAAGAGTTCACAGACTCTTCCTCTGTCTGCAGTAGCATGAGCCCCTTGTCTAATTTTTCTTGGACTCTCAGGCAGCATGGCATGCAGACAGAGCTTTGACATAACCTGTGTGCAAGCATGTTAAATAGGATAAAGGAGAGTGTGTAAACAAGGTGATGCTCCTATGAGAAAAGTTCCCACTTTTCCTCCTTGTGTCGTCTTGAGTGCGAACCCAGCTCCTTTTAATGTATCACAGTGCAAGGGAGCCATCAAGCCCAGCCTGTTTTTCTTTGCATAGTGCCTGCTGCGTGCAAGTAGGGGCAGTTGCTCATCACTCTTTTCCACAGCAGACTGGTTACTGCTGTGGTTTATACAGTCACTTGTGAAATGTTCAGGTGCTGGCTGAGCCGCAACCCGCAAGTTGTTTGTTGCAAAGCCACCTGGCTGCAGGACGGCCAGGCTTTGTGTTGGGGGGAGCGGTGGCTCAGGCACAGCGCCTTGGGCTTAAGCTTGCCCCCTACCCTTGGAGAGACCCTGATCTGGGAAAGCATCATGGAGCTGGAGCTGAGGTGAGGGGAGCAGGGGCCGAGGAGGCTCTGGGCCTGGATGTAGGGGGCTGGGGCAGCCTGGGAGCTGCGGGGCAGTGCGTGCTTGGCTCCATCTCAGGGGCACGAGCACCCGGCTGCTGGCCCTGCACGGCGCAGAGGTGAGTGAGCAGGTGCAGGATTAGCTGGGCATGGTTTTGGCTGAGGAGCTTCGCAGTAATAACGTATGGCCCCTGTAAGAGCGTTGGGTATGCTGCCTGAGGAACTGCGGTGTCTGAAATGAGAGCGAGTAGCAGCTCTGCGGCAAGTTCCCAATAAGCCGCTGCAGTTCTTGGAAGCTGGGGCGGGACTGATTTAACTGGAATTAGCCCGGCCTTGTGTCAGTGCAATTCCCTGATGTGTGACTCGTGTTCGCCACGTGAGCGCTGCGGCAAGCTTACGCTGATCAGCCTCCTGCTCGTGCTTCTTTTGCCTCCGTATCCCCGACGTGTTTTCAGTGCCCTGCTCTCCCTTGGCTCACTGTGACCGCAGCCTCCGCGTGTGTGTGTGTCCCCCCCCCAGCAGGGGGAGCTGGAAGGGCCCCACGCTGCTTCCAGCAGCACCAGGCTCAGAGACGCCGTGCCGGGGGGGGTGGGAGTCCGGGGGAAAGGCCGCCCCGTGCCACTTGCCCTGCTTAGATAAGGGAGCCCGGAGGGGGGGGGACTTTGCCCCTGCGCCGTTGCTGCCAGCGGCTGCCGGCCCCCGGCGGGGCGCGGGGACCTGGAACCGCGGGAACGGCCTCGCCTTGGCCCCGCCCCCTGTGCCCAAAGCCCCGCCCCCGCTGTTCCTAGCCACGCCCCTTCCCTTTAGCCACGCCCCTCTCGCCGCTTCCATTCCGGCCGGAGGGGGGCGGCCCCGCTGTACCCCCCCCACACACACCCGTACGGGATGGGCCCGGCCGCGCCACCGCCCTCCCGGCGCCGATTGGGCAGGGGGCGGGGCGGGGCGGGGCGGCCGGGGAGCGGCTGGGGAGCGGCCTCCGCCCGCACGGCCCCGTCCGGCCCCGGGCTGCCCTGAGCGGGGGGCAGCGCCCGGCGGGCATGGAGGGGATGCAGCAGGTCGTGGGGCGGGCCAGGGCGGCCTTCGGCTCGGGACGGTGCCGCCCGCTGGAGTTCAGGATGCAGCAGCTGAAGAACCTGGAGCGGATGGTGCGGGAGAAGGAGGAGGAGATCGCGGCGGCCCTGCGGGCGGATCTGCACAAGGTCAGCGGGACGGGGTCCTTCTGCCGGGCGGGGCGGGGCGGCAGCCGGGGGAAAAGCGAAACCCCCCGGGTTGTGTCCTGCTCGTTGAATCGTGAAACGGCTCGGGCTGGAAGGGGCCTGAGAGCCCATCCGGCTCCGACCCCCTGCCGTGGGCAGGGTGGCACCCACGGGGTCAGGATGGGCAGGACCCACCCAGGCTGGCCTTGAACGGCGCTTGTGCGGCTGGGTGAGCTCCGTGGCCACCCCTGGGTGCCCGCTGTCAGCACCCCTTGCAAGCTGCCTGTCGTCACAGTCCGGGCACAACGCGTACACCCACGAGATCCTGACCGTGCTGGGGGAGCTGGCCCTGGTCATGGAGAAGCTGCCGTCGTGGGCGGCCCCGCAGCCGGTGAAGAAGAACCTGCTGACGATGCGGGACGAGGCGTACATCTACCCCGAGCCGCTGGGGGTGGTGCTGGTGATCGGAGCGTGGAACTACCCCTTCGTCCTGGTGATGCAGCCGCTGATCGGGGCCATCGCAGCAGGTGGGGACCCGCGTGTGGCCCGAGTCCCCTGCAGGGTGTGCGTGGGAGCCCATGGGAGGTGAGAGGAGCACGAGGACTGAGCAGCCACGCTGGGCTTGTGTCCTAGGCAATGCAGTGGTGGTGAAGCCGTCAGAGGTCAGCGAACACACGTCCCAGCTGATCGCTGATATCCTCCCCCAGTACCTGGATCAGGTGAGTGCAGCTTTGCATAGGGCGCGTTGTTCATCGACATCTTGCGGCTGCTCCAGTGCAGCTGCCCCAGGCCAAGGGAGAGCCGGGTGGTCACCCGTGCTGGAGGCTTCGAGGTGTGGGAGCAGCTCCACAGCCTGACTCAGCCCTGGCCTCCAACTCTGTTTCTTCTGAGTTTGCACGGGGCAGTGCGATAAGCGGAGTTTCATGTTATGGGCAGCGAGGCCGTGAGGGTCAATATAAGGCTGTCGCTTGTCCCTGCAGGAGCTGTACCCGGTGGTCACAGGAGGAGTGCCTGAGACAACAGAGCTGCTGACGCAGAGATTCGACCACATCCTCTACACCGGGAACAGCGCCGTGGGCAAAATCGTGATGGCAGCGGCTGCCAAGCACCTGACGCCCGTCACCCTGGAGCTGGGTGGGAAGAGCCCCTGCTACATCGACAAGAACTGCGACCTGGCCGTCGCCTGCAGGTCGGGCTGCCACGGGCCCAGGGCAGGGGCTGAGCGGTGGGGCTGGGGATGGTGAACATGTCTGGGCCGCTGTGGGCCCCTGGGTAACGGTGTGGTGGTGCTGGGGACTGGAAGGGGCTGAGCGTGGTGGAACAGTCTCCCTCTTGCTGTAGGCGGGTAACGTGGGGGAAGTACGTGAACTGTGGGCAAACCTGCCTTGCCCCAGACTACGTCCTGTGCGAGCCTTCCATCCAGAGCCAGGTGGTGGAGTACATTAAGGCAAATCTGCAGGTGAGGCTCTTGTGCTGTGGCCACTGACGCCGTCACCTCAGAGGTGTGAGTTTGTGACCTGGCGGCCCCAGAGCTGCGGCCGTGCTGCAGGTGCGTGAAGGGCTTTGGTTCTGCTCTGCCCTTTGTCAGGAGTTCTACGGGGAGGATGTGAAGAAGTCTCCGGATTACGAGAGGATCATCAACAAGCGTCACTTCAGGAGGATCGTGAGCCTGCTGGAAGGCCAGAAGATCGCCCACGGGGGAGAGACGGATGAGGCCTCCTGCTTTATAGGTAGCTGTGGCGCGTGTTGGGCAGGGGCCCTGTGGTGGGTCCTGCTTGCTGTGCTGCTGACCGTGTGTCCTGTGCCCTCCCGCTTGCCTCAGCACCCACCGTCCTGACGGACGTTTCTCCGGAGTCCAAGGTGATGGAGGAGGAGATCTTTGGCCCGGTGCTTCCGATTTTGTCAGTGAAGGGCGTGGACGAAGCCATTGAGTTCATCAACAGTCGGGAGAAGCCCCTTGCCCTCTATGTCTTCTCCAACGACAAGAAGGTGGGTCAGGGCTCCGTGCAGCTCGATGCTGGGTGCGGCCTTCCCAGGCACGGCTCGGTGCTGGGCCCTGTTTGCTGCTGTTTGTGGGAGGATTGCAGTTTTTGTCTCCTGTGGGACAGACATGTCTGCAGGCAGAGTTGCCAGAACCTCCCAGGCACATGCTGAAGCACTCAGCATCTACATGGCATTGCGAAACAGAGGGGTGGATAAAAGGCTGAATTTCCTGCTTGGGATCTAGCTCGCCATGCAGCTGTAGGTGATCCTAGGGACTTTTAATGTTTTGCTTTGGGGGGGAGTTCCCGTGTTTCCAGCTTTTCCATTTCAACTAGTGTTGTGTGGAGGTGGCTTGTCTGAGGTGTCAGCCAGAGAAAGTGAACGTGAGAGCCTGTTGTCCCATGGCTCCCTTCCCGGTGCTGCTTGGTGACGTCTGGTCTCTGCTGGGCCTTTGTAATTTTGTTGTTGTTGTCATTTTTTCTTGTGTCAGGTAATCAAGAGAGTCATCACAGAAACCTCCAGTGGGGGCGTCACTGTAAATGATGTCATCATGCATTTCTTCCTCCCAACCTTACCCTTTGGTGGTGTCGGTAAGTTGCTGGGGCTCCTGAAGCATCGTGCCTTGCTGCTTGTTGTGCCATGGCACTGCAGTGGCTGTCCTGTGTACAAGAGTGTACTCCTGCGCCTGTCGCATGTGAAGGGCCTCTGTATAGCAGGCCTCAATAACGACAACAAATTCTCCATGTCCCTTAGGAGAGGGGCTAAGAGAGGGAAATATGTTTGGTACATGTTGTTGGGAGGATTGAAGCGTTTAGTGCGGATTCATCTAATTTCTTTTTATTATTTTTCAAGAAAGCTAGTTGAGCTTTCCAGAGAAGGATTTGGATGCTACGGTGCTCGCAAATTGATGGTGAGGCAGCGGCGTTCTGCTGCTGTGACCATCACATGCTGTGCTGGGACTGAGAAGCAGAGGCGTACCCTGCAAGGGAACTCAAGAGAAACCCTTTTCACTCAGTATAGGTTGGGTCTGGGAGGCACATGTGGTGTTTTGAGGGAGGGAGGGAGCAAGATCCAGGGGAGTGCTGGGCATGGCTCAGATGCGTAGGGAACGGCACCTACAGGGACACCCTGAAACCCTGGAGTTTGTGCAGTCAAAGGAAGGTGGGGAAGAGGAGAAATGGAGTGCAGATGGACGTCTTAGGGACTGAGAAGTTCTGTGGAGAAGGACACATCCTCTCTGCAGGAATGCAGGGGAAAAGTTATGCTTTAGAACTGTAGCGAGCCAAAATCCCGGTAGGTAACTTGCACTGCAGCTGGCAAGCAATGGAAACTTTCCTGTGTTTCTGCTTGCCGTGCTGGTGGCCACAAGTAGCCAAAGGCTTGGCGTGCCAAGCCTGTGGTGTGACCTGGCCGGGTTGTGTGTCCCAGGGAACAGCGGGATGGGCACCTACCACGGCAAGCACAGCTTTGAGACCTTCTCCCACCTCCGTGCCTGCTTGATCAAGGACCTGAAGTTGGAGGGTTTGAACATATTCCGGTACATGCCTAACAGCCAGAAGAAGGTGGATTGGACCAAGTTCTTCGTTTTGAAGCAGTTTAACAAGGCCCGCTTGGGACTGATCTTCTTGGCCCTGCTGGGGGTTGTGGCAGCGGTGGTGATAAAGGTGAGCTTTGGCTCTTTGCTCTCTACCTGAGTGCATGTGCAATTCATCTTATCTGCTGCCAGTTCTTTCTTTGCAATTGCTGTCCTTTCTTAGAGGCTGGCCTGTTTTTTTTTTTTTTTTTTGTCCTGACACGATATCTGGCCTATCTGAAATTACTAATATCTCTTCACTCTTGCAAATGGTATCTAGAATAGGAATGTCCTTAGAGATATCTCCTAGGTAGGCTTCTGTACTATTTCTTGCTCTGCCCTGGGTGGTGACACCTCTGAGAAACTCCCTTCAGAGGTACACGGAGGTTGGTGTATTTTGGACAGGTCTCTCAGGTGTGATTTGATTTTCAGGGCTTGCTTCAGCAGGGCAGTGCAGAGGGGAGGCTGTGATATAAAGCTGAGGTCTGTTACAAGCTCTTGTTCGTTGCCTGGTTGCAGCCCCTTTCTGACCTCAGCTCAGTTATTTCTCTTTCCTCCCCTGTTTCCAGTTGGGTAGTGAGGAAGGGTTGGATGTCCTCGGGTCTGTGCAGGAAGCAGAAGCCTGCTGGCAGCAGCTGGAGGACTCAGGGTGCCTCCTGAGGTGGAGCAATAGGATCTGAAACTCCAAGAGTTGGTTCTCTGTGGCTGGCAGAGCAGGCACTATGTGTGCCTGCACTGGCTGCTCCTCGCAAAGCTCAGCAGAGCATCCTTCCTGGCCCTGTCCTGGGGATTTAGTAGCCTTAAGGGAGCAGCCATTGCTCAAAAAGGAGATGACAGTTCGTTGTTCTGTGTTGTTACTGCTGTGAGGGGAGGTGCAGGAGCCCAACTAGCAGGAGGAAATAACCAGTCTCCACATTTGAGTGCAGGAGGAAGTGCAAGAGCCAACAACTGGCTCAGGCCTTGAAGTAACAGCCAGGGAAGCAAGCCCTGTCTAGGTGAATGACTCCTCAGTGAAGAAGGGGAACTCACAGCATCTTGAAATCATTTGGGTTTTCTCAGAATCACCAATCTGTGCTGAAGAGAAAAGTTCTCTTGATTGTGCTGGCTGTTCAGAGGCTGGGCTGGCTCAGTGGGTGTTAAGGAGAAGCAGGTTTCAGAGCACTGCTGTTGCTGTTACAGTGAGGTAGGCATCTTTTTCTTTTCCTGTGTGCAGACCTGGTTTGAAATTGGGTGAAACTTTGTTAGAGTAGTGAATGTGGGGTTTGGAGAGGTTCCCCCTGGCACCAGAGAGCAATGCTTTCCCTGGCAGCAGTCGGAGCTCATTCAGTGTCCAAGATAACCAGCAGCGTGTGCATGCCAAGGGAACAGGAGGCAGGTGAGCTGCTGCCAGTGACACCCTGGGGAAGCAGAGGGGAGCGAAGGGGCTTTGCTTCATGCTGTTCTAAAAAGACAAATGGTTTTGTTTCAGCAACTTCATCACAGGATGGTGGTGTTGTGTTTTGCTTTCACAGATGGCTTACTACTGAAGAGAGGAGAAGGCACCATAACCCGTGTGCAAGATATTCTGAGTGCTCACTTTGTGTCTGTTTCTGTGTCTTTTTTTTTTTTTCCTTTTGAGCTGGGTTATTTCAGTGAGCTGCTGAGCACAAAGAGTAGCCCTGGAAAGGCACTGAACAGGGAGAAGCCTTGGACTCTTGTTTACTAAAAGGCCATAATGAAAGAAAGGGACCTTTGGGTATAAGCTCTCAAAAGGAAAACTGAAGAGCAAGAAATACCAGTACCTACCACCACCCCGTGCCATGCAGAGCACGGCTTCCAGGAACACACACCCTGTGTCTTACACCAAACTGCTTAGCTTCCTTCAGTGACAAACAAGAGCTCACGTTTCAGCTGTAGCTGGGCTGACATTGTTTTCCCTGCAGTTTTTGGGATGGTTGCTCTTCTGTCGTGCTCCCTAAGAGCCACTTGTCACTAAGAGCCACTCTCTTAGTGACAAGTCTGAGACAGGCTGTGCTGGCTAATGATTTGTGCCAATAGTGATGGTTATGAATAAACCAAGCTTGCCTTCTAATTGAGGTGAAATATTCCTGCATCCCTATGAGTGAGAATCATTCATAGCTGGTCAGGTGATGTAGGCTGCCACCCTTTTTGGGGCTCTAGTTTTCATCACATGCCTGTTAACAATTATTTGACAATTAGAAGATAACAAAGAAGATATATGCATTGCTTGTGTTTTACTAATAAGAATATCTTATGCTTGTACAAAAAAAAAAAAACCTTTCATGGCCTGTAGAGAGAAGTGGTAATCATGAAAAACCTGTTCCTGGTCAGAGAGTCCTTGAAGGGAAAACAATTACAGAAAGTGTGTGTACTCCTTTGTGTTTGAGCTTCTGGGTCTGCTATAATCTTGCACTGGGTTATAATATGGGACCTGTTCTAGCTTGGGGAGACAATACTGGAGAAATTTAAGATGAAAGGACCTAGTAAATGTTGTTTAAAGAAAATTTAAAATGATGAGAGCAAGAGGATGTAATTCTTAGAAAATTGTATTCGCTGTGCAGGAGGTGGGACTTCTTCATGTCTGGTGAAAATCCATATAAGTATTTTTAATGATATATTTTACAAGTACAAAATAAACTCTATGAATTTAAATAATGAAGTAAGTGTGGTAAGTCACTGCAGTTTCCTGTGGAATCCTGCCTGTCCTCTGCCACTCCTGGTTCCGGCCAAACATCACAGATGTGTTGCAAGGTGTCAAGCTGATCAACAGATGTGCCCCAGGACAGGAACGCAGATCCTCAGCGCAGTGGTCTCCCTGCTCTTGGGGAATGAATGGTATGACTGGCTGGACCATTTCTGCTCCTGCCCTGTGGAAATCCATCCATCCAGTGTCTCCCACCTGCAGATGCCAGTTTGGGATTTGCTCTCACCTGGACGATAGCGCAGGCTCCGTGTTGTTGACTCCCGACAGCTGCAGCAGCACACGAAAACATCCCCTGGCTCCATGCTCTGAATCAGAGCAAAGCCACGTGGTCTCACAATCAGGCACAGGCCTCTGAGTCACTGCCCCAGCTGAAACGCTGCCATTGCAGCACAGCCAGCCCTCCTGGGACGAGCACGACCGCTTGTGTGCCTCTTGATGGTAAACAACACGCAGTAGCGTGGCTGCGCCCTGTGCTGGAGAGGCCATCGGGGGTCCCTGCTGCCTGTCCCGGTGCTTCAGCGAACCCGAGACAAAAAGGACAAAAAGGACAAAAAGGAGCAGTGCTTTCTCCCATGCAGAGCAAAGAGCTGTGATTCAAGGTTTGTGTATTCGCAGCACGAGGATATATCTGGGTAAAGGGTGCCTTGTATCTAAGCAAGAGCCCTGGGCCTGAGCCAGATATTCTGTTGTGGGAGGAGAGTGCTCCAGCTGTGTCAGGGGAAGGGCTTGTCCCTGCTCGTGCTTGCACTGGGAGACCAGCTGAGAGAGAAGCTGCTCTGAAGGTAACTTTCCTTTTTTCCTTTTTTTTAATGAGTCATCTCCTTTCTTGGTTGGCCTCAGGTTGGTGTTGTGCAACGGTGGAAGAGAATGGGGAAGGGCAGATTGTAGTGGGTGCAAGGGAACCTCAGAACTTCATTTTGTGAGGCAGGGATTGTGAGCAGACTTCTTGTCCCGACTAAAGCCGAAACGCTGCCCTGGGAGGCAGGATGAAGCCTCCATGATGTTTCCTAATGGCAGCGTCATGTGAGGGCCTCACAGTTGTGCCGCAGTGGGCTGGCTGCTGGCACACAGCTCAGACTGCAGCTGCTGCCATGCAGGACACAGTGATCTCCATGACATGGCTCCTTAGAACACACCTGTGAGCAGAGGGGAGGGCAGCAGGTAATTTAAGCCCGGAGAAAGCACCTGCAGGGAGATTCACCAGCTGTCCTCAGAGGTTGCTGTGAGAGGAGCCCTCAGACTGAGGAGGAGGGTGGGCTGCTCCACGTGGCTGCCTCAGGAGCAGGAGGACACCCAACAAGGTGAGCACATCCCAGCCTTGCTCTGGGTGCAGCATTGCTCAGTGGTGGCCCCGTGTTGAGCGTTCCCAGCACTGGAGAAGCCGCCTCTGCCTCCTGGCAGTTCGTGCAGTCTGCCCGGGGCCCTGCGGTGTGGTGAGTTCGCTGCTCTCCCCGCAGCGCCCAGCAGCCATGGAGGGGATGCAGCAGGTCGTGGGGCGGGCCAGGGCGGCCTTCGGCTCGGGACGGTGCCGCCCGCTGGAGTTCAGGATGCAGCAGCTGAAGAACCTGGAGCGGATGGTGCGGGAGAAGGAGGAGGAGATCGCGGCGGCCCTGCGGTCGGATCTGCACAAGGTCTGTGGGCAGGGGCAGTTGCCAGCTGAGGGAAAAGCAGCAACCCCTGGGGCTGCCTTTGCCCTGCCGGGTTTCTCCTGATGTCCCACATGGACCTGGATGAGCTCAGTGGCCTCTCCTGGCTGCTATGGTGGGCGCGGGAGGTGGGTGCCTGTTATCCACACCCTCAGTGAGCTGCCTGTCGTCGCAGTCTGGGCACAACGCGTACAGCCACGAGATCCTGGGCGTGCTGGGGGAGCTGGCCCTGGTCATGGAGAAGCTGCCGTCGTGGGCGGCCCCGCAGCCGGTGAAGAAGAACCTGCTGACAATGCGGGACGAGGCGTACATCTACCCCGAGCCGCTGGGGGTGGTGCTGGTGATCGGGGCCTGGAACTACCCCTTCACCCTGATTGTGCAGCCGCTGATCGGGGCCATCGCAGCAGGTGGGGACCCGCGTGTGGCCCGAGTCCGAGTAACCTGTGGGGGCTGTGTGGGGGCTGTGAGAGTTGAGAGGAGCACGAGGACTGAGCAGCCGCGTTGGGTTTGTCTCCTAGGCAATGCAGTGGTGGTGAAGCCGTCGGAGGTCAGTGAGCACACCTCCCAGCTGATCGCTGATATCTTCCCCCAGTACCTGGACCAGGTGAGTGTGGCTCTGTGCCTGATGTTGGGACTGTCTTGGGGAAACACCTGCCTTGCTTTCAAAGGGCCCAGTGTGTTAGAGGTGAATCAGTTGCCTGCTATCTCCAAAAGGGCATAAAAAGAGAGATGTGGGAAGGCTTGAATTAGTCTTAGAGTACAGAGACGCACTGATATATTCTTCCTGCTTTCATGTAGCCTATTGGGCCTACATAGTCTTCCTGTCTTTTTGACGTTCATCACAGTATAAAGGCCTGTGCAGGTGTTTCTCACTGCAATAGCTGCTGTATGGGTTGCTGGCCTGTAGGTAAGCATGATTTTGTGCCGAATTCTGCCTGTGCTTAGCTCTTCCTGAGAATCAGGGGCTGTTTGCTTAGTGGCTGTCAACCTTCACTTTTCACATCCTGCTGTGCTTAGAGCATAGAGCTTTGTTTCTTCTCCACTTGTCTGACATCAATTGCCCTGTTCCAGTGAGGCTGTCCCACTTACAGCACGGCTCTGCTGTACAATTTGCTCTCAGGAACTAATGCGTTCTTTAGGTGGGGAGGGAGAGCTGAGGAAGAGGAGAGCCGGGTGGTCACCCGTGCCGTAGGTTTTAGAGTGTGCAAGCAGCTCCGCAGCCTGACTCAGCCCTGGCCTCCAGCTCTGTTTCTTCTGAGTTTGCACGGGGCAGTGTGATAAGTGGAGTTTCATGTTATGGGCAGCGAGGCTGTGAGGGTCAATATAAGGCTGTCACTTGTCCCTGCAGGAGCTGTACCCGGTGGTCACGGGAGGAGTGCCTGAGACAACAGAGCTGCTGACGCAGAGATTCGACCACATCCTCTACACCGGGAACAGCGCCGTGGGCAAAATCGTGATGGCAGCGGCTGCCAAGCACCTGACGCCCGTCACCCTGGAGCTGGGTGGGAAGAGCCCCTGCTACATCGACAAGAACTGCGACCTGGCCGTCGCCTGCAGGTCGGGCTGCCACGGGCCCAGGGCAGGGGCTGAGCGGTGGGGTTGGGGATGGTGAACATGTCTGGGCCGCTGTGGGCCCATGGGTAACGGTGTGGTGGTGCTGGGGACTGGAAGGGGCTGAGTCTCCCTCCTCCTGTAGGCGGATAACGTGGGGGAAGTACGTGAACTGTGGGCAAACCTGCATTGCCCCAGACTACGTCCTGTGCGAGCCGTCCATCCAGAGCCAGGTGGTGGAGAACATTAAGGCGACTCTGCAGGTGAGCACGGAGGCTCTCGTGCTGTAGCCGTTGTCCCCGTCACCTTGGAAGCGTGAGTTTGTGACCTGGCGGCCCCGGAGCTGCGGCCGTGCTGCAGGTGCGTGAAGGGCTTTGGTTCTGCTCTGCCCTTTGTCAGGAGTTCTACGGGGAGGATGTGAAGAAGTCTCCGGATTACGAGAGGATCATCAACAAGCGTCACTTCAAGAGGATCGTGAGCCTGCTGGAAGGCCAGAAGATCGCCCACGGGGGAGAGACGGATGAGGCCTCCTGCTTTATAGGTAGCTGTGGCGCGTGTTGGGCAGGGGAGGCAGTGGCAGGATGCAGACAGCAGCCATGGGCCCTAAGGTGGACCCCATGTGTTGTGCTGCTGACCGTGTGTCCTGTGCCCTCCCGCCTGCCTCAGCACCCACCGTCCTGACGGACGTTTCTCCGGAGTCCAAGGTGATGGAGGAGGAGATCTTTGGCCCGGTGCTTCCGATTTTGTCAGTGAAGGGCGTGGATGAAGCCATTGAGTTCATCAACAGTCGGGAGAAGCCCCTTGCCCTCTATGTCTTCTCCAACGACAAGAAGGTGGGTCAGGGACGTGCTTCCCCCAGAGGAGGCTCTGTGTGGCTCGATGCTGGGTGCAGCCGTTCCAGGCACGGCTCCGTGCTGGGCCCTGTTTGCTGCTGTTTGTGGGAGGATTGCAGCATTTGTGTCCTGTGGGTCAGACGTGTCCCCAGAGTTGCCAGAGCTCCCCCAGAGGCACATGCTCGAAGGACCCTGGTCTTGCACCTGGTCTTGCACCCCATGTCTCGGCTGGGTGCTGCTTCCTCACAAGTCCCCTGACCCCATGCAGGATCAGGTGCTGGCTCAGGAATTCAGGTCAGGGATCAGCACTGGCACGACACCACCGCACAGTGTGTGGGAGGGCTGAGCTTTGCCCAGCTGGTGCTGTTCTGCTGCTTAAGTAATGTAAAACTGAGTCAACAACATGTAGGGTACCCCCAACAAAACCTTTTGGGTCTGGGTTTGCGTTCAGTGTCCGTGTTTGCCTCTGCTTCATTGAGCCCCTTCCCTGTCCACTGGCCCTGAGCCAGGCGGTGTTTTGAGGCTGCTCCTGCAGCTGGCAGAAGTCCGCCACGTGTGGCCATGTCTTTAGGTGTCATCTGACTGAGGTGTCCCACCAAGGCCTGCCCTGAGCCGTGTCACCCACAGAGCACTTTCTGTAGGCACCCACGGCTCCCATGTCTGGTGGGACAGCCCCGTTGGCTCTCCAACACGACAGCAGCAGCTGCTGAAGCTATAATATTTACCTGATGTGGTGCGAATGGATACAAGCACAACCCTGACACCCGTGTGCCCTTTGTAAGAGCACGGGGGATGGTGGCCTGTCTTGATTTTCCTCTGTTCTGTGCCATCTCTCATTTTGGTTTAGCTGATCAAAAGGGTGATATCGGAGACCTCTAGCGGCGGTATGACTGCCAACGACGTCCTCATGCACTCCGCGGTCATGGATCTGCCCTTTGGCGGCGTGGGTAAGCCCCTGTTACACGTACTTGATTTTCGTGCCCCAGTGGCAGTGTCTGATCCTAGTTCTGCCATCCCCATTTGGCAATTTAGGATCTTTTAGCTGCGTTTTCCCATTAAATACATTTCCATAGTGGGTACCTTTGTGAAATGGCTTATTAGTGGTTGGAGTAGCATTGGTGCTGGCCCTGAGAGGAAAACTCTGGCACATCTGCGTGGCTCCAGTTCCCCCATGTAGAGTGAAGTTGCCCAGGGGTGAGCAGCTGGTTGAACCTCCGTGGCTTTGTGGCAGAGACAACCTGGCTGTGTGCAGTGGGCTGAGCTCTTGGGTGTTTCTGACAGCAGGTTGCTGTACGTCCTCTTTACATCCCACCGTGTGAAAGAACAGCCCGCGTCCCTCCCTTGTAATTTCAAGGGTGTGTGCACAGAGCCAGCCTGAGCTGCAGCAGCAGTTCAAGGCAGCGAGCTGTCCTCACTTATTTCTGGCGGGTTGTTAGAGCTGCTTGTTGCTTCTCTGCCCTGGGGGAGCACAGCAGCTCTTCTCAAGTGTGAGAAGCACAGTGAGCAAGCTTTCCCTGTGTCCTTGGGGCTGCAACGCAGAAGTTAAGAAATGCGGCTGTCATAATGAGTGAGAGGCTTGGCCTGCCAAACCTGTGGTGTGACCTGGCCGGGTTGTGTGTCCCAGGGAACAGCGGGATGGGCGCCTACCACGGCAAGCACAGCTTTGAGACCTTCTCCCACCACCGTGCCTGCTTGATCAAGGACCTGAAGATGGAGGGTATGAACAAACTCCGGTACCCGCCTAACAGCCAGAAGAAGCTGGATTGGGTCAAGTTCTTTGTTCTGAAGCAGTTTAACAAGGCCCGCTTGGGACTGATCTTCTCGGCCCTGCTGGGGCTTGTGGCAGCGGTGGTGATAAAGGTGAGCTTTGGCTCTTTGCTCTCTACCTGAGTGTGTTCCCAGCTGCATCCCCTGAGCCTCACCACGTCCCAGCCTCCATCCACCATTGCC
Organism: Anser brachyrhynchus; assembly: GCF_964034855.1. Classification (NCBI taxonomy): domain Eukaryota; kingdom Metazoa; phylum Chordata; class Aves; order Anseriformes; family Anatidae; genus Anser; species Anser brachyrhynchus. The sequence goes on along the minus strand of NC_137713.1, from coordinate 4,243,023 downwards.
TCGGGCCTCACTGACGGCCCTACAGGGCTCTGTTCCCTCTCTGTGGGACTCAGCCACATTTCTGTGCCCCTTTAGGTGATGTTCCTGTGACGAGGGGTGCTCTGTACTCAGCTGCACATTGGGCCCGTAACTCATCATTCTCATCCTGCATTCCTATTCTTGCTGCAACTTCTCTTCCAAGGCATCTGACCCACTGATGACGGAGAAGCAAATGAACCCCAGTTAATGAAAAGGTAATCGGTCTGCTGGACCGATGCAGACTGAAGCCATCGGTCCTGCCTCAGCAGCACAGGTGGAAGGAGGTAGTGTCTCTGTCCTGCTCTCCAAACAGGAGCCCATGGAAAAGCTCTTGGGCACGGGGGGATCATGCCACAAGCACATCAAAGGAAAGCCACGTGTTACTGAGCCCATCATCTATGTAACGTGTCTCCTGTGATCCCTATGTAAAGCTGTCTCATAGTAGCAGGAAGCCTGACAAAATGCGTGTGACAGATGGGGACTGCAGGAGCGGCAGGGACATGGCACTGTTGGTGCACAGCATCTGGTGCTGGGCACCAGCAAGGGGGAGCTGCTGTGACCCAGCTCTAAGGAAGAGCCTGAGCAGCTGGTGATCTTGTGCATAATTTCATTTCTGATTTTTGGTGTACTGGTAGTCTTTTACCTCTGAGACTGTAACTGGAAGCCTGACCCTTGCTGAATAAAACCTTTCTTTTACCGCGAAAGCCACGTGGGGCCTGGGACTATGAGGGGCAGGGCAGCAAGTGCCAGGCACAGGACCCAAAGGAGCCAGCCTGAGCCCGGCTGGGTTTATTCTTTATTTGGCGTTTGTCGGAGCAGCAGCGTGAGCCGGGCCGTGCAGCTCCGGTCGGCAGGCAGCAGTTGGCAGTGTGGGCAGGGAAGGGGCTACCCACATGCTCGGTGTGTGTCGGGCAGCCCAGAGCAGCGTTTTGGGTGTTGGAGCAGCTGTAGGGCTCGGTCCCAAGCAGGATCTGAGGAGATGCTGCCAAAGGCTGAACGCATCTGCTCTGATGGGACATGCGGGTGCTGGATTCTTTTGCTGGCTGGTCTGTGCCTTGTGCATCCGTCAGTCAGGAGGGGCCTCCGTCCCCAGAGGAAAGTCCCTGGAGTCCCAGGTGCGAGTCAGTGTTTGCTGGTCATGAGCTTTATTACGATGCCGAGCGCAAGCACGGTGACGGCTGCAGCCACTGCCAGCCCGCGCCGGATGATCAGCTCCTTGGTGGACATGGCGCTGCCCGGTGGCTCTCCCTGGGGCTCTGGCTGGAAGGTGGCTCCCTCCAGCCTGGTGATGCCCGTGAGCACCACGCCGTTCTGCGCTTCCACCCCCGCTGCAACGACAAGGGGACGGGGTCAGCAAAGGCTTTGGGGCTCAAGAGTTTTGCCTGAGGTCCGACAGTGCTGTACGAGCACCGCAGGCACGCGGACAGCCCCAGCCCTCAGCCGTACCTACGCAGCCCCGCACTGCAGCGGCTGGGAGGTGAGCGTGGGGTGGTGGGGCCGGTCCTGTACCAGAGGGCAGTGCTTTGCAGGGGGGTTCGGGGCCCGGGTGCAGCTCCTCTGGTGGCAATGGGGTCACTCCTGCGCGGTGCTGAGCCTGGGGGAACAGCCGAGCGCAGGGAAGTGGCCGTGGTCCCGGATGCAGAACCCTGGGTTTTGCCATCCCAGCCCACCACGATCACAGTGAGGCTGCCGGGGACCATCCGGCAGGGTGGGCATGCTGCCGCGGTGTGCGGTTACCTCCTCGGCCGCCTTCCTCCAGTCCATGCGGGAGATGTAGACGATGAAGCAGGTGCAGAGCATGGCGACGCAGACGAGCATGCTGAGCCACAGCCCTGCGAGGGCACGCCGGCATCAGCGGGGCACCACCGCCAGACAAACCCAACGGGGACATCACTGAGGTCAGCAGGGACATTGGGATGGGGCTGCCCAGCAGAAATGCTTTTCCCCAGTGTATTTAGAGCTCCCAGCAGTTGCAGGGACCATCCCAGTCCACCCCAGTGTGCCCAGTCCCCAGCAGCCCTGCAGAGCCAGGCAGGGGTCATGGCAAGCCAGTGGCGGTGCAGGGGGAGCTGCGTCCATCCGAGGGGAGAAGATTTTGGGGGTGGAGAGCTTCCCACCCCTGGGGTTGGTACCTATGACACCGATCCTGGCCACGAAGAGCAGCACGACTGCCAGGGGCAGGCCCATGCCGTAGTAGCTCACGGCGTTGAGGATGGCGCCGAATTTCTGCTTGCCTATGCCTCTGAGCACCCCACTGCAGGCGCCCTGTGGGGAGAGGGAGGGAGGCTGGGGCCATGTGGTGCACCTGGGGCCGAATTTGGGGCTGTGCTGCTGCCCCAGGGTGCTGAACAGACCCTGAGGACAAGGCTTCCCATGCCTCTGATGGCTATTTCCATGTCTCTGCCCCATCCTGAGGGATGGCATCTTTACATGAGCTTTGTGTTTTCTAATGGGTACTCCCAGGTAGTTGATTTTCAACACCGAGGTCCCCTAGTGACAGTAGCAGTGTCCCCGGGGACTTACACACATGGCTTCGAACAAATGGAAGATGACGTAGACAGGCATGACCCAGGCCACCAAGTCAACGATCTCCCTGGGGACAGAGAAGAGCCAGCGGTCGCTTTTAGGAACAAACATCCGTGCGCCAGGGCCAGGAGCTGGGGACACTCACTTGTCGCTGGTAAAGATATATCCCAGCACGTCCTTTGTGGCGGCTAAAATGGCCCCCATGGCTACGCAAAATAACCCTGGAAAACAGAGCCAAGAGCTGAGAGCATCCTGACAGCGACGGGGAGCCCGGAGCAGGTGGAGGCAAAGATCAGGGGATGGCACCACCACCTGCTCCCGCTGTGCCGGCCGCGGCGCAGCCCTGACCTGTGCAGAGCAGGCTGGTGGAGGAGGACCTCTTGGATGTCTCAACGTCGCCAGCGCCCAGTGCGTTCCCCACCTGCACGCTGGCAGCCGTGCCGAGCCCCAGCGGGATCTGCAACCACAGGATTTTGGCCAGGTAATGGGGCCAGTGCAGCGACAGCAGCAGCAAAGGGGGAAGGAGAGCGGGATTTAATTTAGGATATCTCCGTGGGAGGGGGAGGCAGGAGCAAGGAGAGGGGGGAGATGTGGAGACCGGAATTGGCTGGAGTTGATTTTGGCTGTGTATCCATGCTGGGACTCCCCTTAGGGAGCCCGGTCTGAACTAAAACCCCCCAGCCCTTACCATGAAGGCGACGACGGACACCTCATAGATGATGGACTGCGCCGAGAGCTCCACGACGCTCAGCAGCCCTGGGGGCAGAAGGGCTCAGCGTTGGGTTCAGGCACTCCCAAAATGCCATCTCAGCCCCCACGCTGCCTGTGGTGCCCCATCGCACCCTGGCAACCCCCCTCCTCCCCGCTGACCTATCAAGAAGCTCCCAATTTCGTAGGTCCACCACTCGATGCACATCATGAGCATGCTGGGGATGGCCAGGGAGGTGAAGCTGTCCCATTCCAGCAGGCACTCGCTGGACCAGCCTGCGGAGTGGAGAGGAGACACGTCACCCGATGGAGACCAGAGTGACAAAGCGTCACCCCTGAGGGTGCCCAAGGCAGCTGGACATGCCACTCGCACCGGGACCTGTTTGCAGATCCCCAGCACGACACCCGTGGGCTTCATGGCACCTCCGGCCACAGAGCACACACTCAGGAGCGCCACTGGTGGAGCGGAGCAGTGCGATGCCCAGCTCAGCCCTCCCCAAGCAGAGCACCTGAGGACAACTTCGTGCCTACGTCTGTGCTCATCCGGCTTTGGGGCTGAACCCTCAACACCTCGGCAGGAGGTTTCCTTCCTCCAGAATTAATGTTTACTGCACGGCACTCGGCCAGTGCTCACATGACGAGCTGCCACCGAAGCGGCGCTGCGTTCCTGGGCTGGGGTTAATGTTTCCCCTCCGGGACTAACATCAGTCACTCAGAAGAATTGCTGGAAGATTTAGGAACGTGTGTAAAGCAGGAACCGGTCAGCGATGCCTTACCTCCCCACGTCTTCACGTGGAGCTTCTTGCCTACAATATACAGGAACAAGAAAATGGTTTGAGAATACTGAGCAACAGTGTTGGCCCAGGCAGAGCCCCTGGAAAGGAAACGAGAACGGTCGTTGGCATCACACTCACACCTCCCCAGGAGCAGGGTGCTGGAACCCAGGGTCCCACCATGCCCCATGAGCAGGAGCTACAGCTTGTGGTGCTGATTTCCCCACAAAATCACTTTTTTTTGTGTTGTTTTTACCCCCAGGGGCACTACTCACGCGATTCCCAGGTGGAACACGTAGAGGAAGACGCAGTTGGCGATCACGTTGACGATGTTACCGACGATCCCGCTCAGCACCAGGGGCCACATGATCATCTGCAAACAGGAGGGGACGGGGCTGCAGCAGCTGCGGGGAGGCCCTCGCCAACCCCAGTCCCCGCAGCTTTCACAGCCAGAGAGGGAACTTCTGATGTTGTCGCCAGCTCGGAAAATGAGCACTTTGAAGGTAAAATCCCAACATGGGGATGTGGGAAGGGAAGCTCATCAGGCAGAGGGATGCAGTTGTCTGTGTGATGGGGTGATGTCCAGGGCAGAGCTGCTCCGTGGTGCCTTGGACAAATGCTGCCTTGCCATGGGGAGTGGCGTGGATGAAAATCCACGTGTGGTTGAGGGATCCCTGAGTTGGGAGGATCCTCCATGGGCTCAGGGCTGCGGGACCCACCTGGTTCTGCAGGTACCTCGTCTCCAGGTTGTACAGAAAAACCGCCTGGAAAGCAAAGGGGTGCATGAGCCAGGGCTGGCTCTGAGTGCAGGCTGGGCTGCAGAAGTGGAAAATGCGTGGCCAGCACCCAGGACTTACCGGGAGAGCGGGGACAAACGCCATCACGTAGAGCTGGGTTAACCTGGCGGACACGAGAGCCACGGTCAGTGAGGGACCATGGCCACCATCCCCCCGTCATGCTGGGGAGGGACAAAGCAGGGTCCCCTGGAGGCCACCTGACCTGGAGACCTCAGGGTCCTGGTGGAGGAGGAGCAGGAGCTGCTCGATGTTGATGAGGATGGCACAGCAGGGGAAGCAGCAGAGCAGGAGGATGAGGGTGGCACGTTGTAGGATCACCCCCACGCGCAGCAGGTTCTTGCTGCCGTAGGTCTGCGGGTGAGAGGATGGCAGTGAGTGCTGGTCCTGAGCACGCTGGGCACTGCCTGGGAAGGACTGGGAATTTCTTTGGGAGCTCAGCACTCCCTGTTATGGGGTGGCTGCTGGGGCTCTGCAGTGCCTGGGCAGCATCAGGTGATGCCAGAAACCCCTGTGTCTTTAGGGTAAGTGGCAGTGTTACCCACCTGTGATATCAAGGTGTCACACGCTGAAGACAAACCGTATCCTACAGAGATGGCAGTAACATTTATAACCTGGAAAAGGGAATAAGAAATGACAACAGGGGAGTATTTAAGGCTTTCATGTAGGGAGAGAGGGAGAGCAGCTAAAAGGAAAGAGAAATCTGAGGTCTCCTCTGTCCCTGCAGGTCACAGGCAGCCCCAGCTCCGTCCCCATATCCCACCCCAGCATCAGCGGGTTGGGGCTGGTTCCCAGCACCGGGGCAGCCCCGCAGCGTTCTTACCGCAATGGCCAGCGTGACGGAGGCCAGCTCGACCTTGCCCAGGTGGCCGCAGAATATGGAGCTGACGAGGTGTATCAGGAAAATCATCAGCTGGATCAGGATCTGAGTGCGGAGAGAAGAGGCGGAGGTGAGCAGGGGTAGCTCTGCGGGGGACACCTCGGGGCTAGGGGACAGGAGGGCAGCATGTTTAGCAGCCCTCGGGGTCCATCTCATCCAGGAGCTGTTGAAGGCTCCGCTGGCCGAGGTCCCTGCTCCTCGCTGTGTCGGCTGTGGTCGGTGCAGCCCCGGTGCTCGCCTCCCAGGGTCCTTACCAGCGGCCCTGCCAGTACCAGCAGCTTCTTCGTGTCCTCCCAGAAGTTGTCCGGTACCAGGCGCTGAAGCCAGCGGCGTTTCTTCCCACAGCCACCGGTCGGGAGCGTGTGCTGCCCGGTGGCCATCGGCTCGCTGAAGCCGTTCTCCTCCGGGAGGCTCGCCCGCTTCATGCTGCCGCTCTGCCAGGGAGTGAAACGACCCCTTCCTCTGCGCTCTGTTAACGCTGCCGCGTGCCACGGCTCCTCCAGGGCGAGCAATGTGTAACCCGGGGCGTGAACTTCAGCCAGGCGAGCTGGCTGCGTGTGCCCTGCGGCCAGCAGTGATGGGGAGCGCGGGCAGGGGCAGGGCAGGGCACGGGGCTGGGAGCAGCGCGGATCCTGCGTCCCACCGCGGGCAGCGCGGAGGAGCCCGGGCGTGCAGCGCAAGGTGCTCACAGCCTGCCCCAAGCTGGTGTAGGGGCTGAGACTTCCCAAATCACCCCCATGAGCGCTCATACCCTGCTCCTGCTCTGCTGTGGCTCTGCCGGCCCACGAGCGAGACGGTCGTCATCCTCTTCCAGCGGAGACGAAGGGTTCATGGGTCCGTCTGCTGTCAGCTCCTGACTCCAAGTGCTTCACCGGCAGTTGCTGGGCCCCTCTCATCCCAGCAGAGGTGGCCAAGACAAGCCGGCCCCATTGGCTCCAGCTGTCGGCCTCGCACAGCACGGCAGCGTCAGATTTCACCGTCACCACTCCGCCAGGCCAAATATAGCATCCTGCCTCGGCCTGGCGCAGGGAGCCAGGGGGGCTCAGAAGCTGTCACCATGGGTGCAGACCCTCTCCGGCGCAGAGAAGCTGGGGGCTCTGTGCCCATGTGGCAGAGCAAGGGACTGTCCTGCTCTCCAGGGCTGTGCTGCCAGAACTACCAGGACTGCGAGCATGCCTTCTGCATCCTCCAACACCTGGGCGCTGCAAGACCGTGTTTACCACCTGCTCTGAACTCCTGCATGACCTCTTCTCTTCATCCACAGGCACCCAGCGCAGCCTGACGGGTGACGCCATCCGCCACTGGATGTGGTACCCATCTCTGAGTACTGGCTGTGCTGCAGAACCCACGGCATCGCTGCTCCACACAGCTCCAGGTAAGAGCAGGAACGTGGGACAGGGCTTGGTGTAAATGTCAGGGGCGTGGGTAGTGCACGAGGACCCAAGGCATTCCCTTGGCAGTACCGCAGCAGGGTACCACACCACCCAACCCGTGTGGCTCAGCAGCAACATAGAGTGAGCAAGGTGTGCGAGGCCCTGGCTGTGGCTACAGCCAAAGCCAGCTTCAAGCCCCTGGACCAGGAGTTTGAGGCTGCTTTTAAGGCTATTCTCATGAAAACTGGTCATTCAGCACCACCTCGACATGTGTCTCCGTGCCAAGAGCTTGGATGTGCCAGTGACCCACCCAGGTCGTGTTCATACCACATTAACAGCCCAAGGTTTATTCAGAAAACTTTATTGTATCAAAAGCCCACATCACAGAAGTGCCAAGAAGAGCTGATTTAGGCCTTGTGCCTGTCACACACCAGGTAGAACAGGGTCAGAGACGTGGCAGAGTCATCAGCCCTTTTGCAACACAATTGGCCCTGCACAGCACCGCTGCAGCAGAGTGGGCTCTGACGCACCGAGGCGCAGGGTGGTGTGTGAGGGACGGTGCTGTGCAGGCAGCGCAAGCCTCTGCCATTAGCAAATGCTGTGGACGAATGCTCCCAGGAGGAAGCAGGACAGCAGCACAAGGTCCCTGTCCCCATCCCTGGCCAGCCCCAAGGCAGGCTCCAGCCTCCCCCAAGTGACATCCCCCAGGCAGTGCTGGAGAAGCGACCAGCTCTTACGCACGTCCAGCCCAGGTACTGCACGCTCACCTCCTATAAGAACTGCAGACATACCATAAGACATTTTCAGTTAACCAGCAATGGAGCCAAGTGTCTCTAACCAGGTGCTGAGGGGGAATCCCCTCCTGTACCGTCCCCCTGGGACATTAGCACCTGCCCTCCTGCACACGCAGCCCGTTTCCCAGTGGCACACTGGTGCTGCCTCTAGCTGTTAGTAGTCAGGAGCCGGACCAGCACGCCCGCCAGCAGCACAGCGAGGGCAGCAGCAGCAGCCAGCACCCGGCGGATGATCAGGGCCCTCCACGCCACAGAAGGAGGAGGAGGGATGGCTGCAGGTTCCTCTTGTGTGATGAGCTCGTGGTCGGGGTGCCTCTCGCCTCCCACCATGGTGTCAGGCAGTACCATGGTGTCTACGGTGTCTGTGTCCACAGAGATGTAATCTGTGCGAGAGAGGTGAGTGTGGCAGGGAAGCCAAGGTGCAGTCAGGAGCTCCCAGTCTGAAGCTGGGAGCACCAGTGACAGTCCTGAGGGTCCTCCCCAAAGGCTCACAGAGGCTGGGACATGCAGCAGTAACAGGGACAGGTGTGCTCTGGCTCTTCCCTGCAGCAGCCAGGGTGGTGACAAGGGTAACGGGGACTGGCACCAGACACTGTGGTCTCTCCAGCCATAAGGGCTGACAGGAGAGACACCACTGGCATGATCCTGAAGGAGAGGAAGGGATGGCTGGAGAATTGGGGCTCCCTCCCTGTTGTCAGGCCTGGTTACATACCCACAGCAGATGTTTTGTTAGCAGCCGTGCCGTTGGAGTTCACATCTTCTAGCTGTTTTTTCAGTCCAGCTCGGATCTGAGCCTAAAAACACGTTGAAGAGTTGTTGTTCTCAGAGCAGAGATGTGCTGCCCAGCCAAGCAAACCCGAGCCTCCTTCCTCCACCCTCTCAAAGAAACCATGCTCAGCACCAAACTACTCCTGTGCTACAGCAGAGGGCCAAATCCTGTGTCGCTTTGCTCCCCCCCAGACAGCTGTACCATACTGGGGCAGGAGCCAGCCTAACACCTTTGAAGAGTTGCTGCAGGAAAGCACCAGTCTCACCTCTTCTGCAGCTTTCTTCCAATCCATGCGGATGACAAAAGCTGAGAAGGACAGGGATTGCAAGGAGATGCAAACGATCATCCCCACCCACAGACCTGTAAGAATGGAGAGGTATTTTAGCAAGGGCTTGAGGAAACCCAGCTTTTGCCAATCACTGCTAAAAGAGCCTAGGACTTCAGTGGGGTGAGATCATCATCCCCAAGAGAAACAGAGCTGCCCTGAGAGGCAGTGAGAAGGAGCAACGCCTGGGTAGGTCCTGTGCTGGGAGCAAGCTCAGATTTCCCATTCACTGGAAGCAATGCAGAGCCTGCCTCAGCAAAACACGTCAGTGTGTACTTTGCCCCCCCCGACCCGAGGTAGGATCTCAAGTCCCAGGGCTGAACCTTTGCTCAAGGTGCAGGGTTTGGCCCCGCAGCTCCTACCCAGCCAGACTCCCGATGCCAAACGCAGGATGCACCTACCTAACACCCCCATCTTAGCCACAAACATCAGTGAGATGCCGATGGGCAGCCCGATGGCATAATAGCCGACAGCATTGGCGATGGCACCCAGCTTCTGCTTCCCTGTGCCTCTCAGCACACCGCCGCAGGTCGCCTAAGGAAAGCAGGCAGAGGGTGAACACACGGGCAGCACGTGTCATGGCTGGTACCACCACAGGGCAGCTGGGGTATTGGCACAGCCCTGCAAACAGGGGAGCCCAGAGAACCGTCCCACAGAGCCCAGAGGGACCAAAACCAGGTCACAGACAGCATGGTGCAAGTTTCCTCTCCTCCTGGCTGCTGAGCCAGGCAGAGAGCACGGAGCCGTCTGCAGGCACCGAGGGGTGAGCAGCAGACTTCAACGTGCTGTCCACACTGCCTACATCTCCCTCCCAGGGACATGACAGAAGAAAGCAGACTGACACTGCTATCTAATAAGTTCTACGAGCACTGCCGCTGTGCTGTGAGAGCTGGATCTTCAGAGATGTCAGAAGTTTGCTTGTTTTGCTCTGAAAAGCTAGTAAAGAGCTTGACAAGAGAAAAGAGGAAGAACTGGGCTGTTCTGCAGCAGTACCAGTAGGCATCTCCAAGCACAGGGGACACTGAGGTGCTACAGGTAATGCAAGTAGCTGCTGTGACAGTTTTTCAGTGTGCTTCTCTGTATCATTTTAACAGATCAAGAAAGAGCTTAAGTCAGCCTTGTGCTATCCATTGCACCCCAGTCTGCAGAGAGGGATCACTCCATGTGCTGGAATACTCACTGCTGCTGCATCAAACAAGTGGAAAGGAGCAAAGATGATCATCACTTTGGACACCAAGGCAACGATCTTCCTGTGGAGAAGATGTATGCACTGATCAGGGAAAGCAGCACGCCTGGTCCCAAGGCTCCCTGGTTCTGACACATCTCCTGGACAGCTGCGATGCCTGCTCCTGGCCCACCAGACTTGTAGTGAGCGCACGCAGCTTGGGTATGGTATTGTCCCACCCTCAGCAGCATCCACGCTGCCCACTGACACCTGGTGGTGGGGAGGAACCTTTGGGGAACACATTTGCTAGATGGACATTTATGAACTCTATCCCTCCGGACCCTTTGAGCTGCTTCTGGGGCAGATCGCATTCTCCAGAAAGTTATCAATACTCAGAAGAAAGCTGTTAACTCACTTGTCATTGGTAAAGATGTAGCCCACCACGTCCTTTAGGGTTCCCAGTAATGTTGCAACCACCACAGCAAGAACTTCTGCAAGAAAAAGAAATAGTCAACCAGCTTGCCTCAAAGGCAGCATGCTCCTGGCCAGACCCAGACCTCGGGGGCTTCATGTGATGGGAACTGGGTTTGGCTGACCTCCAGCTGTTATTGCAGTAGAAGACAAGTCTGTTTTCTCCACTTTCTGCCCAGATGCTCCATCCACCTTCTAGAGGTGGAAGACAGAATGCTAAGTTGTATTTTTTATTGGAGCCTTTGCACCAGGTTCTTAACAGAGCAGAAGAACCAGGGTCTCACCCTGCCCAGAGGGCCCAAACAAGTGGGTTGGGGTTGCTGGTGGGGTGCCCCCAGCCCTGTGAGAGGTGAACTGAACCCAATGCTGATATCTGGCTTTTATTCCCCTCTGCAGGGGCTTAGGCTGACCTGCGCACAGCAGGGCAGTGATGCAGGAGGTCTTGGCTTGCATTATGTCCCCTGATCCCAAGGCATTGCCCACTCTGACACTCGCAGCCACGCTGAAGCCCAGAGGCACCTGAGTATCAGGAGACAGAGAGGAGGTGAGTGGCAATTGAAGCCTGCATCAGTTTTCTTCTTCTCCAGTAGGGAATCTGGGGCAATTTGCTAACACCCACCCCCACACTACTCCCTGCCCAATGTGCAGAATCTTTTGGGAAGCACCAGAGCAGGCTGGAACTGCAACGAACCCCCACCCACCCACTTTGGTAAAACAGTCATGCACACAGGAACACAATGACGTCAGTATGAGCAGTTTGGATATTCTCTGAGCAAGGACCGGCAGATGCAGTAAAGGGATTTTTCATCTCCAGCACAGCCCTGGGTGTGCAGCTACACAGTAAGCTTGAGAGTTATCACCTGCCTGGTACTGACTCCTGCTTCCCTCCCTAGCCTTGGTCTGCAGCACCATTGTCTGGGGCATCCTCCCAAGCTGATCCCAGTTTAATGCACCCAGCCCTTACCATGTAAGCTGCAGAGGAGAGCTCGTAGATGACCGACTGCGCACCCAGCTCCACCACACTGAGCCGTCCTGGAAAAGATTCAGCACTTCCTTCATTAGGTCAGAGTTAGAACTCCTCCTTCGCTGACAAGGAGGCAGTGACTACATGGTTCCCATCTCACAGATGCAGCATCTTACAGAATCAGCCCTGGAGACGAGGACGCTGCTGGCAGGAGATGCTCAGGGACACACAAGAGGTGGCCACTAGGGCAGGCACGGCTGGAGGATGCCCTGCTGCACCAGAGGAAGAGGACTGGGACTCACCTGCCAGGAAGCTCCCGATCTCGAAGGTCCACCACTCGATGCACATCATGAGCATGCTGGGCAGAGCCAGCTGGATGAAGGAGCCCCAGTCCAGGAGGCAGTCCCTGGTCCAACCTGCGAGGTAGGAGTGAAGCAGGGTGAGTGCGCTCTCTCTCATCCCCCAAAAGGGAGCCACACACTTTTCTGGACACTGCAGGACAGCATCCCAGCCACAGCTCCCAGCACATCAGCTTAGTCTTGCTGTACTGCAGTGCATCCCTGAGGTAGGTAGGTGATCAAGAATGAACCTGGTTCCCCAGCAAGGCCTTAGGATCACGTCTACAGCCTCGCCTCACAGTAAGGGGGTGGTAATGCCTTTGTCGGACCTACACCTCAGGTGCTGGTGACTGTGCCAAATCCCCAGGGCCAGACGCTGGTATTTTGAAGGCCTAACCCACAAACAGTACCTCCCCAGGTCTCCACATGGATCTTCTTCCACCGCACATACAGGAAGAGGAGAATGGCCTGGGTGTACTGAGAAACAGTGTTGGCCCAGGCCGAGCCCCTGGGGAGAGAAACAGGCAGATTACAAACACCGCCCTCAGCTACTCCTCAGCTCCAGCAGGGGACCTCTTGGCACCCATATAAGTCTCACTGCAGATACGGAGCAAGTCACACCCCTGCCTTATCTGTCCAAGTTGGCTGACTTTGGGCAGAACACTGCAGAACTGGGCACCCAAAGAAAAACCCCTACAGCCCTGAGCAAACCCCTGCACCCCCAGAGGGGCTGTCACCGCCTCTGCTCACACTTACGCCATGCCCAGCTTCAGTGCATATAGGAAGAAGGCGTTCATGGCCACATTGAGGATGTTGGCTGCAATTCCTGTCACCACCTGAGGTAAAATGATCGCCTGGAAGCCAAGGAGAGACTTTGGAGTTTGCTTCCCCAGCACTGTCCAAGCCCCAAAACCTGCAGCCGCCACCCATGGAATACTAGGGAGACCTTCAGCAGTGTCCAAGGAGAAAGCCAAGAAGGTGGCTCTCACTTCAGGTAAGGCTGGATTGTGTTAGACACACAGAAGGCAGCATGCAGGGCTCAAGAGCTGGTGCAGAGCTGGGAGGCAGCACTGGGGGAATGGAGCAACCCAAAGGCGGTTCCCATGAGCTCTCCGTGTCCCGCAGGGCCAGCTGGAGGCTGTGGATCACACATTCCTCAGCCCAGCTCTCACCACGACGGGAAGAATTTAGATCCTCAACTTTATCCATATTGCTAGGAATACCTTTAACCCATGGCCCAGAGCCCAGTTAGTTACACAATACCTGACTTAGTAAATATCTTGTCTGCAGCTGGTACAGAAACGCCGCCTGTAAAAGTCAGGATTCATTTCATCAGCACTGCCATACCATGGTTCAGCAGCCAGCTACAATTTAACACCTGCAGCTAGGTCCTTCCCAGGGCTCCCACATGGCCGTGTCAGGGTGCCACAGCCCAGCACGATGCCTGACACCCTGTGCTCTGTGTTAAGTCTGGTGTCTGCTGGTACCGGATGCACCACAGGCCAAGAGTAACAACAGGCACCGGTCCCGTTCCTGCTAGGCACAGAGATCAGCCTCCAAATGGGAGATCTCCCATGCTTCCTCATCAGCATGGGAGAGCAGAGTCTGGAAACCTTGGCAGAAAGCATTAACCTACAGGCACTTACTCTCCAGAGGTACTGCTCCAACTTAGAGGAGCCTCTCCAGGGAGAGGGAGTAAGTGGCCAAGAGCCCAGTGGCTGCATGTGCTAAGTGAGCTGCAGCCTTTATCACAGAGCTGAGTGAGCCCTGCAGCCCCTGGTTCCAATGTCCAGAGCTCATTACTCGTTGGGCAGAGACGTGGCCTGTAGTAAAAGCCTCTGCACACTAAGATGAAAGGCTGCATGTTTGCTGGTCCAGCAGCTACTGGCCGGTGCACGTCCATTAAGGCTTAAGATCAAGGTACACATCGTAAAACCTGAAATCGTGCTGCCCTGTGACCCGCAGTGCAAGGACCCCTCCTCCTTTCCCCATGTTACCAAGGGATACAGAGCTTCTAATAGCTTTAGCAGCAACTTACAGGAAGAGCTGGAATAAAGATCATCACATAGACCTGAGTTAACCTGGAAAGAGAGATGTTTACTCAGTTAATGATACAGGAAAGCAAGAGCCAAACCAAGCAGCACTGCATTTGAGCTCCACGGAGCCTTGACTTCAAGACTACCCAGCAACCCAGCCACAGCCAAATGCCCAGCCCAGGAGGGCTGGAGGAGATACAACAGCCATTGCCTCTGCTAGCAAGCGGAGAGCTGATGGGCACTCACTGCAGTCCTCCAGCTGCAGAGGACACAGAGGCCTCAAATCCCAGGCATACTGGCCCAGGGAAGGTTGAGGGACTCTTTCACCTGTTAATGGGGGTTTCTGTTGGCTCTGCTAGCAAGCAAGGTCCCAGAAGTCACCCTGTTCTGACCCAGGGGCTTCGGGGCTTGGAGGGCTGAGACCTGACAGGCTGCTGACCAAAGAGGGATCGGATTCAATCTCACCCCTGACCTGGAGACCTCAGGGTCCTGCTGGATGAGCAGGAGGAGCCGCTCTGTGTTGATGAAGAGTGCCCAGCAAGGGAAGCAGAACAGCAGCAGGATGAGGATCCCTCGCTGCAAGATGGTGCCCACCTGCTTCAGGTTCTTGCCACCATACGTCTGCGTGAGGACAGAGGACCAAGGTGAGAGTTATGAAGAGCCAAAGGATCTGGGCAAGTGCTCAAGACTGGAGCAATAGACTGATTAAATACATTTTCCCCCTGCTCCCAGGAGTGGCTAGCACCAGGCTGGTTGGGTTTAGCTGTTTCTCAGATGGATTGCACCTCCCTTTGCTACCCAAGCATGACCCAGGGTTCTTCAGGGAGCCCATCTCAGCTCCATCCCTTTCCTGTACCCCTCCTGCCCCATGCAGAGGGAGCAGGCTCCAGGCAGTGCATGTAGCCCCAGGCTGGCCGGAAGCTGCCATCCTCCCACCCTTTGTACCCAGACCACGCTGCGTAGGAGGTGAGACGTTGCCAACCCAACCCCACCAGGTACAAGAGGGAGCTGCAACTTACCTGGGACATCAGTGTGTCACATGCTGAGGCCAAACCAGAACCGATGGAGATGCCTGTCACATTGATGACCTGGAGGAGACACAAGTGACTTGGGTTGCAAGGGAAGACCTGTCCCTAAGCACTGCGTCCTTCCCAGCTGGGTGGGGAGACAGTTCAGCTATGGGTTTTTGGGAAGTTTCCAGTCTCTCTCTGTTTCTCAGAATAACACATTCATGTTACCTAAATAGTCTCTTCCCTGTTCTGATGTGAAAAGGAATCTCTACCACGGGGTGAATATCTAAAAGACTACAAACAGTGCTGCTCCTCAGCACACACACACCTAAGTCTGGCAGCTCCAGCTCCCTGACCAGCTGTTGGCCTTGCACCAGCACAGTCATTACTGCTCAGCTCCCATCTCCTGCCTCTGTTCAGGGCAAAGGAAGGAACAATTTGGTGGATGCAATGTTTGCGTTGCATCAGGCCGTGCTGATACACAGGGTCATCAGATAAACATTGCTACAAGACTTCTTTTTGATGTCTCAATTTACATGCTTTAAGTCAGAGGAGAAGCAGAGTAATACATACAGACACAGCCAGCGTCACGGCATCCAGCGTCACGGCATCCAGCTTGGCTTTTCCCAGATGGCCGCAGAATATGGAGCTGACCACGTTGATCAGGAACCCCAGCAGCTGGGCTACAAACTAGGGTGGGAAGAGGAACAGTGAGGTGAGCACCCATTCAGACCTGATGAGCACCACCCCTCCCCTGCAGCTGGACCATGACCAGTCAGTCGGGTTTGGACCATGACTGGTCAGGTTTGGACCAACAGCTGTATGCCTCCCACAGGCTCCCAGTGGCTTTGTCTTTCAACACCGGCTGCTGCCTCCAGTGGTATTTTGGTGTTGCAGTCAATCTGCCAGATGTCTTTGTTTAGCTGGGGTGTAACGGCTCCCGTAGAAAGCCTCTTTTCCATCATGAAAACCAAGTAGAGAGAAAATAAAAAAATCCCAGTGTTTCCATGCATCTGGGAAAAGCTCAGCTCCACAAACCACACTGTCCTCTCCTCCTGCAGAGATGCTAAGTCCAGCCTGCTTGTTCCTTGCCGGGGGCTACAGCAAGACTTGGCGATGCTGTTGCAGAGACTGTGCTCGAGACCTCATTTTCCCTTGGCAAGAGGACAGCCCCGCTCCAGCATGCGAGGCACAGAGCTGTGGCACAGCTAGGGCTGGATGGGAAGAGCTAGAGACCCACTGACAGGCGGGCATGGCTGGCGACCATGGCGCTGCTCTTGCTCCTTTCCTCCCAGCAGTCGGCAAGCCCAGACCGCTGGAGAACCAGCTCCTGTGGCGTCCCAGGAAGAACCTAACAAAACCTTCTCCTGCCCCGACCTCCCGCTGCTGCCTATGGAGGCAGCATCCTCTCAGGCCCCGACATGTCTAAGCTGTGAGTAATCCCCGCAGGAGGGGTCTGTACAGATTGCTCCAGCACAGGGTTTGACACGAAATGAGTGTGAACTAAGACGACCTACACCTAGAAGACAGCTGTAGGTTTGGTTTTGAGGTTATCGACGCCCACAGAGCAGCACACTGTGCCAAAGGTAGAAGCGCTGGGGGCACGGGACTAGGGCTGATGCGTTCTGCTACAGGAACAGAAACCAGTCGTTACTTCCTCTGCTGTCCTTTTGCACCAGGTCGGTGCGAGATGTCAACGAGGGCATCTCAGCGATGTCCTGAAGCTGCTCCTTAGCTACCACGTAGAGCAGAAGGCTTCAGTTACAAAGCTTCGCGTCTGAGGGATTCAGGCCGGGGTCTGTTCCTGCCCTTGGACGAGGACCCTGCTGAGGGCCGTGCTGCCAGACCCAGGCTGGGAGATGATGGGAAGGGGCTGCCAGAGCCAGCACTGGCTCCACGAGGCGAGCAGGATGAGGAAGCCCTGTGACAGCAAGCAAGCACCCGTGCGCCAGCGAAGGGCTAAACGGTGGCGGTTTAATGCTCGAATTCCGGCCCACCGGGTGCAGAGGAGCACGGAGCCGAGCCAGCCCCGGTGAGGATGAGCGAGGGGAGGTGAAAACGGAGGCTTCGGAGCCTGCCTCCCCCCGCGGGGCGCACGGGGCAGGCTGAGGGCGGGCGGCGCCCCGCTCCCCTCAGCGCCCCGCTCCCCTCAGCGCCCCGCTCCCCTCAGCGCCCCGCTCCCCCTCAGCGCCCCGCTCCCCCTCAGCGCCCCGCTCCCCCTCAGCGCCCCGCTCCCCCTCAGCGCCCCGCTCCCCCTCAGCGCCCCGCTCCCCCTCAGCGCCGCCGCCGTTACCCGCCCTCCCGCCCGGGCCCGGTTTCTCTCGGCGGCCCCCTCCATCCCCTCAGGCCCCCCGGCTCTCACCACCGGCCCCGCCAGCCGGGCCAGCTCCCGGCTCTCCCGCCGGACGCCCGCGGGGAGGAGGCGCCGGGCTCCCCGCAGGCACCGCGCCGCCAGACCGCCCGCCGCCGCCATGGGCCGAGCCGCCGATCTCCCTCCCCCGGTGCCGCCCGCCCGCCTTATGGGCACGGCCCGGGCCGCCTCCCCGCCCGCGGGGCCGTGGGGGTGCCGGCTGTGGGCGGTGCGGGCCGGCACGGCTCGGCTCGGCACGGCGGGGGCTGGGGCCCCGCCGCCCTGCATGGGCTTGGGGTCGGGGCCCCGCCGGGCTGAGCCTGAGGGGGCCGTTCCACATAGGCAGAGGTGCTGGCCGCAGCCCAGCGTGGGGTTTGGGGAGGCCGAGGAGCCCCCTCCGTGTGGGTTTGTTAAGCAGCGTCTGTGGGATGGGGACACGCGTGGGCTGCATCCCCCAGCTCGGGGGTAGGGCTGGGACCCTATAAAAATGTCCCAAGGTCACACACACACAGGGGGATGTGGGTCTGCCGAGAGCCCCTCAGCAAGGTTTGCTCACCAAAGGCAGGGATTTCTCAGCGCATCCTCCAGGGATGTTCGTCCTGCCATCGGCAGCGAGAGAAGGGCAGCTGGCCCTAGGCTGCTCCGTCCATCCCACGGACACCTCACCTGTAGGGGCACCTGGGGAATCACCCCCCAAAACAGGGATTTCCCGTCCACCAGACAGGCGCTGAAACGCTTCAGCAGTGCTGCAGGGGAGTAAATATTCGAAGGTGGGACCGTGTCTGGGCTGGGGTGCCCGTGGCTGTGTTTGCCCGGCACCTGGTGAGAAAAGGGGCCCTGCTTTGGGTGGGATCTGGGCCGTTAGGTGAGTGAGATTTTTACCTCCGCACAGGTGCTCGTAACCAAGTAGCTGTAACAAAATCTGTTTCCAGTGTGTGGAATTTTACAGTGGAAAGTGAGGCGTGTTTTAGAGCTGCTTAAATGCTGCCTCAGTGCCCTACAGCTGTGATGCCACCAACCAGAAATGTAAAACCTTGTTAATGTGCCCCTTTACCCCCTTGCTGCTTCAGCTATAACGCGACATCATGGAAAGCTGGGTTGTAGCGGTGGTGAGTCACAGCCTCGGGGATTTGATATGCCACGTTAAAATCCGGGCACTGCAGGACAACGGAGTGCCTGATCCTGCTGTGATCTGGTCCTCCAGTTCCTTCTGATTTTGGTGGTACTCGAGGGGGAAAAGGCACCTTGCAAAATTCACCTGAATTCGTTTCGTCAAGAAACGCATGTTTCGCTGCAGAGGTTTTCATTCACCGATCAACAAAACCTTTTCACAGATGAGGAGAGAACAATGTAAAGTTCAGGGTAAAGTTCCCAAGTTTATTTTAATTCTTGGGACAGTTTCCTCTTCCTTAGGCAGTGTTCACATCACTCGGTGCTCGTGCGGGAGTCTGTGCTGCCTGCGAGGCAGCACTTTCTTTGGCAGCTATGAAGAAATAGAATTTGTTGGCAGTGAACAAGGTGCGTCCTGCCTGGCAGTTGGAAGTCGGCTGCCTGATGGCGAGAGGGTTCCTGCGGTGCCGGTAGGCAGGAAGGGCAGATAAGGCTCAAATGGTGCCATTCAGGCCTCAACAAACAGTGCAAGTGTGAGTCACTTTGAAGTTTGCTGGTGACCCTGCTGAGATCAAGACCCAGGGCTGGCAAGGAGGAGGGAGAGAACCAGGCAGAAACCTGGGGAAAAGGACCATGAGAGGAATAAAACTCTTTTGTTTCAGGCTTAGGGGGGGGAAATGATACCTTCCAGCCCCAGGAGCCAGGTCCTGGGCTAGTCCCTGCAGAGCCAAACACGTAGAGAGGGTCTGTGATGGACGGACGGATGGACACACGCACACACACACACTTCTTGTGTTTTGCTGCTGCTGTTTGAAATAAAATATTTATTTTCAGAAGAGTTGCTCCATTTTCATGGTCACATGTGGATCCTGATCTTGCTGGGAAGCAGACTGGGTGTGATGAGCAGGGTCAGGGACATCTCCGGGTTGGGACCGTGCTGTCCCACTGCCGGCAGGAGAGGACGAGGGGCTGTGCAAGCTGAGCCTCGTGCTGGCACATTTGCTCCTTCCCTTTCCATCACGGGCACAAGGACATTGCCAGCTACCCCGCAAGGTTCAGCAGGGCCCTTCTGCCAGAGCCCCATGCAGATGGGCAGGGTCAAAGGTAGGGCTAGCCTTGACCCCAGCTGCCCCCAGCAATCCGGATGTTAACTCTCTTGCAACACCGGCTGGAAGAATTTGAAGGGTCAAATTCCTTCGGGGTGTAACATCATCGAACTCGCTCAGTGCAGACCTCCAGAGAACGTGAAGCTGTGCTGAGGAAGCCCGGTACCTCAGCACAGACCTGTTTAAAGGAGTTAATGTGTGACTGGCTACGAACCGTCTGGAGCACGCAGCTGGCCTGCCCTGTTGGAGCTGGTTTCAACAGCTGGGCCCCCGTGGCGTTCCCAGCAATGCTGATGTAAATCCAGAAGAATGCAGCTGAAGGGAGAAGGGTTGCAATTGCAAACATCATCAGGAGAGCAGAATCAGGCCCTTTCTCTGCAGATTTCCAGCAGGATGGCTACCCAGGGGTTTCTCTAGATACATATGTCCATATTTTGAAATACAGCCAACATCACGTTACTAAAATAAACCTCACAAACGTACCGTGTCCGGAACCATTAAGATTAAGAGCTACCAAATAAGAAAAATGTTAGAACACAATGGATTTGTGTCAAATGCTCAACTGTTTGAAGAGCCCCCCTTTCTTTTAAAAGACTTGGCTACTGGCTAATGTCCAGATATGTCCTGGTTCCAGTTAGGACAGAGTTAAGTAGCTCATAGTAGCTGGTAGGGTGCTATGTTTTGGATTAGGATGAGAAGAGCGCTGATAACATGCTGATGTTTTAATTGTTGCAGAGCAGTGTTTACACCAGGCCAAGGACTTTTCGGCTTCTTGCTCTGTCCTGCCAGCGAGCAGGCTGGGGGTGCAGCAGGAGCTGGGAGGGGACAGACCCAGGACAGCTGACCCAAACTGGCCAAAGGGGTATTCCATACCATCTGACGTCATGCTAAACAATATATAGGGGTGGCTGGCCGGGGTGGGGGGCCGGCTGCTCGGGGATAGGCTGGGCATCGGTCAGCGGGTGGTGAGCAATTGCATTGTGCATCACTTGTTTTCTTACACATTATTATTGTTAATACTATTACCATTATCACTATTATTATTATTATTGTTATTATTATTTTCCTGTCTTAATAAACTGTCTTTATCTCAACTCACAGGCTTCACTTTCCCGTTTCTCTCCCCCATCCCAGAGAGGGAGGGGGGAGGGTGAGCGAACGGCTGTGTGGTGTTTAGCTGCCAGCCGGGTTAAACCACAACAAGATACCATGGAAAATCCACTCCTCCCTGTGTCATCTGGAGTTCAGAATACAGCTAAATTAAAAACTAAGGAGCTTTTTGCAATGAAATCAGTTTTTAAGTGCCATACCTCGGGAGCACGTGATCAGGGCTGTGCCCTGTAGCTGCGTCCTCTGATCTCAGAGGAGAGAAATATCAATAAGAAAGAGGATTGAAGGAGTAGAAAAGAAGGGGGGATGGCAGGAACAGCCTGTTGCAGCTCAGGATGCTCACCTGATCTCTAATGCAGTCAGCCTTCTCACGTTCAAGAGGGTATCGGGCAGGTTGTATTTCTGGGGGGGGTCACATAAAAAGAACTGCTCACCCTGTTGTCCCATATCGCCGGTGCAGACATGCCTCTGTCAGAAGGGTTACAGAGAGGCTGGAAGCTGCTGTTCACAATGGATGGCATTTCTCCAAAAGGCAGTTGCCTGTTTCACAAAAGCAATGAGAAATCCAGAGTCCCGCTGGCACCCGCGAGGCCTCCTGCCTTGGCACCGCCGTGCACCCAGCGCCGCGTGCTGCTGCCATCCGCGTGCTGGGAACCCCGCTGGAGCCCTTCCCACGATAACCAGGCTGCTGGTGGACAGGAGTTTTCTTTGGTGGCTTCTTTAACCTATGCTTTTAGGTTAATCAGGCTACTGCTGCTAAAGGAAACACCCTGAGCGCGCCGTTCTTTTTTTTTTTTAATGCCATGGGCTTAATTTTCTCGGGCTGATGAGCATCTACCACCATGCCCTCGCATCACCGACTTCGGGCAGAGGCCATAAAGCGTGAAGGGCTTCTCCGATTGAGACAGGAAGCGTGAGCTGAGCTCGGCTTGCGCCTCCCGCAGCCCAACCCGCGTCCCTCCTGCCCCACCGGGACACCGGGGACCGGGCAGCGGCTGGCACCGGCTGCCCCTCGCCCGCCGGGGCCGCAGGAGCCCGAGCCCCGCCGCCGGTAGGTGTCACTTGAGGCTCGGGAACCTCCAACACGCCGAGCTTTCCTCGCTTCCACGCAGAGCAGAGATGAGCAGGAGGGAGCCGGGGATGAAATCCTTTTTTTTTTTTCTTTTTTTTTCCGGGGTTTCTCTTGTTCGTTTGACACTTTGGGACTCATCGGTTTCGCCCTCCTTCGGACCACTTGTTCGGTGTTTCCTTTCTTGTGGCAAAGACCCCAATAAACACCGATTGTGGGGAAACCAACCACAAGGCCAGCAGAAACATTTGCCAAATAGTTTGGCAAAATATTTGCCAAATACTTTAGAGAAAGATACAGTACGCGGGCGGTGCAGTTTTAAAAGCGGTAGCTCTAAAAATGAGTAGTAGAAAAAAGCAGATTGGCAGTATCGCTTTGCAGACAATAAACTGTTGGGTGAAAGCCCCTCACTGTCTTTGTGCCTCTTTACTTCTGGCCCCTCGGGGTGATGCTGCGGGGTCTGCGCGTGAGCTGATGGCCACTTGCAGCCGGACTTGCCAGAATTCGCACGGGTTCACCCCATTTTGGGCAGCCTCGCCTTGGGGACGCTGCTTGGACAGGTCCAGCTGCTCCCTCACTTTTTCTCGTTCTGTGTTTCAGGGCATCTTAATTCTGCTTGGCTCACTAAAAAAGAGGTCATTTTTAGTTGACTGCAGCTATAAATATCATTTTTACAGCAGAATATTTATATTGCCACATAGGTTTGTTGAGCTCAGGGCCACCGACTTAAAAAACAGATTCCTTGCCCTAACGAGCCCAAATGCTTAATTAAAGCAGATAAGGCAGGACAAATAAAAACAAGACAAAACTCCTCTTGCTTTGAACCACCTCTAGGGAGCAGGTCTTGGCAAAGGAAAAGAGAGATTGTAATGCTGTAATAGTAATAATGATAATTAATTGTATTTATAAAGCATCCCCTAATGGCTCTGGATGCTATACAACAATTTTTAAATACAATTGAAAGCAGCAATAACAAGAAGCCAAGTGAAAAGCCAAGTAAGGAAGGGTTGTAAAGATAAGCGTCTTTTACAGTAGCCAGCAAGCTGTAGGGCTGCTGTTTGGGGGCTCTCCTAGGAAAGCAGTCCGGGAGCAGGGGGCTGACCTGCACAAGCACACTTTTCCTCAAAGCGTGCTTGGGCGGCACCA
Source organism: Anser brachyrhynchus (assembly GCF_964034855.1). NCBI lineage: Eukaryota > Metazoa > Chordata > Aves > Anseriformes > Anatidae > Anser > Anser brachyrhynchus. Next base: position 4,220,188 of record NC_137713.1, on the reverse strand, counting down.
GAGGAGCTCTGAGCCTTTGGAGACGTGTGTGTGTGGATGCTCTGAAGCCGAAGTCTTGGCTTCAGGCCCCTGGAGGCCGGTGCTGGCCGTGGCCTCGCAGGGCGGCCGCTCGAAAGTGTGTGTGGCTCGGGCTCAGAGCAGCGACAGGGGTGTCGGGCTGCTGGTGGCCTTGCTGCCCTGCATTCTGCCTGCTCGCAGGTCGCAGGCTCTGGGTATGAAGAGGAGATACGTTTTCAAGCCTGCTTTGCATGTCCCTGTTTACGCTTTATTTCCTCCCCGTACCGCAGCCAGCCAGGCGGCGTGATTCAACGCAGCCACGTTTCCTCGTGTTTACACCTCTGGATCCGCTTTCGGGCTTTGGGGTCCGCCCGTCCATCGGGCTAAACAAGCCCTCGCCCCGCAATTTTGCGAACAAAGAGCACTTTCCCCCTCGGGCAGCGACCCGAGGGGACAGCCGAGAGGCCAGCGGGGCCGCGACGGGAACTGTTTGAGACCGTCCACACCCCGTGAGGCGAGGCGGGGCCCGTCCACCTCAACCCCCCCCCCCCACCCCTCAGGCTTCCCCTCACGGGCCCCGGGGAGGCCGGGCCGGGCCCCGGAGCGGCGGGGGCGGGCGGAGGCCGCGCCTCACGGCAGCGCCCCCTGGCGGGCCGGGCGGGCCGGGCGAGGCGCAGAGCGGGGCTCGGCTCGGCCGGCGCTGGGCTGCGGGGGGGAAGAAGGAGAAGGAGGGCTCGGAGCGGGATGGCGGGCGCCCTGTCGGAGGTGCTGGGCGAGGTGCTGGTGGCCGCCGACGGGGAGGAGGTGGCGGTGGCGGCGCTGGCGGCCCGCGGGGTCTCGCTGGTGGGGCTCTACTTCGGCTGCAGCCTCAGCGGCCCCTGCGCGCAGCTCGGCGCCAGCCTGGCCGCCTTCTACGGGCGCTTCAGGGGGGAGGCGGCGGCGGCCGGAGCTCAGCGCCTCGAGATCGTCTTCGTGTCGGCGGAGCAGGAGCAGCAGCAGTGGCAGGAGGCCGTGCGGGCCATGCCCTGGCTGGCGCTGCCCTTCGCCGACAAGCACCGCAAGGTGAGACCGCAACGGGGCTGCGAGCGGGGAGCTCCGGGGGTGGCGGTGGGGGGGGGGTGCGGCCCCGGGTGGGTCGTGCCGGGCTTTGTCCCGGGGGGAGGAAAGCGGGGAGCGGTGGGGCTGCGGGCTCGGAGCCTTCCAGAAAGTTCCTGTGCTCCCCCAGGGGCCTGGGCACGGCCGGGGCAGCGGGCTGGGGGCGGAGGGTGGGCACGAGCGGGTGGCTGGGGTTGTGCCCTTCGTCGTTTTGCCGCGCTCATGCGGGATGCCGAGGCTGAGATCGGACTTAGGGGAGCTGCTGAGGACGGTTTCTCGAGTCACGGATGTGAGGGAAGGGGAGCGAGCCCGGGGCCGAGGGCAGCCCGCGGCGGGACCGCGAGGCCGTGGCTGGGGCCGGCGGGTGTTGGCCGTGCCCCGGCCTTGGCTGGCCCCTCGAAGAATGGGGAGTCTGCTGGGCGTGGAGCCCAGTTCTGAGGTAAAAGTGGGTCTTTTGTGAGCGACGTGAGCGTGTGGTGCTCGTAGCCGTCTGGCTTCCACGCAGTTTGCTCCTCGAGACGTAAACGTTGTGCTACGGGCTGGACCTGGCGGGTGGCTCTGCCCGGCCGAGGGACGCGGGGCAGCTCGGGGCTGGGAGCGCCAGGCAGCGTCCCCAGGGGATCTTTGGGACGTTGGCAAGGATTTGGGGGCAGCATTGATGGGGTCTGTGGTTTCCGTCAGCTGTTAGGGGACATTTGGTGATCGAAAAGAGGATTGGAGCCAGTTTGGGAGTTCCTGGCAAAGCAGCCGGCTGAATTGGTGCTGTTCTTTTTTCGTATTTATTTAACAGCTGATATTTTTGGTGTACTACATGTTACGGTCCTTAATCTAAAGAGTTTCGTCTGAAACACTGAAAAATACCAGACAAAAAGAGCTCTGTAAAACCCTGAGATCCAAGGCTGCAAGGGACGGAAGGGCAAAGACCAGATTTTCAGATTCAGCGAGTTCTCAGTGTTGGTAGTTTAAGGGGAAAAAAAAAAAAAAAGTCTTTACAAACGTAATCTTCTCTGAAAGCTGTTGAGCAATAATTAAAAAGATGGAGCCCCACAGTGTCATTTCTAAACATCTTTCTGGAGCGTAATTGCAGCTGGCTGTTTGAAAGCCGCGGGTGCTGCTGGGCTGCGCGGCGAGCGAAGTCCTCTCCCTTTGTCAGCCGCTGGCGGCGGCCAAGCGGGCGCTTGCTCAGCCCTGGAGGAGGTGGGCTCGCCCCCAGCCCTTCTCCTGGAGCTGGGCTTAAATCCCACGCCTCGGGAGCCCGGGGGGCGACCCTCTCGAACGTGGGCTCTGCTGGGGTGGACGAGGCTTCTCCTCCCTGAGCAGGACCCCGAGCCCTCCGCTGTCCGTATCGGCGCAGCGCGTTAGGCACCGGAGTCATCTTTGGAAACGTTCTCTGGCATCTGGGCTCGTTGTTGGATGTCCCCTCTTCTGAGAAGTGTAGGTGGTGTGATTTTGGCTTGTTTGCTGTCATTCTTGTCACTAAGCCTCAGGTTCCTCACGTCCAGCTTGACGCACCCGGGTGCTGCTGCTGAAGACCCCCGGCCTCCCCCCTTGAACCCAAGGCACATCTCAGTGGGAGCCGTGAGCACAGGCTGTGGTCAGTTTGCTTAACAAGGCGAGTTGCTTTGTCCCTCAGAGGAATTAGCTTTTAATGCCGGTGCCTTTAAAACCCAAACCTCTTACTACAGGGGCATGAAAAGATCGTGGTTCCAATTAGTAGCTGGCCATTTCCCTGCAGAACATTTCGGATTATTTAGGTGGCGGGGCTTTTTGCTTCGCCGTATTTGCTTTAAAAATTCCACTATAACATAATTAAATTGTTGGGAAGTAGTTGGAGTGGAAGGTGGCATTAATTTTACGTTCTGGCCAATACTTCCATCTATTAGATTGCGAGAAAACATGAAATAAAAAGATTATAGGGTCTTAAATTCTTATTCCAAGAAACCCTGAGTTGAATTCAGGATTATTTTTGTGCAGAGTGTAAAGTAATTGAAGCTTGTGCTGTATATTTTCAAAACTAAGCAGATGTGATGTGGCTTTGGAGGAAGCTTAATCTATGGATAACAGAGAACCTATTTGTGAGTTATAAGGGCAATTATGTCGGGATATCAGATTTCTAAACAGGAGATTTATAATCTGCAGTTCAGGCAGATAGAAGTTTCCTTGTATAATAGGCTGGTTTTTAAATAGTCGGGCTAATGACCTGACTCTCCAGAAAAGCACAAACTTTCTATTTTTCAGCTACGTGCCAGCAAGAGCTGGGGATGTCTAGCATATGTTCGGTACCTTGCAGGCTTAATTTGTTTAAAACAAAAGCATTAGAAAAATGTAGACAGTCCTTTTGAGTTATGGCTCTTTAGCTCTAAAAGCTATTCTTAAACCCGATGCGAGACAAGCCCCAGAGAATTACGCAGATTTACTGGAAGAAAAGCATCGCGTAGATACAGCAGAGGGGTAAAAGGGAGGGGGAGACGTGGGAAAATCAGGCAGGGAACTGAGCTGGGCTTGCAGCCTCGGCCCGGACGGGCTCTGGGCTCTCATCCTCGGAGCTTGGCCGGGCGAAGCCGCGGCTGTTGCGTGTTGGTGACTGCGGCTGGAAGACCTCCCGAGGTCCCTGCAGCCAGCAGTGACCGCTGCGGGCTCGTTAGTTGGTCTGAGGTTGTGAAAGCTTTGGGGGGTGATGACTTACTGTCCCGTATTGGCTGTAACATCAGTTTTGTTGCCCGGAATTACTGAATAATACAGCTATTGCAGTTTCCTGCTTGTCAGACTACTGAAATATTTATCAGTGTACCCATCACCTTTCCCTGGTGCACTCTATGTTATTATTTTTTTTTCAGTTTTCTCCCTTTTCCAAAGCCCAGGCGCTGAACGTTGCTAGGTTTGAAAAAGCAGCCTCCTTTCCGGGCTTGCAGTAAAATTCCCACAGTCCTGAAAGTAAAATAACCTCTTGCTGCCGTGGGTATTGGTGCAAGTAGCGTGGGCTGCCCAAGAAAGCAGCCGCTCTCATGGAATTCCTCGGGAGCTCAGTAATGCCAGGTTGCAGGACCGAGGACTCAGCGGTCCGTGCGTCCTGCAGCAACTGGTTAAATTTGGGTAACGTTAGCAGAGATTTCCGTCTCCAAACCAGTAATAAAAGAGCCGGAGAAGTCAGCAAACATCTGGACGCGGGGAAGGCCTTTGATTAACGAGGAGGATGGCGCTGTGCCTCTGTCTGAGCCACAGACAGCCCTATTATTTTATTTTATTTTTTTTTTCAAGAACAAAACCATTACCAAATGAGATTGGAGGCCTTCGACTTTTGGTGCACATCCCTCAATTAAGGCGTTCAGGCCGGGGTTTGGGGAGCTATACGCAGCTGCTGGTAATTGATTCGTCTCCTGATAGAGCCTGGAGTTGCCGAGCGGAGCACGAGAGAGAGAGATGTCGAGGCGTCCCTTTGTTTTAGTTGGGGTTTTGGTTTAACATCACCCTGTCGTTAGCCGCTTGCGCGAACAGCTGCTCAAGTTTTGGAGGGCCGCTTTAATGACGGCATTAATTCCTGACGGCTGCCCGAGGCACCGAGGAGCTCGGCAATGTCAACAGCCCCGGCTGCCTACGTGCCCCGTGTGCTCCATCCATGGGAGTGCCAGCACCAGCATCCCCCAGCTCCTGGGTGCTCAGCCCATGGGGGGGGCATTTGGGGGCTGTTGGAGCGTTGGCGGCGTGCAGCCTCGCGCAGGGGCGTGCTGTCCCTGCTGCCTGCGGTGCTGTGTGCCGTCCGGGTGCTTTCTGCTAAGAAATCGGCCGCTTTCTGGGTTGAGAAGGTGCTGTCACGCACCCTTGCGTACAGAAGGGTGCAGGAAGGGTCCCTGCACTGGAGGAGGAAAGGATCTGCATTGAGAGAGAAGCAGTTTATCTTCTGCTGCTGTTTATTTGCCCTTGCTTCTGTTTCTTCCATGTTACATGGCTCAGTCAACTTCCTCGTTCCTTTTAATCCCGGTTTTCCTAACTCCTCTTTCTTGGTGCGGCCGCTCTCGTGCGCAGCGCTGTACGCTCCGTGCTTCGCCCCGCGGTCTCTGTTTTCTTTCCACTGCATTTATGCATCTGCTTGAACGCTGCCCAGATGCTTCCTGGGAAGGCCAAACTGTTTCCACTGGAGCCGAAATAGTTCTCTTCTGGTTTTAAACGAATGCAGGACATGTTTAGTACATTTCTGTGATTACTCAGTGAAGTCTCTGAAAACAGTTTCAAGATCTCTCTCTGCTCATGCTGGTAAATATGTTTTGCTTGGGAGAGAGTGGTTTTCCTTTATCCTAAAGCTGGATTTGCGTATCCTGGTCTGGGTATCATCTCCCGTACTAATACAAAACGTGTCTCCTGCTGAGCTCAGTGACAGAGGGGCACGTGGTCCTTCTCTGCGCGCGAGGAAACCGGCTGCTCCGTCGCACCCTGCGGAGAGGGAGAGGAGCGTGTTCTTATCTTTGGCGGTGTTGTTTCAGTTGCTTGACAAAGGTGATGGGTGATCTGAGCTGGGCAAGGGTAGAAGAACCGCTTGTGAGTTGGGGGCGCGTTGTCTTCATCGCTGCAGCTAAAAGGTTGGTCTTAGGGTGGTGAAATGTGACCGACTTCTTGTGAAGATTTCTACAATAAATATATATATTTTTTTAATTATGTTTTCAGCCCCCTGTCTTTCTAAGAAAAAGACTTTTTCTCTCTGCTTAAAAAGATCATCAGCTGTAGGAGCTTTGCTGATAGGACACCCCAGACGGATGGGTGAGGTGCTGCAGGTGTGCAGCAGGATGCCGGCGTTGCAGCTCTGCTGGGTGAGCAGGTGGGGGCCAGGTCTGTGCGAGAAACGGTGGGGAGGAGGTGGAAACACCATTAAATTAGATGGTATTAAATATTGGGGGGAGGAGGACTCGAACCCTTGGTTACAGGTGAGGTTACTCCCAGACTTTCAGGGACTCGTAAGTTTTCTTCTTGCAGTCGCCGTCTGCTGAGGCCTGGGAGGCAGGCGGTCAGCACAGATGGGGGATTTGTCCGACAGAGGATTTTGTAAGGCAGTCGAGGCGGTTTTTGAGTTTCATCACATAAAAATATCGAGGTAATCACTTTCAGCTGTATTCCTGACTTGGTGTTTTCGGGGTGGGAATGTATGTGAAATCTTTGGCTCGGGGAGATGCAGATTTGAACAATCTGGTCTTCTCATGACATCAGGCTATTGAGTAAGGAGCGAGGCATTAGCAGCACCGACTGGTTCTTTGTTTGCTTTGAAACTCACTGGTTCTGAAACAGAAGAATGGGAGATCTCTGAAGGCAGCGAAGGGGAGCCTGTGTGCTGTTTTTCATTGTGGCATCTTAATCCAGATGTTGAAATGAAAACGTCCCTTGAAAAATGCCCAGCTGACGTTTCATTTGTTACTCTCAGGTTGCAGAACGAAGCACGGCAACTTTCTTCTTTACAGCGATCAGCACGGTTCCTCCCCAGCAATGCATTCTTTCGCAAGCCGAACGTGTGACTCTTTCACAAAAGAAGGTGCAAAATACAGGGCGATGCTGGAGAGGTGCAGCAAAGAGCGTTAAATATGGCCGAGGAATAGCTATGCAGTATTTGCACGTTGTGAGGACAGCACCAAAGCCAAAACATTCTCTAACCTGTGTTGATGATGCTTTTTCAGAGCATTTCTGAGCATATTTCGTACAGCTTTGCGGTTCTGCAGTGACCCTCCGTGCAATTAACAGCCGGCTCCTGTGCAAAGCCCCCAGTCTTGCACTGGAATCCCAGGATCAGCAGACCCCCAAGTCCAGGTGTAAAATCCAGGTCCTGCAATTCGCTGACATCCTCGGAGGCTGGATTTCCCCATACATCCCAAACGCCGCCCGCCTGAGCGCTTTCCCCGGGGGAAAATTAATGTTCTGCGTGTCTCGCTGGTGTGTCATCTGCCGGGTTGTTTATTGCGTCCTTGGGCTGATAATTGCAGCTATTCGAGGCCCTGCTCTGAAAGCCCTTGGACGTCTTTCCGTAGACCTCGGGGGTATCTGGATCAGGCCCGTGCTTTGTTCGCGTCCTCCCAGCTTTACGGCAGGGGGAAGCAGCAGGAGCTCTGGCTGCTCTGCCGTGCAGCTGGCTCGGGAGCTGGCCTCTGCGGGTCCTGCCCAAAAAAGCTGCCCTAGGCCTTGGGTCGTGACTCAGCCCGCTCCGGATTTTTGGAGCAGTTTGATAACGCTGGGGTTCGAAATGCACGGAGCCGTCTCCTTTTCCGGGACTCGAAACAAGCCTTTTGTGCCATCACCTCTAGCTGTCTGTAAGCGCTTCTTAGTCCTGGGGCAGTTTGTGTGAAATGTTACAGTTTCTGAGAGGGTCGAGGGATTTTCTGCAGGTTTCTGATCCCTTCTCATGGACGCACTTTTAATGTTTCAAAGCGGCGCACGGCGAGGTCAGCTAATGCTGCCTGGGATAAGGTTTCACTTCTTCTGTGTTTTGCATTCCTGTTTTTTCAGCAACGTTCCCAGCATACAAGTAGGGTTATGGTTTTAATCTCGGCAAAGTCAAAAGATACTGCTCTTCGGGAGGGATCAGCCCGGGCTGCTGCTCGCCCCTGCCCCACGCGGGGACAGGGCAGGGTGGGCAGGGCGAGCTGTTGGAGTTGGGCTGCAGGGCTCCAGGCAGCATCAAGGGGTGCCAGGGGCTGCCCTGGGCTGAAGAAATGAGGCTGGGCAGCATTTGCCTGGGCATTTACCTTGCAAAAAGCTCCTTGGTTGCTTCCTCCTCCTCCTCTTTCTCCCTCCCCTCCCATTTTTTATCAGGGAAACAAGTTCCAAGCAAAATATTCCGAAGTGACATTTAATTACTCTTTAAAATGCAACTATTTGTCTTATCAGCCATGTGGATTTCTGCTTGCTGCTTTGATTTGACAGTTAGTAGTTTGTCATTTTTAAGAAGCTTACACGCTCCAGGAATCTGTGATTTTTGTGCTTTTGAAAGGAGAGATGTTGAATTAACTGCGGCTTTGAACTATTCACGGATAATTTCAGGCCCCCTGCTTTCAGCAAATAACAGGCTGACTCCTGAGCTTTCAGGCTGGCTTGAATACTGAATAATCGCGGCTTCCTCGCTGTACGTATCCTTTAAGCCAGCTCCGTAACACGTCGTGGTGTAAGACGCGAGGTATTCAATGTGTTCTCCAGGCAGGTCGCTTCGCGATTGTGCCACCGCCGTGCGCTGACAGTCGGGAAGGGAAGAGCACCGCAGACATCGTGAGGGTGTTTGGATTCCGTGTGACTTGTGCTTTGTGTACAGTAATTTCCTCTAATTTCCTCCCCTCCCTTCTGATCTTTATGCCTTAACGCCGCCGCGTTGGGCTTTTATTTGAACTTTCAGCAGGGGATGGCTGATGGGTTCGAATCCCGGCGACGTCGCGCAGCCCCGCTCTGGGACGCGCTTCGTTACAGCCATTTATTTCACAGGCGAGCAGCCGCAGTCGCAGACGCTTCAGGGACCTGACCAAGGCTGCGAAAATCAAACCTGTGCTGCTGCAGGTGTTAGACTCCTACCTCGATGAGCCTGTAACTTGAACAGGCGACGTGAACAAAAGGCACGGGGAGATTAACAATCCGGAAAAGCTGTGCAGGAAATCTGTGCCAAATCCGGATAAGTTCCAGACTAGCGCCCGCAGCCCAGCATCGTCCCCTTTCCGGGATCCCCTTTCAGAGGGGCAGGAGGGCTCTGTCCCCCCGGCTGTGCGTGGGCAGCCTGGCTCCAGGGGGGCTGAGCTCCCCGCGTGGTGGCATTGTGGTGAGCTGTGCTCGGGGCGCTGCCGTCCCTTCCTCTGCTCGGTGCGGCTTCCTTCTCGTGCTGGGTCCCAACGCTAAAGTTATACAGTCAAAAAATACAACTGAGGGTTAAATCCAAAGGTCCCGAAGTAAAGATAAGGCCGGTGGAGAAGCTGGCAGTGAAACGAGGAGTTGATGAGCAAGCAAAAAGACATAAATACGTTAATTCTCTTTCCCACTAGAGAATTTGTGCGAGTATTTCAGATTACAACACGGGCGCCTTGTGCGTGCGTCCCGCTGTACGATGGCTCATCAGATCATCGTCCTGAGTTTTCCAAAGAAAACGCAGTGTCGCGTTGATTGGGCTCAGAGCGCGCCGAATTAATGAAAGGGTGGAACTAAACAGATGCAGGAATGTTTTCTGCATATTCTCACGTCCGTCTTTCAACACCGTGAACAATTGAAACCGACAATTAATATGCAAAGAATTTGCGGGCTTTATTTAGCGTGACTGACTGACCGACTGCTGCCGTTGCGTCAGGGCATCGGCTGACGTGCTGCAGCGGGGTCAGCCCCCTGCCCGGAGCACAGCGAGCCCCTCCGCTCGCAAAACAAAGATGGGAGAGCCCCCAGGATGCTCCTGCTGCCTGCGCCGGGACGGCGAGCGGTGGAGGCAGCGTTGGGGAGAAGCTAGTCCGCAGGGCCAAGCCCCAAGTGTGCCTCTAAGGAGCCGTGGGGACCACGAGCTGCGCTGCCAGCCCCGTAGGAGAGCGAGAACAGGAGCCTGCTCGGTGGAATCGCAGGAAAGCGAACTCGGGGGCACGGCAAACCTCGCAGAGCTGGCTCAAAACCAGCGGAGTGCTTGGGATGAGGAATGCAGTGGGGTGACCGGCGCCGGGAGGCCTCCTGTGCCGCCTGGGGCAAAAGCAGAGGCAGATTTCCCAGGCCAGGCAAAGCAGCGTAGCGACAGGGCGGTTTGTGAGGCCGCGCTGTGTGCTTTGCGCCCGTGGGGGTCGGGAGCAGAGCAGGAGGGTGAGCAGACCCGCCCGGCCGGGGGGAGAGGCTCCGGAGTCCTCTGGGAACGTTTTGCCCGGCTATACGACTGCGGCTAAATCAAACCTGGCTTTCAAATACGGTAATGGAGAAACAGTGCAAAGGTCCCTAGTTAAAATTAATTTGCCGAGAGTTACCAGATTCCTAGTTTGTGCCCAAGGCGTTGAAGGGGAAAAAAAAAATAAGCTGGTGGCAACCTGGGGTGCCCGGGTGCTGGGATGGCTCGGGGTGACGCTGCGGTGACAGCGGGATCCAGCAGCAGCCCCAGAAGGGAGCTGAGAAAGGAGCCTTGTTTTACGTTTCAGTGCAAGGATTTAGGAATCTGGGTGAGAATTAGGTAATGTTTGCGGGAGAGAGTAGGACACAACCGAAACTAATCGCGACTGTGCGAGCGAGCCGGAGGGAGAAATCCTACTTCTCCGTCGTTCCCGAGAGACTTCCGCTGGCGAGATGAAGTCATAGCCGTTACTTCACGAGCAGGAACGCAGCGTGCAGACAGATGAGCCCTCTCGATTCGTGCCGGACCAGCTGAAGAGGACGTTGCCCCCGTTGCAGAGACGGGTGGGCAGGCAGGTACGAGCAGCCACCTCGCAGGCGCCTGAGCGCGAGCTGCCAGAGCTGCTCCATCACCGCCCGAGCCCGTGCCCTGCGCGGGGAGCGGTAATTGCACCCGGCGGTGTGAGCCCCGCTTCCAGAGCAAACAAACGGGTTTCGGATCTCCCCCTCGCAGCGCTGCTAGGGGAGTCCCTTTTGGAACAAGTGTGAAATTTACGGTAATACGTGCTGAGGATCTCGTGGCAGATCTGAGCTGCTAAATCCTCTAAACCTGAGCCCACAGCTTCATTGACAGGGCCTCTCACTTTGCTCTGCTCCGAGCTTATGGTTTCAGTGCTCCAATATTTTTCCATACATGGAAGCATTGGTGCCCCAGCCCGGGCTAATCCTGACATGCCACTGCATCTGGATGTTAGCTCAGTTCTTGCAGCTGACACTGTACGCAGGCAGATGTCTAGGTTCTACTAGAAAAAAAAATATAGTAGGTTCTACTTTTGTTTAAACGGATTTACATCCACCAGCAAAAGTCTCACCCCATAGGTAAGCAGGGGAAAAAAAAAGCGTGGTTTTCCATTTTACCCACCTTCCAGGGCTGCTAGGTGGCTGGACAGGTCCATGGTGATGCTGCGCTGGGGAAATGTCTGGTGTTTAAATGACATGGGGCATGAGTTTAACCGGACCAGCCTTCGCTCCAGCACAAGCCCCCATCTCGCTCCTGCGGCTCTGCCTTCCTCTCCCTGCACTTTGGTCGCTTTTCTGTGCCCTTCCTGGGTCTGGGTGCTGTCCCCCTCCGGTCCCCGTCTCCCCTCCTGCCCCCGGAGACCCCCGCTCCGTCCTGCCGAAGGCTGCGTGCTGCTCGGGCTGTGTTCACCAGCTCTGTGGGGTCCCACTCCCGGTTGAGCTGGGTGTCACGGCGGCGCAGAAGAAAGAGCTGCTTGTGCTGCTGTGCGAGCCGGAGGCTGTTCCCGTGCCTCCCTGGCAGGGCCGGGCCCTAAGCTTTAATTAAATGGTTGTAAGGTGCTCCGAGATCCTCCGCTGAAAGGCCCCGCGTAAGGGCAAAGTCTCCGAAGAAAAGCTGGAGACCTTTCGCGCCCGTGGGGAAGGATGGGGAGCTGAAACGGCAAGATCCAAACGGTTGAGTCTGAACTGACGTTGGCTCTCCCCCGCCCTCCGTGATGGTTCAGAAGGACTAGTCTGACCCTTCCCAAAAAAAGAGGGGAAGAGTGATTTTAGTAGGGCTGCCAGTGATTTCAGTTCCATTCCCTCCTGCCCCTTGCTAGTTAAGACGGCCTGCTAGGCTGGAGATGTGCACGGGGCATTTTGTGTGTGGGCTGTGCTGTTTTATTTGGAGCTAGGCATCCGCTCGTGGCCTCTCGTCGAGGGGATGTGGGTGCCGGGCGATCCTGCTGGCCCCCGTGCTCTCGTGCCCTGCCCGAGCACTGAATGACTTGGTGGTTTGCGCGTGGCTTTCCCGCAGCCCTTATTTCAGCCTCCAGCAGCTGGACGGCTCCGGTGATCAGGTGAGATGGCAGATCCCCGGGGCTTTAGGAATCTTCTTGATGCTGGAGTTTTTTTTCTTCAGGTTTTTCTGGATGCCGCCCTGGTGCTTTTAGGGCAGGTTGGAGGGCACCAGGTTACAAATCCTGCCGTACGAGTACCGCCTGGGTGCTCAGCATCCAGGAATGCGCTGCTTTATCGACTGATAGCTACTGTTTAACAGGGCGAGGAGTCACGCTGATCGTGTCCTAAGCTGATGACTCCCCACGTTCATTTTGCAGGCTGCTCCCTCGCTAATTCTGCTTCGCGGCAGTAGCACAGAGACAGCGTCGCTGCTCCATTACCAGCTGCTCATAACCACCTCTTCCCCGTCACCTCCGTGCTCGGGGAGCTTTGCAAATCGTGCTAGGGAAGCGCTGATGGCGTTGTCTTGGCCTGGCAGGTAGGAAGGAGAGGGGCTTGGTGCTGGGGGGGCTGCCCGGGGAGCCTGCAGCGCCTGCTCCGGGTGCAGGCTGCCACCAGCACGGGCGATTGCTGGTGTGGAGCGGCGTCGTGCCTCCGCTGTGCACGAGGGAAAAGCCCCGTCTTAAACAAATGCGACGCCGCTCGCCGCTCGTCTGACAGGTATGGCCAGAGCACCGTTCTGAGAGTTTGTTTTCAACGCTTTTATTCGGAGCTCAAATTAAGCTGCCCTGCCTGTCGTCTGGAGGGGAAGGGAAGCAGAGCAGCAGCCTCCTCGCCCCTGCCGGGTGCCGGCGGCTTTTCCAGCCCCGCCGTGACTTCCCAGCCCCGTGCGCCGTGAGCCCAGCCTGGCCCCCCCGCCGCTGCGCTGCACGCTCCCAAAATCGCTTCGTTCCAGGGTTAGAAAAGACCCGGTTTTGTGTCCTCAGAGCTGGATTTCACAGACACGTAACGGGAAAGGTCTTAATGCCTTGAGCTTGATCTGCTAATCTGAACGCATCGGAAGTTTTTCATAGGAAGATTTGCTGCCTGGCTTTCACGGTGCGAGTGTGCACAAATGGGTTTTATTCCTGCGATGGGGCAGAGCTGCTGGGTGCCTGCCACCGAGGTTACTGACATCTGGGTCTCTGGTTTTGGTGGAGATGCACAGAAATATATTTAATGAGTAGGGGGTTCCAGAGAGTGGTGCAGGTAGCTGGAAATTGAGGGCAGGGACTACTTAAGTGCTAACGTGTGGCGTAGCTTTGATTCCTTTTTATTTTTTTAAAGGAATGGAAAAAGCTAAGGGCTGCTGACGAGCAGTTTTTCCTCCCCTCGTGACACACTTGTCCTTAGAGCCTTGTGGGCCACCTCCGTTGCAGTGCTTTCTTGACAGTCGCTCTCACGCCTCCTGGCCGTAAGTTCAGTGATTTTGTGTGATGGGAGCACCCAGGGCCCCGTTTGGCACGAGGTGTTTATGGCTTGAGCTGTGCGCGCAGCGGCGTCTGCTGCCCCAGTCGCTCCCAGGATGGGTTTTATGCCTAGAGAGGCAGTTTCCGAGCCGGTTAATTGCCAGGTTGTAAAACAGAAGGGGACGTGGGTGTCCCTGCCTTTCCCTGCGGACAAATCCCTGCCGGTGTCTCTCTCGGGGTGGAAGCGTGGTGACAGGAGGAGCCTCGTCCCCAGGGGCAAGGTGAGCAGAGGGACGGGGACAGGACAGGACCGGCAGCAGCGCTGCCTTGGCTGGGAAGGCGCCGTGCTCCAGGCAGCTTGACTTTGAATTGCAGGAATTATCCAGATTTTAGTCTGCTGAAGAATAAAATGCCCCGTGAGCCGTGCCTTTTGGCTCGGGCTGCCTGACCGGCCGCCCTGCTCTGGGCCCCGTCCAGCATCCTCTTTTTGATGTTGGTCTCCGCGAGGATTTACTGCAGCCTTCACAGCTGAAAAAGCGGCGCGGCTGGCGTGAAAGCCTTGCTGGGATAAAACCTGATAGGATGAGAGGCCACCGAATGCCACCTCTGTCTGTGGCCATCCCTCTAATTACTGAATTAACACCCCCGGGCGCAGCTTGCGGGCCCACCTGGGGCTCGGGGGCTGTTGTGCTGGGCCATGTATGCACAAACACACAAGGAGAGGCCGTCCTTGGGGTAAAGCTGCTTATTTTTGGGGGTGTCGGTGCTGTGCAGGCGGGGAGCAGCCCAGCTGGGGCTCCGTGGGACCCCCTGCAACATGTGGCACAACATCCTTCCACTTTATTGCTGTTGGGAAGTGACACAGCAAACAAAGCAACTCCTGATGGCCATCGTGGATTATCCAGAGCCAATCCTTCCCCCAGCCGCGCGCCTCCAGGACAGACGGATGCCAAGTGACACGGAGCAAGGCAGGAGAGCCCAGCGCGACGCAGTCGAACTGCTGCTGGGTGGCACAGGTAGAGGTTAGGACGTTCAGGGTTTCTTTGAGCTTTGTAGTGAAGAATCTGAAAACGTGGTTCATCCCTCAATCCGCGCCTCAGGTATGCGGCGGTGAAGTTAGGAAAAATCTGGGTATGTACAAAGCGTTTCCTCCTGGGGGCTGGGAAACCCTTAGGTGCAGCATTTGTTATTTTACTTAATTGGGTTTGAAATCCTAAGTGCTCAGAACATGCCCGCTCATGTCTGTTGCAGGAAAAAACTCAGTTGCTCCATAGGAATGGCTTTTCATCCTGCCGCACTAAGGAGAAACTGAGGTCAAATCTATTGAAAAGAAGAATTACCGTTTTATTTATTTATTTATTTATTTGTCATCTGCTCAGAACCGGGGAAATGGCTTAGCAGGTACAGCTCGTGGTGAGGAAGGTCGTGCGTGTGAGGCAGCTCCCGAGAAGGAAGGCGGTTCTGTGCTGATGCTCAGCCCTCTGGTATTTAGCCTGCTCTTTCACTTTGTAATTATTCCAGCAATTAGCGCGGTTACAGATTGTGCCTTGCCTTTGCTGCTCCGTGTGTGCTTCTCGGGGTTTGCTGGCCATGGGAAGAAAGCAGCTTTATGCAAAAGCACAAGCCCAGGCTGACGAGGTAGCACGATGTGAATCGTTGCTCGTGGTGGTGCGCGCTCACAGCCGTGGCTGCCCGTGCCCCTGCTCCTGGAGCGACGCTGACGACCCGTGCTCTGCGAACGAGAAAATGACACTCCTGGAACTGAGCGAATGAGACGCTGCCGGGGAGGTGGCAGAGGACAGCCTCTGCCTCGCCCGAGCTTGGGCAGCCGCATCTCTTGTGCTTTTGTTTTGTTTTCCTCTCTCATTACTCAGTGTTTGCTTCATCCGGAGCTTCAAGCTATACAAACCAGGGGTGTCGAGCAGGGCGAAGGCGCAACGGGGCGTAATTCTCATCGAGGTCATGCCATGCTATGCAAAGCTGCCAGGCAGCTCCTGAGTTCAAAGTTGGGAACTGCCGTTTACGTGCACTTTTTCGGTGCCTCGTTGTTACCGGTGCAAGCAAGTACCGACAGAGAAATCGGTATTAACGTGACAAGTGTCGGCTGCAGCGCAGACCCCGTTGTTCAGATAACACATCCGGCACTCACAGCTCTCGTGTGAATGAATGATCACGCTCCAGCCCTCCCTGTGAAGAGCTATTGAAGAGCACAGCAGGTTTTTTCACCTTGCTGAACCGAATGTTACTAAGAAAATAAATTTAATCAAGTCCAGGCGTTTTTGCAGGGGTCGCCGTGCTCTTCTTTGCGCCGCACCGTGCCACCCCAGCCAGCGCTCTCCTGTTGTGATGGACGAGCTCTGCCTGTTCGGGGGGTGCAAAGCCCCTGCCGCAGCCGTCGGAAGAAAGGAACAAAGTCCCGGTGGTCTGGCTGCCCTCCCTCCGGCCTCCTGCCTGTCCAGGACCAGCCTGGTGCATCCCATCCAAGCCTTGTTTTCGCTCAGGTATGAGCTCTTTTCCATGCTGTTTACGCTCCACTTACCAAAAGAGCTCGGAGCCAGATGGTTTTCCTGCCGAGGATATAATTTCATGGGAGAGAAGCAGGGGTCTGTAAAACAATCTGTGGAATTAGTGGCACCTCAGCTCCTGCAGGGTCTCCCCGCCCCCTTTTTGGAGTCTTATTGCTGTTCTTTGAAAGCTGAAATTTCCATTGCTGCTGATGCCCTGCCAGGCACTCTAGCAGGGTTACTTTCCCTTGGATGCAGTTCAAGAAACCATCGTTCCTTTTCTTTATCATTCATCATCAAAGCAAGAGGAGCGCTCTGCTTCCCTGCTGCCTCCAGAGCTGGGGAGAGCAGCTGGCCGGGGCTGCTCTTCAGACCCACGACACCAGCAATGTGAATTTGAAAAGATCTTGGTCATGGGGAGGTCAAAGCCTTCGTGTCCTCAAGAAAACATACTTCAGTAATTTAAAAAACATGAAACAAAACCTGCTCGGGATACCGGCAGAGGTCTTGCTGGAAGCCCTCCTCCACGGAAGCTGAGATCTGAAGGCGCACACTTCGTCTAATGCTAGGGACGCGTTCCACTCCTGACACATTTGCCTTGGTTTTAGGATTTGGGCTAACCTTTTCATGCCATCCTAGAGCGTAGATTAAAAAAAGAGAAGTGCATTTAGCAAGGAAAAGAAAGCTTACGGTTAGCTTTTGCTGCTTGGAGGAGCAGTTGGCTGCAGGACGTGCTGTTTTCTGATGGCTCTTCCCGTTGGGTGTTGGTGGGATAGCTTCGATCTCAGCAACGCGTGTGATGGAAGGATCCTGCACTGGGTGAACTGGCGTGGATCTGTCTGCTCCTGCACGTCCGCTGGGATATCCTGACCTCTCCTCATTCCCTCTTACCTTGTCATAATGAAACTACGGCAGGACTTCGTGCCGTTGGCGGTGGGGAAGAGTTTTCCTAGAGAGAATAGAGAGGTCCTCTGCTTCTTCAGAGGAAACGTATGGGCTGTACTGACAGGAGAACTGGCTGAGCAAGTCAGCAGTGGGTTCGAGATGTTAGCTCTGTGGCTTTTGTCTACCAGAGCCTGAGCAGTATTTGATGTGCAGACATGTTTTCAGACATTTCTCATAGAGAAGGTGTTGGCAGGTCTGTTGTTAACACCCTTGCCTTTAGGCCAAACTATTGAAAATTCAAGTTCAGCTTGAATCTAATTTCAATGGCTTGGAAGGCTGCAATCTGATGGGCTGAAAAACCCCGTCCAACTCCAGCCCTTATTAGGAGCTTAATCTGAAGTGCAGCCAAAGCCAAATAAGGGGGAGGGCAAAAAAAAAAAAAAAAGCAGTAAAATGGAACAAGAAATGTGCATCCAATTTACAGTGTTCCTCTGCAAACTTAATTCAGCCCCCTGTCCGCGTTACAAAGCAGTTTCTAATTATGGGATCATGGGCTGTGTTTTTCCGTGGCACCCCTGCCCTCGCTGCTCGTACAGGACGGGCAGAGCTCAGCGAGGGAAGTGGAGGTGGCCAGTTGTGTATCTGGGACCTCTGCCCTGTGTGGCACGGGATCCAGAGCGAAGAGAGCGAGGAGAATTGTGGAAAACCAGGAAGGGTAAAGTCATGGTTAAGGAGATGGGCGTCCTGCTGCGCTTCTGCCGCAGGGTTCGTGTTGGCGTGGGGTTTGTTGCCCTTCCTGCACAACTGGTGCCTTTATTTCCTGGGTCCCAGTCCGAGGGCTGGTTTACAGACGTTTGGTGTGCTCCTGCTGCAGATGGTCTCACGGGAAGTGGCACATTGAACATGTAACACGCTACTCACTGCTATTTATTTTTGAAAAAGCGAGCTGTAGGCTGATCTGGGCCTGGATGCCCGAAGCTCCTTTATGCCTCCTTTCTTCAGCTACAAAATGGAGGCGTTAGGAACGTAGCTCTCTAGGATTTTGTGAAAATAAATTCACATCCTTTGAGAAGTATCCCAGTTTGGCAGCGGCTAAACGCCTTCATTTTTGCCTTGGAGCAGCACGTGAGAAGCGTGAAGTGAAGAGGGCTCAGCGCCGCAGTGAACGACCGGGTAATTCCTCACCCGAGGAGCATCTTCTGTTCTTGGTACCATCTGCGTCAGAACTTCATGCGCGTGTGGTATGTGTCCGTATGGTAAGGACCATGCACAGGCGGAGCAGATGAAAGCTACAGAGAAAATGTATTCCCAGCACATCCTTGCTTTGTAGGGCTTGGCTTGGCAGCCTTCACGTTTTTGTAATGCAGCCCTACAGATGTAAGATGGTACCAATGACAGGACCAAGTGAGGAAGGAGTTGTGCGTGGAGGGTACAAGCATCGCTCTGTAGGATACCCTACAGGGAGACTTCATCCTTAGGGTGGTAATTCGTTTGCTTTTCTGACCTGTAGTAGAAAGCTGAGGGTTTGGGATCGCCCAGGAAGGATCCTGTGCATAGCTGAGGCTGCTGACGCCAGATGTCTGCTTTTGGCTTATCGGACGCGGCTTTTGCTTGATCTTTAGGTTGGAGCTTCACTTGCAAAACAGCTCCCGTGTCCGTCGAAGACAGAGGTTGAGGAAGTTATTTTTTCTGTGGTTTTCTGGAACTTTATACCGTCGTCTGTCTCTAAGGAAGATGTGACGCACGATGGCTTTGCAGCTATGCAGCTTGATGGCGAGGCACATAGCTGCCGGCGCTGTCGTAGGGATGCTCTCGCAAGGCTCTTGCTAAGCCGAGAGGCAGCCCATATTTCTCCCCCTTCTCTCTTACCCTCTGGACTTCGCTCCAGTTTATCTCCATCCCCTCAAAATGTGGATTAGGAGAAGCGGCACGTTTCGTGCCACGCCGGCAAGAAGAGCCCCGTCAGCCGCGCCGCGGGGAGGAAGGGCTCCGCCGCGCTCCTCGGGGCTGCGCGAGGTTCTGAGCGCAGCTCTCTTCCATCAGCAGATGTTGTCAGGCATGCTCAGGCAAAACCTTGCTCTCGTTCACTAATTATAAAAATTCCTGGCAGAAGCTCAGTGTGACTCAGCTACAAAAAAATGACTTAGGGAAAAAAAAAAAAAGTTTATGGCATAAGGCTGACTCGAGCGCACAAGAACGAGGGAAGTCGGGGCCGTCTGTAAATCCCGCGGGTCGTCCAGCTTGTCTGGGGAGAGCAGCGCTGGGAGAAGCTGGGAGGTGGCAGCTCCCGGCTGCTGGTGGGGACAGACAGACGGACAGCGAGGGGCCTTCCTGCAGCCGCAGAAGAGCTGGTGCTGCCTCGTGAGCTGTGCTTTTCCCTGTAAAAGCCGTGGGGACGGGCAGGACCTGCTGCCCGCTCGGGGCTTTGCGTTTGCCTCTCCCCTCGCTGCACGGGGGCACGCGGGGGCTGCAGCGAGCCTCCCACCTCGACAGGTCCGGAGCGATCCCCGAACAGCGCGGTGTGCTGCGGCACCGTCTGCTAGAGAAGCTGCCCTTTTTTTTTTTTTTTTAATCCTTTTTAGAACGTTGGATTTTATTTTATTTTTGTTATGAAAACCACATAACTAATTTCCCTTGGAATCTTTTGCAGGCGTCTGCTCCGAGTGTGTTTTGGCCTCGCTGTCCATTGCCGGTTTTGAATCCCAGTCCCAGCGGTGGGAAGTTTTTAGAATTAATGCCAGTTGTATTTTTTTTTAATAGAATTGCAGTGTCCGCCTGTGGGTTTCAAACAAATATCCTTGACTTCACATTTTGCCTGCAAGTAGACAGAATCCTTAAGGGTATGTAGCCAGCAACAGCTATTTGGCAAGGATGCAGCACTTCCCCTTCGTCAGAAATGGCTTTGTGTGTCCTTTTTGTAATCTGGTGTGCACTTTCCCCATCCTGCTGCTGTACCTAGCTGCTCTGATCGCTGAGGCCGGCAGGATACGTGCTCTGTGCTGGGCTGTGGCGTAGGCTCCCAGGGGAGGTGTGTAGCAACCCGCATCGGCGAGTGATTTAAAGTTACACCTGGAGAGCACAGAGCAGGAAACAATCCTGCCCGGTGCCTGTGGGGATGGACGTGAATTTCCAGGGTGGATTTTTTGGCTGGGCAAAATGTGTTCGCTTGCACTTAGCGTGCGCGTGCACTGAATTTCTGCCTCCACCGTTTTCCTTTTCGCTTCCGTGCCTGCTTTTAAGATGCGTCTTCCAGGGGAAGGTGAGCTCTCAGGAGGTTTCCCCCTTCCTTTTGATCCTGACATTCCCTTTTTTTTTTTTCCAGGATGCCCTTTGCAGTGCGCCTCCGACCTGCTGTCTCTGCGGCCACGCTCCCAGCCCTGTGCAGCGGGTGGAAGCGCCTGTGCCCGCCGGTGTCCCTGCCCGTGCCAAACACCCCGTGCAGCCCCTCCGGGGTGCCCGGCTCTGTGTGTTTTAAGAACACACAACTCCTGGGTGTCTGCCCTTTTCCTTGCGGTCAGCGTGTTCTTCGCTGTCAGCAAAGAAAAGTTGGGAGCTGGTCTGATAACGGGCGATGCTCCCGAAGCCTGGGGGGCTGTGAGGCGTGGGGAAACCCCTTGCCTGGAACAGTGAAGGAAAGCAAAGAGCCAGTTGGGAGGCTGGATGGTGGTGACCCGGTCGTTTTCCTTCCAGGGGGCACTCCAGGTGTGACGCGGCCGTGTTCTGGGTGCTCGCCGGTCTGAGCCACGCCGGATTTGCAGGGTGCCCGAAGTGGGGCTGCTATAAAGCGTTAGCGAGGAAAGGAAAAGCGAGCAGAAAAGCATGTGGTGGTATCAGAAACGGTCGTCGACGGCAGGTGTGGAGGAAGATGGGGGTGAAAATGTGCTTCCACCTGGGATGGAAGGAGGGAGGCAGAATTCCCGAAAGCGGTTCCGTAGCTGCGCGAGGCTTCCGAATCCGAAAAGCCATTTGTCTCCTGCAAGAGGCTTGTGTTTATTTCTTGGAATCCAGAGTTCGCGGAGCATGTGCTGGCCATGCAAAAATCTCAGCTTTGCCATAAATTTGCGTTTTGGCAGGGCTTGTCAAAATGCCATATTATCCAGATAGGAATAGATAGGGGATTAAAGCAGAATCCTTCACTATTTATGGCCTCCCTTTGGGGACGCGCTGCAGTATTCTTTCGAATTGAATGAAAGGTAACCGCAACAACCTGCTGCCTTCGCTGCGCGTGCTAAATCTTCTCCGTGGCCCTCCTTAGACCTGCGGAGGGGGAAGGGGGATGCTTTGGCCATTTCAGCCCGCAGACCTGCGATAGCGTTGTTCAGACTCCAGCAATCCGCCACCTGCTGACTCCCTGGGAGGCGTGAGGTGTGGAGCGCAATTCAGAACGGAGTTTGGGACGCGTACCTATTTTTTTTCACTAATGGGCTGGGTTTAAGTCCCTTGCTCTTTCTGTAAGCGTGTCCAGGCTTGGAAGAGATTATTTTGTGCTGTGCTTAGAAGCACCTTTCGGTAGAAGTTTCTGAGTCTTTCCCTGCCATTTCTTTGTCAATTCGGATCTCGTGTACCTGGGGCTCTGCTGGGGCGGAGGTGTGGGCTGGGACCTAGCGTGCCAGGGGGTCTGGGAGCATCGAGTGGAGCTGCTGGCTCCTGGTGCCTGTCGGGGAGCAAGAGGTGACCCCAGAAGGCTTTTCTCCACCTCTTGGTTGAAGTCGGGAATCTGAAGCATCGTGCATTTGTGCACAGAGCGTAAGCTTCCAGTCTGCAGTGGTGCCCCATGGAGAGAGCCCTGCTGGAGGAGACCGAGCAGACAGGGCCAGCAGTGGCTGAGCTTTGTCCTGCGTGTCCGTTTGTCCCTGCAGCAGGGTCAGTGCAGGGGGACCTCTTGTCCCGGCGAGCGGTGCTGCCAGGGAGCTGGCAGCTGCGCCCCCCGACAGCGCCTCGCAAAACTGCGACGCGCGGAGCAGCGCCCACCGGCTTCGCAAACTGTTCCCGAGCAGGAGCTGAGTTCTGCAAACCAGCTGACTCCATTCGGGTTGCTCTGGGAATTTCCTGGGTCTGGGTGTTTATACAAACCGCCGAGCCCAACGCGGCCCCTGGGGCACGCGTCTGCCAGGGAGCCGGAGCCTGCTCGCTGCCTGCTGCAGGGCAGGTGGGAGCGATGCTGCAGCGACTGCGAGACGCCGGTGCCTCTCACGGAGCTCCTTTGCTTTTTGCTCAGGGGAAGTGGGTTCAGCCACGTGGGGGGAGCACACCTCACTTCCCCCGCACCCTTCGTGCCGTGGTCCGTTTGTCTGCGCCCGCTGAGAAACAGCAAAAATCAGGAGTGTCCGGATGGCCGGCGCGCTCGTTCTCCTTCACATGCCTGTTTAATTGGATAATACGCTTGGCCTTGCCTTTCTGTTTACCTTAGGGTTTGTTATGACAAAGAAGATGGATTTTTCCTGGCTCTCGCATTTACAGTATGTAAACCAACAGGATGCAGCACACGGCTCGGCGCACTGAGTCCACCGCGATCGGGGACTTTGGGAAGTTTCTGCTGCGTTCCTTTGTCGGTGTTTACTCATCGCTGTGTGCCTGTGGTTTGCGTTACACCTCCGCAGCTGGGCAGCACGGCTCCTCGCACGTCCCCAGCCGCTCGCTAGCGCTCACGGGGTTGTTCCGGATTATTTTTTATCTAGAAGGGGGGGGCATCTAGGAGAGGAGATGCAGCTAGACCTTTGACATCTGTCGGGTTCACCTCTGGATGTGGTGAATTCTTGGAGACGGTGGGTTTGTCTGCATCTTCAGTGGTGTTCGCTCTCCGCTTTTAGTCCAAACAAATTGCCCCCCCAATCTCGGGATGGTTTTTGTACAGGGTTTTCCTTGTTGTTAACTTGAGTCCTGGGTTTCTGAGCCCTTACACCTAGGGAACTGCTTTTTTCCCCTCCCCTATACCTCTTAGCTCTTGGGTGATTTTTGTTAATTTATCAATGCCGGCTTGTCAGTAGAGACTTGGAATAAAAGTCTTTGTGCTGTGCTGCTTAGCTGGCTGTATAAACACGAAAGTACCAGGTTTTTAACTAGCTTGCTCACATGGCTTTTCTCTGCAAAGCTTTAGCCAAAACACTTTGCTAGATAAAAGGGATGCTGAGAAAGACCAGGTCACTAACAGATTGTCTGCGAAGGAGGATAACATTGATCTTTGTTTTAGTTTTACTTTTATTTCTTGTAACTTCTCAGTAAGAGCAGGGAATGAGGATAAATTGTTTTCATCTCTCAGTGGTCAGAGATTAAGATGGATGAGGCGCTGGGCTGCCTGGCAGAAGCAGTTGAAGAGGAGCCCAGCTGCATCCCAGCTCCCTCGCGTCTTAGGTGGCGTTGCCTCCTGGCAGCCTTGGTCTCAGCCACAGGGCACAGAGGTGGTCAGTGGGCCGGGGGGCTCGTCCCCAGCGCCCACCCAGGGCAGGGGACACGGGGGGACGGAGGCTTGCCTGTCCTCGGGCTGCTTAACACCGCTCCTCGTCCTTACGCTGAAACGAAGGGGTCTGCTCGGGCAGCCGGACCGTGACAACAGCGTTGTGCCCGTCCCGGTGCTTACTGACAGGAGGTGAGCCTTACTCCTCTAATCCTCGTTTTTGAAGGCTGTATGTTGCGTCCTGCAGAAAGCCACAGCAGAAACAGACGCACCCCAGGCTTTGTGCTGGGCTCGCAGCCTCTTGGCGTGGAAGAATGCGACCAGTCGCTATGGCAAACCCGTGCCACCAGCACAGCTAGGGATCGTTTGTGCCTCTTCAGCATTTACCAGGGAGAGAGAAGTTTGCACAGCTGTTGGGTAGCTGTTTTTTAAGAAGTTCCAACTCAGCATCTCTTTGATCTGGCTCCTCGTGGCTTGCCAGCTCCGCCTGCACGTTGCTGCATCAGTCCCCCCCTTCCTGGCCGTCCTTCGGTGCCGCTGGGCTGCGGATCCGCTGCGGGGGGAGGAAAGCATCCCGAGCATCGCCTTCGCTGGGAGGTACGTGTGCACTTGGGCATTTCCTGTGCTGCAGATTTAACTCGAATTCTGCTCAATTGCTTGTTTTAATGGCTGAGCACGGTCGCTGCAGAGCCCTGCCTAAGCGCGATGCTGTTTAACAGCAACGTAGCTCCAGGCCCAAACAAGTTTTGTGCTTCCTGCTTCGCAGGCGCCCTTCCCCGAGCTCCTCTTTAAATATCTGAGCCGGCGACTTATTGCCTTGAGTTCGCTGAGCTCTTTGAACTGGAATAAATGAGAGGCTCTGGGGACGAGGCCTTTGATCAGGCGCTCACCTCTCACCTCTTAGGGCAAGGCTTTGAGTCAGGTGAGGGATTAAATGCACAAAGTTTGGTGCCCCTCGGGTCACGTCCTGATCAGCCTGCAGAAGCTGCCTGCTGTTTGCAGAGGCTGGCTAAGATCTGAGAAAGCAGTTTTAGACCTGAGCATCACCCCACGCAGTGTGAGGGTAAAGAAGGGGCAGAGCAGGCTTTGGGTAAGAAGCGATGCTGTGTTTGGGTTCAGGCTCGGGGATTTCAGGTTCTTCACTTGCGCGTCGTTGTGCAAGGTTTCACAGAAGTGGGATGTGTCTCATCTGCATCCCAGATTTGAACCTCCAGGGAGAAGTTTCTCAGGACCCTTCGGATCCCATTCAGCCTGCTCTAGGTGGGCAGTGCACAGGAAGGGGCTTCGCTGCCGGGAAGGGCGATTTTCAGGCTGGCACCTGTGGGGTGAAAGCCAGCGCTCGGGTCAACGTGGTGCGTCTGTAGTATGGGGACGTGCCGTGGCATCGTCGCACTTGTAGGCGTTTAACAAATTCTGGTTTTAAAGAGGGGCTCAGCTGATCGCCGAGAGCAAACACACAGTTGAAGATGCGAGACCCTTGGGTATGGGGAAACGACTGCGCCGGAGCCCCAGCATTTTGTCCCGTTTGTGAGAAAAAGGCCCTATTTGAGGTGAGGAGGAAGGCGTTGTCTTGAGAACTGATGATGGAGCTCGCCGGTACCCATGTGCAGTCAGGATTCACTTCACATCACACTTAGGGAGCTGTTGTGCTGAAATGTGGAGGAGCTGGGGCAGGGCCAGCTCTCAGCCATCCGTCAGCGGTGCTCAGCCCGGCTCTGGATAAATTGTTCCTTGCCTGCCGGCTTGTGCAAGCAAGTCCTCCCTGTCCTGCCTCTTGGATCAGCCTCTCGCAGATGATTGAGAGATTCCTGGCACCGATTTCTTTGCGCAATGCTCTCTTAATGTTGTTATTTCGTTAATGAGCCTCTGAAGAGGCCTTATTGGAAGGTGCTGGCTCGCTGTCGGTGCCGGCTGGGGAAGTTGCAGGTCTCTCGTGTTTTGCTTAGCAAGCCTGGGCTCAGTTAATGAGAGGAAGCGCATTTCCCATCCTGGAGAGACGCTCGGCTTGCACCCGATGCGTGGGGCTCCTCAGGGATGCTGTAACAGCAGGACTTGAATCGTGAAGCATCAAGAGACTTCCCTACAGAAACACATTACCGGTTTTTACTGTCGCTGCTGCTGCTGGAGTAGCCCCTGGCTGCCTGCCTTTGTAGTGTCACTGAGAGAGGACAGAGGCTCGGAGAAGCCACGTGGCGAAACAGGGCTCAAAGGGACCTCTCAGTGGTGTTTATTTTCTGAAGATCAGAACTGGAAGCAGAATTGGCACTTTGGCAAGGCAGAGGCCTTTCTGACAGCCTGACTCTCAAGGCTGGCTTACCAGTGAGAACCAGTAAGCCCCAGCATCAGCTTGTTCCCCGAATGCAGCCTGATGTGTGTTTTGTTATTTCATAGCCCTTGGTGGATACAGGAGGTGTTTTATGATGACGGGCAGCCTGGGGTCCCAACCCCATTTAATCTGCTTCTGACCCCGCTGCTGCGGTGACGTTTTGTTGGGCCATGTGGCAGGTCGCGTGGGGATGCACCCAGAGCACTTCATCTTCCAGAGTCTCCCACTGGAGAGGGTGGGAGCCCGATCTGAAGCCCGGGAGCCCCTCGGCCGATTCCCAGGACCGCAAACTCACATTTTTCTGGAAGCACTGCTTGGATGCTCAGCCCACATGGCAGCGTTTGGTCGAGGGCAGGCGTCCCCCTCGGGCTCACCCCGCTGCTGGGCTCCCTCTGCGGCCACGCCGGGGCTCGGAGGTGAAGATGTGGCACTGCAGCAGCTGCCAGACCACGAGCCTTCAGGTCTGAGGATTTCTGTCTCCTCCAAGGGCCGCTATCAGACTCTTGTTCTGTGCAGGATAGGGGCGAGCGCAGCGGGCGGCCGTAGCCAGGTCCGGTGGTACGCGTGCCCCGGGGTGCGGTGGCGGGGCGGCTGTCCTGCGCTTCCTGCCCTTTGATGTGCTCTGTGTGTGTAATGAGCATCTGCCCCCTAAGAGAAAACAGATTGGAGTTATAAATTTGAAAAAAAAAAAAAAGAGGGAGCAATTTTGCTTAATCATTTTCACACAGATCCACAGGCGTTTCTGTGAGAGCGAGCAGCATCTGGTTCAAGAGCAGTCTTGGCTGCTTTGAACTCTTGTGCAGCTTCTGCAGTCTCAGGCAGTGCCTGATGCTCCAGATGCTGTTCCCAGCAAGCAGATCAATGACATGCTTATTCAGACTTTTCAGCTTTTTAAAGAAGGAAAAAAGTAGATTATACTTTTTAAGATCATCTTAAGTATCGGGAATCTGCCAGCCTTTTTTCCCCCTCTTTTCAGAGGGGATGACTGCAGATGATTTCCCGATTTCTAAACACCATTCAGGAAGCAGGAGGAAGCAAGCTGTCTTCCTCGATACGCTCCTGATCCCTCCAGGTCCTTGTCGTTGCCAGAAATAGAGGAATTCTTGCACCAAACGAATAGAAACAATTCATTTCAAGGAGAAGGGACTTAATGCAGTGATGCCCCTTTGTGCAGCCTGCTGAGCAGGCTGTCCTCGTGCGTGCTTTCTGCGTGACTGCAAAATGGTTTGTATACGTGGGAAACTCACCGAACAACAGGGAAGATGCAGGAAAGCTCCTGGGATTTACGCCTGCTGAACGCCCAGCCTGGTCCGCTGCCGGTACGAGCTGACACGGCTGCCAAGACTGCCGCATGTTGGGATCTGCCAGAGCCAGGTTTGCTGTTTACCTGCTTCCCATCTACAGGGCTGTCGGTGCCGCCGGCCTCTGGGAGCCTCGCGGTGTTTGGTGCGTTATTTCTGACGTGGGGAGGTCCTCAGAAACGCTTGCCTAAGTCCCCAAACTTGGCAGGAGCTCCCCTGGCATCTCCACGGCAAGTCCCCTGGGAACGTCCTTCGCCACCGACCCGCTCGTTTGTCTCTGCCTTGGCTGAGAAGCTCTAACCCTTGAGATCACAGCTGCTGGGTTTTCCTTGGGACGCCGCAGGCTGTGCCAGGCCCCGGACGTACCCTTGGGGTGTCCTGGAGCGAAGGCTTCAGATTTCTACCAGTAAAAGCCAGAGGCCAAGAGAAGCACCCGCGCCTCGTCCTGCTGCGGAGAGGAGTCCTGGGGTCGCAGCCAGGGTTTGGCGTTCAGAGGTGTGGTCGGGTAGGTGGTGCCGATGAATTTTTGCCTGTTCGAGGTCTGATCCCACATGAGACACGGAACAAAATTCCACCAAATAAACGGAAATTAAGCCGCGGGTTTTGTTCTCATTAGTGTAAAATCCTAAGATCTGGTGTTTGTGATGCCTCTAAAACAGAAGGGGAATTAACTCCTGGAGAATGGAACCAGAGGATACTTAAAAGGCAAATTGTTCACATACTTTCTTTAAAATTTGCATGAGTTGTAGTAAAAGGTCATCAGCAACTGCCGAATCTGCTCCTCAGATCCTCGCCTGCTGGCGGCTGATTGCAAGAGCCTGTTGCTAAGTGTTCCTGGAAACGGAATAAAGATGAAGCCAGATAATTGAACAAGAAGGAGGGAGAGGGGAAAAAGCTTGGAGCTAACAGTCTAACTGCAGAGCTGCCAAATGAGATGAATATGTTGGAGTTGGACTCTGTGGCTGCATCTAATCAGCTCTGACTGAGGGGTGGAGAGGGGGGTGACCAGCCCGAAACTTGACGGCAGATCCTTGGAGGAAGCCGCTGGGACGCAAGCAGATGACTTGCTGGTGTTCCCTGTAGCTCGTCCAGCTCCGAGCACGCTGCTTCCTGGCACCGAGTTTGGAGGAGGAGGAAGCTCGACACGCTCTGAAGATGGCTTGCGTTATTTCCACGTATAAAAGCACTGTTCCTGCGGCATGCATTTTGTTAGCCTGGGACCTCGATGTAGATGATCAGTAATCACAAAACCCAACGGGGCGAAGCAGGAACCCAAACAAATCCACAGCTTGAGCCGGAAAGCTCCCAGCTCCAGGTGACCCCGAGGGGTTTTCTGCCACCGTTGGAACAGGCTCCCTCTCGGTCCGAGGGTTGGGCTGTGTTGAAAAGTGCAAACTATTCGAGGTTCCTGCGTCGCCCGGTTTGTCTCAAGGCAGTTCCTTCACCTCGTCTCTGGCCGGCTCCGTGGCTCGTCCTGTCTTTGTGGCCAAGGCTGTGCTAGGACAAGGCACGCTCGTGTCCTGCGAATGAATGGGAATTTGTAGCTGGGGATTTCCTCCCAAATCGCTCGGCACCGTCCTCCAGCCCCTCTCATCTCCCTCCGTTGGCTCTGCAGCCTGGTGGGCAGCTCGGTGGTGAGGGACGGCGTCCGCTGGAGCTCCGGGGCGGTGCCGTGGACCTGCTGAGCCTTTGTAGCTTTGCGGAGAGCTCCGTGACTTAGCTCGTTTTGTTCACTGCAAATGGAATAAAACCCCGGTGCAGCTCCTGTTTATTGCCGAAAAGACAAGGAAACCAAACTTCCTGAGCTGCGGTATTTGTCTAGTCGAAGCTTTTGTAAAAATCCAAGACTTTCTCTCTCGCTGTCTCCACAGATCGATTTCCTGGAAACAGTTTCAGTAACCATTTCTGCAGTGATTTTTATCATCCCAAAGCATTTTACAAGCTCTGAATATAGTAACAGCTGAAAGTCAGCCACATCCGAGGAAGGCTGCTGCCAGTGCACAGCAGCGTTGGGCGGTTTATAAAGGAACACATGCTCGGCTCTTTCTTTTGCACAGAATCCTCTTTATTTCCAAGAAGCCAAGGCTGTGCCCTGCCGTTCAGCCCGCAGCACCTCCGGGTTCAAAGCTGATCCGCGGCAGAGCGGCGACGGGCAGGCTCAGCACGAGGAAATCTCTGCTTCCCAGCCTCCAGCTGGCTCTGGCTGTCGGAGGAGGTAATGAATACTCTGCATCTTATCTGACATTTCGACTGCCCCTGTGGGATTCGCGTTGTCATCGGTTCTTGGAAGCGGCGTCTCGTTGATGGCGGGTCGCTGCGGCTGCTTTCGCACCGGGCCGTGTCTCCGTTTGAAATAGCAGCCCGGGGATGGGGAGGCTGCTCGGCGGGGTCGGTGGTGGCCTCCCAGATGTCACATCGTGTCTGAGCGCTGACTGATGGACTCCCGCTGCTCTCAGAAACCGTATATCTAGTGACTTCCGTGAGTCGAGTCAGGATGTAGCTGGAGCTTTTGACCCCTCTCCTGATTTATCACCACCCTCTTTTTTTTTTTTTTTTTAATTGCTTCAGCAGTTGCAAAACGTCGCTCAAGGCTTAAAATGAAGACGGGGCCACCCTGACCTACCAACAATGGATGTGGGGTTGTGGACCCCACTGCTGGGCACTGCCCGAGGGGCCCGGGTCTGTGCGTGTGGGCAGCTCGGCCAGGCGCCCAGCTCTGCTCCATCCTCGTCCCGCGTTGTTTCCCTGTCACTCGCTCTTAATTCTGTAAAGAGCTAGAAGAGAGTGCAGTGAGCCTATCCGTAAGGGAGCAGCCACGTGAGGAGAGGGTTTCTCTCATCTCCCATACTGGCTTTTGCTGCTGTTTTGGTGTTGGCTTCCTTGGAGCCGTGTTTAGGGTTATTCCGGTCTGGTTTTTAACATGTGCAGTTGATTAATTGCTAATGCTGGCCTCGCAGTTGCATTTTCGTATTTAGACGTCACTCCCATCGGGTTTCCATTTCCAACCCGCAGCCTTGCTGAGGAAGGACTGAGTTTCGGCTTGGGGCGCAGGAGGAAGAGGGGAGCATGGCAACGTGGCGCGGCGGGCCCTGAGCTGCAGCTGCCTTCAGGCGATGTGAAGCCCCCGGGTATCCCGGTGCTGTCACGGGGGGAGGAACCGCTCCCACAGCGGTGTTTGGGAGCCCGTGGGGCTGCTTGACTCGAGCAGACTGAGATCAGAGCGTGGTTACGGAGTGAATCTCTTGAGCCGTAAAACCCCGTTGAGCCATGAGAGCTCCGTGCCAGTTCTGCACGCAGACCCCAGCGCTGCTCGGGTCAGCTGGGGCTGTGAGAACGCGCAGGGCTGTGTAAGTCCCTTCCTAGCCCTGCCGCTGCGTAACCTTTGCGTGGAAAGGCTCCTTGGGTTGCTCGCCGGGAGCGCTGCCAGGCTCAGACTCACTGCTGGCATCCCTGGGAGGCTGGGGTGGACGTGGCTGCAGAGGGGGCCGGCCCGGCGTGCTGTAACCATCCACCCTCGCCTACATCCACCTGCAGGAAAGCAATTGCTTTTAGTAGTGTGAGGGTTTGTAATTACAGAAGTGCTTTGTTTTGTGCAAGGAATGAGCAGGCTTCCCATCCCCTGGATGCGCTCACAACATCAGCAACAGTGGCAGACACCTTGGTGGTTTTACAAGGGTCTCCAGTGGTGCTTGGTGCTAAAATAACTGCGGACTGCTCGCCTGTATTAAGCTTAACGGTGTCTGAGGAGCTTCTAAGTTTCTACATGGTTTTTGAATTGGAAAGGAAGAAACTAATACATTTGGGCAAAGTGACAGCTAGGTGGGCACCAAAACTTCATGCAAGCGATTGCCGGTTCTGTCTGTCCAAGCTGCGGTGAGCTTCCACGCTGCTCGAGTCTCCTTGCCTTTGGATTTCTGAAGATGTTACGTGAGTTGGCTGAATGCGCTAATTTTTCTTATATTTAAAATGTGACTTCATTTGCTTAGGGCATACGTATACTGCTGACATCCTCAGCGTTACACTTTTTTAAAGCCGTATATGTGTATATTTAAATGAAAACGAGTCTAAAATAACTTTCAGCTCACTCTTTGGCTAGGTATTAGCATGGGTGAAGATGCTAGTGAAACACTCCATCTCTTGCTTTGGCAGCATCCTCGTTCTGCAGAGGCCGTGGGATTGGGGCGGTGGTGGAGGCTCGTCCGCGGGACGTTGTGGTGCTTGGGGCGCCCACTGCCCCCCAGGCCCCCGCGGCTGCGGCGTCCTGAAGCCCTCGCTGCCCCCGGGTTCACTGCAGTCCTAACAAATACCCTATTGTCTTCTCAGCGAGGGTGTTTTTAGTTGTTTTTTATCTGATTGTGTAAGGTTCCCTTTCGGATTAACCACTGAAAACAAAACAGAAACCACACCAATACCTCATTGTGTGTATTAAACAAAACAAAACAAAAAAATCCCCATTTCCCTGCAGATTTAAAAGGCTTTTGTGTTCGGTGGGAACTCTGTCTAAACATGGGGCTTTTCAAATGAGTTTCTTTCTTAGTGATCTGGGATTGCGAGGTGTTTGACCTCGAGATTGCTATCAGCACTGGATGCTGGCTGCCTTCAAGCGAACGGTAGCAGCGAAAGCAAACGTGGCCGATAGGAAATCCGCGCTGCAGCACTGAGGTAACTCTGGCAGCCAGCCCGCTTCGGATGACAGATGAGACCTGGGACCAGGAGAGACCCTGAACTTCGATTCGACGTCCCAAACTACCACCCCACTTCTTGCCTTTCGTCTAAATGGATGGAAAAATATTCCTTCCCCGTAGAGAGAGAGAAATTATTATTTTTTCTTATTACCTTAGTGTTTACATAGCTGTTTCTTACTCAGTGGTAGTCATTTGTGGGCATAATTTATAGGGGCCACGTATGATACACTTCTACATGTGTCTTGAATTTTTCCCACAAACACTTGAACTCCCTCCATCCTCACTGCTTTTTATGTGTTTGTCTTGCTGTCTTACCTCCAGAGCTCCGGTAAGGGGACGACTGAGTGCAGGCAGAGCGGGGCTTTACCAGCAGCTGTGTCCCACGAAGCAGCGACACGCAGACCCTTTGGGTTCCAGTCCTGGCACGCGGCTTGGGAGGGGGTGACGCGTGGCTCGGTCTTCATCCTCAGTCAGGTTTTGATTTTGTGGCTGATTAGCTGGTATTAGTAAATGCCAGAAATGATGCTGGTGCTTCCCATCGGGGTGTATCTGCCTGCTGGAGGCAGCCCCCGAAGTGGTGCGGTGCCTACGTGCTGCACACCTGGGTGCTGAGGGATCCTCTCAGCGCTCGGGCTGGTGGAGGGGGGCTTGAATCAGGTGAGCTGCTTGAAAACTGCGCTGGGACCTCCCCGAAGACCCTGAACAATTATTTGTGACAAACAGGTAGCAGAAGGTGGGTTACAGGTGCTGACAGGCCTCCTGGGTCCCGCACCCATCTCTGCTGTGGGTTTCTGCGTGAGCCCCAGGCCTCTGTTGTCCTGTGGAGAAATCACTTAACCCAAAGCGGAACTGCGGGATTGTTTATAAAGTGTCTTCCTAGGCTTACGTATAAATGGCCTTTTAAGAGGTAAACCGAGTCATGTGCTTGGAGCAAAAAGGGCATTTCTTGGGAATGCGTGGCGGTTTATTTCCTAGTGCTGGCTGTGACTCTGTCCCTAAATTCTGCGTCATCTTCAGGCTGTTCAGAACAACTGAGGATCACCTGGCAAAAAGGGCTTTATAAAGGACATATTCTGTACCACTGACAGACCAGCCTGTCTTGTAGCATCCTCCCTACATGGTTTGCTGCCTGATCTGTTCCCTGTGTGCTGAGACAGACGCTGCTTTGCCCCGATCCTCGGCTGCAGTGGAGCCGCCAGCCCAGCACATGCGAGGCAGGCCCGCCACCTCCGCCTCCTGCGCCAGGCCCCGGGGCTCTGCTCACCATAGATCATGTTAACCGCCCTTAAGTCCTGCTCAAATTAAATGTTTTCATATCAGATGTGGGTTGCGGAAGATCCAGTCTGTCAGCCTGAATGTGTGTCAGGAGGAAATAAGGCAGCTTGTGCTCCGAGTCTGGCGTGCGCGCCAGGGCCTGGCAGCCATATGCTTTGCTGCCCCGAAATAAAATGCTCAGCTCGCGGTCGCCTTGCCTGCTTAATCCTTTAAATCGCAGGGAGCAGTAATTGGGGCACTTCATCAGGAGAATAAACGTGCTGTCACCTTGGTGGGGGACAGCAGGGTGACAGAGGGTCCGGGTGGAGTCGCGGTGCAAATCCTAATGGGATTTAATATGGAGAAGGAAAAGCACTTGGCTGTGGGATGAGGCCGACAGGGCTGTGGTGGGGACAGAGCCTGTGCACCCCTGTTCCCATACCCCTTACTGGTACCGGTGGTGCCGGAGCTGGTGCGCAGCGTGACTGGAGACGGGTGATCAGAGAGGGAAATGGCGTCATGGGAGCAGGGGACTGTGCTGGCCCCGGTCCCCTCGTTTGAGGACTTTGGCTGCGAAGCTCCTTGGAAATACATAAAGAGCAGTCCTCCGCTGGCAGGGGCTTTGCCAGAAAACCCTACTGAGAGGGTTTCCTTCTGCTTCGCCTCCAGCTTCGCCTCCAAAGCATTTGTCCTCGTGTGCGGCGGGGCAGAACAAAAGCCCCGGCCGAAAGCGTGGCGGTGCTGGGCTCTCTGGAGCCTGTGAGGGGCACGGGCCCGCGGGCCTGGGTCAGCCCCACAGCAAGGAGGGAGGCGGCTGTGACAAGCGGCCTTTGGGGCTTCGTTTTGGGTTTTCTCTTGTACAGCTTAGGCAGTCGGGACGTGGCCACTGGGGGGAAGTGCGTGCGACGGGTTGTTCACAGCAATCGTATTTACTGCAACTCCAAATCCTCCCTCCTCAGCTTATTAACGGAGCCAGCATCTCTCTCACCATTGTGTTTTGTAATTAGATTTTAATTTCCTTTCAGAGAGAAGCAGCAGCACAACAGGCAGGAATTCACCTCAAGCCTGCTCGCTCGGTCTCCTGCACAAGGTCAGACCTTGCAGGCACCAGCTGCCCCCAAACTCCCCCCTGTATTCGGCGGGGTTTCGCTCCCTCGCCGTGCCCCGTTCCTGCCGAGGGGTTCCTGTTGCGGGAGGCGAGGGCGGCCTGGAGGGGCGGCCTGGAGGGGAGGCCTTCTCCTCAGCTCAGCCTGAATCGCCAGGACAGGCGTTAACTGGATTTAAACCCGCGGGGCGAGGGAGCAGCCTGTTGTTCTGCGGCCCCGTGCCTGCTTTTCGCGGAGCCTGGGTGGCCCCTGGCACTTGTAAGCCCTGTCAGGAGCGCTGTGAAAGCTGCGATTTAACGTGGGGAGCGAGCGAGGACAGAGGGGTCCCTGCAGCGCGGGGCCGTGAGAGCAGGGCGGTGCGGGTCCCGGCGGCTCGCGGCCTCCCCCGTTGCCCCCTGCTGAAGCAGGTTTGCTGGTTATTTTTGTTGGCCACGGGAGCTTCGTGCACCTTGACTGCTGCGTGTTGGTCAGCCTTGCCTCCTGTTCCGTGTGCTTGTAACGGGGCTGCACTGAGGGAGGACAGGGGGGAATCCAAACAGGATCAGTCACGGTATCTGCAAGAAACAAGAGCTGTAGGAGGGCTGCAAAATGTGCAGAATTAATGCTTCCCTTGCTGCTGGCACGGGCAGGTACCTCCAGAATCCCTCGCTTCTGGATGGAGGCAGCCCCTCGTGCAGGGGAGGATGGAGGGGTGGCATCTGTTGCAGTCCCACTTCCCGCAGCAGCGCAGAAACGCAGCTCCCAGGGGAGCGGCCGCTGGCGAGCAAACCTCCCGTGACAGCAACGGCTGCATCCCGCTCCCCCCGGCCACGCTGCGAACAGTTGTGTTTTATCTTTGCCAGCGTTAACCGCTACAGCTCAGGATTTATGCTCGTAAGTTAATGCGACCAGGGCTGATAAATCAATCAGCACGCCCAGAAATAGCAGCCCGCAGCTGTTAGGAGAAGGGGTTCCCTTTCCCAGCAGCACGCTGAGCAGGAGGGGATTTTGTTTGCCCCGGCCGGATTCCAGCCGGTCTTCTGCTGTGCGCAGAAAACAATGGTTTGCTGGTGGGGTGGCCTCTAGTTTGACACCTTTATTTGGAAAAAATACTGAAATGTGCCTCGGGGTGAGGCATTCCCAAGTCCTCCAGGGATGCAGGAGTTGGCGCTGGTGCGTTGAGCTGCTCACAACCAGCGCGGATGCTTTGTGCTGCTGTAGTGCCTGTGGTCTGGGGCTGCCCGTCACCTGCCGGAGGTGACAGGACGTGATGGAGCTGGTAACATCGCTTCTCAGGTCCCAGATGGTTAGGACCCTCAGACCTCAAATAATAAATGGTTATTCTGAAGCCTTTTGCATCTGCTTGTGGATGCAGTCGCAGAGAAACCCAGGGCTGTGGTTTCCAGCTCCTCCAGCACGGCGTGGCGATGCTTTGTGTTATGGATAAGGTTACCAGAGGAATCTGGTGACTCTGTTTTTTCCACTGGACTTCTTGACTTAACCACCTGCACAGGAGCCAGATTGGTTTC
Source organism: Anser brachyrhynchus (assembly GCF_964034855.1). NCBI lineage: Eukaryota > Metazoa > Chordata > Aves > Anseriformes > Anatidae > Anser > Anser brachyrhynchus. The sequence goes on along the minus strand of NC_137713.1, from coordinate 4,184,924 downwards.
TGTAAAGCCAATCAGCCTACATGGCATCTTGAGAGGGGCTGTGTTTCCCCACTCCTTCTCCAGCAGGCGGTTGGGGGTGAGTGTTGAATTCAGCAGGCGTGCACCGTGATCAGGACTGAAGAGCACTCAGAGAGCATCAGCTGATTTGGGGCTGAATAGTCTGTAGATTATTTCCACATCTGTGTTAGCTTTGGCTTGATCCCGCAGATTTGCAACAGCTGTTGGGAAGCAGAGCAGAGATCCCCTCTTTAAATGGATGATCAAATCCTCTGAGTGTGGAGTGTGTTATTTCTATGTCATCCTCTTCAAGACAGGAAAAACAGCTTTGGAAAGTTGCTGAGGCAGCACTCAGCTCTGCTGCCCGAGCTATCATCTGATCTTCCTGTGGTTTCAGAGCGAGTCGTAATTTGTGTTCCACATCCCACGCCTAGCCCGACATGCGGTCCTCGGAGAGGTGTGCGTCTGCGTGCGTTTGCTCAGGTACCTGCACAACCGCTGCCTTTTTTCTCTTGGGCTCTCCTTCTTGAGCATCGCTGGCATCCTGTGTGGTGCCTGGAGAGTGGCCGGATTCCTCCCTTCCCATGTGCCACCCTTGAGGACGTAGCCGAGTGTTGGGCAGGACCTTGCCAAGCACCGCGTGGTGACTGTACGGAGGTGCGCCCAAGCGATGGCTTCACGTCTCGCTTGCTCCTTGCACCCCAAGCTTTGCTGATGCCTTGGCTGGTGCTGAGGAGTTGCTGTTGTGGTTGGTTTTCCTAGTACGTAACATCTTGCAGCCCTTGTCACCTTTCAGCACAGCGCCACGGCCGGCTGACACCACAGAGGCAAACCTGGCATTTCCACCGAGCGGGAGCTCAGGCTCCTTTCCTGACTGCGTGAGTGAAAATCCTCAGCTTTGTGCTCCGAGGACACCTAACTGGTAGAGTAACTTACTGAGAGGTGGTCCTTTTGTTCAGAGGCTTTACCTAGAGGTTGGGTGTCTTTGTTGGAAGCTGCAGCTCGAACACATAAGAGTGGCTTGGTGTGGGAATCCTCGAGGGAGGTATCCAGGGCTGCTTTATCCAAAAGCCCAGCTAAAGGGTCTCTTGTAAGAAGCTCACTGAGTTTTTGTTGTGTAAGGCATCTAAATAAATGCTGCCAGCGTACCTCAAGTATCTTTTGTAGCATGGTTATTCCGTTATGATATTAACAAAGAGATTTCTGGGACTAACAAAATGTTTAAAATTCTGGTTCAAGGGCAAAAGCAGAGGTGGCAGCGGGCGCCTCCAACACAACGCCGAGCAGTCTCCTCCTGAAAGCGTGCGTGGGGGGAGAATAATGAACGGGTGTGTGAATTCCGTAAATACTAATAAATACAGGAGAGAGTCACGAAGCCCAGTTCCTACCAAGGTCGTGTTCCTCCTGGTCAGACCTGCAGGAACAGGAGCCGTTGGGCTCGCTCCTCAGTAGTGCCTGATGTGCTTTGGAAAGCCGAGCCTGGAGGAAGGGGCCCTCGCCGCGGGACTGGTGGTAAATCTTGGCGCTCGTCCTTCGGCGCATGCGTTTCTCATTTCCAATCAGCTTTCCTAATGCACAGGAGAATCATCGAGTCAGACTGCTCTGACTTTAAACAGCGCGTTCGTGTGCTTTCTGATACAGACATCAAAATTAATGTGGTTAGTGCTTCAAGACCACCAATTTGCAATTCAAGCCTTTTATAACCAGCCTTAAAATGGCAACCCGATTCAGGTTGCCTTGCAGGCAATTGTCGTGTTTGTTCGTCCGTGTCGTGTGATGGTGTAAGTGACAGCCCCAGCAGTACCTGCAGCTGAGCGCCTTCCGTCAAGGGGATGATCTCCAAGGATCAGCCCAGTGCTTTTTAGCAACCTGAAATGCTCCAACCTCCTGGATCTCCACGTCGAGGCAGGGAGCAGGGTGCTCTTACAGGTTTTCATCCCCCACTTGAAGCTGTTCGGGACATTGATGTGGTTTCAAATTGCTGCAGATAGTTAGCTCTGCTCAGCGTGGACAAAGCTCTGAAACGTTTGGGGCGGCCCGGGATTGCTGCGTGGTGGTGTCGAGAGACGTGCGATAGTCGCGGCTTTTGTGCAGATGCAAGGTAAAACCTTTTATCCCCTGGTCTGGGCTGCCCCAGCCCCGTTCCTTCGAGGCAGCGAGCTGATTTTGCCTGCTTGGCTGCGATGTGCAGTCCTTGTTGGCTCCCTCAGCCAAGCTGAACTGCTACAAAACGCCGCGGTGCCCTACGGGGAGCTGCTTTCCATATACAAAGGGCTTGGCGAAATGAAGTGAAATGTAAGCAACTATTTAAGGAGAACTATCCAATTGCTAGCTGTAATTTCCCTTTTGTTTGCAGCACCCTCTTAAGTGCTTGTGATCCTTATAAAGAGCTTTTCCCCACCCTTTAAACTTCACAGAACTGGGGTTTACCTTCTGTGGTTTGACCACACTCAGTGCAAGGGGGCTGTTTTGCATTTAGTCTGATTTTTGTTCTTTTTCATGCCCAGGGCCATTTGGTTTGTGAATCAGCATTATGAATGAGTTGATATGTCCCAAGAAATGTGTCTGTCAGAAACCTAATGCTGGTGGGTAGAGCACAAAACCCTGCCTTTCTCCAGGTCCTAGTAGCTGGAGATCAATTGCGTCTTCCTAGATCAGTGTTAACACTTTCCTTTAGACCCAAGAGGATTTTGAGTACACCGCATTGGAAGTAGGTTAACTGTTGTAACTCACTCGGGTATCTTTTATAAAGAGATGTTGAAAAAAATATTTAATATAGTGCCATCGAAACCTCAATGTGGGTGCAGCTTTTCCCCTTCACCAGATCTCTGGAGAGTGTGCAGAGAGGTCGGGTTGCTTTGCCTGAACGCTGCATCCCTTTCATGCACTCACGTGTCTTGTTCCCAAAATCACTCATATCTTAAGAAAAGGGATTGCCTCTGTTTGGAAGCTGGAGACAGCGATCTGCAGCACTGTGGCCTCTTTGGGAGATGTGGGTCCGTTTTCCATGTAAGATGCCGAAGCAAGCAGCAGCACGCGTGGTGAGGGTTTCTCCAGGCCTGATACCATGTCGGGTGATGCCAATGCAGTGTCACTGCCTGTGGCATTTGGTGGGACTTGAGATGGTCTCTGCAGTTCTCCCGTTGCTGGTTTTTGTTCCCTGCTGGCCCATGCCAGTGGTGTAAATCTTGGGAGCCTCTGGGTTTTGCAGAGCACTGCCTGATGCTAGGGGAAGGGAGTGATTCATTTCCTTCCCCTCGGGCACTGTGCTACGGTTTGGATTTATTCAGGAGTTTGATAGTTCACTGCTCAGCCAAAATGACCAGGAAACAGCAAAATCTAGCCCAGGCCATGCAGCACGGGGCCGTTACCGCATGCAGGGCTTTTGTTTGTGGCCGGCGGAGGACCGCGGTGAGGCTGGCAGCGCGTTACAGATGAGCTGTGCCGTGCAGCCCCCAGGCCGATGCCAAACCTATTAAGCAGCTCCCGGGAACAAAACTGGGAAGCCCCAATTGCAGAAGAGTCGTGTTTCTGTGTTTTGGCCTTGTTTTGAGCGTGGCTGTGTCTTGGCAGGGATTGTGAAGTTTGTTTAATGAACATCGAAATGGGAGAGGAGGAAGCAGCCAGGGAAGCATTACAAATTGCTTCAGAGCAGTGGCATTAAAAGCATTTGTGCTTACCATGTCTTCTAAACAAAGACCTCAAAGTACAGAACAGGGCTGGTAAGTATTAGCCCCGTCTTACTTGCAAAGAGGCAGATGTGGTCGGAGGAGAAGCCCTTTACCTACGCCCCTGTGCAAGCCCGCAGCAGGAGGGAGACGGCGCGGTCGTGGCTCCCGGCGCTTTTCACCCAGCCTGCGGTGCAGAGGGATGGCAGGATGGGGCACGGCTCTGCGGGAGCTGGAAGGACAGGCTGTGCCAGGGGCCACGGAGAGACGCTTCCAAATATATTGCTGAAGCATCAGCTCCATCTCTTTGCTTACCTCTGACCTCTTGTCTGAAAGATGCTAATGCCCCGAGATCTTCCTGTTCATGCTGCCAGGCTTACCTTTCTTCCTCTCCCTTCCTGATCTGTTTTACAGCTGAAGCTGTGGAACAAGTACAGAGTCTCCAACATTCCTTCCCTGATATTTATCGATGCTTCCACCGGGAAGGTGGTTTGCAGGAACGGCCTCCTGGTAATCCGAGATGACCCAGAAGGTAAGACCTGGAGTCCTGTGTGCCCTGGAAACACTGGCATGCAATTGCCTTGCTATTTTGGTTCATTCAGAATTGCGTTGGAGGTTTAAAAAGAAACAAAAAAAAAAAAAAAAGAAAAAAAAAGGAAACAACTATTGTCATACTTGACTAATCAAGGCACTGTGTTATTTTCAGTGTAACATTTTCTGCATCGTTCCTGCCAGATCTTGTGTTTTGGTTTTGCTTGTTGAAAAGAACAAAGACTTCCCCTCCAGGATTTTTGTCTGAAGTGCTAATGAGGAAAAAATTAGACTAAGTGAAACATGAAGTTTAGATTTTCCGTGATGGAGGCGCATGGCTAGACAGACCGAGCGCCCAGACTTTCCGTACCTTGGGAGCCAAATCTTTCCAAAATACAGGGTGGGTGCTTATCATTGACACCAGAGCTTTGGTAGGGTAGTGAATTCCCCGTTATTTACAAACGAGACAGAAAAATGTCACCATTCTCAGTTTGTGAGGGTGGGTTGGGAGTTAATATTGAATCCATCTTCTTCAAATTTGCAAAAATGTGCATCAGATGTGCAGGATGTGTGCCCTCACTCCCAGATTCTGCAAGCCTGACGTTCAGCTGCTAACCTGGCCAGTCGAACATGTTACTTCACGTGGCAGCCATCATTTCTCCAAGCAGTAGATATTGAACGTGGTGGCTGGCGGCAGAAACTGTGCAGCAAGTACCAGTTGTGGCCTGAGCCATCGGTGATGTTTCCTCATCTCTGGCTCGATGGCTGCATCGATTGCTGTGGGAGCTGGCAGCAGATGATTTGGAGCACGTGTTTGCGTGTGCACACGTGCTTTCTTCGGGGTGCAGAGGATTAGTGTATGTTCTACAAGTCCCTGTGTCCAACTTCAGAAAAAAACAGCCCAGTGACGTGGGTAATCGATACGATTAAAGCCCTAAATACAGAGGAATGAGGGCTGTGAGGATGTGTCCTGCACCATCTGCTTCCCTGTTTGCGTGGAAAGGCAGCTGGTCGGGAGGCAGGGTGGGTGTGAGGCCTGGAATCGGCAAAGCAGCTTTATCTGGAAATGGCAAACCGTCTGACTGCATTCCTGAGCACGTACCACCTTGCCCCTGTTATTAAAGCAAACACTGTGGATAAGGCAAAGATGCATTATCGGGCACAAAACCAGAGCAGGCTTCATCAAGCAGAAGTTGCTCTGACTTGGGCAAGGATGCAGAGGTACCTGTGGAAAAAAGAGGTGGCCCCGGGTGTGATGCTGAGCTCGGGGCAGGGCCGTGGTGGTGCCCAGGCAGCTGCATCCCCCTCATATGGGGATGAACCTCGGCAGGATGCCTCAGATAGCACCCCACATATCTGTTAGAAGGCAGATTTTTTTTTTTTTTTTTAAGTGGAACTTTTTGAGACTGTAAATGTTGCGTGTCCATCTTGCTATTTTGTGGTGTGATTTTTTTTTTTTTTTTTTTCCACCCTCATCCCAACCTCCTCTAGGTCTGGAGTTCCCCTGGGGGCCAAAACCCTTCAGTGAAGTTGTTGCCGGGCCTCTGCTAAGGAACAACGGCCAGACGCTAGACAGCAGCGCCCTGGAGGGCTCTCACGTTGGGGTCTACTTCTCCGCACACTGGGTGAGTGGTTTGTGCTCTGCAGAGCAGCTGCAGTGAGCTCAGGGCAGACTTGGAGCTCCGGGCATCCCTTCTGCAACCCTCAGGCAAGGAGTGCAGTCGCTGCCGAGCTCTGCAGGAGGGTGAAGACCTCGGGCTGGTTGGTGGTTAAGCATTTAAGATGTCCTGGTCCGTTTGGGAGAAGCCAGCAGCATTGCAATTGCAGGTCACCCTCAGCTGACCCTTCAGAAGGGGAAGAATTTTTAGATTTTAAAAGTGGGAGAGGTTTCCTTGGCAATTTAAGCAGTCAGTGACCTCTTACCATAAGTACGGGCCACTTTCAAGGCTGCTTCCTGGCTCCAGAAGAGAAGAGATCGCGTCTGGCTTTCAGGGATGGCCAGATCGTCTAGACCTGCTTGGGGTGCGAGCCTGGCCCCGTGAACGAGGTGGGAGACGGCGTCCTCACGTGCGTGTTGTTTTGCAGTGCCCACCCTGCCGAAGCCTCACGAGGGTCCTGGTGGAATCCTACCGGAAAATCAAGGAGGCGGGCCAGAAGTTTGAGATCCTCTTCGTTAGCGCAGACAGGTAACGGAGCGGTAACGCTTGGTGCAGGCAGAGCTGCCTGCCCCACGGCAACCAGTCTTGGAGGGTTTGAAATATCAGAAAAAAACGCAGTGCAGACCCCTTCTTGAGGGACTGAGGGCTTTTAGTCCGGCTCTCCCCAGGTTTATGCCTCCTAGCAGCCCTCGCCTGGTGGGTTTGATGAAATGGAGCAAGGCCCTTGCTGGCCAGGTTTTTAACGAGGAAAAGGGAAAGTAGCGTGGCAGGGAGAGGGGCTGCACTCAGGATCCCCTGTGCTGTTCCCGTTGCACAGGTCAGAGGACTCCTTCAAGCAGTATTTCAGCGAGATGCCCTGGGTAGCTGTCCCGTATGCTGATGAGGCCAGACGATCACGCCTGAATCGACTCTACGGCATACAAGGTAGGAAAGGCCCCTGTGGCTCTCCTTTCTGCTGCTTTTGTTGAATATTTGTGATGTCTCCTCTTGTTTAACTAAAACAAGAAAACAGCAAAGCAAAGCACAGTGCCCCAGGCAGAGCTGCCTCATGTTTCTGCTCTCCACAAACTCACATTCCTACCACCTGCCAGGCAGGCTGTTAGTTGAAACAGGACTTCCATAAACAACCTAATTCTTCCTGGAAACTTGGAAGCTGTTTTTGGCTTGGATTTTTTTTGCCTAATTACTGAGTTATTTATTTTGCTTTTTCTTGAAGGTTTAAATTTCATTTTCTTGCTGTTTTATGTAACGCAAAGGCAGGCGATCATTCTCTGCAGAGGCTGGGGAAGATGGCATCTGGTTTATGTTAGTAACATGAATTACAGAAGAGCGCATGTTTGATGTAAACCATGGCTTTGCCTTTACTGTATGTGTCGGTGCCAGAATCCAGCAGCCTCGGCTGCTCGGAGGGGCAGGGGAGAGGCTCACTCTGTCTGGGTGTTTTCAGAGTGTCCTGAATATGATAAAAGCTCCCAGCAGCCCTCCTGGGGACCAGTGCGTTGTTCACACAGGCCCAAGCTGCACAGCAGAGACACGCAAGGTAAATAGCCGTCGAGGAAGCCTTCCATGTATACGCAGAGTTTCTACCTGTGGTTAAGGGACTGGAAGATAAAGAGCTGCTGGTCTTGCTGCAGCGTGTGTGTTTCTCAAATGTTTCAGTGCAACGTGGGTGAGCGGGGCAGAGGAGCAGGAGTGTTGCCAAAGGTGCCTCCAGGACCCTCCTGGTGGTCCCACCCTTCTCTATTTGCCTGTATTGCTTTTGCAAAGCCTCATCAGCAGAAGGGTCCTGGAGTGACCAAACCCTTGAGTGTTTGGTTCAGGTTATTCATCCGTGTTGACTTAACTGGGGTAGTTTTGCTGATATGAGCATTTGGCTGATGCCCAGTGGGCAGGGGAAATAATCCTCCTTGGAACCCTCCCCGAACACCCCTTCTGGGGTGAGCTCAGGTGCCATCGCTGCGCTCTGTTCTCTGACCTCAAACCAAGAATAACTGTTAGGTAGCTTTAAATAGCCATCAGTTTGCTTCTTAATTACCTTCCCATGAGGCAAAAGCTTTCCAAATCCATCTGTCTTTTTCCCGGCCCGCTCACAAACCTCTCCAGTGCCGGTTTCGGCTGAGCTCTGCAGGACTGCTGCCAGTTTCACGGGGACTTTCTGTAAATAAGGTGTCCAGACACGGATACTTCAGCACTGAGTGTGCTGTAGCCAGGGAAACAGTGACAACAGCTTTCCCTTTAACTCCAGCCGCTGTCTCCTTAAATGTCTCTCTTTGTTGTGTGCTGACCTGAAAATGTAAATATTTGCTATTCCCCTGTGCCCTGCTCCCTTCCTCGCCGGCACAGCTCCCATATTACCCCTCTGGTTCTGCACGGCAGGGGTGCTTTTCCAGGGACACTGACCCTGGGATCTGGGCGTGTTTGGCTGCAAGCCCTGCTTCACTGTCACGGTTTTCCCATGCAGTAGGAACCTCTCTGCAAGGACAAAGCGCGATGCACAGAGTCACTTTGAAACACGGAAGGGGACCGGTTCCTACCCTGTGCGCTGGGAGAGGAGGAAAGGAGGCTTTGGGGGGAACCTTGTGCTGCTTCCTGGGGGCTCTGGGTTGTTGTTTATCCCTGCACAGGCAATGACTCCTCATCTTCTGCTGATTTTGGAGTGATTGTGGGAGCACAGCAGCAGGCAGGTGCCTGTTCGTTTGCAGTCTGGGCTGCCGCAGCAGGCTGCCACACTGGCCGTGTCCAAAGTTTTCTGCAAGCAGAGCTAGATGTCACGGGCTCGTCTCGTCACCACTGGTGGCTATTCCACCTAAATGAAAAATCAGCTGCGTGTAATCTGATCTGCCTTTCCTCAGACGGGTGGCTCTCATGCTGCCAAACATCACCTAAGCCCTCTGTAACTGCACCTCTGAGTGCCCCCTTTGGAGCTGCAGCTCCGTGCCAGCAGCGGCGTGTAACCTGTTAAATGTCCAGGTGACCATCCTGGTGGTTTCACACAGCGCTGGGTTTCCAGATCGGTGTTACTGATCTCATCTCTGGTCGTCTTTGTCTGGTGCAAAGAAACAACTTCCTGCAGTTCCTCTCTTCTGTCTTTTTAATGGCCCTGCTAACTTTGTCTTTTTCCTGAATCTCCAGTAAAACTTAAAAATGCTACCGTTCACCTCCAGCATCCCTCGGTTTATTTGTTGCTGTGCTTCTGGTTTTGCTCTTCGAGTGCCTGCTTGGCTTTCCCTGCTTCCTGCGAAACTTGGACAACGCCGCGCTGCTCCCCGGAGCTGCCTTTGTTCTCGGTCCTCGCGCCGCGCGTCCGTGCAGCCCTGCCTTCCCTGCTGGCCTCCTGCACCAGGCAGCCTCTGCGCAGGAGCACGTGCCTTGGGTTGTGCCTGCAGGGTGGGTTTTCCTCTCATTTTTGTAAGGCTGGCGGAGCTTTTCCGGGAGCTGGGACAACAAAAGAACTTGTCTTCCTGCACAGCGCTGAGCTGCTGAGCGGGGAAAGCAGCAAGACGGTCAGACCTCGTGTTGGTTTAGTCCTCCGTTGGCCCCTACAGCGTTCAAAAACTTAGTGTAAGATGTCAGTTGAGTTATTGGCCTTTATTTGGGTTTGCTTGAATGCCTCTATTCATAACCCCGTGCAGGCAGTGGGCTGTGCCATACCCACCTATATTAAATTGCTGCTGGGTGCAGCACTATCTTGAGAGAGAGTCGTTTCTTGTGTCGTGGCTGCTTGGAAATAATTCTCCATTGTGCGCGCTGCTCCTGGGCTGCGTGGTGCCTGCCGTGGATGAAGTCCCCTCTCTCTCCTTGGGGGACCGGGAGCAGTAACAAATACTGTATTCGGGTGGGAATTGCCCCATGTTGTGTGTCTTAGGAGAGATTTGGGGCTCCTGGAAGTTTCCTGTGGGCTCTGTTGAGGTTCTGTGGGATTTGCAGTTGCTCGGGGGAACTTCAAAACCCGTTGTTTCACCCCTGCCCTGGGCTCTGTTCCAGACACCCGCCGGCCGCTCCGCAGCCCGACTGGGAAGTCACTGCCAGGAGAGGTTTCCTGTACTGGGTTTCTGGAGCTTTCTTCTAAGGAGGTGAAAAAACAGCAATAAAACCCGGTGGTGTATTCACTGAGCATTTTGTTCATGGTGATTTAGATTGCTCAGCCAACAGACTTAACGCAGATGAGATTTCCATGTCGGATATGGGTTTTAATATATAAATAAATAAATGTGTTGCCAGGTTCAGTAACAAATCATTTGGCCCCTGTGTTTTCATAAAATGCTAGCCCCATGAGAACTGAATCCATTTTCTAATGCGCAAAGTCAAACTGAGCCCGTCTATGCTAATTCTCATCTAAAGCTTATACAATATTCATTGCGGAACGTCTGATCTGTGATTCTTCTTGATAAGGAAATTCTGGAGTTGTGACTCACGGCAATTACCAGAGCCCCCAGAAGGCACTAAAATAACAAGCGGTGGCTGTAGGCGAGGAGGGAGGGGGGAATACCAGGGCTAGCAGGTGTGGGTGAGGTGCTTAAGGACGGAGCCTGGGAAGACGGGAGAGTGCTCAGCAACGCTCGGGAACAGGGCGGCTGCGGCAGCAGGGGCAGATGTGTTGCAGCAGCCTCAGCCTTCACCACACGGGACCAGAAACGAAGCCAGAGCTTTGTGGGGAGCTTCTGGTGCCAGGGAAAAGGTGAAATGCATGGATCCAGCACGTCGCCCATCTCCTGACAGAGGGAAAATCAAGAAATCAGCCCCAAGTTTTCTGACGTGTTACTGGCGTTCCCCAAACGTGTTAAACCCAGGGTGATTTATCAGAGTTTTGTTTTCTGGGTCAGTTTTGTATTTGCAGCTGGAAGCTCCGGTGGCTGGGTGCTTCGGTGTGTGTGTGCATATGGAAATCAGGTCAGTAAATGGTTCACATAGCAGATGAAATCACCGGTGGCTGTGGGATAGGTCTAACAGAACAGCCCGTGTCTAAACCAAGCCCTGAATTTTCCCAAGTCAGCAAAGCTCGTTTGCAATCTCCATTCCGGTGTGCCGGATTTGCCGGGCTGGCTGGCCAGAGGAGGGGCAGGAGTGGCCGTGGCCTCGCTGAGAGCTGAGCCCCCACGGTCCCAGCGCTGCAGGCTGCCTGGCTGCGTCTCTTGGATGTGTGATGGGGGTCTGGGGAGAACTGAAGGGCAAGCGTTTGGGACAGGGGTGGGAATTATAAAAGGATAAAGATCCGAATCATGCGGGATGCTGATCATCATGTGCTTGTCTTGGCCGCGGTAGTATTTTGTGATACTTTGTGCCTTGCAGGATCGGGCCAGTGTGAGATTTCCCAATTCCTTCCAGTCTGTTTAACCTCTCCCTGCCTTAGAGCTATTTGGAATACCAGCAGGTAATGAATAAGCCTTTCTGTGATAGAAAATCGCTTTCTTGGCATACCCTTAGGATTTGCAAGCCCAGCCATCACGCTGTTACTGCGCGGCTCTCGCAGCTAACCCAGCGCGTGCAGCCCCGCGCATGGGGAGGAATGTGAGCGGCGCTGTCTGGGCTGGAATGAGGGGAATGCAGCTGCTCGCCCGGACCTGCAGGCAGGCCAGGCCAGACAGACGTCCGTGTATTTCCTAGAGAAATGCCTCGAATTCAGAGGGCTCGTGAGTAACCCACTGTTGTACAAACACAGGAGCGCAGTGCTGGGAGCTGGCAGTGGCTGCAGGGGAAGAGCACGCTGGTTTCTCCTGCGCAGAAAACGGCCCGGTGGAGTATTGCTAACAAATGCGGTTTTTAAAACTAATCTGTGTGCTGAGAGGTGAGGGTAGGAGGAGTTGAGCTGCCTCAGTTTGCTGGCTGTGATTCGGAGGCAGTTGCTGGGTGGAGGAGGTGAGGTGATGCCTGATAGCAATTGGGTCAAAGACCAAGTGACGAGGATCTGACAGCAGCGCCTGGCAGTAACGCTGGCCGCTTGACCCCTGGCTCTCGGGGCCTGATATCAAATTGTCTCCCTCTTCCTTCCTTTCGGGATGTTTTTTTGTCTCCTCGATGAGAGAGGAACGGTGTGTTTTCCAGATGAAGTCACCAGCGTGAGCCACTCCTGTTGACTTTCAGTGCCACTCCTGCAGTTTGGGGGGCGGCCGGGGCAGCCTCGTGCAGGTCAGGGACAGCTGACGGTACTGTTAGTGCAAACCCAGGCATTCCACGTAAAGGCCAGGCACGTCCTGAGAGCAGCACCCTCCTGACATTCAACACCATTCCTTCCCCAGGGCCCTGGAGCCGCGTTGTGGGGGCCTGTCCCAGCTGTGGCTGTGCATCCTGAAAGCCTCCTCGGGGCGGTATCAGATGGGACGGCCACCAGCTGGTGTCCCCGCTGCATGGTGCCAGCCCGGCCGGTCGGCAGTAGGTGCCTTGTGCTAAATCTCAGCTCTGAGCACCTTCTCCTCGCTTTGTCACGCCCAGTGAGCCCCGGGGCTGAGGCCGCGCACTCGAAGCGTCCCTTTTAGGCGAACAGTTGGTACCTGGGCATTCTTAGGGCACCGCTGCTGCTGGTCCTGATTTGAAAAGTGATGGTTGTGAGCAGGTCCACGTTGCATCTGTTCCAACTGAGACAAACGCGGGCTTGTCGAGCAAAATCCAGCTGATTCCAAAAAGGAGCCCCGCGTGTTTGCAAAAACCCCAGCCCTGCGCCACTGCCTCGGTGTGCCTGGCTCGGCCCCTCGCCATGGCCAGGCTCCCACTGATACCCGCAGGTGTCGTCCTGCGTGAGACGCTTGCCCAGATATTGCAGAGGGGAGAGCCCGGTCTGGCTGGGTGAGTGCCCCTTCTAGGGAGGGCAGCGCAGCGCTCCTTTCAGGCAGGATTAGAAGCAGAACTGGCCCATGCCTTTGCTGTGTTGTCGTAGCACTAAAATATGTGCTTAAAACTTCCTGACAGACCGTTCTTAAGACGTCTGCTGCAGCCAGGCAGGATGAATGAACGCTACGCCCACTGCACCCAAATTGCAGTAATCCCAGGAAGGAAAAAAAGTCCATTAGTGACTGCTGGGAGCCCTTCCTCTCCTCTCCTCTTCCCACACCCACCCCGGCTGCGTTTCCAGGTGCTTGTTTTAACGCAAGGCTGTTGTTTTACCACGTTGGGACAGAATGGTGCTCTGCCCCGAGCCAGGACGCTCGGACACCCCCAGCCCCATCCTGCGCAGTGCCGGATCCAGCAGGTCCTGGAGGATCCTGCACAGCCTCTTTATCTTTGGGAGGGCTGGGGCAGCTCTGCCCTATCCCTCTTTGTATGGAGGGACATATTTAACTGATTATCTCTCCTTTTTCTTTTTTCTTTCCCAAACGAAGCAGAGTGCCTGTGTTCCTCCCTCTCCCAGGGGCTGCCGTTGCAGAAGGAAGGAACCCGGGCCCTCCGTCCCGCGGGCAGGCGGTGCTGGGGCTGGAGGAGGCGCGCTGTGCTCCGGGCCCCGGCTGGGGAAACGAGTCTGGTTGTGTGCCAGCGATCTGCAGCCCAGCACCGGTGTGCGAGGGAGTCTCAGCTTCCCCTGGCTGCCCCTGTGCTGTCCCCGGCGGGGACGTGGCACTGCCCAGAGGCGCTGCCGTCATCCTGCAGGCTGGTGGCACGGCCGGGGAAGACTCAGCAAAGTCTCCTGGTGTCAGCACGTATGCACGCACCCTGAATCTTGCTGTTCTGCTGCACACCTACATCCGTTCGTCGGATGCCTGCTTTCCATCCTAGATTTCAGGCTCTTTTCTTGGCTAAGGGCACAGCTCCCTGTGGTCCCTGTGCCATCTGGGGGACTGCAGTAACGGGGTGTTCTGCGCTCTGAGCAGCTGCTGGTGCAAACACACACAGCTGGAGCTGCAATGTGCAAACCCGTCAGGACTGCGTTTCTAATAACCTAGGAGCCGGCTCCAAGGTAATAAAAGGTGAAGTGATTATCTGCAAAATGGATTTGAAGCGTGGGAGGTAGCCAGCGGCTCCGGAGCTGTCGTCAGAGGGAGGCTCTCGGTCCGGTGGGGGCTCAGGGAAGGAAAGAGCAGCACAAATAAAATGACACCGGGTCTGGCTTCCCCTACTCCTAGCCACTGGCAGGCTGCAGCTCGGGGGTTGTAGAGCTGGGGTGAGGTCTGCGTCTTTGTGTTTAATAGCCCGTGGTGGTTGTTTTTCTCCCAAGAAACGTTTTAACCTGCGTATGTGTTACAGAAGTGCTTCCCTGCCAGCTGTGCCTGGGAGCTGGCGGCTGCCTCGGGCACTTTGCTTGCTGGCTTTGCCGTGCCGGAGGCACAAGGTTGCTGACCAGGGCACCGGGGCTCTGTCTGCAGCAAAATTCCCTTTCTGTGAGCCCCGTCCTGTGGGTACTGCGTCCCTGCTGCGTCAGGCTGGGGCCAGCCATGCCAGCAGAGCCACTGGGGCTCCCTGGCTTTGTTCCTGCTCAGCGTGCCGCTTCCTCGCAGGCCAAGGACCGGTGACGGAGGGGGTGCGGTCGGTAATTGCAGCCTCTGTGTCTGCCTCGCCACGTGCGGTTCGGTATCCCGGCCGTGTAACATCCATGGCCGGGCAGACACATCTGCGTGCTGTGAAAATGACTGGGCAATCATTTCTGAGGGTCAGAAGGGAGGTGGGAGGGTCACGGAGGAGTTCCCGGCTGCTGAAACGTGGGGGTTTCTACTGGGAGCGAACACGCCCTGCTTTCTGGCCGCCGCTGCGTGCAGTCCGCCCTGCGAGGAGGTTTGTGTGTGGTGCTGTGAGCTGTGTGTCTCAAAGCTGGGGCGGTGGTGCCTGGACGTCCCAGCTCTGCCGTGCACGCAGGAGGTTTCTGCCCAGTGCTTCTGGGCAGGGTCAGCCACGGCCCGTATGCAGGAACGTCGGCGTCAGGCAGCAGTGACCTCTCCCTGCACTCGGACAGGGAAGGGAAGGCGACACCAGAGGCCGTCTCCCAGCTTCCTGCTCTGCCTCCTCAGTCACAGTGCTCTCCTCGGACAGAAACAGCATCCCGGGACCCTGCTTCCCGCCCCGCGAGCTGTGATGGCAGCGTCGAACTGGGCTTCTGCCAGACCTGAGGCAGCAGGATGGATCCTTCCCCCCACGCCCTCCCCGTGTTCATACTTTGGCACTAACCCCGTGTTTTTCTCCCGTCGCAGGCATCCCGACGCTCATCGTGCTGGACTCCCAGGGCGAGGTGATCACGCGGCAGGGGCGGGTGGAGGTGCTGAACGACGTCGAGTGCCGAGAGTTCCCCTGGCACCCCAAGCCCGTGCTGGAGCTGACGGACTCCAACGCTGTGCAGCTGAACGAGGGGCCCTGCCTCGTTCTCTTCGTAGGTACGGAGCCGCGCTGGGGTCGGAGCAGAGTCCTGACGGGGAAGGGTCTGGGTGACCCGGGGGCTTGGCAGCTCGCTGTGTCCCCCGCAGGGACTCGGGAGGGTGACAGTCCTACAGCCTGGCCTGTAAGAGCTGGTGCAGCTCGCAGGGATTTGCCGGAGCCATGCTCGTGGCACGGCCTCGTGTCCGTAACTCTCCTGCAGCTCCAGCCCGCAGTGTGAGGGATGCGGCGGAGCTGCAATTGGCAGCGGAGAGGAGCCGTCACGGAAGGCGCTTCGGTGGTGGCTGCGGTGGGGAACGCTGATTAGTGTTGAAGAGCGCTGGAAATACGCTGGTGGTGGTTGGGACGAGAAGGGCCTTTCCTGGAGCTGAGACCTCAGGCTCGGGGGATGTTTCAGAGGAGGCAGAGGATGGGCTGGGAAGTGCCTCCAGAAGGGGCTGCAGCTCTGTGCTGGAAACCAAAGCTCAGGGCTCGAATTCCTGGGCTGAGCGAGGCCGTGGCGGAGGGCGGCTTGCAGGCTCTGCTGCTTCTTGGGTATCCCCTCTCCATGGGGAGCTGGCTGCAGGACAGAGCAGGCTTCCCCCTGAAAGCTGGTGTCCCTCTGCCACCGCTAACCCACCCATGAAGCTCAGCCGCGGTTGGAAATGGGTCTAGAGCTCATCTGGAGCACAGCTGGGTTGTCCCGGCCCCTTCCCTCCAGCAACAGATGGTGAAATCCCGCCAGCGCTTTGGCTTTGATGGCGTGTGCTCCAGGCACAGCGGCCCGGCCAGCAAGGGAGCTCTGGGTGCTCAACAAGAAGCTGCAATTACCCTGATTTTCAAAGCGTGCCTGTCCCTGGGACGCTGTGCAGGGCGCGGTGGGCTTTGCTGGAGAGCCTGCATCCCCCTGAGCCTGCCCACCGGGATGCGGGGGCTGCTGGGACACAGGCAGGGCTTGTCCTGCTTCCTCACACACCCTTTGTTAGCAAAAACCCCTTTTTCTGCAGCGTTTATAAAGTGGCTCTTACTCTTTCCCATCTTCCCTTTCAGATTTCCTTTTGACCCTGATTATTTATTCAGTAGAACCCAGCAGGGGACGTGAGCACAGAGCCAAAAATACTCTCCTCAAGCTGGGAGGACTAGCTCGCCACGCTGAGTGTGATTGATGGGGGCCGTCGCTGCAGGCCTCTGGAAAGGGTTATTTTCGGCTTGCTCTGAGCGAAGCTTTTCTATCACCTTTCTGCAAACAGCTTGTTGGGAGAGGGCTCTAGAGTAGCTCTCGCTCAGCTCCAAGAGGATGCTCGGCCTTGGTGGAAGCCTCTGTGCTTGGGCAGATACAGCTGGTGCAGCACCGAGGCACGCACCGGGGACGTGGGGACGGAGGCTCCAGGCCAGCCCGTGCCCTGCTGGGAGAGCCCCAGGGGCGTCGTTGCTCTCGGTGGCAATTCGGAGCTCACTCGTCCTTTGTAGCTGCGTGTGCCACTTGCTACCTGAGCTTTGAGGCCGTAAGTCCGAGGTCGGCTGGTGCCCGGGTAGCCCGGACCCAGCTTTTGCGGGCAGCCCAGCGGGGCGATGCCTGCAGGCAGCAGCACCCCCAGCAGAAAGCGGCCCCCAAAGCCCTGGGGAGGGAGCCGGGATGCGCTGAGCGCAGCGCGTGTGAGGTCGGGGCTGTGTCAGCGGGCTCAACGAGCATCGGGCGGGAATAAATCACGAACGATGCGCGTCTGCCGCGGGAGAGTTTGGGGCTAGGTTAGCCAGAATGTCGAGGGCTGGCCTGGAGCGCAGCCAGCAGCATTTGTTAGCGGAAAAATCAATCACTGCCTAAGCCCCACAGCTCTGCGTATTTATCGCTGTCACCCACGCAGGACAGACCCCGGGAGGCAGCGGGCGGTGTCCTCGGCATCCCCTTCTCCAGGGAGGGAAGCGCAGGCAGAGCTTTGGTGGTGGGCAGCGCCTGCCGGGTGGTTGCGTCGAGGCCCACACAAGCTGCACGCTACCAGGGGACTGGGAGCCCCTTCCTTGCTTTTTATTATTATTTTTATTTTTATTTTTTAATGCTCAAAGTTGTCCCCAAATTGAAATCGTTTCATCTAGGTGCTGTTCAAGGACGCTGTCTCTCTCCTCTTTCCGACTCGGTATTTGAACTTCAGTGGTGGCTGGCATTTGATTGATGTTTCCATCTCTTTCTACTCTACCTCTGTCAAATCAAAGCTGCCTTCACAGAGCTGCTGCCGCGGAGACTCGAGCAGCAAAGCCGCCGAGCAGCCGTCCCAAGGTGGAGGGATGGTGGGTGGCGGGCAGGGGTGGCAGGCAGCCTCAGATCAGCTCGTTCGTTTGGTCTTCAAAACATCCTGATGCTTTTCAAGCTGCAGACCAGCTTTATTTATTTATTTATTGTGCCTGTTTGTCCCCGTGCTTCAGCAGCGGCACCAGGGGGGTGAGCGGTAAAATATTTCGGAGCGGGAGCTGCTCCTCTGTGACGTGTTGCCCTGTCTCACATGAAAAGCGCATTTCAGCGGCTCCCTAATTGCTACACAGCCGCTTGGCTTTGAAGTCGGCGTTGCGCATTCGGGCTCCTGTTTCCTCCGTGGTGCTGCTGTGGGATGGAGCTGCCTGCGCCCCGGCCTGTTGGCATCCGTTTGATCCTAACCTCCTTTTTGTGTCGTCTCTTTGTTTTGTCTCCCCACGTCCGCGCCCTGCAGATTCAGAGGACGACGGAGAGTCGGAGGCAGCGAAACAACTGATTCAGCCCATAGCCGAAAAAATCATTGCCAAGTACAAAGCCAAAGACGAGGAGGCACCGCTGCTCTTCTTTGTGGCGGGCGAGGTAAGCGGGAGGAGAATGTGAGAGCTCCCTGCGAGCACGGGGCTGCGTCCTGCCCCTCCGAGGCCGGGGCACACACGGGGCAGTCTCCGGCAGTTGTGCTGCCGAGCCAGGCCTCTCGGTAGCCGCTGGGCTGGAGCCTCGCTGTGCTTCCTGCCAGGTCCGAGCTGGGTTGGGTGGTGGTGTCCCTGCTCTCCAGGTGGGTAAACTGAGGCACGGAGCCGCTGCAGCCAGCCGGGGACATGGAGCAAAGCTGGACCTGAGTCCTGGCTCAGTCCCCGTGCAGCCTGCGTTGGATTTAAAGCAGCTGAGGGGCTCCTTCCCAGGTTTTGCTGTAGATCATCCTTAGCGCTTTGACTCCTGCGCTTGTTCAGAGGCGGAAAAGCCTCAGTGCCAGCAGGGACAGGCAGGGACAGGCCCTGGGAGGCGGGAGGGAGCAGCGAGCTCCCACGCTGTGGCTCCCAGCCCCGTGTGGCCGCTTCAAATCCCAGGCTCCGTGTGTCGGCTGCGCGGGCAGGAAACCCGGCCGGGCTCTGCCTTCAGTCCGTGCTGGCGGCCAGGTCAGCCCCGCCGCGCTTCCCTCCTTGCTGCCGTGCTGCTGCTGTTCTTGCCACCCCGTGCAGCGGGAAGGGACCGAGCGGTGGGAAGGGACCGGCACTCCAGGCTCTTCCCTAATGGGTTGGCAGCCGCCCAAAGTCAGCGCGGCGGTGCCAGCGCGAGCAGGCGGCGTGGGCTCTGCCGGGAGCCGGGCCAGGCCAGCCCCGGGCTGCCCGGAGGGGGAGAGGCTGCCAGGGCAGAGCCCTCCCGGGTTGCTGGAGAGGGGTTTCCTCATCCCGGCTGTCAGGTGAGGAGGAGGAGGGACCTCGGGGTGCACTCGCCTGGCTGATGGGGTGGCCCCTGGCTGTGGGGGAGCCTGGCCTACGGCTGGTTTGGGCGTCCTGCAGCGTGCTGGTGCCTGCCTGCTTCCAGCGGAGGACGGGCTGCAGCGGGAGGCAGCCCCGATCCCATGGGCTGGGCTGGTTTCTGTGCCGTGATACCAGGCAAAACCGCCTGTGGGGACAGCCAGGGGCTGCCTGGAGAGCAGAACTGCAAGCCCTGGGGCTTGGCTGCCGTGGTGCTGGGTGTTTTGTGGCAGTGCTCCCTCCTCTTGGGCCTGTCCCCGTGTGGAACGAGGGGCGTGCTGAGCCGCCACGCTGCTGGCAGCTGGGTTGGTGTTGGCGATGTGTGTGCAGCGAGCTCAGAGCCAGGGGTCTGCCCTTGGCCTTCAGGGGAACGGGATGCTCTTGTCTCCCATGCAGCCCGTTGCCCTGCCGCAGGCTTGAGAACTCGAAAGGCTTTGTGCGAGGCTCTAGAAAGCTCCCGGCTCCCCTCCTGCGGCACCCAGGCAGGTGGGAGCCGCTGAGCTGCTGTGCGCCTGCTCGCCTGCCGCGCACGGCCGGCCTCCGCTCACGTCACCGCCGCAGTGCGAGCGGTCCCCCACAGCCGCCCAGTGCACAAAGGGGCTGCGACGCTGCACCCAGGCTCCCCCCGCGAGGTGAGCCCCCCCCCCACTGCCACCCCCAGCCCCTTCGGCCCCCTCCGCCCAGGCGTTCCCGCTCCCGTGACGGGTCTCCGAGCATCCCAGCTCGGCCCCGTGCCCCTGAATAAGCCCCTTGTTGGGAAGGCTGCTTTGGGAGGGTCCGGGACCTGCCCCCCACCCCCAGAGCCTGCGAAGCGTTTTCCTCCCGCTCGCCGGCTGCAGCTGAAACATTGCCGCTATTCATGCGGCTCCCGACGTCCCTGCGGCAGCGGGGACGAAGAATGGGGAGCATCCGGCACGTCCCATTCATCCGTCACCTCAATAGCCCTGGCTGCTGGCCCCGGGTCTCCGCCGGCCCCAGCGCACAAAGCAGCCCGGCCACGGCCGGAGCAGGCGCCTCCCATTCCTCTCCCGGCGCCTTCCGGGCCGGTTTTGCATTGATTAAAACGTTGCTTTTCAGCGATCAAATAAAGGGCGAGGCGTCCCAACACCTCGGCTCCGGGCTGGCCCCAGAGGTGGGAAGCGTCAGGGGCGGCCGAGTGCCCCAGCACCGAGGTCCCAGGCCCGGCCCCGCTCTCCCTTCCCCGCCACGTGGTCCTGCGCCAGAAACCCCTGCAGTAGAAGGGGAGGCGCGATAGGAACCACCCTGCCGGCCACCGCCTCGCGCTGCAGAGCCACCAGCTGCCTCTGGATTCGTTTATTTCCATCGCTCCCGTTGGAAAACGGCTCGGAGAAATGCCTGGTTCCGAATGCCACGCGTTCTGGGGTCAGCCCTGGTGCCCCCCCCGCATCTCCCCGCCGCGGGCAGTGTCAGCTGCGGGAGACGAATCACCCCGGCGCTGGCGGTTGAATTCCACAGCCCCGGCAGTGACAAATGAGTTCTCCCCCTTTGCCCAGAGCTGCGATTTGTGGGGCCGCAGCGAAGGCAGCCGGTGCTGAGCGCGTTGCTCGGGTGTGCTCCGTCCTTTGTGCCCTCAGACCCCACGGGTCTGCCTTTGGAGTCCCGCTGTTGGCTCAAACTTAGCATTTTTGTTCCCGTTTTCTGATCTGCCCCATGTGCACGCTCGAGGCCCTGCGTGGGCTGCTGGGAGGGGTGAGGCAAGGGGCCGCGGTGGCCCCCGGCTCCTCTGGACTCGGGGGGCTGAGGGTGAGGGGGTGCCTGGGGGTGCTCGTGCCTGAAGGAGGGGAGGAAAGGGGCCAGAGAGGGGTGAGAAACAGCGCTTGGCGATTGCGGGTTCGCTCTCTGGGCAGTGGCAGGGATCAGCGTGGACAAGGGGACCGGTGCCACTCTGCCTGGGGGGCACAGCGGTTGGTGCCGCTGGGGAGAGCTGGCCCCGTCGTGGCGTTGCTGCTGAGACCTTGAACCCCTTGCGTTGGACAGAGGGGCTCTGCGGGGAGCGGCGAGCGGAGGCGGGTGACTGCAGAGCCCGTGAGATCGTGGCTGTGAGGGGGACACGGCCTCCAGCAGTGAAGGCCGAAAGGCGTTCCCCCACTCGGGGGGGTCGGTGTGGGGAGCCGGGGCTGGGCTCGGCGTGGGAAGGGCTGGAGGAGCGCCTCGTGGTTGTCCTGGCTCCGCTAATGGCTCCTCTCTTCCTCTTGTTTTGGCCTGCAGGACGACATGACCGACTCCCTGCGGGATTACACCAACCTGCCCGAGGCCGCGCCCCTGCTCACCATCCTGGACATGTCGGCCAGGGCCAAGTACGTGATGGATGTGGAGGAGATCACGCCGGAGATCGTGGAAGCCTTCGTCAGCGACTTTCTAGCAGACAAGCTAAAACCCGAGCCCATCTAAGGGGGGTTCTGCGTCGACAGACATTATTTAAAACTAGGTCTCTCTTCCGCCGCTCGTGGATTCTCCAGCGTGTTCTCACGCCCGACCCAGTATCCAACCTTCTTGTGGTGCCTTGTTTTACGCAGTGAATCCTTCTCCTAAGCAAACTCCTTGAGATGCACTTTCAGCAGGGAGTCGTTGGCGTTTGGAGACTTCGCTTGTGCTTCATGGTGATATATTCTCTAATAACCAGGCCAGAACTGTTACCGTATCCTTATTTTATACACGGCACTAGCTAGCAGGCAAGTCTTTTTTTGCATGGTGTTCTTCCCAACATATGCATCAGGCAGTGGATGGGGTTCTCGGGGCTCTTTTCTTCTCCTTCTCCCACTTCTTTCCTTTCCTACACTCTCTGCTGACTAAATTACTTTAAGGAAGCAATAAGGAAATCGTCCCTTGCCCCACTTTTCCTTCCCACTCAAGTAACAGTGCCCTGACGAGGCCAAGACAAAGTCTTAACTGCTGACAACCTCTGAAAGACCGCAGCGCAGCCGAGCTTTTCCTCCTCGGGGTGAGAACTTCCTGGGTAGTTTTCCCACCTCCCGCCCCGCACACCGACAGCCTTACGAAGCGTTGGCCACGCACGTCGGGGGGAAGTCCCCCCCTCCGTGGCGCACGGATGTCCCCCTCCTGCCCTGAGCCAGGAGGAGGAACCCCACCAGGCTGCCCTTGATTCCCCGTGGTCTCACCTTTGTGCTCTCCCTGTCCCCTCTCCCTCTCGCTCCTTCTCTCTGGTATGAATCGTCCGCCCCTCTATGTTAGTTGATTGAGCTGTTTTTTCGTAGGTGTGTCCCAAACCCGACATTAATGGTGCTGTTCTTTAAAAAAATTAAAAAAAAAATAAAAAAAAATCCCAGTCCCTAGCAGCACAGCCAAGCCCCCTGAAAAGTGACATTGTAAAAACTGTACATGGTGATTGGAACTTTGTAATAAAACTGAGCTAATAACCGAGACCTCCGAGGTGCCGACTGCCGCGTCCTGCTGTCGGGGTGAGGGCGGGATGCCCCGCGCAAAGCACCTTCACTCGAGGCCGGTGGCTCCTCCGTGCCCCCGCGAGCTGCTGTTTCAGAGGCACGGGGAGGGGGACGCAGCCTCGCCGCGCCTGCCTGGCCCCCCCACGACCGCTTCCATCAGTGTCCTGCGGCAGGGCGGTGTCCTGGAGTCGTGCTGAACAGCGGGTGCCGTGCGAGCCACCGCGTTTCCTTTCAGCTCCTTTGTCAGTGGTGGCAGGCTTACAGCCTCTCCCCTTTTATCACCCTTACACCGTAACCCACCCTGGCGGGAGCTGGGAGAAGAAGCAGGCGGTGCGGAAGGGCAGGAATAATCGTAGAAACCGTGCTGCGTTCGGCACGTTGCAGGTTCTCGCGTTCGGTGGTGATTAACTGGAGACGCCTGGGAAGCGGCAGCCCCCGGCGGCGCGGGGTGAGCTCAGGGAGGCCGCGTGGGGCCGAGCTGCGGGCAGGAGCCGGTGCGAGCACAACGGCAACAGCGCGGGGCCGAGCTGGGAGCTGCGGTGAGTTGCCGTCCACCTCAGGGGTAAGGGAGCGTGCGGAGCGATCTCTGCCTCGGCTCACGCCGTGCACAGCAGAAGCGCCTCCAGACCCCACTGCCACCTAGCGCGCGCTGCCTCTGCGCCGCGGGCTCCTGCTGGTTTGGGGGCGATCCCGATGTGGTTGTGGTTTGAAGGACAATTGGAGCGAGGCTGGAACCGGGACCGCGGTGTCTGCGCTGTTTGGTCATACAGCGGCGGCTGATTTTTTTGTTTTTGGGCAGGGAGAACCCACACTTGCTCCCCTCTGGACGTTGTGGTTCGGGCTCCCAGAGAGGCCGTGAGCGCAGGGCGGCAGCGATGCCGCAGCCGCTCCGGTAGCTGCTGGACCAGAGCGAAGCAGCAATTTTCTGCCCGAGAACTGGGTCATTTGGGGTCAGCTTGATGGGAAGAGAGCTGGAACTGGTCTCTGGAGATAAAAGTGGTTGGCTGCAGCAGTTTCAGTCTTGAGCTAACGCCTGCGCAGCCCCTCAGCTACCAGGGTTCAGGCATGGAAGAGGCCGAATCTCTGCGGGTCTCTCTCTCGAGCGGACGCCATCGATGATTTCGGTGTGGTAACGGGAAACGGGAGCCAGCAGAGACAGCGGGCTGGCGGTGAGCAGCTCGTTGTGCGCCTCACAGCCAGTGCCGAGGAGGCTTTTTTCAACGCACAGCAGGACAGGTGGCAGCCAGCGCTGCCGCAGGAGCCGTCCATCGGCGCGCAGCTGTCAGCAGAGCTGAGCATTGCGCAGCCCCGGGTGGGAGCCCCCGCTCCTGCACCCGTCGGGGGGGGGTCACTGGGGCTCCTTCCCAGCGCCCCGACCCTTGTTCCCCTCCGACGGACGCTCGCGGCGAGCAGCAGTGCCCGCAGCTCGCTCTTCCCACCCTTCCCGTCCCTCATTCATAATTCATCCGCGCTGAGGCCCAGCTGCGGAGCTGCGCACAGGCGGCTGCGTGGGGCCAGACACTGCCACCTCCCGGCAGCGGCACGGGCACGAGTGCCGGAGCTCGGACACCCTGCAGCCAGACCCAGGGAGAGCCGGGCTTGGTGAGCAGCTGCTGGCACCGGGTAGGGCACGGGCTTTGCGTAAGCACGGGCAGGACCTGCTCTGGTGGCCGCCACGCAGCCTTCCTGACCCCTAAACACCGCCCGCAGCCGGCCCTGCTGCCCCCTGACAAGCAGCGCAGGAGCACCGGGGGGCACAGCGCCGAGGCTGTGAGAGGAGCGGCATCCTGGCACCGACGGAGCCGTGTGGGGCTGCTGTGAGCACAGCTCTAACCCCTCTGCCACCCTGGGGAGGCACGGGGCAAGCTCTCATCCCCCCCTCAGCACACAGACAGGTAAGCTGGGGCCCCGAATCCGCTCACGTTTCACTTGAACTCGCATGGAGCAAGTGGGGCTGGCCCCGCCTCTGCCAGAGCTGTTTATTGACATAATTTACTTGTTTATTACAAACCAAACAGACCAAGCTGCTATTTTATTAACTCCTCTGGGGAGTGCCAAAGGGAGAAGATGCTGCTTCAGCACCCAAGTCTCAGCGGTTCAGCCCCCTACAGGGAACTTCTGCCTTTCGTCTTCCTGCTTGTTCCTCTGCAGCAACTGCCTCCTCCCTTCAAACAGCACGATGGCAGCAGCTACGGCGGAGTTGAGGCTGTCCACGCCAGGCACCATGGGGATGACCAGTCTCTTCCCACCCGTGCTGGCTGCGAGGTGAAGCGCGTCCGGGCTCAGGCCGTGGGTCTCTCCGCCAACCACCACCGCCGCTGGAGCCCGGATCCAGCTCTCGTAGTAATACTGCGCGGCGAGCTCCGGGGCGCAGCCACCCGCCGTTCCCTCCCCATCCTCGCGTTCGGGAGGAGCAGCCTTGGGTTTGGATTTTACGGGAGCCTTGGGGCTGCCAGAAGCGGAGCCAGGCCTGCCGGCTCCCTGCCACACGGGCTCTGCCTCGGCCTGAGCGCCCGGGTCTTTGTGGTCGGCCACGCAGACCTGGACGCCGGCAGGGAGGTTGCTGGGGACAGATTCCCAGTCCAGGTTGGCGATGATGGGAATGCGAAAGTGAGCTCCCATGCCTGCACGAAGCACCTTTGGCTCCCATGGGTCCACACACCCTGAGAAAGAGGGGAGGAAAACAGTGACAGTGCAGCAGCCCTGACAAAGGCTCAGAAAGCGCTGCCCACAGTGAAACCTGTCTGTGCTTGACACTGCTTAGAAACTCCATGGACCAACATCTTTAAGCACCTGCCCTCCCCCACATTTGTCACACTAAGCGCTTTTTCCCCCAGAGAAAGGCTCTCACCTTTGGTGAGCAGCACTTTTTCACACCCTGCTCCGGCTGCAGACCTCAGAACAGTGCCCAGGTTGCCTGGATCCCGGATGTTGTCGCAGATGAGGACCACCGGCACTGAGCTGGCGAGCTGAGCAGCGGGGTAAGACATCTTGGCAGGGTCAGGCTTGGAAAAGATCCCTGAGGAGACAAAGTGCTGATGAGCTTCTGGGTAACGCATGCTGAGGAGAGGACTGTGTCTTAGCTGACCCAGCTTTCCCTGAAGATGAGCTAGAGAAAGCCTTAGGAAAAACGCTGCTTAAAGGAAGTTTGTGAGGAGTTTGTCACTTCACAGCGAGAGCCATTTCCCAGCGGAGCGTGAGCACCGTGCTATTAAAAACGCGCATTAGCACCTCCGCTGACTCTGGCAGCCACTTTCACAGTCATCGCAGCAGGCCAGAAAGAAGAGAACTCGCAAACCATGCCACTCCTGACACAGTGCCGGCCTGCCTAGGAGACGCCAGTGCAGAGATGGTTGTTATCCCCTTACTGAGTGCAGGATCAGTTTCCCTTCGAGCGCTGCTGCGACGGCTCCTAAGGCAACTCACCTATAACCCCCTGCGGCGTTACGACGTCAGACCAGCTCCTGATCTCCTCAAACTTCACCTTCACCAAGCTGGCTCCCTTTAGCCGCGCCTCGGGCAGCTCCTTCAGGTGCCCGGCCGAGCTGAAGAACAAACTCTGCGGCACGGCCCCGGCCTCCAGCGCGTCCCTGACGAGCCGCAGCCCCTCCAGCAGCACCTTCCCGTGCCGATCCCGAAAGCTCCGCGACTTGGCGACGGTCACCACCTTCCTGGGGGCGAGGAGGGGAGAAAAACGTGAGGGGAGGAAGGCGGCGGGGACCCCCGGCACCGCCTCACGGGCGCCCGCGGGCCGCGCCTCACCCCAGCCTCCTGTCGCCGGGCGCCGCCTTCTCGTACCACAGCCCCGGCCCGGCCGAGCTCCGCTCCACGGCCGGCGGCCCCACCGGGCTCCGCCGCTCCTCAGCCGGCTCCTCCCGCGGCGGCAGGACCCGCACCGGGCTCCGCCTCAGCGCCCGCACCCAGCGCCGCCCCCTCGCCGCCCCCGCCCCGCCGCGCCCCGCCGCCCGCCCGAGCCCCAGCGCCGCCATCTTGCGGCACCCCCTTCCCCCCCTCCCAACCCCGTCAGCGCTGCGCCGTGACGTCATCGCGCGGGGACGGCGGCGGCGGCGGCGGGGCCATGGGGGCGCGGCGGGCGCTGCACTTCGTCTTCAAAGTGGGCGACCGCCCGCGCAGCGCGCGCTTCTACCGCCAGCTGCTGGGCATGAGCGTGAGCGCGGGGCGCGCGGCGCTGCGGGCGGGAAGCGCGCGCGGCCCCCGAGGGCGGGAAGCGCGAGCGGCCCCTGACGGGAGCGGCCCCTGACGGGAGCGGCCCCTGACGGGAGCGGCCCCTGACGGGAGGACGGTGCCTGCCCGGCACCCCGGGCAGAGCCGTGGGTTCTCCTCAGCCCGGGTTCTCCTCAGCCCGGGTTCTCCTCAGCCCGGGTTCTCCTCAGCCCGGGTTCTCCTCAGCCCGGGTTCTCCTCAGCCCGGGTTCTCCTCAGCCCGGGTTCTCCTCAGCCCGGGTTCTCCTCAGCCCGGGTTCTCCTCAGCCCGGGTTCTCCTCAGCCTGGGTTCTCCGAACCATGTTTTCTCCTTCCGGAGGCCCCACTTAACCGTTTTCTTTCCTCCCCGCCAGGTTCTGAGGCACGAGGAGTTCGAGGAGGGCTGTAAGGCCAGCTGCAACGGGTGAGTGCCGTGCGTCCCCTGCGCTGAGGTCTCGTTTCTCGTAAACCCTCTGTCAGTCGTGGCTGGCTACGTGTCAGTGCTTTTTGTGTAAGTTAGGGGTTTTTAAAAAAAATTCTTCCCTTGCAGTTGGCAGTGCTGCGTTGTGTGTAGATAGAGGGTTTACATTGGAACACAAATATTGCCACGTTACATCTGCAATGTAACACTGATCCTCCATCGTAAAATTGTTCCTGAACTTACACTCAGAATTACACTTAGTTATCTACTGCCTTATAGACACAAGGCTTGAGTGAAAAATCCATACTGGCAGCCCCCGAGGCTTCTGTCAGCCCCCTTCCCATGGATGACAGCGCTCTTGCAGCCTGTCACTGCTTTCTTTTCCTGCTCTGTCAGAGGTTGGACTAGATGATCTTGGGGGCCTCTTCCAACCTAGATGGTTCTGTGATTCTGTGCTCCTGTCATTCCAGCTGAGGAGAAGCGGGCACGAGCAGCATGTGAGGTGTTAGCAGTTAGAATTGGCTTTGTCACCCGAGCAGGAGCAACAGCCTAAGAGTACGGCTCCCGGGGGTGGGAAGGTGTCTGCTGCATGCTGCAGGGTCGCCACGAGCTGCCCCAAGAACTCTTCAAAGCATCACCTCCTGCTCGCTTAACGGGGGGGCACCGGATTGGTGCTGTGGCACCAGATTGGCCGTGGCCTTTGTTCTAGAAATGCAGCTCTTTGTTGAAATATTAATGCTTGCAATTCTTGGTGTTTATTTCTCGTATTCACTAAAAATAAATGTGGATGTTCTAGCCCTTATGATGGAAAATGGAGCAAAACAATGGTGGGCTACGGGCCAGAAGACAATCACTTTGTTGCAGAATTGACTTACAACTACGGTATTGGAGAATATCGCCTTGGCAATGACTTTTTGGTAAGTGCCAAACATAGCAAAATCTCTATCCTTATGATAAGCTTTTGGATTAGGGGTCTATTCTCTACATGCTGGAAGAGCAAAAAGTAGAGCAGCTTTGTATTCACTTAGGGTCCAGGAAAGGCTTCCTTGAGCACTTCCCAATTCGTGGTTGCTGTGCGTAGGACGGCTGATGTTTGCTGGCAGATCCAACCTGAAATGATTCGCTAAGAAGGATCATGCTGTAGAAAAACACACTTCTATTTGTTACTACGTATTTCCTTGTTGTTTTTTTTTTTTTTTTACTAGCTGATAGCCAGCAAAGATCTCATTTCTTCTACAAAAATTTGTAGTGTATTTGCTTATTGTTTCCCCTGAGCTAATATTCTTCCCCCAGTTTGAAAGCTGTCAAGAAACAGGTAGTGGACAAGAAATTATCTGCCCAATCTGGTAGAACAGTTAGGAACGTGATTATTTTTTTTTTTCTGTACATTGCATTGACTCAGACTTTTAAATGCCTTTTCCTTTGTTGTGAAAGAGGGGTAGAGTAATGCATTCCACATATATGGGAGGTGCAAGCTTAGAATAAGCTTATTTTCTAGGAGCGAGATATCTGCTTCTCAGGAGATCGTGGGGTCCATCTGCTATAGAAAGTAATCCGGTTTGTTTCTGGTCGTTTGTAGAGGCAGACTATTGAAAAGTAGGACTTAGCACTATCCACCCTGTCTGTGATGGTCAGATCTCCTTGACCGCAAGCACAGGTTGGAGCAACGATCGTGGCCAGTGGGGCCCCGAGGGTGAAAGCGATGCAGAGTGAGTTCTCCCCACAGGTGCACGTGACGGGGAGGCGCAGTGTTAGTGCGGCTGGAGAAGTGGCTCCGTGGCCGTTGTTGCTCCAGGGAATTGTGCATGTCTATCCTGTTCTTGGCAGGGCATAACCCTTGTGTCCAGCCAGGCTGTGAGCAACGCAAAGAAGATGGGGTGGCCCCTCAAGGAAGTCACAGCTGGTGTTTTTGAAACCGAAGCACCTGGTGGTTACAAGTTCTACCTGGAAGACAAGGAACAGCTAAAGCAAGGTGAAACGTACACACTCGCTCTTCTTTGTGTTCTAAAGAGATTTGTGAGCGGGGTATTAGAATTGGCTGTGCACTTGTCTCTGGCATTTTATGGAACAGGAATGTATTTTTATTATTTCTCGGTTGCTTTTCTTCTCAAGAAGGTAAAACCGCAAGTTTACAACTGCGATGTATTTGTAACTAATCCTCAGTTACTGCAATCTTACAGATCCTGTGCTGAAGGTAACCTTGGGCGTCTCCGATCTGCATAAGTCCGTTAGCTACTGGTCTGATTTGCTTGGGATGAAAATATATGAGAAGGATGAGGAAAAACAAAGGGTCTTGCTAGGCTACGCGGATAACCAGGTTAGTCCTGGAAAACTTTCCAATTCTTTAAGAGTTGTGTGTCATAGGAATCTCTCGTTTTGTGAGAACAAAGTCTTAAAGGAAAAAAATCTCTAGATAAAAGCAACTGTGAACTTAACTCTTTGCACTGAAATTAAATCATTGGGGCTCATAACTGCATTTTGCAGCTAAAAGCTAGGGTTTGCTCTGAGTGATTCTGGCTCATTGGGTAATACTTGGATGGGCAACGTTGAAATTGTCCGCCACAGTGAAAAGCTGGAGGTCCGTGCAAGTTAGGCTCTCTTGTTTTCTTTCAGTGTAAGCTGGAGCTGAAGACCGTT
The DNA here is from genome assembly GCF_964034855.1 of Anser brachyrhynchus. NCBI lineage: Eukaryota > Metazoa > Chordata > Aves > Anseriformes > Anatidae > Anser > Anser brachyrhynchus. The sequence continues at coordinate 4,155,389 of NC_137713.1, read as the reverse complement.
GGAGGAGCAGTGGATCACGGGACAGCGTTTGGGCGGATTGCCTTTTCCTGTGCAAAGGAAGAGGTAGTAATCACACTTCCCTTGCTCTTATTGTCATCCAGCTGACTAGTGAGAGATTAAGTTCTAGTATTAGCAAAGTATCTCAGATGTGCACAAAATAACACTGAACAGATACTTGGTTGTATTTCTGGCGGTAGGAATGCGATTAAGTTGCACGTAACAGGAAACTGTAGATGAGAACAACCTGACTGCTTGTGAGCTTCATCTGACTGGGGTTGGCGTCGTTTGTTTTCTGTTTAAGTTGCCAAACATCGAAGCACTGATGAAAAAGGAGAATCAGAAAATTTTAACACCTCTGGTTAGCTTGGACACACCCGGCAAAGCTACAGTGCAAGTGATTATTCTGGCTGATCCTGTGAGTAGTACTGGAAATAATAATAAACTCAATTCCAATTTCACTCTCCCAGTTTTCTAACTTACCTGCTGTCAAATTTGGTTTAGGATGGCCATGAAATCTGTTTTGTGGGAGACGAAGCGTTTAGAGATCTGTCCAAGGTGGATCCTAATGGTGACAAACTGTTAGATGATGTAAGTAATAGACTGACATTTATTTTCATCCTGATTAGAGATGCTTGTAGAATCTAATTTTGCCACACAGGCTCCTTTTAGTTCCACCTGGAGTTTTATGAGAAGCAAGTGATACAGTGGTTTAGCTCGAGCTGCTGTCCTACTAAAGAAAACAAATCAATTTTTAAAGTTCACTTCAGGGTCCCAGCTAGACAATGTTCTCTGGCCTCGCCCTCAGGGCAGCTGGCGGTGGTGTGTCCTGTTGGACTTGCCAGCAGCACTCATGTACCTTATTATGAAAAATGACTTGTGAATTGCAGCGGTAACATCAGTGCAGATGAACACACTGCTGAGGGGCTCTGGTAGAGCATGAGCTCTGTGGGAGGATGTTGAAACTCTTCCTGTTTTATTGCCGTATTACCAAATCATCTGTTTTTGCAGCAGCAGAGAACGTTGGTTTTCAGTGCCCGTTTTCATTGCTAGTATATGTACAAAATAGTTTCTCCATCAGCATAGCTTTCCCCGGGATTAGAGTTTCTCCCAATCAATCCGGTTTTGTAGGACCAAGTGTGGGCAGCCAGGCGTTTGGCTGACTCAGCTGCAGTTCTGAACATGTTCGTGCTTTTCTTTGTGCAGGCCATGGAAGCAGACAAGAGCGACTCGTGGTTTGCTGCGCAAAAGAAGAAGAAGGCGTCTGCTTAGCTGGAGAAAGAGGCAGGGCTGGCTGGTCATTCGTGCCTTGGTTTTTGTCTGAGCAAAATGCCAATCATCTGTGACGTGTTGCGTTGCCCCTTCCAGTGGGAGGGCGCAGTAATGTCCCATGCGGTTTTTTTGTTTGTTTTACGCTTGTATCTCTTGTTGCTGCTCTCTCCTTTCAAGCAAATGTCATGTGCTGCTCCATACCTGGGTGAAAATTAAGGAATAGGTTGGGCATGTGGCTCCCGAACAGGAGCCATCAGCTAGGAGGAGAGCCTTACGTATTCCTGGGGTGATTATACTTGAAAAAGAGCCTGCTAGATTAATTAGAATATCCAGTTGTGTAATTAATGGGCTTTAGCTGTCCCGATTTGCGGTTTAGGGCAGAGACTTTCAGGCAGCCGTTGCAAAGACCCCGCTTTGGTGGTGAAGTGCCAGGTGAGGGGAGGGGACTCATGGACCACTCGAGCACTTCGGCTGTCGGAGCGAATGCCTCCCTGCGAGCACAGTCGTTATCGTGTTGAAGCATGCGGCTTTGCTGGTCTGGAACAAGCAGCAGCTCCGTGCCAAGGTGTTCCCCAGCTTCCAAGGTGAGGTGTTCGCTCGAGAAGCCTGTGGTGGATCTCACTGGGATTGTGCTGCACGAGGTTGCTCTGGGCTCCTGCACGCGGAGCGTCTCAGGTTCCGGCCGTGTAACCGCGCTGTGCGTTCCACCGAGGCGCCAGCGGGCAGCTCGAAATAAGTATGTAATGGTTTTGTAATTAGCTTTGCTGTGGAATTACCCTCGGAAATAAGAGTCCAAGGGATATTCCATCAGAAAATCACTCGGCTTTTGCTAGTGGAACAAGAATTGGGGGTGTGGGGGGTGATTACCCACACGGTGCGTGTCAGGTGCGCTGCCTGGTTTTTAACCTTTCTTGGAGAAAGCCTTCAGTTTCACAGAAAAAGCAGGCAAAAATCAACAGCGTGAGCAATCACTGGGACGTGTCGGTGCCTGTAGCGAATGTGCTGAGTTTAAAGGGGGGGAGGAAAGCCCTCGCTGTGATTTTGGTTTACCTTTCTGATGCAGTTGACTGAATCACAGAGTGATCAGGCTGAGCCTGAGCTGCGCTGGCAGTCGGCCTTTTACATGAATAAAGGTGATTCGTGACGAGGCTGCGCCTCCTGTCCTTCCAGCCCCCCCGCCGCGCCCTTTTCGGGCAGATTTCCCCTAAATTCCGCCTCGACGCCTTGAGGCAAACCGAAATCTCTGGGGGGGGGGGCGGGCAGAGCCTCCTCCCCGCCGCCAGGGGCCGCTGCGGGCCGGCAGCCGCCGGGGGGGGGCCTCCTGCACCGGCCTCGGAGCGCGCGGCGTTGGCTGCCCGCGCCGCCGCAGCCATGGAGCCAGGTGGGAGAGGGGGTCCCGGGGGGATCCCGGGGGGGTTCGGGGTCCCGGGGGGCTCGGTTAACGGTGCGCCGCGTGTCTCCGCAGGGCCCTGGGGCGTGTGCGAGGAGATGGCCATCCTGCACGGCGCCTTCCTGCTGGCCTCCAGGCTCGTCCAGCCGCGGGCGCTGAGCGAGCTGCGCAAAAGCGAGTGGCCCCTCGTGGGGCCCCCCATCACCGACGCCCTGCAGGAGATCGGCGCCCGCTGCCCTTCCCCGCCGCAGGGCAGCCTCTGGAAGAAGGAGGCCGTGGCCGTCGTCTGGGCCAAGGTGCTGCTGCCTGCCCCCCCCGCCGCCTCGCTGGACCAGGAGTGGAGGGAAGATGCGTTTTTCTCCGTGGGAAGGATGATCCCCGACGTTAACCGCACCGTCCTGTTCGAGCTGGTCAAGGCCCTCGGCGAGCCCCGGCATTTTGTGCAGCTGCTGCTGGCGTTGCCCCGCGCTGTGCGCCAGAACGAGCTGGAGCGCTTGGTGCAGTACGTCACAAACGAGACGTCGCAGTCGGACATCAGGTTCTTCCTGGACGTCTGGTGGGAGATGATGAGACACGAGGAAAGTCAGGAAGACAGAACAGTCTCTACGTTCAGCACCCTCGTGCATCAGCATGGGGGTGAGTCCTCTCTGGACGATGGTCTTCAGCCCCCAAAACGGTTCAAGGGTGACCCTGGTTCTCTGAGCGGCTCTCCTGCTGCCACCGGCCTGCTCATGGTCCTGGTAGAGGGGTTAAAAGAAACCTACAGGAGCATTGCCCAGCCCCGCATGAAGTGCTACGCCTTGGCCAACCTGGTGGAGCTGCTGTCGGTGTTCACCGAGCTGGCAGCAGAGGGCAGCCCCCTCCCTGTCACGGAGTACCTGGACAAGGTCAGCTCGGTGGTCAGCCTCTGGAGCAGCGACGCTGAAAGCCAGTACCACCACAGGGCGCTGGACGAAAAGGTGAAGGAGGCTGAGAGAAGTGTGAGCTTCTCGTCCATGGCCAAGCTCTCGCGTGAGGAACTCTTTGTGGGTTTGGACTTTCTCTGCAGCTTGCTGCATGCCTGGGGAGAGGAGCTGCAGGGCATCCTGAACGGCTCGGAGGATCTCTGCTACGAGAGCTACCGGCTCCTCGACGCTCTTACCACCTTCAGGAGGAACCTGGTTTGTTTCTCTGAGAGTGGAGGCCTGAGTAAGGATGAGACGCACAAAGCGTTCGAGCTGCCACAGACCATCGAGGACTTTCTCAAGGAGATCAGCACCAGCCACAAGAGCAAGGATTCAGACACCAGCCTCGTGTCTTCAGTTGCCATGACAATCATCGAGCAAAAGCTGCACCGGCACGCGGAGATGTGCTCCGTCTTTGCTTCTGAAGAGGCCTGGGTCTTTTCAGAGGGCTGGGTTGACTGCCTTGTGAAAAACAAAGAGCTCTTCCAGAAGCCAGAGCTAGTTCTGAAATTGCTGCAGACTCTGGTGAACTTTGCCAAATCCTGCCAAGACAGGGAGGCCCGAGAGATGCAGATGCAAGTAACCAAAGCCATCATGGAATGTTACAGCGAGCTTTCACTGACTGACAAAAACCAAGTGATCTCGGGCGTCCTGGCATCTTGGGGGGGACCAGGTCTGTCCCTGAGCTTGCAGGTGGTTGTGGAGGGGTTCCAGGAGGATCTCAATGTGACTTTCAACCAGATCACGAAGAGTGTGTCTGACGAAGGCCTTACCAGGGCTGTGGCTTCTGTGGCCAGGCTCACTCTGCTGTACCCTGAGGCCACAATCAAGCAGGTTTGTAGTCTTGCTGTTGTCAACCTAGGATCACACCAGTTCCTTGCGCAAATCCTCTGCTCCCTCCCAGCGCTGAGCTTCCTGGAGACACACGACGATCCAGGCAGGCCACGCAGCCTGGTGGTGCGGTGCCTGAAGGAGGCAGTATGGGAGAAGCTTTCCGCTGCAAGGGAGAAGGAGCAGTTCCTTGAGTTTTTGGCCTTTCTCATGCAGCCAAGCTCAGCTGCTCCACTTGTGTCACCTGCAGAGGTGACCAAAGCCTTTGTCCTTCCCTATTTAAAATCAGACTGTGCTCAAACGGAGCTGAGCCTGCAGATCCTCAGTAAAGCTTTGGGGATACAGTCCTGTCCAGAAGAGGACTGGATCAAGTCCTGCCACCCGTTCCCGCTTCTCCTCAGCCTTTGCAAGCTCCTGGATGGCTACACAAAGCACTGGCATCAGCCCAGGGACCAGCCCTTCCCTTCACTGGAGACCAAAGACCTGGTGCTGAGCACCCTTGGCCAGCTCTGTGAGGCGATAAGACCAGAAGCTGCTCCCTCCCCTGAGGTGTGGGTCCAGTCGCTGGCGTGGCTTCACAGGAAGGTGGCGTCACTGGACTGGACCGTCGGCCTCCGTCTGAAGAAGTTTTACGGAGACCACTTTAAGAACGAAGTCCCAGCCACGCTGTTTGAGATCTGCAAGCTCCCCGAAGACGAGTGGACATCCCGATCTTTGCCAGCCTATGGGCCGGGCAGCGGGCTCCTGGCGTGGATGGAGTGTTGCTGCGTGTCCGCAGCGCTCAGGGAGACGATGCTGATGCTCCTTACGGTCAACGTGGACAACCCCGAAGAGGTGAATCTCTTCAGCAAAGGCTTCCTGGTGGCCCTCATACAGGTCCTCCCTTGGTGCAGCCACAGCGAATGGAAGAGGCTCGTGCACGTGGTCACAAACCTGCTGGAGAGGCAAGTGTTGCACGTGCCCTACACGCTGGAGTACGTGCAGTACATGCCCCTGCTCAACCTCCGGCCGTTTGCCTGCTACCTCCAGCTCTCCGTGCTCTTCCTGCGGGGCTTCCAGCTCCTCTGCAGCTCCAGCTGCTCCGCCTGGCTGCCGGCAGACGCTTGGCTCCACGTGGTCCAGCTGTACTGCGGCAGCCTCACGGACCTGCTGAGCTCCATCAAGAGCGCCGCGGGGTCGCCCTCGCAGCCCCCTGAGGACGGGAGCCCCGCGGAGGAGGTGTCCTTTGTCTGCATCCAGATGTTCTGCCACCTCCTGCACGTCGCCGCCATGCTGCCGCCGGACAGCGGGTGCGGCGAGCCGCTGGTGGTGGTGGCGTTGGAGATCCTCTCGCAGTACGAGGCGTTCAGCTCCGCCGACAAGTCCCCCAGCAACGCGCTGCGGAGAGCCAACGAGAGGCACTTCCTGGAGTCCATCACGGACAACGTTGGCGACGAGGAGCTGCGCGCCACCCTCCTGCAGAAGCTCAGCAAGCTGGGAGCTTAGGCAGCCCTCTCGCTCAGGGGAAGCACAAGGAGCTAATGAGGGCAACAGGGGAGAGCATCGGCCCTGCCGCAGGGGAGCTGCTATGTGGAAAGCTGTAAGATCTGTAATAAACCTCGTCTATTTTTCTCTTTTGAACTTATTTCCCCCCTGCTGTGTTCTCTCCTAACCTAAGCAACGAAGGGGCCATATACGGATGGCTGGGAGCAGCTCTTTTTTTTTCTTTTTCCAGCGTCAATAGCTGCGAACACAACTGCTGCCAGTCCTGCGCCTCCGACTTCGCAGCCTCCGGCATCAGGGAAATCATTTTCCTGCGGCTCCCCTGCCGCCAGCCCTCTCCTTGTCGTCGCGGGCAGGTTGCCGTGTTTGCCGTATGCTGCTGGCGGGGGGAAAGCGAGTCAGGCGAGCGCTCTGCGGGGCTGGCAGGTACCTCTGGCAGTGGGTGTGGGCTGCCCAGGGGCAGGTGTGAGTAACCTGCTGCCTTGGTGCCTCCCCGCCCAGCAACGAACGGCACGTGGGGGAGAAGCAGCCGGTGGCGCGACTGAGGAAAGAAGTCTTTATTTATTGGTCTCTTCCGATAGGTGCAATAGTAAACAGGGCAGTGTTGGTGCGGTAGTAAACAGGGCAGCGTTAGTGCAAACTGAGATGCCGTATTGGCCTTCTTGTCTTTACGTAAGGCACGTTATTTGTAATAAAACCAGCAAGATACAAATAGTTGTAATGGGTAGCAAGCGGGTTATAACGTCTCGGTAGTTAACGTAACAGTAGTGTTTCTGCAATAACCGACTGCGTGCTGGAAAGGGCCCTTTCTTGTCTTCTTCCCAGCCTGTGCAGCCATGGCAGGGACAAGCCCTGACACCCCAAAGAAACGGGTCTCCCAGTGCCGGCCCTTTCCGGCCCTTCTTTTTGGCTTTTAGAGGGAATGAAAGGCACAGAGTGGCCACTGGGCTCCCAGCTGCCCTGCAGCAGAGGGAACCCCAGGCGTGTGCAGGAGGCTGCAGGGAGGAGCGCGCTGTGCTGGCTTGCCCCGTGTCCAGGGCAGGGAGGGCAGCTGCTGGGCTTGTTAACCCCACGCTGCAGACATGGTGCAGGGCGAGCAGGGAAACCTTTCCCTATTTCCACTGGGACTGAAGGTGGGAGTGAGCTGAACCAATCAAGGACACGGCTCAGCACCCTGCTCTGGTGTTCCTGGTTCCTCTTGCACTGACCCAGTTCCTTCCCTGCTTCTGGCAGGCCTCCTTTTGTGGGGGGACAGGATGGGGCAGGAGGGATGGACCCTACACCCTGAGCTCAGGCTGTACTGGCACCCACAGGGTGCTGCTGGTGTCAGCTGGAGGTGAGCAGGGGTGAGGAGCAACCGTTTTAGGATCCTGTTGTGTCAACTTCTCCCTCCAGCCATGCTGGGGACACGGGAGCCACCCCATCCCCACCTGCCGGCCGCACACGTCAGGCAGGTGCAGTGAGAAGCCCCTGGGGGGTAAGTGGGGAGCCCGAAGTGAGTCTGAGCCCCGCACCAGGGAGGCGAGTGCGGGAGGCTGGATGCAGCTGTAGCTTAAGAGCAACGTCGGTAAAGGTTGGGAACAGGCTGTGCAGAACCACGGCTCTGCTCCCTGCTGGAGGCCGTAAACTGGAGCTGGAGGAGTGGCTCTGAGCAGTGGCAGGGACAGCACGCGGCTCCCCCCCGGCCCCAGCGCTGCCGCGTGGGGCTGGGCGCGCTCCAGCATCGCCTGCGCCGCTGCTCTGCAGGCCCCTTCGCGCCGTGCCTCGCTCCGTGCTGGCGTCAGTCCCCAAAGAGGGGGGATTTGTAACCAGCCCCTCTCCTGTAACCGTTAGTTTGGTGCCACAGCACTGAAGCCCAGAGGGAATGTCGTGCTTGGGGCAGAGCTCCTCCTCGCTGGCCCCTGCGGGCGGGAGGACGCTGGGCGCAGGAGCAACGTGGGAGGAAGCTTCCCCCAGAAAGTCCCCCCAGCTGCGGCCGGCGCTGCCTGGCAAGGCCGCCTCACGCCAGAGCAGCCTCGTGGTATGGATGCTTCTGCTGCTCTGCCCCCGCACCGCTCCCTGCAGCGCTGGCCGTGGAGGCAGAAGAGCCGGGGGGGGACGGACACAGCCCTTCTCCAGCCCCCGCGCTCGCCTGCCTCTGCCGGCCATTACCTGCTCTTGTCGGCGGGCGAGCGGCCGTAGAGTCGGGCGGCCTTGCGGCAGATGAGCCCGAACCAGTAGAGCTGCGGGGCGAGGAGGGAGGCGTTGGCGATGTTGCAGTGCAGGGGGATGCGGAAAGGCACCAGGTACAGGGGGATCCCCGCCTGCCTGGCGTAGGCCGCGTACATGAAGGGGAAGAGGAGAATGCGGCAGAGGAAGAAAGTCACCAGGATGAGGATCCCGTTCACCTTGTGCAGGAGCGTGTCCTGCATCTTCAGCTGGGGAAGGAAGAAGGCGCGCGCAGGTGAGGGCTGTGCTCAGAGCATGGAGACGCAGCAGCAGCAGGAGCCGGTGCTGCCCCGCAGCCCTACAGGCCAGGAGCTGGGCGAGGGGGGAGTGGAAGGGGCTCCAAACGCAGCCCCCTGCACCCCGGTGCTGCGGGAAGGAGCAGGGGAGGAGCAGCCAGTGGCTGTGGATGGGGAGGAGCGCTTTGGAGGGAACAGGAAGGTGAGGTGGAAGGGGATGGGATGCTGCTGCGTGAGGGAGAGGGGCACTGCGGGGTGGGGAAGGGCTGCGAACCCCTTCGTGGGCAGCGGGGGCCCATCCACCCGGTGAGCCCGGCCCCGAGGCGGCTGCGATGAGCCCCGGCCCCCCCCTCGCGTACCTGCATGAGGATTTTGCCCAGCGATACAAAAGGAGTGCTCAGCTCTGCCGTGAAGATGCAGCCCACGAAGAAATCCCCCAGCTCTCCCCTGAAGTGCTGCAAATAAAGACAGCAGTGAGCGCGGGGCCCTCCCCGCCGTGGCGTGTCCTGCGCTCAGGACCCTGCTGGTTTCAGGAGAGGTGGGTGAGAGCTAACTCTGAGCATCTCCCTGGGCTCAGGGCTCCTGCCAGGCAGCGATGCTTTGCCAGACACAGCCTTGGCTGCACGGGCGCTGAATGTGATGCCAGCCAAGTAACCCTGTGAGCGGAGACCCTCTGCAGGTCGGTCTGAGATGGGAGAAAAGCACTGCGCAAGAGCAAGGAGGCACCCTCCTCCACGGGAAGCTTTGAGGGCGCAAGGAGGACGCTGCCCTGTCTGGGGGCAAGGGGCAGGACGCGGTGACACCCGGCTGTGCTTCATGCCCCGTGCTCCAGGGCAGGGACATCTGGGGAGAGGAGGCAAGGAGCAGCAACAGGCAGTGACACAGGGAACGAGGCTCGTTGGGCAAGGGAAGGACCGGCTGTGATGCAACCATCCGCGGTGACACCCAGGGACACCCCCGCGGGGCTGCATTCGCAGCCCTTACCTGGGCGACGGGGGTGAGCACGATGAGGATGAAGAGGTGGTGGGTCACCATGAGCCGCTCCCGCAGCAGGAAGCTCCGCACGCTGGCCAGCGAGTGCTTCTTCTCCGCTACGCCCTTCTCCAGGCTCTTGTGCCAGTGGCAGAGGTACATGACGTAGATGTCGTAGGTCATGTAGGGAACGAGGACCCAGATGTACTCCACGGCCAGCCAGTGCCTGGGGAGGGAGCGGCACACGGAGGTGTGGCGGTGGAGGAGACCCGCGCCTGCCGCTGCGGCGAGGGGGAGTCGAGGCAGAGCACGCCCCGACGGCACCCCGGGGCCCATCTGCCAGTAAGTACGGGGGTTGTGTTCCTGCACCCGTGCTACTTGGAGTGAAGGGGGAGCGACAGGTAATTCCCGGAGGCAGCAGGTGAGCGGTGCTCTAAAAGCGACGTGTTTATCCAGGCGGTGGCTTTAGGCTTCTGGTAGGGCCACGCCATCAGCCTTGCATCAGGCAGGAAAGCCACAGGGACGAGTGACAGAGATCCCCATCTCCCGAGGAACCGGGGGGCTCAGGGACCCGGTGCTGCTCAGGGTCTGGCCTGCAGGACCGCAGCCATTCCCTGCAGAATTTGGGGGCCCAGCACCCCCTTCCCCAAGGACGCTTCCTCGGCACTGCCCCGGTCGCGGCTCGCCGTGCCAGGCGCCGCAGGGCCGAGCACAAATACACGGCGATTAGCCCGGCAGGCACGTGTGTGCCAGGGCTGGAGAGCTGCGCAGGGCAGGTGCATGGCACCTCCCCACATCAAGGGCTCGTCTGCCAGCCCTGCAGCACGCGGTGCCCCCCCGGGACATCCGGAATCAACACCTGGTGGGAATAAAACGCTGAGACTGGGTGCCTTCTGCCTGCCGTTCCTGTCGGCTGCCCAGCCCGGGTTAGCGTCCGAACGCAGCTGGAGACCTCAGAGTTAACTGGAGACGCCTGGCCCGGACTCGGGAGAGTGAAGTGCAAGATGTTTAATATAGGCAATAAATCCCTGTGAGACGTTTGTCTGTTGGGAAATAATTGCACGCAGATGCCTGTTCCCAAACTATGTCGGAATCCCGGTTGCACAACCCGGCTGCAGTAACCCCTGCTCGGCACGGGGACCGGGCTCCTCGAAAAGCACCGAGCGGAGCTGCAGGGGCAGGGAAACCACCACCGGCAGGGAATCCGCTGCTGCTCACGGAAACATAGCTCGGGGCCTGAATAAATCCGCTCTTGCTCTCCTGCTGCCTCAGGAACACACACAGGAATTATTTCTTACTTCAGACGGGAAGATATCCAAAATGTGGGGATATCCCGGGGAGGGGGATGGACCAGCCCTTGTTGGTACAACTCGCCCAGGGCTTCGGAGGGCAATTACAGCGCCAGCAGTACAATGCTTGTCTGCCTGTGTAAATAAATTGGCAGGTTTTATTGCAGCCCTTGTGGTGCTTCCTGGCTCTGTCTTGCTGTCTTTCTCCGAGACCTTCCCCGCCGAGCGCTGTGCTGCGGTTCCCCCAGATACGGGGAAAATTTGGGGCTCTGGCCATGTCTTTGCTCAGAGCCGCGGGGGCTGCTGGCAGCAGCCGCCTTCCTCGCCGCGGGGCCGGGATTGTTCCCCTGACCACACGGCGGGTTTTAGAGGGTCGAGGTCTAGCTCATCGGGACCCTGCTGCAGTGAGGTGAGACCTTTTGTACCCGTGTGCCTGAGGCACTGCAGTGACCCCGGGGCCGCTTCGATGCTCTGCAGGCACAAGGATGCTCAGGCGCGTACCTGGCGGCCGGGCTCCGTGCAGGTGCCCTCACCGCCAACCTTTGTGCCGATTTACACCGCGAAGAGCCAAAATCCGACACAGGGCTCACCCCTGCCTCGGCACGGCTACGTTCTCCCTGCCTCCGTTTTCTCTGCTGCTCTCAGCCCTGGCTTCAAGCCTCTTGCCCTGGGTGGCTCTGCCCGGAGCTCCTCATGGGGCGGCCGCCCCGTAAACCCCACAAGGGCCACGACAGCTCCCCGAGCAACGCCGGCCGCCCTCCCGGGATTTCTGCTCCGGGGTCCGTTGGGCTGCCCCTCTCCAGCCACCCCCGGCTGGCTGCGGGCTCGCAATAACGGGGACCCCCCCCGTGCCCCCCCCGCCCCGTTACCTGTCTCGCACCACATCCCCGCAGCTAAGCACCACCGTGAGCCCCGACACCGTCGCCATCGTGGCTTGGACCGTCGACACCAGCCTGCAAGCGGCAGAGAGGAGGCGGCTCAGAGCCGGGCCCCGATCGGATCGCACCGAGTTGGGCACCGGCGGCGCCGCCGCACCGGGGCTCGGCCCCCCCCCCCCCTCCCCACCCAGCCCCGTACCTGCCGCTGAGCAGGACGCGCTCCCGGAGGCTCCATGCCGGGGCCGCCCAGCGCAGCGCCCGGGTGCAGAGGGCGAAGAGCCCCGGGAAGAAGGCGGAGGCGAGGGCGAGCGTCCGCCACATGGGGCCCGCGCCGCCACCGCCCGCCGCCACCGCCCGCCGCCGGGGCGCGCCGCGAGGCCCCGCCCCCCGCCCCGCCCCCTCCGTTAAGCCCCGCCCCCTCCGTTAAGCCCCGCCCTCCCCTCGGTCCTCCTGGTTCCCGGCATGCCGCGCGGCCCGGAAGCGGCGGGCCGCTATGGAGGAGGACGAGCCCGAGCTGGCGGCGGGGCTGGAGGCGGCGCTGGAGCTGGCGCCCGCCGTGCAGGCCGCGATCGAGCAGGTGGGGGGGGGACCGGGACGGGGCTGAGGGGGCCGGGAGGGGCCTGGGAGCAGCGCCCGGCGCGGTTCGTGCGGCTGCCTGCGCGTTGAGAGGCGGCTCCTGACCGGCTCGGGTCGCCCCTCCCCAGGCTTCTGGGAGCCGCTGCGGCCTCCAGGCTCCTTCAGGCCCTGCGGCGGCGGTCTGCTGGGTCGCGCTGTGCCCGCAGGAGGGGCCGGCTCGGACACACGGGGCCGCGCGGGGTCGTGGCGGGGCAGGAGGGGGCTGTGACGCCGCGGTGGGGCGGGTGGCACCGCGGCTCTGTGCTCCCCTCGGCAGCAGCGTGTGACAGCTCCCGGCAATTCACTTTCTCATCCCGTGCCTTAGTTTTTCTGGCTCCAGCAGGTGATGGTGGAGCTGGGCAGGTGCCTGTGAAACTCTGCCCCTAGGTGAAGGCTGCTGAAGAGGCCTGTTCCTGGGCGAAGGTGTTCTCATTTAAACACTGACACAAGCACTGCTTTTACTGTGGGAAAGGTGCAGGAAGGTGAATGGTGCGCGTGCCCGGTTAAAACAGGGTTTTCTGAGGGCGTTGTGGCCGGGGTGACGTGCGGAGGTGGTGCTGCAGCGTGATGGGGAGCGCTGCCGTGCTCGCTTGGCGTGGTTTTGACCGCAGAGAGCGAGCTGATGGCTGTATGAATATGAAATAAATATGGCACCAGAGAAGGGAACGCAGCGTGTTTCAGTCTGTGGAGACAAAAAGCAAAGCTTGCCAGCTGTACTTGCATCGTTTGAGCTACTTCTGAAGACAGATCTGTCTGCACCACACCTGCTCTCTTCCCTTTCCTGGGGGTAGGAAGAATCATCCAGCCAATTCTGTTTCTTTCCCTCTCTTTCATGTGCGAGTGGCAAACCCCAAGTCTCCAGAGAACTTGTACAACCATTTCTTAATTCATCGTGTTTAGTATTATGCGGCTGTGAAAAGCAAATCCTTTGCCTCACACCACGGGGCCTCGCAAAGCCCAAGCGAAGATAAGGGCAAGGCCTCAGCAGGGGTCATCATTTCCAGGCAACTGCAAAGCTCTGAATGGTTTGGGATGCATAATTAATGGCTCGCGTGTCTCGGGAATGACTTGTACAGGGCTGATTGTGCTTGGCCTGCATGTGGAAGCACGCGCGTATGGTGTCTGTGTTTACCCAGGCTGATATGCCCAGGAATTTTGGTAGGTCGGAGATCTCTGGAGATCTCACTCCTGGGGAGAGGTCTGACTGCCGTTTGTGCAGGCTTGTTAGGACGGTGCTGAACACAACCTGAAGTGGGTGCGGAAGTAATTGGAAGTAGCAGGTATTACGTGAAGTTACAGAAATTAAAGTCGATTGTATTTTTTGTATTTTATGTTACTGATTGTATCTTTTCCTTCCCTCTTCTCAGGTGTTTCCCAGCCAAGATCCCCTGGACAGAGCAGATTTCAACGCTGTGGAGTACATTAACACCCTCTTTCCCACTGAGCAAGTAAGTAGTGCTCACAGTAAATCCCTCTCCTTGGTGCAAGGAGTAACCTGATAGTAAACGACTGAAGGCGTGTTTAAGCCTGTAAAGCCTTTTCTTCCAAACAATAGCATATGTAGTAATGCTGTGACAATAATCACTTCTTAAATCTTCATCTAATGAGGTTTGCTCGTTACGCATCTTCTTTGTACCCAAAGTGCTTGCTGGAGTCAAAGTTCTTTGATCTGTGGACGTAAATTAGCTTTATACACAGAGGTTTGTGTAGCAGCACACCTCATAACTGTGCTGTGTGTTAATCATTAGTGAATCCTCAAGGGGTTTAACCGCATGAGGCAGGTGTTGTGTGTGAAATGTCACTGAAGAGTCATCTGTGTGTGTGTAACCCATTGTTTCTTTTGAGATGTAAAGAAGGAGATTGCTGTGGGGTCATTATCCATACCCCAGATCAGCCCCAGGGCAGTTTTGGACTAAGCTATTTCAAAAAAGTGTTTCTGCAGCTGAGGACTGGGTTGTGAGGCAGCTCTGTCGCAGGTTTTACCATGTTTAAGACCCTCTGCAGCACCGGCTTTTTGGCCTTCAGGTGCCTCTCTTGAGTTTGCTGGGGGTGCTGGCTTGTCCTTTCTCCTTTTTGCTGGTGGAAAGGCATTCTCCTCCCTCAAAACCCCCACTACGGCTCCACAGCAGCCAGGCCTCCTCCAGCCGTGTGCTGGGTGCCTGGGCTCTGCGGGAGGGTCCTGGCCAGGGAAGGTGAGAGCTCTGCACTGCACTGCCCGCTGGAGGTCACTGTCACCACGGCATTTTGGGGCCGTTCCTGCTGACTGCAGGCTCCCGGCAGCACCGAAAGAGAATTGCAGGGAGCAACCTGCTTGCCTTGGGCTGAGAGGGACCTGCAGGGCTGGACTGCTCTGCCTTCTGCTGCTGTTATGTGACCTGAAGAGCCTCTGAGTTGCTCTGTGTTTGTTTCTCCACCTGTAAAACAAAGTCATGCTCTCCTTTTCGTAAAGTAAGATACATGAGTGTTAATTATCACAGCTGGTATGTATCAAAGTAAAGAGGGAAAACCTGTTAACTTTCCTTTGTGTTTTTCATGTTGTAGTCTTTGGCAAACATCGATGAAGTCGTGAACAAAATCAGATTGAAAATAAGGTAAATGTTTCTCCCTTTCCTTGCACCTCTGATGGGCGGTAGTCTGGTTGTTACCAAGGCTTCATAAGCACAGCCTGTGCTGTGGCTAATTGGAGCTTTTAATTTGCTTAAAAGACAAGGACAGGATCAACCTGAAGCCTAATAAAGTTGGAAAGAGTCAAAAATGTATCACTAATTAGAGGGTTTTTTTTATATCCTGCCCCTATGGTGTAATATCTGCCTTTCAGGTTATTTTATGGTGGATTGCAACGAACTAGGAATCAATGAGTACCAAATTTTAGTACAATTTGAAGGCAGAGAGAACAAACTACCCAGAATATTTGCTTGCTGAGAATTTGTTTTGTTGGTGAGGTCAAAGTAGCAATTGTAAAAACTGTCATTTTATGTTTTTATTGTTGTTATTCTTACTGTAAATGTAAAATAAAAATAACTCTGTAGGAGAAAACCTAAGTTTCTCCACAGTCTGGCACCAGCAGCCTGAAAAGATTGAGACAGCACTTTAATATATGAAAAGTGGAAATGAAAACCGACAAGGGAGAATGTGTGATATTGCTCAAGGGAAGAGAAATGCAAGGAGCCCCAATTAGATTATGTATATTTTTTATTTTTGCAACAGGAGCTTTAAATTGTGTAAGATATTGCCCTACAGAGAGAGGGAGAAAGAAGTATGAGTTCAGCATTGGTAGCACCAGCTTTTGGATTTTAAATTAGTTTTGTAGCTCTCAAAGGTTCCCAGAAATTATTTTGGTCGGGCATATAGAAAATGGATTTGACATTATAAATTGTTTTCTGCAGGAGGTTGGATGACAACATTCGAACTGTAGTGAGGGGACAGACGAACGTGGGACAGGATGGCAGGCAGGTACGTGTATCTCCTCTCGAGCAAAGCCAGTGCTTCTCATCTTGTGCTGCTAAATCGAGGCTTGGCTCTGGCAGGCAGCAACCTGCTCTCATCGTTAGGGAGGTGTTTCTGCTTTTTTACACTAATGACTTCCCGAGCTGCTTTCTGAGCGGCTCTTCTGTCCTGCCTTCTGATCACCCTGCAAAGGGAAGTGAATGAGAAATCGATTATAAAAATCAAGAGCAAAACCGGGAGGCTTGCAGTAGCGCCTCTCTAAAGCTAATTATAAACTAACAGGATTAAACAGGTACAAACACATTTGCCATTGAGTAAGAATCAATAAGAGGCTATTTAGCCTTCTAACTAGGCTGTTTGCTGAAGTATCCTGAGTAGCTAGTGACTGAGCTTGATGACTGACTGCCAGTTCATCTTGTGTGCCTTATTCGGCCACCAGGTTTTCCATTTGTCTCTTGACAGACGTGTTTGCTCAGAGTGCAGTATTGAACAGCACGGCCATGGCTGCGGTGTTTGCGAACGCTGAGCTTGGTCCACGTGTTATCTGATTGCGAGGTATCATTTGGTGCGGCTGTACTTCCTCTGTCTGTCGATTGATCTTTTTTAATACCGGATTTAAGAAACGGTTGCTGGGTTGGGATAGTCGTTCCCTCCTCAGCAAGGCTTTTCCAGCAATTCCACTTCTTGCTGCGGTAGCAGTTGGCGCATATTTGCTCTTCTCTTGTGATAGCGCTGCCCCCGCTCTCACTTTTTCCCCCCCCCATAAAGTCTGTTGTGTTGAAAGAATAAGTTTTGGGCAAATGGGACGTGAAGCCCCTGCAGGAAGTGGTGAAAAGAGCTCTGCGTGGAGAACAGAAAGAGACCAGTACGAAAACGTACATCGCTGGCTGGCTTCCAACAGGCTGTGTGTGCAGCCTTGTGCTCCAAGGGATTTAGAGAGGTTACTTCATCGGAGAACACACAGAGACCGGGGCTTGGGGTGAAAAACGTTTCATTTCTAATCCTGCCTCTGCCACAGAGTCTGGCATCGAGTGAATTATTTACCTTATCTGCGCCTTTGTATTGTTCTCGGGCAGATGTGAGCTGCTTACCTAGATGGGAGTCTGCTCTCCTAGCAGAACCAGTTCGGTGGTTGCGTGGTTTCCCAAGTAATGCTGTTAAACTGGGGACACTCCTGGGACGTGGCTCACCTTGGAGTAGTGCTGCCCGCGGTCACTGCGGGGATGAGACAAGAAATCAAGGGGGCAGCAACTGCAGAGACTGAGGAGGGACTGGAAACTCCTCCAGCACTTGCGGAGTGTGGATATGATTGGTGGCGACAGGGAAAGCTGCTGCAGTTGTCGCCTCAAATAGGCTCAAAAGGCTACGAATTCAGAGAAGGCTTTAAAAAAATAAATAAATCAAGTAGAGCTGTGGGTGCAACTTGCCCAAAGTGCCTCAGGACTCACAGGTCCGAAGGGTGCACCGGGTGAGAGACAAACAAAAGAAGCAGTGCCACAGTCAGCGGTGCTTGCAGGGTGACGAAAGCCTCCCTGTGCTATGGAGGTGCAGCGAGTGTTGTTTAGAGCTTTGCCTTACATCTGTGCTTTTTACTCTTTAATCCCTTTGAAGTCCCCAAAGCGTGCTGAGACAGACTTGGACAGTATCCTGCTGTGAAGACTCGAGAGGCAAATCTTCCGTGCAGCCCTTCGTTTAGCTTGGTCATAAAAGAACCAATTAAATTTCTGTCCAAGTTAAAAAAAAAAAAAAAAAAAAAAAACAACAACAACACTTCAAACGTGAATGTGTTCGTGGTGTGTCTGTTGAGCAGGATGTTAAATTTTTATAGAGCAAGAGGCCTGTCTTCTCCCAGTCAGGGCAGAGGTTTTGTTTTACAATACATGGTAAGAAAGTCTGAATAGAGCTGAAAGCAAGGTGCCCTTAAGACAAGACAGTGCTCTGCTAGGAAGGAGGTCAGTGCTGTCTGAAGTTTTTTTTTCCTTTTTGTCTCTTCTGGTAGTAGTTTGTAGTTTGAAAGGTCTTACAGTAACGTTAGGTTCTCTCTTCTACAGATCTCATTCAATTTGTAGGAAATTGTAATCTTCACGATTTTAATATTTCCTGTGAAATTGGCACGGAGCGTACACATAGGTGCATAGTGTCATCATCCTGTGAGCGTCTCCTTAGGAAGCCCAGGGTGAAGATCATTATTGCAATTTATGATATTTACCACACCCTTAATTAATAAAGAAATGGGTGGCAACCAGCTTTTGCAGTAGGTTGGAAATAAAGCTTAGAAGCAGCCCCAGCAAGAAGTTTAATCCATCTTTCCCTTTATAATGGCTTGTTACCACGAGATGTCCGTAGTCCATAGGATGCAGGACTTGCAACAACCTAGCTTTTGAAAAACCCATTCCTGGCTTTTGACGTATTTCCATCCATTGACACATTGAAACCCAAGGATGGTGCAATCCATCCTTTCCCTGAAAGCGTGCGCTGTAAATAAAAGTGCCTGTGAACTCTGATGTTACAGCTGCTTGGATTTCAGTGGCAGCTCAGGGTCCTGTGCATTTACTGTAAGCTTGGATCTGGGAGGTGTTTTGCAAATACCTCTTCAGTTGTGTTCTCTTTGAACCCCACGTGGTGCAAACCGTAACCAGGATCTGCCAGGGTTGCCCGACCGCGTGATATCGGAGCTAAAGGAGCTGCTTTTGTCTGGAGAGTAAGTAGCATGGTTTTTATAAACATCCTCTCAATCCCTGACTTCCTTCCCAAGGAAACACAAACCTCAGCTCCAGTGGTAGAACAACAGAAATGTTCCTGTGCGAGCCAAAGCAAGCCAGGAGGGGGTTCCCTGCCGAGTCCTTCTCTCCGTTTTCCACAGTAGCTGCGCCCCGCTGGTGCTGGGTGCGTGGGGGCAGCCAGAGCTGCGCACACCAGCAGTTGCCGTCCCTGCTGTCCTCGCAGAGCGCGCGCCGTGGGTGGAGAAGCTGATTCAGGGAGCTCAGCCTTGGCTTTTCCATCTCCTGGCAGCTTTAGCTGCCAAACGGGGGATTGGGAATCTCGTGTAGGCTGTTGCTTCAAGCGCTGCCCAAATCGCTGGGGCCAGGGAGCTGTTACTGACTAATCTTTATTTTTATAGCGTATTTGGAAACCATTGATACCCAGCAGGTTCCTAGAAGGCAAACCGAGGCTGCGTAGCCCGTGACAACTTGGTTTCTCTTTGGGTATGGGGTCATTTACCAAAGCAGCTGCTGGCAAAGCGCCTTCCCCTTGTGCTGAGGAGCAAGAACTTTACTCAGCCCTGCTGAGAGCTGCACCTTCGTGGCTGTCCAGGAGGGGGGAGCCCAGGCTCGTTTTTGAGGCAGGGCAGTGCTCTGCTGGTGAGGTGCCTGAATAGTGCTGCGTGTTGTTCTCCCAGCTGGAGCAGTTGAAATCCCCGTCAGGCACAGTGGTGAATATCTCGTATGCGGCTATGGAAATGTGCTCTGTGAAGAAAAGGAGACCTCAGGGTTAGCGAGTTCAACACGTTAATTGCAGATCCAGCCACTGATACTGTCTGTGATTGAGGCTTCTGGCTGATAGCGTGGTGGTTGTAACGCCGGGGACGACGTCTGTGCTCCGTCTGCGTGCTGAGATGAGTGAGCAGGCCTGCGAGGTGAACCGTAGGTGTGTGAAGGATGCGGCGTTTGTCATCAGTCATTAACCTTTAAGCAGTTGCCTAAACATCTCGATCACATACACACGTTCGTAGCAAGTAGTACCTAGCTCTCTGAAAAAGCAAGTTCTAAACCTAAAACTAAAGTAATCAAATGTGGCCCCAAAAGAGTTACTGAAGCGGCTCTGCAGACAAGAATGCTCTCTCCTCTCCACGGAGCGTAATGTTTCTCAGTTCAAAGCATCTGCCTTTTTGAAATTTTGCCCTAGAATTTCCTCCAAATGCGAGAGCCTTAAAATAGTCTGGCTCATTTGGCTTCCCCTTCCTGGTGCGGTATTTCAGTAGAGCCTGCAGACAATGCCGTGAACTTCAGAAATTATCTCACTAATGATCCTTTTATGGGAGGAAACAACAGCCGTGGGTGGAACATTCCTCCGCAGGGTGTAACAAAATTTTCCTTGGGAGTCCCAGACTTGGGCTATTTCTGCTGCCTTGGGAGAGGCTGGGAATGCAGGAGCTGCCGTAGTTCTGGTGTAACAATACGTGGCTCGAGCTGTGCCTGCGCTTTCTGGGGAGCCAGCTCTGTCCCATTTTTTTTCTTGTAAGGTTTTTCTCAGATTTGCTGCTGGACTGGAGTCTGGGCTGACCTTGCTAGGAGCTCCAGTCCAGTTGTGGTATAATTTCCTCTTCGCCCCAGGGTGTAGTATAAAAAGTTCCCATAGATTTTTCCACTGAACGTGTAACGCGCTCGGTGCGTTTCTATTTGTCACTCTTTTTAGTTGTGTTTATTGCTGAACCTTCTGCATGGACTGGCTGTAATTTTTTTGACAGCAGCTGACATGCCTTTACTGCTTGTTTGGCTGAAGCTGCTTCACCTATCCTGCTCTTGTCCTTGTATAAGGCAGCCTCTGCATTTTCAGTCTGGTTTAACCCTTAACAGTGTCAAACAGGGCACAGGGGCTTGCGTCAATAAAGGTGAGGCAGCTTTGCGTGAAGTCTGTTTTGGTAGGAACTTAGACCTCAAGGGGCTTTCCAAGCTCCCCAGTGGTTTTGTGGCTTCGTAGTTTGACTCTTAAAACAAACAAAACCTCTTTGTCTGTGGCCCATCTTTCCCTTCCTGCCCCGTGCGCGTACACACGCACAAAGTAAATAACTGAATTTCAATGGGTAAAGGCTGTTTTAAACAAAAGCCTTGCTCATGGAACAGAATAATTCAGTTGGAAGGAGCCTTTGAAGATGTAGTCCAACTGCCTGACCTCTGCAGGGCTAACCAAAAGTTAAAGCCTATTAATGAGGGCTGTGTCCAAACGCCTCCTAGCACTCAGTGTGTCCTGGTGCGGCTCGGTCGGTGCTAGACCAGAGTTAAGTGTTAACTCAAAGAGGAAAGGGGATGTGCTCTGGGCTGGGAAAAGCCGTGCGTGTTTCTCATGGCTGGAGATACGAGCTGATAACTGGGATTGCTTTGTTTGGCTCTTGCTTCCTTGCTTTGCTCCATGAGAACAGTAATATGTTGTTTTTTTCTTAACTACAGCAGTGCAAAAAAGGAGTGGCAGCTGCTGTGGTTAAAGAATACAAATATATTCTTGTTGCCCAGCCTGAACCCGGCGCAGCAGTAGACAGCTTAATTAGCCATCCCGGGCTGGGTAACCATTGCTGTCCTTTCTCATCGCGTGTAAAAATAAACACGGCTCAGCTCTGCAGCTGCGGTGAGTCCCAGGCAGCCTTCCCTGCCCGCGTGCTGCAGCGTCTGGCGGTCGTTAAGGCTGTGGAAGGAGGGGAAGGATGTGTCTGGCATAGAAAAATGCCCACAGGTTATTGGGTTTTACAAGGTCGTAGCGGGAATTCAGTAAAATGTGGCTGTTGTTTTTCATAGCGATCAGGAAACGTGTTGCAGAACCAATATAGGGAGGAGAAGAGATGAAGACGGGAGGAAAAGAAACGAAGATGGACGGCGAGCAGAAAAAGTGATGTGCAGGCGCTGCAAGTGGCAGAGAGCAGCAGCAGGGAGCGTGGCCCTCCCCTGCTGGTGGTGTCAGCCTGGCTGCCGGGTGCCCGTTTAGCTGGCACGTCCTCAGCTGCGGGGCAGCCGGCGGGTGGTGTCTCTGGAGTCAGAGCTTGTCCTCCCCTGCTCCGAGTGCTGGCTTGCAGGCAGCAGCAGCCTGGCAGGCAGAGAGCTGATTTTGTGCAGCGTTTGCATAAACACGCCGATTAAACAGCGCCGTTGCTTCAGCTTCCCTTCCGACCTCCACCTGTTTGTGTAGAGGTGGCTTTTTGGGCTACAGGTTGTGTTTGGCTCTCAGCTAAGGTAGCCAATGCTTTCTGATCTCCTGCCGTAGGTACTTTGATTTCATTTCTGCATTTATTTAAATAAGTGCTCTCTTCCAGGCGTCAAAGTGCACGCTGCTTCCTTGGCTGCAGGTTTGGTTCGTGGCTGGCACTGCTGTGCTGCTGCTGCGCCTCGATGAGGTGCCTGGGCTCTGCTGGGGTTGTTTGTGTCAGCATTGAGAGCAGACGAGGAAAATCACCTTGAGAGCTCAATAACTAATTAAACCTATGTCTAAAAAATACTTGGGGGCATTTCTGTGTCACCACCCCTGATGTTGTAGGCACCGACTCTGGCCTATTGTCTCCCGCAGGGCTAAGCCGTATTGTTTGCTTTTTATTGAACGGTTCAGGGTTCTGAAATACAAACAAGCAAATGTTAGATTTCACTGTTTTAAGGTGATGAATGGATGAGGGTTAAATACTGTGTCTGAGGCTATGTAATTTTATAGATTAAAAAAAAAAAAGTCGTGCCGCAGATTCTGTAAGGCTCCAGCCCGCTGACTGAAGTCCCAATATTCTTTTGTAACCCGAGAATAATAAACAGAAATTGAGCTGCCAAAATAAATCAAATGTGATATTCATTTAGAGTCACTTCCCTAGTGAATTATGACAGCTGGACAATGTCCTTCCCATCTAGGAGACACGGCGAGCTCTTTCTAGCCCAGAACATATTTATTGAAAAGGGTTTCAGGTGAATGGCACGCCAGGAAGAAATAGTGCTGTTTATTATTCTTTTGGCTACCGGCCATTAAAACTGGCATCTGCAACTGCCCGAAGAGGTCAGGCGTAACTTCTGCCATCTGCTGCAGAGCTTGGTTCGAGGCGGGTCTGAGTGTGACCTTGCCTCGTGCTTCTGGGTCAAGAGGTAACGAATGCGCCGTGTCGTCCTGCCGCCCGAGGCTGGGGAGCAGGTCACGTTTTGGGCTGGTAAGAGATGTTTTATTCCTGATGGTGTTAAAGGCAGGTTGCAAAGGGAGCCTGGGCTGTTCCACAGCCAGCGCTGCTTGGTTTTGGGTGCCAGCAAAGCGAGAAGCCCAGCCTGAAAATAGAAATCCCGATAACAGGCAGGAGATTGTCTTACTATGGAATTTTTTTCCTCCTCCCCTTTTTTTGTTGTCTCCTGTTTTTGGTGAGTGGCAGTGTTTGGTCCAGCTGTGCTGCTTCCGTGCCTGTGGCAGGTGAGCTGTCAGCATTTCCATTCCGAAATCCCAATTTGTAGGGTTCGGGATGCAGTCATCCATTTCCCCATCTAGATCTGGCCTCCTCAGGTCCAAACCTGGATATGAATTCACCTTGCGAAGTCTGAGCAGCACCAGCTCGACGGGTTGCTGAACTTGGCTGCAGGATGTAAAACCTGTGCTGCTGCGACAGGTAAAATTACTCACCTGCGTGAGAGAGACCAATAAAACTGCTGTCAGTTACAGCACACCACTACCTTTCTTCATCGTGCAGGACTGGGCGATGCCATACACCTGACAGCTGAAAAGGGCGCTGGCTTAACGCAGGAGCGAGCTTCAGGAGCTGGGCTGCAAGGTTTCAACCAGCACTACGTGGGACATCGCCTCCTGCTTCACGTCTGCTGCCTGCCAGTGTCTGTGCAGCTACTCAGAGCACGGATTTTGATTCCTGAGTATGATCTGGAGGGTTAAGTGAAGGGACAAGAGTAGCAATTTTAAGCTTGGTGCAGTATTGGACATAATCTGCTTTGATTTAAAGCCTCCTGTGCAGCCGTAGAGGTTAGGACTAGAGCTGATGACAGAAAACTACATTCTTTAGCGGCAATTGTGGTGGTTACATAGCATTTGATGAATCCTAGGGTGGAAATTTGCTAAAATCAAAACCAAGGGTGATGAGCGTCTCAGGTTTGTCTGCTCAGGGGAATTATCTGGGTATCCGTGGTGTGTTGTCACAGTGCTCTAATGGACAAACCCTCTTGGCTCTAGCTGCAGCAGTTTATCCACCGCTGTAAAACTTAAGAGCTTTCTCTAAAATGAAATCAGACTGAGAATAAAAGTGTATTTCTAGCCTTTCTCGGTCTGGAGGGACTCATTTGTGCGGGATTTTTAGTGGCAGAAATGGTTAGGCTGGTCACAGTATGCAAGGGTTTCTTTGAAATCTGCAGCTGAGGCTCCTTTGAGAATCAGGGATGGGAACTTATTTTTAGTCATGGTCCAGATTTTCATTGATCTGGGCTGTAAGTGTGGCAGCAAATGAAAGAAGCATTAACACACTGTATTCAAGAGCGGGGACCGATCCAGGAGCGTTAAATTCTCAGCATCCTGACCACAGCCCAATTTGTAGCATTAAAAATACATTTGGATGCTGTGAATTTGGCAGATGTGTCAAGCGTCTATAAAATACTTAGTAGAGGGCAGCTTTCTGATGTGAGTAACGACATCCAGTTGAAATATATATTGGCTAGAAGGAAATAAAACTAGCACGTTTCTAGAACAACACCAGGGAGCATATGGAACCTATCAAGGTATTTTAAAACCCTTGCTGGGGACAGAACAGTGTTGGTTCAGATCGTCCCAAAGCTCAGAGTTTCCTAAGCAAGCAAACTGCCTCTGAAAATTTTGCTCTTTCCCCAAATAAATTATGTTTTGTAGTAACACACTCTTTTAATTCCTCTGTTTGCATATTTTCTAGCACTTCAGTATTTGTTTACTTGCACAAGATTCCTGATGGGATGAACATTCAGAAATCAGCACACCCACCAAGGAGACGCCGCTGCTCGGCTGGAGGGATGCGGTGGCTCTGTAGCAGGGGGCAGGAGCTGTGCCTGGCGTGGGGAGGGGAGGAGAACGCTGTGTCCATTTGCAGCAGCTCTGGGGATTTGCAGAGGCTGTAACTCACTGAGTTTGGTTTTAGGCTCGAACAGTGTTGCTAATGCTGTTTTTGGTGGTGTGAACCTCGTACTGTAAGTCGTGGGAACGTTAACTTTCAAAGGACGCTTCACTTCGAAATGCTGAATTCTAAATTCGTGCCAGTATTGCTCCGTTAGGCTTGGTCTCATCCCGCTTCTCACTTGGCTTGTTTTATTTCCTCCTTTTGCTGGTTGGAAGATCAAGATAAAAAGGTGCCACAAGTGATGATGTGCAGACTGACCTTAGAGGTTGCTTGGGACGATGCCAAGGAAAGATATTTTTTAGGCTGTCTTTTTCTTCGTGATTCATGCTTTAACTGCTCCCTCTCCTTTCATACTGGTGTTCGATGGACTCCTTTCCTGTTGCATCTCAAGGTGAAGAGGGTTAAAGAGCTGCAGCTGATTCATGTGCTGTGCTTTTCCCTCCTGCTTTGGAGAAGATGATGAAGACCTGTGTAGCGCAAGGTCTGTCCAGCTTACCTGGGGGTGATGTGTGCTACAGAGTTGGGTTTTCCAAGTCCTGTGTGCATCTTCTCAGCATTCTGCATTAAATCACTTTTGTTAACGCAGGAGCCGGGAGAGTTTCCACTGTATAAACGCAGACTGGCTGGAAAATGGGGTTGCTTAAAATCCATCCAGTTCTTAAATTGGAAGACCCCTTTCCCCCTGCAAGAACTGGCTGAGGAGCCTGTTTGTAGGTGCTGGGGCTGTGCTGACCCACGCCTGGCTGGCAGGTGAGACACCCCGTGCCAGAGAAGGGGCAAGCGATGTGCAGCCAAGCCTGTTGCCTTGCATCGCACGCTCCGTCTTGCTCCATTGCCGGTCCTGCCCTCTTCCTAAATTCACTGGTTTCGGAGCAGCTGGGGTGCCCTGGGGATAAACAGCTCAGCAAAAGGCACTTGGGCATCAAAACCAATCGCTCCCCTCTCGGGCAGAGTCCTGCCAGAGTTGTGTTTCTCAGCTGGTGCCTGGTGTCCAGGGACCACAGAGGTTGCACGAAGTTTTAACAAATAATGCTGATGGGTTAATTGTAGCTTACAGGCTCGCTTGCTGATTAGAGTCATATGGTGTTCGTCCAGGGCATTGCGAGCTTAATTTTGACATCCGTGTATCATATAAGCATAACAGGTCATGTATCCGCTTTATTTATTAGTGGTCCTCAGCCCTTGAAATGAACTGCTCTTTTAGGGAAGGAAATACAATAACGTAGCTTTTGCAGGCCAGTTGGGAGTGCCGTAAATTTGCATGGATGGTGAGGAAACCAGTAAATAGTATTGCAAGGTGACCCCTGTGTCAGGCCACAACAGCCAGATCGGTGGGTGGTGTTCATCGTGTAAAGCAGCTGTGTCAGAGGAAGAGCAATGCCTTTTCTCTTGATACGCTTCTGGTTTTTAGAATTTCTGTCCACAATAAATCCTCTGTTAATAAAACAACAACAAAAGCAGTAAGAAAAGGCTTTTAAAATTCACGATTCGCTGTCTTAATGGGAGCAGTGTGAATTTACTGAAGGAAATGCGTTCTTAACCATATCTCAAGTGTGGTCTTTTTACGTGTCTGTAGTTTCCCATCTCCCGTTTTACAGGCGAAAGAGTAATCATTATGCACAGTAATAAATCTATTTATTATTCCTTGAACAATTAGACCTGCTTTCCTGCCTTAGATGTCAGTTTCATATTTCTTAATAATGAACACCATTTATCAAATGTGAGGTGATTTTGCGCTTTTCTTTCCCCTGTCTTCACAGTGACCAGGATGGTGAAGTTGTTTTTTTCCCCATTATTGGTTTTACTTATTTCTTTTCTTTATGTGCAATATTTTACTTTCGGATGCTGCACTTGGAATGTTACAGCCAAAAAGTTTTCATTGGTTTCCATAAAAAGAACCATAAAAAAGTTTAATTGTAGACTTTGTGCAACAAATAACACTTCGGATTTGTTCTGAGCTTTCCCTCGGATCTCTTTGGTAGCGCCCCTCTGACTAAAAATAAATAGATTTTTACACGATGCTACTTTGAACAAATCTTATTTGTGTTTGAAGAAAAATATTTTCATCTCTATTATGTAAATTACATTTAAAAAAACAAGCACATCAATGAATTAGTTTCTTCTATCTCAAATAAGGAATATGCATCTCTTTAGGAGAGTAGCCTTTGAACTAGTTGAAGATTTGTCTTAATGGCTAAGCAAATGTTTGGAAGCCGGTTTTAAGAAATGAAGGCAGTGTTTATGAGCAATTCTGGTTTACTCAGGTCTGTTAATGTTGCTGTTGAGTTCTGTGTTGGTTTTTTAACAGCTGTAGGAACATATACCCTTCTCTGAGAGATGCAGCATAGAACTTGGACAGAGGGGCGGCTGCTGTTCGTGTCTTTCCCCAAATTACAGCCAGGCCATTTTGCACAGCAGCAGGAGGCCTCACGTCTTTAACTCACCAGGCTGGAGCAGAGCACGTGTCGTCTCATGTTTTTCCCGAGACTCTAAGGAGGTAAAAGCAACAAGTGTCAGGACCGGGCGATGACACCAGTTCACCTTGTTTTGGCAGTTTTTGGCGTACAAGAACAAAATCCCACTCGAATTTGCTCGTTGCTCCAGGGGCAGCCTCGAGGAGGGGAGCAGGCCCGCTGCCCCCAGAGCGCAGGACAGCCAGCAGCAGGAACGTGGGCTTCAGGCAGAAACCAGTCTTCTGGAAAAAAAAAAGTCTCTGCTGTTTTTTTGTCACAGCATTATTAATAGTACGTTAGAAAAATAGATTGTGTGGTTTCTCTTTTGTTCGCTGTTGCTATGTGAACAGCTTTAAATCTTCGTTGGATCGGGACATTCTCTGAGGATAAATTATGGGCAGGAACTTTGGAAAAGGTCCCTTTTATCCAACTAGATGATGTTCTGTCTCATGAAGAAAACAGATAAGATAGTTTTTCCTTTGTGGATAGGGATTTTATTGTAAAAACCCTTCTGAAGACCTGAGATGGAAATCCTCACTCATGGTCTTGTTGACTCTGAAGTTGCTGAAGGCTGTCAAGAGCAAATGACTTCGAACCAAGTACTGACGCTTAAAGTAGCAGCTTGAGCACTGCTTTTCTTGGAGGGCAAGCTGGAGTTGCCGTGGAAGGATTGCAGAGGATGGTTGAAGGTCTTGGAGTTCAGCTGGCAGCCGTGCATGAGCAAGGAGAGCTGCGGCGTTGTCTGAGCCTGTATCTGGAAAAAAGAACCCTATGGGAGGGGAATGGTATTCGAGATGTGTTTAAGGAGTGTGTGGGTAGTTGGGAACTTGGCGTGGTCCTACAGAGTGCCAGCATCGCTCTGTCATGCTGCATTGCATGCAGGGCCTCCTCAGGCTCCTCGCCTTGCCTCCCCCGTTCAGATTGCTTGAGGTCCTGACTTGGACCTATTGCTGCACCTTGGCTTGAGGTGATCTAAAGATTGAATGATTTTTGTGAGGTTGCCTTGGCTTTGGCTATGAAGGAGGATAATTGGATAATGTCTCTTCTCAGGGAATCTTTTTTTGGGCTGGTTAAATCCCCACCTCTCCTGCTGGAAAATTCAGCAGCTCCGCTGAATTCCCTGGGATAAGAGAAATCCACATTTATTGTCAGTGTGGAATCAAAGGGAAACCTAGCAATTGGCATCTGTGAAGAATCGCAGACTGATTTATTCATTTTCCAAACCTATCCACATCTCAGGATGCGCAGGGTGGTTGCTGCATGCTTCGTGGCCCACCCGAGCGATGTGCTGCAGCCGTGCCCTGGGACTGGTGCAGGGCCTGTAGTTACGTACGAGGCAAGGGGCGTTCTTCAGGTCTTTGGTTTGGGTTTGACCCACGTGCCTTTAAACGGGGCAGAAAACTTTACTCTGAAAGGTGACTAGTCTGTGACTAGCCAAATGAGGAGGTAGGCGGTGGTGGTCACTTCTAATAGAGGTGTCCCTGTAGCACGTTTGTGTTCACTTCACTTCCCAAACATGCCGTCTGACAGCTGTGTGACGCTAATGGGTGAAGCGTTAACTTTCACATGATTCCGAAGATATTTCAGAAGAGACTTTTCCCCTCTGGAAAACGAATTATAAAACGTTTCCAACTCTTATACTTTTTATTATAACGCAGCTACGTTCCAGCAAAACCTCCTGGCAGATAGCTTGCTCCTACATTTCAGAATGAAGATGTGTTAAATTTATTTGCTGAAGGAGCTTGTAGCTAGCCCCGTAACCCTGGTCATGGGGCTGGATATAAAAAGAGGACTAGAATCCTACTTAACAGCAGGGAAACAAAGCGGGGCTGGAGCTGGAAATGTTATCAGGCCGGGAAGGCGAAAAGTGTTGAGTTACTTCAGAAGTCAGAGTTTGGGCATGTGATTTCAGACATGTGGCTTCGCTCACCGCATCCACGTGTGGTTCACGCTGCTCGTGTGAGGTCAGATGCGCCATGGCTGTATAAAGACAGCCAGATCCCCAAAGCAACCTGCAGTAAAACAGCACAAAAATGCGGGCCAAGTCCGTTTCCCTCGCTGGATCTCCGTAGGTCCTGCCGAACCTCTGTGCGTAGGACGGGCGCCTCCGCTCCTCGTGCCTGTGGGTGGCAGGCTGAACTGCCCACCCCAAAGCAATCTGCCAAATGAGCAGGGCGTTTCCCAACAGGATAATATCCTGCTAATTCAGCGAGGTTTTTAGGCAAGTACTCAGTGTTCTGTATGTGATGTGTATTTTTGATTTAGGATTGATGGAACATTGGGGTTTTGCGCGGAGGTTTCATTTCCCTACTCTAAATGCATATTAATCAGGAGTAACTACATATTTTTCTGCGCTTAGCGAATGGAAATTTATTGCGGTAACCTTAAACCTAGTGGTGTTCCAGGTCATGTCACAGAGGTGCTTTCACAGAACGTCTCAATCAGATTTTGCCAGAGCATTGTTGTAAAACAGATACTGAAGCACTGGTCCACCTGGGCTAAAATTCCACTGTGCACGTTGTTGTATGCTGGCTTTTGTTGTGCTGATGATATTTTCTTTGTAACAAAACTGCTCCCCTCCACTGACTGAGACCAGGCAACTGAATGTTTCTTAGAGGTGGAAACTGCTTGCAGGTTTTCTTTCCGCTCTGACCTTGTTTCTTTTTCAGGCCCTGGAAGAAGCTCAGAAAGCCATCCAGCAACTCTTTGGCAAAATTAAGGATATTAAAGACAAGGCTGAAAAATCAGAACAAATGGTGAGTGGCAGCTTCGTCTTAGCCTTTGAAGGGAAGGGGGGCACTGATTTTTGTCTTTGCTGCTGCCTGGTTTGTAATTTGCTGTCAGGCATGCATTGCATCTGTACCCTTGGCCTTGCATTAACATAGCTGTGGAGCTAAAACGGGGAGAGCCCTTTTCATCTCCTTAAAATTTTGTTGCAGTGGCTTGATATTTAAACAGACTCCTTTTTTTTTTTTTTTGTTCACCAGGTTAAAGATATCACGCGGGATATCAAGCAGCTAGATCATGCCAAGCGTCATCTGACCACCTCCATCACCACCCTCAATCACCTGCACATGCTGGCAGGAGGAGTGGACTCACTGGAGTAAGCACATGAATTTTAGTGGCACTTTGACACCACTGCTGAGTTCTTAATTTCAGTGCAGTGCTCTGAGTAGGTCCGTAACAGCTGCTTATTTTTCTGGAGGGAAGTTTACTTAATAGGTTGGGAATGAGAGTCTGGCTTCATGAAAGTGTAAGGCAGTCTGTCCAGTTAGGTATCGTCATCAGGGATGTGCTCTTCAGGGGTTTGGGGGGATTCTTAGCGGTCTCTTCCTAAATTGGAATGGGATCTCTTTTTCTGGAAGGTCCACTCTAATTCTGAGGACGAGTTCAAAGCAGCCTTACAGCTTGTACTATGTATGAAGTGGGGTTAGATGGTTCTAATAATTCTTTGTGGTTTTCTTTTTTTAATGTGCTTGAGAAACACACGGGCTAAGGGAGTTCAGTTTTTACATGTTGCATCTGTGAAGTTGTGAGACCCAAGCACAGCCTGTTCTTGGATTGTAGCAAATTCTGCACGAACACTGGATTGCGAAGTGTTCAGAATTAAATTTTACTTAGGCTGCTGTCTCCACTGGAATGATCCTAAAGGATGAAATAAAAATAAAGCTGTTTTTTTCTGCAAGTTCCCTGTGAAAGTTATTAACAAAAAAGTCAAGGCTAATGGCTTTTCAGCATAATGATTCTCCTCCCTGTGAAGCTTTAACTCACACTTTGTGTGTAATGATGAATGGCTTAACTCAGGTCATTATAGTAAAATAACATTTACTGCCTCTGGACCCATACTGGGAAGTGGATGCATTCAGTAGTTTACATGTTCTTTGCCAAGTGTTGCTTTTGACATTTATGTTTTCTGGAGCTTTGTTAGATGTGTCCTGCATTGGTTTATTTTAGCATCAGTTAAGTGAAATTTTAATGCTGCATTGGAATGTTAATGAAGAATTGTGTATTTTAGAAAAATAAATGTCAGTAGAAACTGGCATGACCCAGTATGGATGAGGTAACCTGTGGAATTGCCACCCAAGATTTTCCTCAGACTTGCTTTGTTAAATCTTTAATTTCCTTTACAGGGCTATGACCAGGAGGAGACAGTATGGGGAAGTTGCCAACCTCCTCCAAGGCGTTGTGAATGTGTTAGAGCACTTCAACAAATACATGGGGATTCCTCAGATTCGGCAGCTTTCTGAAAGGTAAAGTCATCAAACACTGAGTAGTTGCATGCCTGCTGGGAAGGAAAGTTAGAAAATGCAAGAGAGAATCAGTTCCTCAGGAATGTAAGGGCTGGACATGGCCCTTTGAAATTCTTTCCAGCCAAAACAAACAGGTTAAAACTGGACAATTTGCTCAAATCTTGAGCAGCCTGTTCTGTTAAATAACAGTAATTAATATGGATGCAATTCATGAATGATCTGGGCTTCTCATTGACTGGCTTTTAACTTATTTACCTGGAGTAATGCATGGAAGAGCAAATTGTGTTGTGTGATCTTCACATACGGGTGCGTTTGTTGTAAATCCCGAGGTGATGCTTTCTCATACCTTGAGTTTCTGCTGCCAAAACCTGCCACTGTTGCCCAGTTCTACTGAGATCTGAGGCACGTAGCGAATCCTCCCAAAATCACACGCACCACGCCTGACTGCTGTAATGGTTTGTGCTGAGTTTGTATAGTCCTGATTTTCTAATGCGGAATTGTTTAAATTTGGTGAGTTTTAGTGCAATTCCAGCAGCAAGTGCCCACCATTCTCCGCAGAGGCATGTGAAGGCTCAGTGGTGACTAAGCCACCAGCTTTCCTACTGTCCTCACTTGAGACTTTACAGCTGGGCGTTAGGAGAACAAGGTCCTCCCTGTTCTAGGCTACCTTGCTGTCCCTGGCCCAGACCTACTTTTCCTGCTTTACAGCAGGCTTATTTTCCCTTGCACCACACAGATGATGTTTACTTAGCAGCTTGTAGTAGTGCTGAGCACAGCTCAGAGGTGCAAAGAGCCTATTAACATTTGGGATGAACCTTCTTAATGATACAACTGTATCTGATAGCATTTCTTTTCAGTTTGAAAATTACACATCTGTCACCACCATCCTCTTGATGCCTGAGATTACTTTGCTCATTATAGAGTTAGTTCAAGGAGTCTTCTAATTAATTAGGGTTTTGGTGACTAATTAATTTTGTGGTGACTGCCTTTGCTAAGATGGCAGCTGGCTGCCTGTGCTGTTTAGTGATGGGAAAAGTGTTTGAGTGATATGTTTATAATAATTCCATGTAAATCTGTTGGACCTTCTATATGGTATGGATACATCTTCCAGAAAACCCAGATGGAATCAATGAAGCTGAACAAAATAAAGATCCACCCTAAATCTTGAGAGAGAAAAGATGGAGCCTTGTTTTAACAAAGCATTTGACCGTAAGCATTTGTTGAAATGAACACGAACATCAAAGAGAGATAAACATATGTCAATGCTCTTCTGAATTTAGGTTGTTGTCTATTCCAGCCTCATGCTCAGAAAGATAACTTGCTTCGTTTTCTTCCAGACTGGTAATGACAGAAACCTGCTGTCACTGGCCATTTTAAAGCCACGTACAACTTAAGCCTTGGTGCAGAACTCTGGCTGGCTTTTGCTTTTTAGGGGATGATTATTTATTACTTTTGTAGTTGTTGGTAATTAAAGAGAACAATTCATCACGATGCTAAAAGGCACAGTGGTATCGAGTCACACCAGAGAGACTGGCAGGGACATGGAGGAGAATTTCCTTTGTTTTATTCTCCTTTCAAGATACGGATCTGAAAAGCTCAAGAAAGGCTGTTCCTCCTATTTTTAGCAGTGCCTCTGCGGGGCTTTCCTCCCAGTGTTTACGCAGCAAGAGTCGCACCATCTGGTAGTGATAGAAGTGGCTGCTTGTGGGGTGAGAGGAGAGCTGCACCCAGGGTGTTGCTGGGGTCTCTTTACCACTTTGACATCCAGGCAGCAAATTACTACAGGGAGGTCTCCAGCATGGTAATATCTGCTCTGCAGTTGGACTGCCCATCTGCCTACTGGGGCCCAGTTTGGAGTTGACTTCTCTCTCCTTGCTTGGAAATACTTCCACGATTCATGAAACATCAAAGGAAGTTTGCCTGGCTTCTCGCAGTGCTATTTTTAGGCTGAAATTACTGGGGTTTGGTATCTCATGGATTTGGTTTAATAGCACAACTGAAGCCTCTTGGATTTTTGTGAAGGCAAGAAATGCTTTAGTGGATTTTGGCGCAGACTGTGACAGTAACCAAAGTATCACATACAGTAAATCTATTATATACACTGCTAGACGAGTGGATTCTCTTGCTTTATTTAATAAAGAGCCTCTCTTTCTCGGCGTGAATGGAGTGAAGTCAAATATGAATGGGAGACCATGTTAGATGCTTAGCGCTGTTAGATGTGATCTTTGTCATGTGGGGTTCAATCTAAGTTCCTGCTTAAGTTTTATAGGTTGCTTTCTACCTGTTCCAGCTCCTTGAAAATAACCAAGCAAAATCCCACTGCAAGTATTTATTGGAAACCTGACTGAGCTCTCAGTTGGGTTCTTGGAGAGATCCTGTTGAGTATCGATGTAAAAATGACATAATTCGCATCCAAATGGGAGCGTTCTCCTAATCATGTTCCTAAAACAACTACTGCTGTGGTGCATTGGAGGTTGGTTGTTGTAGTAAATAGCAATATTTTATCTCTCAATTCTTTTCTGTTCTCTATCTGTAGGGGGAGCTTACAATTAGTGGTCACAAACCCACCCATGAAAAAAGCCTTGCAGATAGTGGAAAAAACCTTGGAAAGTATTTGGGGGGGAAAAAAGGAAGATTATAAGTTTGCCCCAGCAGAACAGGCTAGCTCAGCCTCTTTGTATCTCAGCGAGCTGCCAGGCATAGTTTAAGATTTCTGGTAGCTTTGGCTAAAGGGATTGCGGTTTCTAGTAATTTTGTCGTTTGAAGCATAAGTGTGAGGATTTTTTGTTTTGTTTTTATGGTGGGGAAACAGTACAAGAAGCCACTAGTAATAAAACAAAAGTCAGAAAACCAAAAATCTCTGCTCGTATAACCAAACGTTTTGGCACATGCGAGCAACCCCGGGAAAAAGCAATTCCCTGCTGCGGCGAGCCAGGATGGCTGCTGGGCACCCCAGCAGGCTGCCGGGAGGGATCCAGTCAGGGAGGGAGATGTGTACAAAACCAGCCCGGGGAGAGATCCGAAATCTGTTACCAGCTGCGAGTGCCTGAGCTTGCTGAGCCTCAGTGGGTAATTCACTTTGTGTAAGTATTTGAACACACGCTCTGTTAGACACGCACAAGCGGTCCTTCAGCGGTGAACACGAGTGAAGCTCGCCCTGGGATTGAGGCTTTTACCCCGGCAGTTTCCATTCCTGCTGCAGGAAGGTTGTCCCCAGCTACAGAAGGGCTCTGAGCTTTCCGTGGGGAGCAGGAAGCTCCAGTGGCTGAAGCAAGTGCTGTCCTGTGTTCTCCGCCTAAAGCAATCTTTCTGGAAAAACACGGCGTAAATGTTTTTGTTTCTCTGCGTGTGCTGGTGGGAAAAAAAATAATTGTGTGGGATTGTGTGCTTACAGAAAGAGCGATAATTACTGGGAGGGTGCTGAGGCACCCTGTTGTTGCTCACACATGCCTAAAACTTCGGCCAGTTTGATTTCTCTGTCCCATCCTTATCTCTCAAAACATTAAAAAAAAATAAAAAAACTCATTTTCCTTGTTTGCTTTCAAGAGATTTTTAAGCAGCACAGGTTTAAAAAAAAAATACTACTTTAACATCCCAGCTCAGCAAGGCATTCATGCAAGTTTCTTAGTTCAAGGATATGAGAATCCCCATTAAGGATACCCTTAAGTACTTTCCTGAATCAAAGCCTAAAACAACAAAGCCTGTGGACAGGGCTTTTAACTGCCTGACAGTGCCTCTATTAAATTTGTTGAGGCTTGAGGAATCTGGCTGCTGTTCTTTCCAGTGCTCCCACTGTACTCGAGCTGCAGCTGTTGTCTAACAGGAAGGTCCCTGCTGTACGCAAGGCAAGAAGTACCACGGCTCATGGGTCCAGTGTTTATGCAGACTCATTAATTCATGTGACTCGTAAAACTAAAGGCTTTTTGTTTGTTGATCACTGAAAAGATGAAATTTTTCAACCCAGGGTTAGTATGCTTACTGTCTGCCTGTAGCTGTGGTTGCTGGGCTGAGTTCCTCCTCCTCGCTTAAATTCTCTGCTCTATTTCAGCACATTAGTGAATCCCTTTTGTTTTACAGTTACGAAGGTGTTAACTGTGGATCTGTACCTGGAAGGGTGAAAGATTTCTAAACATCCTCTGAAGCAGAAAGCTTGAGTGAGAATTAAGTTTGACTTCTCAGGCAGGAAGCGTTTCAAGCAAAATACCCCCAGATAAATCCTGCATAAGGCAGGTCGCACTTACAGTTAAATCACAGATACAAAGTTATATTTCAGCCGTGACTTTTAAAGGACTAGCATTTTTGGCGTTTGGCACCGTTAAAGAATCCAGACTATTCTCCAGCATTGTCAGGTCAGCTTGGAGCGGAGCATTTCCGCTCCTAATGGACCTAAAATGGGAAGATTAAAGAAACAGATCATTCCTTGATGAAGTTGAGGAGTCGTAAACAAAAAAAATACCCGAATTCTTCCCACAGGCTGAAATGCTTTCACAAAAGTAAATGTAGCCATTCTTTCTAACATATCAATCTCAGTGGAAAAATCCACTGCTTTGAATAATCAATTTAGTCCTTAAAGTGTTTCCAGTATAATAAAAAGTGATGGAAGAATGTGAGGGCTGCAGAGGGATGTAAGTGCCTAACTATTTATTTTGGCTCTTTCCAGTACGTGTAGGCATTTCCATTTCCCTAGAAGTATCAATTAAGCCATATTGACTTTTATTTCTGGAAATTGGAAGCCTTATTCTCTCAACTAAATAAAGAGCAAGATTGTGATCTGTTCGGACTTTTTCACCCGTCTCATACCTTTGCTCTTATGCTGCTTAAGACAGAAGATTTATAGGATAAAACCGCGGCCAACAGCATGCACATGGATGCATTTAAAAATAGGTCAGTGCACCTGGAGCTGTGAAAGGTTCGCTATGAAGATTGAGACTTTGTGAAGTTCTTGTGTTAAAAGCATACTTTTTGAAACTTGATCAACAGAAACAAGTATAAGGATCCGCTATAAATCGATCACCTTGGTATTAAAGGAGCCCTGCTGATTTCTCAGCTGATTAAGTGGCCATTATAGAAATACTAAATTGCAGCAGCGCGAGAGCATCGAGGACTCGTTCCAGTAGAGCTCAGGAGCTGATGCTGTGCAGATGGAGCTGTCTTCCAAGTGTCATTCGTGGAGGAAATACTTTCCCAGTTTTGACATGCAGGCCTTCTTAATGGGGATTTTTTTTCTTTAGCATACTTTTTATTTCGTCCCTTAAGAGAACCCTATGTAGCTGTTAGTTTTTCAGTCCACTTCGTAGGAAAGTTTGCAGAAAATGGAACAAAAGTTGTTTCTTCTGTCCTCATCAGGGTGAAGGCAGCGCAAAATGAATTAGGACAGCAGATCCTGGCTGACTTTGAGGAAGCCTTTCCTTCTCAAGGTACAAAGGTAAAGCTCTTCCCCTCTTCTTCCCATTGAAAAGTGTTGCTGAAAACTAGCCAACATCATTGTCATCGGCTTTTATCTCATTTTACATCTAGGCTTGATCTCTCTGTTTCAGGAGCTAATTTAGAAAGCAAATGAGTCTCCCAGGCTGCAGGGTGCTGAACACATTTCTCACTGTTTCTCTCCAGCGAATGTGTGAGAGAAATAACACCCTTCCTCTGTCAACGCTGCATCTTGAGTCTGGCTGAGAAGTGCTGGTACACTGATCATTTGCACAGACAGAAAAAGCACTGATCGGTGAGAACCCCATCACGATGGCTTTGAAAGTCAGACTGTTGCTAAAACACAGCAGTTGCAGTGAGGTCTGCGAGCCAGTCAAGGATTACACCAAGCGCTGTGTGGCCCTACAGACCAAAGTGGGGCCCTGCACCCTTGGCGTGTAATCCAGGTGTTCCTCACCTGTGTTTGTGGTTATTTGTTGGGCACAAAAAGTCTGTGTTGTATCCAGGGAAAGCCAAGCACAAGCTGTCTGTTGACATGCTGCTGCCACCAAGTTTGTCTCTTGTTTACTCAGCACAGATACAGATCTGGGCTAGGGCTAAGGCACCAAATGTGCTTCCCCCAAATTATGCATCCAAATGTTTGCAAACAACATGGGGGTAGGTGTGAATTTGAATTCATTCTAAAGAAAACACTGGTTTTGTCTTCCAAAGTGCCAGCTCTATTGGGTTCTTCATAAAACTATCAAAGTACAGAAATGAGGAAGCTACTTGGAGCAGGTTCTTCATGAAGGGCAGATCTACGTACACACGAAGCAGCTTCAAAAAAGCATTTTTAATGCTTCTAAATTTTCTGTATTTTCCCCTGACTTCATCATAGGGGTCAATACAGACCAGCAGATTCTCCTTTGAGTGTTGCTTGCTGGTCATCGCTAGACTGCTTTTTCCCCATTATTTTGGCCTTCAGTTTTGCAGAAAATAAGTTTTCTTGTTCCATGTCAGCCACTTCTCCTTAGCTGTTCTTCTGAATATCTAGGACAATGAAAGAATTTTCAGAAGTGCTAGGACCATGGTTCTTCTTTGTAAAGGAGGTTGCTGCACTTCTGCAGTAGGTGGATTCCTGGCTGTTGAGCCACAGAAGAACTTTTTGGCCAGCGATATGGAGGGAGCTCAATTTCATCCAACGGTAGAAAGATGCCTCAGTAATAATAGAGTAGCATCAAAAAGAGAAGAATAATGGGAAAGGATAAAAATGAGATAACTTGGATACAGTACAATTTGCAATCACCCATTCAGCTATTCAACCTTAAATCGTTTGTTCCTGTTTATTTTGTTAGAGGCCTGGTGGACCCAGCAACGTCCTGCGTGATGCGTGTCTAGTCGCAAATGTCCTGGATCCCAGAATCAAACAGGAAATCATCAAGAAATTTATTAAACAACACCTCTCGGAGTATCTGGTCCTTTTCCAAGAGAACCAAGATGTAAGGGAAGCATTGCGAGCTACATTTGAATTTTGTAAATGCTGCTGCAGAGCAAAATGCAAAGTTCACGTTTCCACAGCTTCCTGTGGTAAAGTGTCTTTGACCCGAGGGCTTGGAAGCAGTGACTTGTTGGTGTGATATGGACTGGCTGATGAGTTGGGAGGCAATGTTGTCTTATGCCAGGATGATTTCCTCCTTTTGTAGAGCTTCTATGAACTTCTTTAAGTTCATAGATCAGCACTGTAACAAATAAATACAAGTTAGATACACTTTCTGCCCTGTAAAGTGTTGAAAACATATTCTAATAATTGCAAACCCAAAACCCTTAATAACAAAGTTCAACGGAATTTGCTCTCTTAATTCTCACAGGATAGGATTTTCAGTCTAGCATGTGTTCTGGCACTTTTCAAATGCTAGAAGTCATTCTTCAGGATTATTAAAAGTGATCAAGTTAACTGTGATCAATAGCCCGAGCTCCTCTGTGAAACTACAACAGTACAGTTAAGCAGTCGGGCTGAGTATTAACAGCTGCTGCTCTTAAAGGTACTGTTCTTAAATATACTGCTCTCCATCTCAGGTCGCCTGGCTGGATAAGATTGACAGGCGCTACGCTTGGATAAAACGTCAGCTGGTGGACTATGAGGAGAAATACGGGCGCATGTTTCCCCAGGAGTGGTGCATGACAGAGCGCATCGCTGTGGAGTTTTGTCACGTCACAAGGTGAGCGTGGGGCAGGGGGGCTTGTGGCGCTTCCTGGCAGCTTCCTTGAAACAAAAGATTGGGTATGTCTTTTGCCAGGTTGATCACATAGTCATGGGGCTTTAAAGGCAATCTCCTTGTGTATATATATATATGTATGTAAATTGCGTGTGATTAAAAGCGAGTAGAGAGTGAACAACCCAAGAAGTAACCCTAAAATTATATTTATTGTTGAGAGAGCAAGACAGTATGGAAATGGATTTTCAGTGTACAGAGGTAAAAATCAGTAATATTAGAAGAAAGTGGGAAAAAAAGGTGGGAGCAGACTATGATGTGACTGCTCTGGATTATGTTCTTTGAAAGCCAGAGGCAGGGGATCAGAGGAAAGTTCCAGCAGTTCTGGGTTCCTCCTTAGTCACTGCACTTCCCAAGATTTGGTGCTGCTGAGTTTTCTGCCTGCAGTGTGTTCTGGGTGTTTGGAGGCAGGGTCCTGTTACCCAAAGCTCTTAACAACTGTGGTTATGTTTGAAGTGTGATATGTAAAGCAGTTTTGTTGTTAAAGAGAGCATCTTAGGAATTAGCTTGTTTTGCGGTGAAAGCATCTCTAGGTAATAAAATGAATTTCATTCTTAGGTTTTGGATCTTTATAGAAAACCACATTTATTTTCCCCATTTTCTCACTCTTTCAGGACTGAGCTCTCAAAGATAATGCGTACAAGAGCAAAGGAGATTGAGGTCAAATTGCTTTTGTTTGCAATTCAGAGGACAACCAACTTTGAAGGACTACTGGCTAAACGCTTCTCAGGTTGCACTCTAGGTGATGGGACAGTGGTAAGCAAGAGCAACCCTTTCTACATCTTCCTGGGCGGGAAAAAGCCCATCTTACACATAGCTATGGTAATGGGAAGCTGCAAAAAGTGTCACCTACAGCATCCACTGGAGGTGGAATGTTTAGTGTGACTGTATTCAGTGGATTGTAGTTGAGAAAGTGATTCCTGATCTTGTAGTTACGGTAGAGGGGATGGTGTAGGGCTCACAAGAAGGAAACTACACTGACTGCGTACTCCGTTGGTTCTCCTGGATGCTGCTGTTTGCAGCTGAAGCCACATTGGTATGGAGAACCACGAAGTAATTACGGCACGGTGACTGCATTATAATATTTGTTCTCTGCATATTGATGACACATTATAACTGAAAGTCGTCTCCTCGGTTCATTTCTAGTTACCACACGTTTACCCCATGGTGACAACTTCCAGTCTCACATTGGGTTAATTTATCTTGCAGGGGTGTCGATAGCTTCCACTTTTCAGTGTCTTGTTTGGTAAGCTGTAAAGGCAGAGCCAAGAGAAACACCTCGGTGAATGCCTCTGGGGTCATCTCTCTGCTTTTTATGCCTGAAATCTCATCTAAGTGCTCTGCCAGCCAAGTGCCCTGGGAGCACAGAGCTCACATGTGGCTCAGGAGCCACTGGTTTGAGGTTCACTGCTCTGGCCAGCTGGTTCCTCAAAGCCTACTTGGATGCGATAATTCAGTTTATGAGGCAAGCCTGCTGGGCCTGTTTGTAATTTGCTGTGGATCAGCAGGTGCTGCTAATTAAAAAGGGGAAGTCCTGTAAGGATTTCTTCCTGGCTGAATTTAGATCTCTGAAGAATATTGGCTTTGTTTTTCCGACAAATTTCATACAAAGTTTGCAGCTTTAATTAAATTGACTTCACTGGGTTGTTATCCCTGTGGAAAAAGTAGGCACAGAATCTGTTACAAATGAAATAGACAGAAGGGGAGAGCGCGGCTTGAAAAAAGTTTCCCCTCCTGTCTATGTGATGTACCTAGAGGCTATGACACTCGAGATGTCGTCATCTGACCTGTTTTAAACACAAAATGAAGCCCATAATTTTAAACGGCTATCTAGTGAGTACACAGTGGGGACGAGCAGTGTCGTGGGAGCAATAACGTAGGATTTACTGCAGCGGCAGCAGAGTTTTGGAGCCTCCTGTCAGGGGTGGTGTCACCAGTCCTGCAGTTACGTGTTGTGTTTTCAAAGGATTTAGGAGCGAGTCACAGCAGTGCCTCCTGAGCAAGAGCCGCCCTGACACGTGTGCCTCTACTTGCGTAGGAGAAAGGCATCAGCTAGAATTGTAAATTCAGATGCTTTTACCTGCAAGTTAAATAAAACCTGAGCAGAAACCTCTTTTTGGGAGAGAGGGAGATGGTCAGAGCACAGGAGCCATCTCATCTAAGCTTCCTGATGACACATGGCTCTCTAAGAGAATGCAAAGAAATAAGCCGCTGGAGGAACTGCTCTGAGCTCTGCTTGAGCCTCTGTACCCTTCTGGGCTCTGCACCTGAGAGCCGCTGAAGCAGCAGGGAGCCCTGATGGGTCTTCCTGGTGGAGACCACGTGTTTTGGAGCATGGGGTTTGAGAGGATGGGAATTTCACATTGATCAAAATGCCCTTTCCAGGGATGATTGAGGTAGAGTTGGGTGAGCGTAGGTGTAAGAAGAGTAGGCTTTACAGGTGAAACACTGAAGTCTGCAGTCACCGCTGTGCTTGGAGAAGACAAACTGCTGTACAGTGCTTTGAAGGGCTTAGTAAAGCAAAACATGGATGTGGCTGTGTGGACTGTGGGGTCAAAACAGACTGTTCTCTAAGGAGTTTCCTTTTTTTAACCTTTAACACAGAAAAAGCCAGAAGTGCCTCCTCCCTCTACCAACCCATTTCTCGAGGATGAAGCTGGGACAGAGACAGATGAGATTGTAATTGAAAAAAGTGATGCAGAAAAAGTAAGTTTCTGAAGCTCTCCTGTCCTCAGTGAGGCAGTCTCTGTGTCAAAATCTCTGGTGGTACCTAAGCTTTTCCTGTGACATTGATTCAAAGGGTTTGTTTTTGCAGCAATTCATTTAGCACGGTTTTGTTTCTCTGTGCAGCATACAAGCTCCCAGTATGACTGTGGTTTGCCGTGGTTTGCTTCACTGAAACCAAAGCAATCTTTATTTCAGTTAATAGTGCAGAGACAATCCAGTCACATGAGAGCAAGCAGGATTCAGTTCTAGCCCATGCAGCAACGGCTCAAATGTAACTAGAGGACTTCTGTCAAAGGAAGATGAACTAGCATAGTTGGGTTTTCAGATCCCAGGAGGAGCTCCCACTACAAGGAGTTGCAATTCATATTTTGCCTTGTCAGCCAAGCAGACTAAGTCTGGAGTCATCAGACAGCTCATTGAACTTTCAAGTGTCAGTTTTAGGTTTTCACTCCAAATATATTACTGCTGGGATTTTTATATCTGTAGTGTTTTTCATCCATTACCTCTGCGTTGCTGGCAACACCTAACCGCTTGTAAAAACACTGGGTTTCAAAAGCCCTCTGCAAACAATAAAGGAGTGAATAGTAAGCACTTTTGTTTTAATTGGCACCAGTATCAAAGTCTGCAAGCCCTCTATTTTTTACTCACCAGACAGATATTTTCTAAGCATTCAATTATATGTTGCTTGGGATAGGTACCCTCCCTTTGCTCAGTGAGTTCACGGGCCGTTTACAGGTGGTAGCCTGATACGTGACTGGGGACCTAGGACCTACTCAGATCCATGCCCCAAAATAATTTGTGGGCTGGTAGCTTTCCATCAGCACGGCTGGGTGCAGTGCATCCCCTCTGGAGGGCAGCCCTCTGCCCTCACCACACAGTAGTCCTGAAGCAGAATGATAAAGCAAAGTTTTGTTTTTTCCATTAAAATGCAGTGTGGAGAGCCGGTACCGGCCAGACTTTATCAGTGATCTAGAAGAATGAGATTGGGAGCTCAGGGAGACATGTGTGATGTATTTTTTGTGAAGAGCTTTCTTTCTGCTCTCTGCAGTGGCTGAAAGAAGGTTGGCTCCGGTATGCAGCGTTGAGATGAGGGGACATCCTGGGAGAAAGCAGTAGTGCCAGAATGCAAGTGAAGAGAGAAATCACAAAGCCTTTTTAGGTGGTTTAGGGCTGGTTTTAGTGAGCAGTGGAACGCTCTGCCCTGGCTGGAAGCACCTGCATGACACCACAGGCCCCAACAGTTCTGTTTCAAAATGCCAAGAATTGGTTAGTGCCAGTGAGTTCAGGTTGCAGGTCGCATTTTCTGCTGTCAGCAGATGGAGAAGAGAAGGGAAAGGAAGGGTTGAAGATGAAGGGTTGAGTGGTAGAACTCCTTCAAGACACCAGTTCTGAGAATACGAGACACTTATGAATGTAAGAGGGAGCCTAAGAGTGAGGGGGGAGGAATCCATATTAAAAAGAACCTCTTTTAGTGATCCTAGCAGTTAGGTTTAATCTGTTTACTTTGGATAGTAATGAAAGGAAACTGGGCCAGCTGCAGACCT
Organism: Anser brachyrhynchus; assembly: GCF_964034855.1. Classification (NCBI taxonomy): domain Eukaryota; kingdom Metazoa; phylum Chordata; class Aves; order Anseriformes; family Anatidae; genus Anser; species Anser brachyrhynchus. The sequence continues at coordinate 4,112,366 of NC_137713.1, read as the reverse complement.
CCTTACTGTGACAACAGTAACCTTTTATTATTTCCATCAAACTCAAGGAGGAAATAGCTTAAACATCTGCAGCTTTTGGACAGGATTGCACACTCAGAAATACAGCTTTGCTGCTACTGTTAAAAGATTTAGTATTCTCTCCACCAGACATGCTGGGAGCAGCATGATGCAGAGGCGCACGCACGCAAAAAACCAGCTATGCCTTAGGATTCAGCTCTTCCAGCCTGGTAAATCGTAAACATGATGAATCTGCAACCTTGTGCTGGCGCTGCCATTGTGGAGCCTTGGCGACTGGAAGGCTTCTGTAATTACCACCTATTGTTTTCCTCCCAGCTCTGATGAGTGCGTGCATCCGGCAGGAACGGGCAGGCACTGGCAAAGCGGCTGGGGTAGAGGATGCTGGGCAGTGGCTCTCTCCCAAGGCTGTAAAAAACTTACATTCTCCAGCCCTGCTGTTAGTGAAAAGGTTAATGAAGCAAGTCTCATAGAGGTGGTCTGGCCTCCATAAAACTGTTCACTCACTTTAAGTTTGCAGCCATATGTTCATATTCATCGCGTCTCTGAGCCTTAATTATTTCTGAGAAATACTTGCCTAGCAATTTCTGCAGATGACTTAGTGCCATCATCTCTGTTATGTAGGAGAGAACGTCCTTTAGGCTCTCTCGTTTTGCTTTTTTATGCTTAAAAAAAAAAAATCAACTGGAAAAATTTGTATCTTCATTGGCTAGGAGCTGATCCTGGCTTTTTGTGGAGAGAGGCAAGAATTCCATTCCAGAGCTCTCTGCAGGCAGTGAAAAGTTGTCAGCTTGCCAGCCAGCAACAAGGAAAATTATTTCAAAAATAAAATGAAATCTAGCTGTAGGGCAAAGACAAGTTTAAAGAGCCTGTCCAGCCTGATAGTTAAACATGCACATATTTAAGCGTATGAGTAGTCCCAGTGGCTTCAGTGAGATGTGCTTGGCCACTTTGTAGAGTACAGTACTGAACTAAAGTGAGAGTAAACTGGATGACTCCCAAACGGCGTCTGTGCTTAACACTCTGTGATTTTTAAAATAGAAGTCTTTGCATCCCCAGAAACATGTTTTACAGTGAAAGTAATCTTGTAATGTTGCCTGTATAATTCCAGCTCCAGTAATTACACTCTGTTTATCTAAATAAAAGTCATCCAGATGAAGTCCATAGCTTCAAGTTGTTATCCTTAATGTTCTAAAATGTAGGGGTTTTTCAATGTTACTTCCAAATAACTGCTGCATTTCGTTTCAGAGGTGACCTGGGGAGTCCTGTTACTGCATTTAAGATTTTTTTCTACTGAAGTCTGTTAGTAGGGAGCAGCCTTCCCTTGAAGGCTAATAGTATTTTAAAAGTGAAAAGATAATTCTTTGGAATACTGACAGCTCTGTAAAAGCAAGGGAAGACTGGGACACGCTGACCTTGTATATACTGGTGATTATATGCCTTTGATTATTTGACAACAAATTTTAGTGTTGTAGCATTTCTGAGAGCTTAGATCCTCCGTGCTGTTGTATTACAATTTCTTCTAGGTTTACAGAGCAAGTTGGAAACTAACACTCTCAATGCTTCCTTACAGCCAAAGAAGCCAAAGGCCCCTGACAATCCTTTCCATGGCATTGTTTCCAAGTGCTTTGAGCCTCACCTTTATGTGTATATTGAGTCCCAGGACAAGTGAGTAGCCAGTGTGCTCTTTTAGTTTTGCTTTTGGACGTGCATTACTGTTGCATTGTGGGAGGTTCTGTCTCCAGAAAATGAAATTTATTGAAAATTTGATTTCTGATTTCATTACGAGCAGCACTCACGGTTGAAGAAAGTTAGAATGAGTAAGGCCTTTGCTTAAGCAAAAACGAGCATTCAGAGGGTTGTGGATGTTGGTTTCATCTGTAATTGCAAAAGCCTGTAGGAATGATGCCCGCTGCCTTTCTGCGGGAGAGGCTTAGTGTTTCTGAAATTGCTTCTGTTGCCTCTGCAATTCTCACTGCAGACATAAGCCTTTCTCTCGTCTCATGTCTTCCACAAATAGTAGGTTTGCTTTTTCTGTAAAATACACAAGTGGCTTCATGGCAGAGGAGTTTCAAGATTTGCTTTATAGAAATGTTATTTGAGATCCTCAGATGAAAGCTGCTGTAGATGAGCTGGCAGTAAGATAGCATTATCATCGGTCACAGATTGGGACTTTGTCAGGCTTTGTTTAGGGGTTTTAATCCCTAGAACCCTTCTTCATCTTCCTTTTTGAGTTACAGCAAAATAACTTGGATGAGGCGAACTTTCAGCTTAGAACTCTGCGAAGTTTTTACAGCTCTCACCCATGTTCTTTTGTGCACCTTTATTCACACTAGGTTTTTAAAAAGCAACTCTGACAACAGCAGTTGTCAGCTGGGAGAGGAGATGGTTGAAAAAATGTTGACGATAGTCTTTTAGTCCAGGTTAGTGGCCAGAAAGGAAAAACAAGAATCTGCCTCATGTACCTCAGCTATCTAATGCCCTTCTGTCTTCCATGGACTTCCACGTGGACTTTGATTATAAGTCAAAGTTAGTGTCCTGATTTTGTTCAAACTCCAAGACAGCAATCTTGAAAAAGGTTTCCCATTTCCCTCAAATCTTTCATGCCTTAAAGTAAGTAAGTAAATAAAACCTCGTGCAGTGGTTTGTCATGCCAAGGTTAGGTTTTGCTCTGCAGTAAAGCAAAGGGAAGCAGATTCCCTAGCCTCCCCCCACCTCAGTGATCTGAGCACTAACTTGTTTGAATACTTCTTCCCATCTCACTGGGGGCCATTTTAATCCCCATTTTGGTAATTCTACCCCACTGTGCTCCTACTCCTTTCAGTTGTTTTTTTTCCTTTTCTTTTACAGTTCTGAGATGTTTTATATTAGCTTTATAGCCACAGGCTGCAAGAAGTTCAAAGAAGAACTGCCACGGTATTCCCCATGCTGCCCTGTCTGCCAAAAATTGCTTTTCTTTGATTTTCACTCTTCTTCCCCCTTTGATTGAACTTTTGAGGAATCTGTTACTGATGTCTGAAAATGAGGAGTTACTTAGATAATTGTGTGCTTGGGCTTTGAACAGAGAGAGAAGTGGGGCAGTTCTGTTCACCGTTGTGTTAAGTTTGGGGCAGAAACCAGCCTGGTCCTTTTCTTCTGAAAAATTGTTTCCATACCCATTTAAAGAAGCGCAGTGCCAAAATCTGCAGCAATTTAAGAGGAGATACCTGAAAGAAAGACTTTAAAGATGCTGTTCTCCTCTCTTAACTGCAGTGTAAATATCAGGTTTCTTAACAGCGAAGCATATTTCATTTCTTTCCCTTTGGGAGATGTGTCTCCAGCTCTTCTTCGTGGTCTGTCAGAGCCACGGAAGTGTACATGAGTGAGCTGAGCAGTTCTGCAGGAGCAGTAGCTCTGTCGGGTCTGCAGTGTTGCGAGTATGCAGAGCTGTGTTTCAGTGTGCTGAAAGGCAGGCGTCCTTCAGCTGGTTCAGCAAACTGACACTTTGCAGCGGGTGTTTGCAGCCGGATGAGCAGAGGGACTTCCAAAATACTCAGTCAGTGGAAACTATCCTGCAAACAATCCAGATAGCTCAGTGCCATTCACACCACTGAACAGACCGACTTACTAAGCACTGTGTTCTTCTCTCGTGCTGGTTTCTGAGGAGCTGCCTAATTCCTCTTGTGACTGCCAGAGATGCAGAAAAATCTCTGACTAGGCTGAGTGAAAGAAAAGAAGAAGAGGAATGAAAGGATTTGAGAACCAGAATAAAATTGTATGATTTCATTTCAGGTTTTCTCTTGGTTAGATTAGGACAGGTCTTGCTCCCAGTAAATATGCTACAGTTTGGTAGCACAGATGCGATAATTCTGAGAATTTGCTTTGAGCTTTTTTGCAGAGCCTATATGGAGAAAATGTTTGTTTTCTGTAGCTCTCCTGCCTTCTTCATGGTTCTTCTCCCAAGCAGATTCTTGTGCCAAATTTTGTGCTCCCATTGTATAACCAACACGTTCATAAAAGGTTGTTAGCCTTCATCTTGTGTTTGGGCCAGCTGAAACTAATGAGAGCTTTGTTGACAGCAGCTGAGGCGTGCATTAATAGTGGTACATTAATAGTACATTAGTTCCCTTAGTGAACAATATCCTGATGCTTTGCTTGTGTCCATCTCGTGCTAAAATAAGTGCGGTCCTCTCGGCCTGCCTCTGAGAGGCAGTTTGTCCAGGTTAGGATCAGAACGAGCACGAAGTTGCAGCACCCCTTTCCCAGCTATTTTGGACAGCTGCATTTGCTCCCGCACCCCAGTTGACAAGACCCTGGGGACTCGGGCAATGCAGACAGGTTTCACTTCGCCTTGGAGTGGAGGAGAACATGTGGAGGAAGCATAAAGAAACAAAAGCCATCGACATTCCTAACTGTGCCTTGAGACTATGGAAAAAAAAAGTGGCCGGTGACTGCTAAGAAAGCTCCGCTTTGTTGCACAGATGGAGCAAAGCACAGATGCAGAGGTGGAAATGCAGCTGTTTAATTCAGCGGGACTTCTGACAGCAGCAAGCCACATCTGCTTTGCTGGAGAACCTGAGGAATGCTGCAGCTCGTAGCACGTGGGAGCCCTCCTGCAGCAGCCGTCTGTTTGGCTATCGTACAGCTCGGGGGGGAGGTGGGCTTTGCTCCACCGTGGTCGAATCCAGTCGATGCTTCAGTTCAGCATTCAATCGCTCATGCCAGTGTAGAGATTTATCACATTGGTTGAGAAGCCTGATGTTTTTACAGTTCTTGTAACAAAGCTGAGGAACCGTGTTTGTAGAATCAGTGCTACATAAAGTACTCAAAGCAGAAAGCGACAAGCATCAAGAAAGGCTACTTGAATAGCCAAGGAGCCAATTTTAAGCCAAAGAGCCTTGCTTTGCAGTTTAAAGCCCAGGCATTACAAGCACAGCTCTGTAGATCAGTTGGGCCCAGGCAGATCATCCATGGCGCAGCAGTCTGTAGGTTTATTGGAGAAGATCCATGTCACCTCTTCCTCTTGTGCAGTGTTGTGGGATTTGCTGGCAAATTGGAATGGGAATGTTTTTTTCTCTTTCACAAGATGAATAGAAAGAAAGGATAGAAAGTGGGGAGAATTTTTTTTGGTGGTGTTTCTTTCCCCTTTCCTTGGCAGAAATAAGCAAGAGTGTTGTCAGTAAGGCTGTACCCATCCCAGGAGGCCTTAACGCAGTCCCTTTGCATGGACTCTTGTGCTCTGCTAGGTACTCTGTGAACCTGCCTAAGACTGGGAGAATATTTTAAGTTAAATCTCTTTGACAGGCTTTTTTTTTTTTTTTAATTTGGATCATGGCACAGCATAGCCAGAAGCTTTGGTGATAAACCCTCAGCAGTAAGTGTCTGGTTGTGCCACGGGAAAGGGAGAGCTGGAAGAAGCAGAACCAAGACTGTAGTGGAAACAGGAGTATAAAATATGTGAGCTTCGCAACTCATGTTGGTCAGTGGAGTGATATTTTGTCATCTGAAATGTCTATATATTCCAGAGACAGAGATGTGCAGCTTCCGGAGGAGTAGGACCAGCGGAACTCCCCAGGATCAGAGGGCTTCTGTTGGTTCTGTGTATGCTCTGGCCCTCTGCCATGCTAAAAAGCCTTTTTGTCAAGATGAAACAGCAGAGTAAAGTTTATTGTTGTATAAAGACCAAAGTATTTGAGTAAGGACCAGGTTATAATGAATCACTGGAGACAATAGTGGGGCTTTTTGTGCTTTTAAAAAGAGTTTAAGTAGGAAGTGTGCTTTGTGCTCATGCTAAATAAAACTGCTGTAAAGGATGTGTCACGTCGTGCAAAACCAGGTGGTTTCCAAATGGGACCCAGCAGTGGCAAGTGGCACACCATTCTGAGCACATCCCTTTGAAAGCCACAATCCCCGAGGCCGCTGATATGGGCAGTCCGACTGTTCCTTCTGTCGGTGCCAGGAATGAAACTCGACCGTAAGCTTTATGCACTTGCATCGAATGTGCTGAACCCAGTCCTGGCACACTTGCGAGCTTTTCTATGTGACTGGAGAACAGATTGAAGCTGCCACTAAAGCTCTGAGTACAAAGGGTCGTTACTCATCCGCCCGGTCTTCATTACTGCACGAGGTTTGTGCTGGGAGGGTGGAGATGAGAAGGGGCTGGATTATTGAACCGCTAAAACCTGTTTATTGGTGTCACAAGACAGGGCATCTGGTTTTAGGCATTACTCTCTCTTCCATCCATTTCCTCCCCCAACATACTAAAATATCTTCCCGTTGTTTCCCTGCGTTAGAAATCTCAGCGAGCTGATCGACAGGTTTGTGGCTGACTTCAAGGCTCAAGGTCCTCCCAAGCCCAACGTGGATGAAGGAGGAGCCGTCCTGCCCAGCTGTGCCGACCTCTTTGTTTACTACAAGAAGTGCATGGTGCAGTGCTCCCAGCTCAGCACGGGCGAACCGATGATAGCCCTCACCACCATATTCCAGAAGTACCTTCGGGAATACGCCTGGAAAATTCTGTCTGGAAACCTGCCCAAGTGAGTTTAGCTTCCCAAATGCTTCAGCACAGTCTGGTGAGACATTCCAGTGAGGAGCAGATGCTTCGTGAAGATAATTAATAAATACATACTTGTTAACGCTTATTTTTCACTGTGAAAGAAAGCACAGAGCAGCAGTGTGACTACATTTACTTCACAATTTTCTCAAATGTTCAGTTTGTTGTTATGAGAAACAGCAAGAGACCAAATGGTCTGTCATGGCATTTTTTTTATTTTTTTAAGGGTCCCTGGAAGCTAAATTCATATTTGGCTTTGATTAACAGTCAGAGTTACTGTTTCTTGAAGTTCCTTTTGAAATGCCAGCCCAAGTCTTGTCAGAAAGATCTGTCTTTCAATATTGCCCATACCCTGCTGCTTGGGAAAAAGTTCATGCTTTGATTCTTAGCTCCCTTGTGATATAAGCTCAACATTGCACATAGATATAATGAAGGCGGTTTATTTGTGTGATGCTGGAGTGCTTACCTGTAACTTTCTGCTCTGTAAAATTTTATATATGCATGAATAAAACTTGTAGATGGAAATGCAGTGAAAACAGAGGAAATCATTAGAGGTTTACACCAATGTAGGTGAGTGCACAAGCTAAAATAAGTCTTTGAGATATAGCCAACTTAACTACAGATAATTTTGTATGCTATTTGCCATCTTCAGTTTGTTTTCCTTGTAAACCTAGGAGCAGCAGAATGAGTTTCTGAAGCCAGTAAAATCTTTCACAGATGGAAGGGGAGAGGGTTACATCCAGAGAAGTGGAAAGATAAAATTTTATGTGCATTCTCCATCAGACCTCAGTTGCATTCTTTGTACACGTTTTTTTTGTGTGCTCCATTTTTGCTGTCCAAGATAAATATCACTGTCCTATTTTTTTAATGGATTTGGATTATGAAGAGTTGAGAGGTAGGGAATTTCCTGACTCTAAACTGTTCTAATTCTTTCTCTGTTGATACACAGCAGTTAATCACTGGAGCACAGTGGAAAGAAGCCGCATCTTCTGTGACTTTCTGTGTTGATATCATCAGTTTTTAAAATGGGTTACCAAAGTTTCAAATACATCTCGACATCTGTTCGGTATTGAGAAGATAAATATGACAAGTTGCTCGATTCGTTATTGAGATTTTTGTGTAATCTTTAATTAGATTTTGAGTAACTGACAGTGAAGGTGAAGTTAGCCGGGGAGAGCTGTGCTCAGCTGGCATCCTAACCTGACATGTTGTGAATGAGTGAATTGTCCTTTTGCCTGAAGACTTAATACCAAATTCCGTTTGTCTTTCTAAAAGATACTCCCTAACCAAAATAGTAATTGCGTGTTTGATGCAAATTTGGTTGCAGATCACTGCCATTCGTTGCACAAGGCATTGGACTTGGTGGTCGTAAGGACCTTTTATGGCATTGAAATCTAGGAGTATTTTGGCAGTATGTATCTGTGTACACCCGAAAGCCTTACAGGTTTTCTTTTTTCCAGGACAACTAGCAGCAGTAGCGGGCTCACCATCACTAGTTTGCTGAAAGAAAAGGAAGGCTCTGAAGTGGCGAAGTTTACTTTAGAAGAACTCTGCCTCATTTGCAGCATCCTTAGTACAGCAGAGTACTGCCTGGCGACCACCCAGCAGGTGAGCTTTCCTCTACAGCACCTCTCAGATGATGCCCAGCAGCAGTCCCTCTTGTGTCATGAGATGCTGTGCTGTTCTCTCTAGGCTAGGATAGGCTGCTATGGAGACTGGAGTAATCAGGAGTACTAAAATATGCATAGTAGTGTCTGCTCTGCATATTATCCCATAGTTCTAAGAATGTAGAGCTCAATAATCAGTATTTCATAGAAAAAAAAAAAAAGTATTGATTTTGCTGTTTCTACCTGAGAGAAGTCGTATGTTTTTAATCTTACTCTGTAGCCACAGTTTTGGATGCTCTCCTTCAGTGCTTGCTACATAGTTTGTTTTAATGGGATTGAGAGGAAAAAAGGATTTGCTCATGGTTCATAATTTCTGTTTTATAAGAACAAGAAAAACAGCAATTCAAAGTAGGTTTGGGAAAATGCACTCCTGAAATATTAGGGCAAGGTGGAATGAGGAGAGAAGGTATTTATGCTGATACGCTTTGCAGCCGCAGTGCTCCTCACATTCAGTTGCTTTCAAAATGCCACAGATAGTAGATGAGCTGTGATGTTTGGCTGTGTCGAGGCCTCTCACTGCGAGAACTGGCAATCCTGCTTCTCTGCAGGTTGGGCACAGACAGGGTGTTGGACTACATCTTTATTAGCAGGACAGGTGCCACGGTGTTAAGCTAGTACATTAGCATGTCATGCTACAGTTCTGTATGTGATGTTGGAGGCTTACTTCTTTGACTGCCACCGTAGGCCATCCTGGCAGATCAGTGTGTCTAGGGGGTCCAGCAAGGAGAGATTTCCGTTGTTCACTGGCTGAGTTGTGGATGCAGTCTGAGCACAGCTTAGTTTTTAAGAAGCTGACTTTTCCAGGACGTAAGTTTTCAAAAATGATTGTTTCAAGTAAGAAATCTGACCTTTCTATTGCTTTTTTGTTTCCTAACAGTTGGAAGAGAAACTCAAAGAAAAAGTGGATGCAAGTCTAGTGGAGAGGATCAACCTGACGGGAGAGACAGACACTTTCAGCATGTATGTTCAGCAGATGCATCCTCCCACAATATATCAAACATCCTAGTTTGTCAGCCAGATGGTGCTGGAGTAATACAGCCACAAAATCCCAGCCAGCAGTAGGACCCACCCAGATATGCAGCCTAGGTAAAGGCATTTGCCTGGTGAAGGAATGGTCCTTCCTTGGCTGGTCCAGGAGCAGCAGGAGTACAGACTTCAGATGTAGTTGTTCCCCACCGTCCTAGCCAAAGGAACAAGAGCACTGGAAAGAGGAAAGGAAATAGTGAGTTTCCATTTGAAACATCATTTGCATCTTGGCAGCTCTGCGAGGTGGCTGTTACATTTCAAGAAAGGAAGCTATTTCAGTACATTCCTTCCTGCTCTAACTTCCCACTGTTAATCAGCAGCCTTGTCAGTATGATCAAACCCCATTTCAGAAGTCATAAAAGACTGATCCAATCTTATATTTGGGGATTATAATTGAGAGAAGATTATCATTCATTAAAATAACTTTTTATGTATTGATGCTAAAAATATTCCCCTCTAACATCATCTCCTCTCCACCACTAACAAACATATAGAATATTTTTGAGAGAAGGAAATTGAGGCAAAAAAAATTGTTTTGCCTCATGCCAGACAAAAGAAAGCCTTGGCAAAGATGGGAAAATAATCTGTATCACCAACTCCCGTTCTCCCTAAAGCTAAGATTCAGCCCAGATAGCAGCAAGATTTTTTTTTTCAGACTTCCTTCCTGTGATACCTCCTGTCTTGCTCCAGTGGGCAGGATCCCACTGAATCTCCATCCATATTTTTCACATGGTCTTGGGCTCCATCCCAGGCAGAGATTCCCTTTCCTTTAGATATTTTTCAGACCTTTTTAAGAGTGAATCCCTGACTGAAAGCTCGGGTTGCAATGTTATCTTGTGTCACTGCTCAGTTTCCACAGTGGCTGCCTCAAGATGATCAGTTGTGGACAGCAAATACCATGTGTTTTGGAAACTTTTATTGTATAGCTCGCGTTTAACGATGTCCAAACCTGGCAAACCATTAGGCCTGATGTATTTTGTAACAAAAGACTTTTTAATTGACTTTCAGTCTGTTCCAGTATAGAGCACTTTTTCAGTCTCCTGTCAGTTTAAGTCATAGCTATAAAACTCTCTTTGGCATTTGCTCATTCAACATCAAACAAGTTGTTTCTTCTGGGATTTGATGTTAGGCAGGGTCATAAAGCAAATGATAAAATGTTGCTGCTTACATACCCTGGGAAGTGTTTCTTTCCTCACACAGAGTGCAGAGCTACCACGAACACCTTTAAAGTAATTGACTGGGAGGGTTTTACTGCTGTGGAGGTTAGGCGTTTTCTTTGGGTTCTTCATGAAGCTCAACAGAAGGAAAACTATGGTCATTTAAATCCAGAAATCCATGCTTCTTCCCCACCTCACCCCCTTTGATCTGTTTTGAAGTTATGGATAGTGTTCAGAGCCCCCCGAAATCCTGAGCTCGCTGGGCTCTCTGTTAGAGCCCCAACAGCTTGCTTGTGGCCTCTGCTTCCTCGTCTTCCCATTTCTGTGTATCTGCCCAGAATCGTATGGGGATTCATTAGCTGCTGCTGAAGTATTGTTAAATCCTGTCTGGGGCAGAGGTTTTGTGTGGCTTCTAACATAGCCAGGATCAAAGCTCTGTTGGCATGTCGTGATGTTTTGCATTTGCAACGCATTTGCTGCGGTGTTACCCTCCTGCAGCAGGTGTGTTTATTTTGAAGTGTCGACAAATCGGTTTCTGTCCCCGTTTGCGATCTTGTGGGTTTTGGGGCAAGAGCCTGAGCTTGGTGACCCAGCTTTAGATTGACTCCTGACGTGTGGAGACTAATTATGAAGTCACTTTCCTTCCACGGAGGGGGTTGTGTTTCATTTTGGTGCTGAACCACAACTCTTTCCTACAGCCTCCTGACAGCAGCCGCCCTGCAGGAATCAGCTGTGCCCAGGAGACCAGTTATTTCAGTCTGCCTCTCTTGGCATTGCCTGAGCTGGTGACATCCCCCAGAGGAGTAAACCCTGCGGTGCCCAGCAGAGGCACCAGTAGAAATGGCCACAGGTGTTTCTTATCCCAGTGGAAGTTTTGGACCGTGAAACTCAAAGCTAATGTTCGCTTAATCTCCCGTAGTAATTTTTCCAACTAATTTTGGATGAGTTTGCCGTTACAAACAAATTGTGCTGAAGGCACAGTCTTACATTTAGGATTCTGTTCCAGTCTCTGTGCTAGAGCTCGAGGAAAAGGAACAGACGTGCTCAGTGGGCTGCAGTGAAGAGCACCAGCCAGATGCCAGCCGTGAAGCTGTGAGCGGGTGATACCATGTCTCCACGAGGAGCTGGACACTTAAAAATACTTTGAACAGTGAATTCTAGATTAGTACCCAGACCTTCACAAAGATGATGATGGGGAGGAAAGCTGGTTTGAAGGATCCGATTTCACTGATCAGATTTCCTACTGGTGCTGGAATTCCTATTTGTGGTAGCATCATGAGAAAGAGCAGGAGTAAAACATGGCTTTATGCACATAATCCTGAAGCTGTAAACAGGCATCTGCAGCAGATTTAAAGTTAAGTTGTGTTTAAAAACTGTACTTCGTGAAATGCACTCGCTTCTTGCTTTAACAGGAGCTGTCTCCAGTGCAAGCACTGGGTTACGTGCCCCTGAGGGTGGTCTGAGCTGCTGCAGACGACGTTCCTTCACCGTTGCCTTAGGATCAGTTACACCTTTAGGCACATCATTAGGTTCTAAGTCTTACGCAGTGGGATCAAATATATCTAAGCAACATTATGCTGTTTAAATAGAAAAGAAAAAATCTTTGACTAATGTGTCCTTTAGTCTGGTATATATCTTTGAGAACCTCAAACAATGGATGGCTGCAGTCCTAGACATAACGTAAATAAGGCTTCTGCCTTGATCTTCGCAAATGGGAGACACGCTCAGAACTCACATAGATGTACTTCCTAAAATCATCTTTGCAAGTTTCTGCAAGTGGTAGAATATTGACTGTGACTGGATAGCTGATTTTTTTTTTTTTTTCAGGCTGGATTAAATTTTAAGCAGAATTCCCGTCTGGGCCCAATCAGTACTCAGGGGTTTCTCCTCTTCCTGATGCAGAGGGGTTGCCCAGTCTGACATCTTTGATCTCCAGCCCCTTTTCTATGTCAAAACAGAGAAGGATCAACTGTAAAAATATGTGTGTATAAAAATATGCTCTGTGCTGAAGCACGTTGTGTGGCTTCCTAATGAACAGCATACAGATTTTCCAGGGTTCTTTTCAGTACAATTTTAGCCATGTGTATTCACAGCATAACGCTACATCTAGTGGATTTTCTTTCTTCCATGGTCAAATAAGACAGTTCTAATACTGTGTGAATACTGTTCTAAAACTTGTGCTTGATTTATTTTATTTTTTTTTCAGCGTGATCTCCAACAGCATACAGCTGTTAGTACAGGACCTGGATGCTGCCTGTGACCCTGCCCTGACTGCGATGAGCAAGGTAAGGGTGGATTTGTTTTGGGGAGAGGTAACACTTAGAGTCTGCTGATTGCTTGATTTCACTCTTGACATATTCTTTACACTGCCCTAAGACTTATCAATATATTGATTGCTTCTTGCTTCTTAGAGCAGCAATTGCTGTAGCTATAAATATATCCTTCACTCCAAAAACTATAATCGACGTTAGAGCTTTCATTCTTTTGCAGCACATTAAAACACACAGACAGTAGAATACTTTCTGCAAGTATCTATTTCAGACTTTCCAATCCTAATGCTAGCAAGAGTCTTTAAGATTGGGAGAACTTATTTTTTTTTTAGCATGAAACTTCAAATGCTACACCTCATTTGCTATCTTCATTTTCTTTGAGGGAGGAATTTTAGATGTTAGATGGAGGTAGTTGAAGGGTAATATGGAATTGGGATTGAGCCCTATTGCTTCTGTGATCCTCTTGAGGACATATGGAGCCATTCCTAGAGAGGCCCATGTGATTACTGCTTAAGGATTTTGTTGCAGTTACGCTGCTGGGTTTTATGTGTTTGAAATGCAGAGCTGTGGTTTCTTGCCAAAGTATTGTGAAAACCCAGACTGCTTTAGACAGAGGTGAAGACAACAAAAGCGGATTGAACTTTTTTTTTTAATTAGAAATATTAAACATAGAGCTCTGTTTTTGTCAGATCAACGCACTGTCTTGCTGCCATGAATTTTAATAACTTTCTGCTTTATGATGTACTCCAGCTGTAACTAGCCCCGCCACCCCCAGCTAATATTTGAAGTGGAATGCAGCTAGCAATAGAGCTTGTACATGTCCCAAATGGAAAGAGGATTTCTTTTTCCCAGTAAAATATCACCATTAGGAAAGGCTTGGCACTGCAGGTGTCACTTGTTTGCCGTGACAGTTCCTTAGATCTCCTCCTGAACCCACCTAGTGTAGCAGTGTTTGAATCACTCAGCTCTAACTGTTTACGCCCAAGTAAACCACAGCCTTGAGAAAGCAGCAGCTGGTGGGCCATTTATTTTTGTCTTTGGAACACCAGTAAAATGCAGCATATGTGATGAGACTGATGATATATAAACAAGTTAAGTGCTGTGAAATTAACTAAATAAATACTTGTCACTTGTGCACACATTCCACTATTTGCATCAGACAGAGTCCCTTTATATCATCTTTACTAGCCCTGGGTTTGGTGCAGGAGTTTTTTCCTTCACCCTTCTCTAGCCTTTCCTTTAGGTCTGGCTTATTATTCTGACAGTTGAATAAGAAATACATATAATTATTCAAACGCACAGTTAGTATTTGGAAGTGTGAAATTTCAGCCCAAATTAAAGGAGTCGATGCTGTCTGGCTGATCTGTTCCGACTTCCCTGTGATGTGAAGGCATGTCTGTCTCAAGACCAGTACTCCATTAGAGCCCTTCCACTGACTACCTTCTTTTCATTTACTTCACTCTGATGTTCTCCAAGGTTGAACATTGCTGATCCTTTGTGAGTTAGACTTTTTTTTTCTTGCAAAAATGTTTGGTAACTATAGAAGTAGATTAAGAAATACTTACACCTCTAAATCCGCTTTGGCTTCAGGCGACATTGAGAGAGTTAACAGGGAATACAGCATCATGGATGTTGCTTTCAGCTGGCAATGGTGCTCAGTTTTGCTGATTCTTGAACTTAGGTGTTCTGGAAGAAATGGGTAAATGATGTGACGACAAAGCTCTGTCTTACAAAATTTGTAGGTGATAATCTTTACTCAAATTCTACAACAGGTGTAGAATGATTAAACATGTCCATAGGAGTGGAATGTGGGATAGGGGAGGGGTTTGCCCTAAACCCCTGGTGCCATATTCTGCATTTGCAAAAATCTTATAGGATACTTTTATGCAAGTGCATTGCTCTCACTTCAGCCTGCCACCTGCACCACCCCATGTCTAAGTGAAGAGGTTTGCTCTTGTCGCTTAGTGATTGTGGTCATTTGCTCGCTGGTTGTGAAAGTTGTTCACTACAATTTTCAATATCAGAGCTGCTTCTGAAATAAATGTGGGCACCCGGAAAGGCACGTCTGTATTTCGGAGCTGCTGATGGCACAGATAGCTATAGTTTGTCCCCGGTGCAGAGCCAGCAGCTGTGTTAGCTCCGAGGGGCCCTGTTCTCTGCCGCTCTGCGGGGCTCAGTAGCTCTCAGTAGCAAGCTCATGAAAACTGTAATGGGAAGAACAAATACGTAGACAATTTCCTCCTGGTGACATGGCTACCGGTGTGGTACAAGTACCACTGCTAATGGTGTGGTACCCTGGGACAGAGCACACACGATTCCCCTGCTGTCCCCGGGGTTGCAGATGTTGGTGTGTGCACCTGGAGGGCTGGAGGTAAGGAGGAGCAGGCACTGGGGAAGTTTGGGTGCTGACAGCAAATCACTTGCTGCTGCACAGTACTTTTTGTGGATAACAAAGTACCGTGAACATGTTGTGGCATTTAAGTTGCCTGGTGTGCTTTTTAATTGTTGGGAAGAGGAACTGCTAAGCTGCATGAGATATTTTTGCCCCAATTAAGTTTATGGATTGCACTGGATAAGGTTTTATTTATTTGCTGAATTAAACATCAATTTATATGTAAAACTGTGTATGTAAGTGGGACTGGGGGATGTTTTAGTGCCTTATGTAGCTTGCTTGCTGTTTTTTATATTTTGCTAAAAAAAAAACACCTTCTGGCACAGCTGTAATTTCCCACTTCCTTACAATTGAGTGGACAACAGCAAGTGCTTAAGCACAGAGCTTTAATGATCTCTCCGCTACATCCAAGGAAAACCCAAGAGCAGAGCGATCGGAGCTGCTAATTAAAAGTCAGTGTGAGTGCACTGCAGCCAGCAGCCAAGGTGCAGCATACAGCAGAGTGCGAACTAAAATGGTTTCAAAGGCGGCGATATCTGCTGCCTGCATCACCCTCCTGGCCTTCCTCTACCCTCCCACCTCGTCCTGCCTGTGACACGAGGTCAGGGCAGAAGGCACTGGCCTGGTGGTGTGGATGCTGCCTGTGCCCGGTACCAGAGCCTTTAACGATGTTCTCTACATCCCTGCTCTAATGAGTAGGGATGCTGTCGTGCACGGGGAGACTTGGAGACTGATTTGTCCCAGGTTAAATCCACAAAGCAACCCCTTTAGCTAGAGACCTGTGTCTGCACTGGGTATGTCACAGGGACCTGGTGGTTCTTGGTTTGGCCCTTTCACCCCACTCCCAGCTCTCTGGGGACATAGGGACACGTGGGGACATGGGGTTCACAGCCAGATGGACCTGGGAGCACTTTAGGGCTTCCACTATGCCCAGGACATTATAGAGCTCTTGTTTTATACCAAACCACTCCAGTTTTGCTCACGGTTTCTCTTTTCTCCTCCCCTTCCTTAAGAAAGCACCCTAAAATCCTGAGGGTTGTGTGTTTGTGCTATGCAAAAACAACTCTGAGGGTATCACGGGTCCCTGCTGTGCAGCCAGCCACGTCACCCAGGTCCTTGGGGCATGCGGGTGCTTGGGGCTGCTCCCCGGGCACCGGGCTTCTCCCTTGGGCTGCTGAGCACGATGCCTCTGCTCCTGTCCTTTGGGCCGGTTTTGTGTGTAGGCTATGTGGATATCCCAAGAAAAACATAGGATGGGGGAAAAAGGGGAATAAATTTAAGATGACAGGAACAAAGCTTTACCAGAAGAGTTGGGCTCATATTTCTTCTGATGACTTTTCAGTATGTGTGCTATTTCTTTCATTGCAGCTACTGGTTTTTTTTTTTTCTGGTGGAACGCACCCACACGCGCGCGCGCACACACACAAAGGGCTATTTTTACTGCTCGTGCTTTAAAGGCTTGGTTGTAAAGTATTGCTTTTGGAATGAAAAGCAACAAAATGAGAAGGCTACTGTTTTGTTGTTGTTGTAATAATTCAGCTCAGCAGTCCCTTTCCACTTTCTGGCTGTTCCTGTGTACGGGGACGCTCCGTTCGTTTGGGAATGGCCAGCGCTGGGAGTCCGTGTGCAAGTCCATCAGGGAGACAGGCACAGAGCCTTTTCTTCTGCTGTGAAAATTGCCACAAGCAGTAGAAAAGCAGCTGTCTTCCGAGCAATCTTCCAGCTGAAAGTAAGACGGAATTATAACCTGTAGAGCAGATGATGAAAAATCTCCCTGCTAGCTACTCAGTTACTGCGAGATGAGCACTTCGGGGTTTTGTTTGCTTGGCTTAAATAAGGATAGCTGTGGTAGAGGATGTGTGTAGACTCTGGCAGACACTGATTTTGCAAAGAATTTGGCTTCTTCGCCCATTAAGTAACTTATGCTGCATGTTTGGGTGTATTTGAACGAGCTGGGTTTTGGTGGCAAAGTAGCCGTTTCTAAATTAAAGACGGGAATTAAAAAAAACTTGCATGCAAAATCCAGAACTTTTGAAGAAAGGTTTGAGGACAAACCCAATCAAAAGAAAAAAGCTCATCTTCTGCATCTGCACAGTTTTCTGTCCTGATTTTCGTATTCACTTTATTCCTGTTTCATTTCCAAGAGGAGGAGTTGCATCTCCACCTTGCTACACGGAGCACATTGCAGAGTGCATCGTCTCTAACAGTAGCGGTGCTAAGAGCACTTTCACTGGGGAACATGAACATCCAGCAGACTTTGTACACACAGATGTTTTGCCAGGGACATCAAGGCCCTACCCAATTGGTTTTTTTCAAACGACTTGTACTGTGTGCTCACTGTATTTCTTCAAATAAAGCTCTGAGGAAGTCAAGGGAGCCACATATCTGGCTAACAGGGAACAGTCCGTTGCATTTCTGCTGATGGTAAATGAAAATACAAAAAGAATTACTCAACCTCTCATTTTATTTTTTAATGTGTATTTGGGCTGAGGTGAAGTTGGCATGCTGGCTGGTACACCAGAAGTGTTTTTAGTGTGAGCTACGCTGGTGTAGAGTGTTTTGGACTTCAAGACTATTTCTACCTCTTCCATCTATCTGTCATCAGTCTCACCAGTATTAAAGTCTTGGCTGCCATACAGGAATCCAGACTTTGCAAGCTTGCAGTTATTTTCTCAAATGCCTGTAATCAGGATTTATATGGGCACTTCATCCCAGAAAACTGGGAGCTGTTACATATTGAAGCAGTGTAGGGTGCTCCAAAAGCCTTTTTACTGCTAATGCTTCCCATTACCAGGCAGAATCTCTCTCCGCTCTGGTGCAAAAAGGGCCATTTTGGGTTTCCCTCCTTTGTGTTTTGTTCTGGGAATGGTTTTGATCAGTCAGTGTAGTGACGAAGAACGTGACCTTGGTAGTGGTGAATTGCAGAGGCAGTCTCTTGATTATTCCTTAGAGATCCTTTGGCAGGAAGCTCATACGGTTTTCCTTGCATATCGCTTGAACCCTAATGAATTACACAGTCTTTTTGGTTGTTTTTTCCTCTTTGTGCAGATGCAGTGGCAGAACGTGGAACACGTTGGCGATCAGAGTCCTTATGTCACCTCGGTAATCCTCCACATCAAGCAGAACGTCCCCATCATCCGCGACAACCTGGCATCCACGAGGAAGTACTTCACTCAGTTCTGCATCAAGTTTGCAAAGTAAGGTACCCACACGGTAAAGAATTCCTCAGGGCCTCTGGTTTCACTACTCTGTGTGCGATGATTTGCCTTCTCGGTGCCTGGGCGAAGACCTTTCCCACCCAGGGAGAGCACAGAGGGAGGTGGGGCAGGGCAGCAAACACCAGCAGCTGCTGGCAAGGTTGAAAGACACTTGAATGTCTTGTCTCAAGTTTCTTGCTGAGGCAGATTTTCTCAGATGTTTGCACTGATTGGTTCCTTCTTGCGTGCCTAAACCATTCCATAAAATATTTTGATGATCAGTGGTCAGTTTTTGCCAAGTACGGAAGGTTTGGGGCTGAACATCTTAAAAAGGCTGAATATAGAGGACTATTACTGAGGAGTTGACAACTCTTGTTATGGAAACCTACTTATCCTTCAGTGCTAAGAGGCTGAAGTATTTCAAGCACATAAATTTCGGTGCATCGTTTGCCTTAAAGTAACTTATGTATCAATTGTAGGACTGTAAGGATGGCAAGCGTAATGAATAAATTCTAAGTTAACAGATTAAAATCTGCTTTTCTGTGCAAAAATGTTTCAGAGAAGAGTGGAAATATACATTTAGATTTTGAGGGTTATTCCAAATGTCTTCCTGGCAAGTCACTTGATGTTGGGCAGGGTGAAAGGAACTGGAAGATGAGACAGGAATTCCCCTTGCCTTTGGAATCAGGGTTGAGGGTGAAGTCCAAACTTGGAAGCTGTGTCCAAAACCAAAATTCTCTTTTTTTGGGAATACACTTTGAACTCTTTCCTGCTTTCCTGAGACCAGTTGAGCTCTGCATGCCAGTGCCCCGTGAAAAAGCCCCGGGAGGAGCTGGCCGGTTGTGTACAACTGGTTGCATGGGGCTGTCCGGGTAGATGCTTGGGAGCAGTACCACACGTATCATATGTCACTCTTTAAAATACTTAAACATTTCATTCATCTCTAATAAGCTAATCATCCTGAAATAAACTGTATGGCCTGGCAGTTACTGTGTGGGTTTGAGACCAGAAGTTCAGTTCCTGCTTCAGCAGGAAAAGATGCAGTAGGCTCTCGTGAGAACCGTTAGCTTTCGCAGCGGGGAGGCTGGCCTGAGAGTTTCGTTCCCCCTTTCTATCTCTGGGTACTCATTAGTTTGCATTAAGGAGCAGTTACTGATAAATCATATTATGACATTGCCCATAATCACTGTTTGAAATACTGTCCCAGTCGAAATTTATTGCACTTAAGCCTTCTGTGTGGTTACGCTTGAATTTTATATCGCTAACATGGTGATAAATAATATAAAAAAACATTTACTCAGCTGTTCACAGCACACTCTTAATACCTCAGCTTAGTTGTCTCCCTTTTAACTTTATTGCTAAGCGCATACCGAGTAAACTCTGGGTAAAATACCCAACTCTCACATTCGAGAAGCGTTGAAACCTAAACTGAGGGCCTTCCTCAGAGCTTGCTCCACGGAAGACCACAGAAACCTACAAAACTGCTGCTTCACTTTAAAATCTTTTTAATAGAACTACAGCCCTGATTGGTGGTACGTGAAAATTAAGACACAGTCCAGAATTCACTGCATTGTAGATCAAGTGCAGAAGTGAAAATTGGGTTCGATGAGAGCAATCCCTAAATATTGGGGTTTTGCCAGACAGTGTTTAGAGTTCTGTGCCACTTGCTTTTCAGGAGAACTAGCACAGTGATAAGAGTGTGTTACCTACTTAAAATCCTTCTGATGTTTTAATGTGCACACAATTCGTGTGTTTGAGGCTCTGAATTCTTATGGAATATGCTGGTCTGTCTCATATAAATACCTGGCCTTTTGTGTGCCCCACCACACTGAAAATCCTTTTAGCAGGCGTCGTGCTTCTCCGTATGTTAGTGCCTGTGTCTCTGAACTGGCAGCCGCTTCTCAGCTCTAATGGCTTGTGTGTAGGGCTGGTATTGAGTTACAGGACCACAGGGGAGACGGCATCGAAAGTCACTAAATTTAAAGCTGAGGGATCCGAGCCAAGTCTGGGAGAAGAAAAATTGCCACCCGAAATCGCATCCATCCTCTAACCTAATCTGTCGCTTTTGCTTTGTTGTGACCAACGTGCAGCCCTCGCTCCTCCAAACAGCGGGAAGCAGCTGAAGCAGCCGGAGCCCCGGAGGTGCTGGCGGGCTGCTGGTGGGCTCTGTTCCCCTGCACCACCCTGGGCCTTATCCTCTGAAATCAGAAACCACAGCGGTGTGGCTGGGGCTGCTCTGCTGGGGTGCGTTTGGGCACTCGGTGACCTGACCTCGGGGACGAAGAGCCGAGATCCGAGAGGCAGGACAAACAAACAGCTCTCCCCTTTGCCAGAGCAGCGGGGCGTTAATCGCAAACAGCTAAACGCGGTGGGTAGCTGCCGTGCACCTCCCTGCGACCACCCTGGCCTTTGGCTCCTGCTTGTAGCGAGAGGAGTCGGGAGAAGGATTGCAGTGAGGAGGCTCCTGCTGGTTTTCTAAGCCTGGGTGAGTCTGCGAGGGCTGGCCACCGCCTCGAGGGCGGCGTGAAGCAAACAGTGACACCAGGATGCCTGGAATGATATCCCGTAGTAGCTCATCTCCCGCCGGGGAGACAGCCTGTGGTTGCATCTCTGTCCGCCTTAGCAAAGCGTTGTGTTAAATGCATCATCAGCACAGGGGATAAAGAAAACACGGGCTTTGGCAGAGCCACACCCTCGGGTGGAAGCCTCTCAGATGCTGGGGTTTCTGTGCTTTAGGTTCCTGCTCTGCCTTGCACTGCTTTATTATTACGCTGGGGGCTTGCCTGCTTCTATGGAGAAGATTTTGCTGGATTCCGTTTTATAGCTGAAACTGTAAATGATTTCTGGCATCCAGTCGAGCTCCGTGGATGTGCAGGGAGTAAAGGCATTCAGAGTACAAAACCGTGTGCGCAGCGTTTACCGCTGGAGACGCACGTATTGCTCACGTCAGGATCGCCTGCTGTACGCTCCGAGAGCCAAACTTCGAGCCCAGCCCAGGCAAGAAACTCGAGCAAATTTTTCACTTAAGCGCAACTGCTCTCGATGGTCTTTGCTAGACAAAAAAAAAAAAAAAGCCTCAAAAAACCAGAGCAGTCCTTGGATCTGATGTTTTGTATTGTCTGTCCTGCCGGAGTTGAGAAGCTGTTTCCAATAAGACAGCGTGAAATAACAGGCGTGCAGGGATGGAAGGTCGCTTTACCCTGCTGCAGTGCTTGTGGGTGGCCATCCTAAAAGGCCTGGGAATTGTTTCAGGCAAGAGAGGGCTGTCTGTGGGAGACCGTGTGCTTATATAGCACAAAAAAAATAGAAAAAGAGGAGAGCAGGAGGGTTCCTTTGCCCGCCAGTCTGCCACCCTGCAGAAAGAAAGGCTCTCCCTGTTTCTCCTGCACAACGTGAGCGTTAGCTCCGTGCCTGACCCTACAGAGAGAGAGAGCTGGACCCACATGCAAGATCAAAGGTACAATTAACCTCTTGTGCTCTTCCACTCGTAGCAAGCTGCTGCATCCGGAACTGCTGGCAATTGTTCATTTTGCAGGATTGCCTAAGCTCCAGCTGTGCTTGGCACTCTCTAATTGCCGTCTGGGAATTATTTATACACCTGAAAAATGGACTTGTAAGATAGGTTATATCTCTGCTTTAATGCTTTAGTGCAAGAGGAGACGGGGCTTGTTTTCCTCCTCTTACTTAGCTTTTGTTGCCAAGGTTGTCTCTCTGGTGGCCAAATTCAAAGCTGTTTGGGGCAGCCCAGTAGCTGGTTCTCAGCAATGATTTGAAATCGTTCGACTTGACACCTCTCCAGGAAAAGATGATTCAGTGAGAGAGGTCGCGGCTGTGTCTGAGGGAAGAAGCCTTTGCTTGGAAAGATTCTTTGTTGAGCCATTTCTTTTGATTTGCTTAGCAGCTTGGCACATTCCTTGCCTGAGTTACGCTTTTGTCATTCTTTCATGAGAAAGGGCTGAAAAATAAAAGTCCTGGCTTGGAAAACAGGTGGCAGGACAAACAAGGTGCTGTCCGTGCTCCCTTGTTCATGGAAAGGAAACAGCTTGACAGATGCAAGGGGGAACCACACTGAAATTAGATCATCACCGTATGCAGCACCTCATTCAAGAGGACAAAAACCAGACCAGCTTGCAAGAACTTAGGACAGAGATGCTGAAATCCAAGACCTGCCACCAGATCGTGGACAAGGCCCTGGAAACAACGTGAGCCCTGCAGGCGTTCAACCAACAAAGGCCATGTGAAAGAGTCAGAGTACGTCGTAAAAGCAAAGTAAAAGGTAGTAAAACAGTAAAAGGAAGACAACAGGATTGGTGGTGTGATCCTGACAGATGGCTCACCCGATCCGGAGGGGTTTGCACTGCTGCCTCTGACTCCTCACACTCACTTCTGGGTTTTCCTGGGGCTGCAGCTTGGTAGGGCAGGAGCTTGTCTTGCCAGCCCTCCTGCTAAAAGGGAGCATCGGCTTTCCCACTGAAGGGTGAAGCTACCACCAAGCCTAGTATCGAGAAGCAAAAGGCTAAAACTAAAGCTGATGTTCCGGAAGACGTTGCCCAAGGTGATGAATGTTGGGCTTAGCTTCTGTCTTTGCCAAATTCTGCACCGTTTCGTATGTAATTTAATAATCTTTTGGAGTCTAAAGCCCATATTAATAAAAGAGGGTAACGGTGTTTTCCTTTTCACAAAACTTCTCATTGTCCTGATTGCGTTGGCTAGGAGCTGTCTGGAAGAGTGCCGCGCTGTGCGAATGTCCAGGGCCCAGCAGACCTCCAGCCTTGGCTGGACCTCAAGTCCAGTCCGTAGTGTGCATGCTATGGAATTACTAGTATGCAGTGAAATGTAGGTCCTGGATACAATCAAGATACTTCCACTCCATGAATAGCTGTACAAATCTTGGTGTGTTGCTTGTAGTTGTCATGTGCAATAGTTTGCTTGTTCTTGAACTTGTACTGTAATACTTCATGTGTACCCTCTAGGAATTTATTTACAGAGTGTGTGTGCAACTTCTCAACTCTAAGATCAGCATAGATAAAAAAAAAAATCAGGTAGAATTCTTTTGCACTTAGTATGCTTAGTGTGCCCAGTCAGATGGAGAACCACGCGCTTACTGTGTCTCTGTGGAAAGCCGTGCTGTTCTGGTTTTGCATGCGTTGTTACCACAGAATATTGTACGACTCCAAATGCTGACATCTGTGTCATTTTGTCTCTTCGCTGCAGCTCCTTCATTCCCAAGTTCATTAACCACCTCTTCAAGTGCAAACCCATTAGCATGGTGGGAGCAGAACAGGTAAGAACAAGCAGTCGCGTTGGCAGTAGTATTTCACTTCTGTGCTCAAGACGTAAAAGGCAGTTGGTGAAAAGGGGCCGAGAACTGTTACATGGCCTGAATTTGGTACAGCTGAGTGCTCTCTGGTTGTCTGGAAATTGTACAGTCAGTGTAAGGCAACAGGGGTACGTTCTGGTGGAGGGCAGGGTTAAAGCAGGTGTGTAGTGGTGTGGCCACAGTCGACCCTGTAACGTGGGAGGAGGTCCTAGGCACCTTCCCAGGCAGCTGAGCTCTCCCTTTGCCAGTCAAAGTATCAAGAGCACCCTAACAACAAACCTCCTAAGCACCTGCCTAATGTGTCGTAGTGAGATTGTCCTCAGTGTGATCGTAGAAAGGAAAAGCAAGTTGCCCATGACAAACTACTGCAAGAAGCTCCTGTGTCCTTCTCAGACTGTTTTTACGTCCCATTTTTCTCAAAGTAGGTAATCGCTCAGTCCCTTTGCTGCTACTTTCAGATTTCTAGCCTCTGCCAGTTTTTTCTCATCTCTTTAAACACACCCAGTGTAATCAGGGGGGTGCAGTATTTGGGGTAACTTGCTCTATGATATTCTAACCCACAACACTTCGTTATCAGACAGTGGTTGAGCACTCTGCTGAATTTAGTGGCTGCTGTTTGCTGCTTGTATAGCTGCTGGTCTGGTAAAAACCACCATACAGCAGGCTGCGAGCTTCGTGTGTCAGATAGCACAGGATATTGTGTGGTTTTGTGTTGCAGTTTTCTTTAAAATAATAATTAAAAAAATCAAGTGGTTGAGTAAATGCAGAAATCCTGGTATAATTGCTGGTTAGGTGCAAGAGAAAGCATGGTGTTAATTCATTTGACCTTGATATTTAAATAATGGCACAGCTACAGGTAATCAAGGTGTCTCAGTTTATGCTGTCAAAGGGAAGAGGACGGAGAAATCCGTCTGTGCCGGGTGTTTTGCAGCCACAAGTCACTGCAAGCAGCAGAGCAGCGCTCTGTCAGAATCAACAACTGGTGCTGATAAATAGCCGTGGGGATAAACAGCCGAGGGTGATCTTGTCTCCTTGAAGAGCCGTGACAAGGGTCGGTTCCTTCTGCTCCTTCTGCTCCTGCAGCCCAATTACCAGGATGTTTTCAGCGTGAGAAGCGTTAAACTTTTAAGCCTGTTGGATTATAGCAGCTGAGGCAGCCTGGTTTAGGGGGCCTGGCTAACGGGGTGCAATTTGCTGTTGCAGCTGCTGCTGGACACCCACTCCCTGAAGATGGTTCTCCTGGATCTGCCCTCCATTGGGTCCCAGGTGGTGAGGAAGGCTCCCGCCAGCTACACGCGGATAGTGGTGAAAGGCATGACTCGGGCTGAAATGATCCTGAAGGTAACTCAAGACTTTTGATAAGCTGCCAGCCAGACTGCTGGGCTGGGAACCGGAGCGAGCGAATTCCAGGGGGCCCTTCCTTTGAACGCAGCGTTGCAGAGCGCACGTGAATGTATGCGTGCTCGTACGGGTGTGCTGCCAGCTGTTCTAGAGACCTGGCTGATCTGCCTTGGTTTTGCTGCCGCTCCCTTTTAACGTAGCCTTTGGGTTTTGGTCCTCATTTTTCAAGATAACTTGAGCGCTCGGGTTCTGCTTACTAGAAGAGTCGGGGCACCAGATTTCCTTGGGAGCTCGTGAAAATCGGAGCTAACATCCGTAAGTGTCTGCCTCAGGGCAAAGCCTCCAGTTCAGGTTACTCCAGGCCTTTGTGCAGACTCCATCACGCAGGGGAGCCAAGCCGTGCTTGAGTCACCTGTTTACTGTCTAGTGTAACAGCCAGTGCAAACATGTCTGGGTTACTGTATTCACCAGAGTCCTTTTTCATTTTCCAGACCTGGTGCCTGGAAAATGACCCAAAAGCAGTGTGTTGTCTTCTTAAAGCGTAACAAGCAAAGCGATCTCCCTGCCTCCCCTTCCCCCTGCTGTTGTGTCTCTGACATAAGAAGTCAGGCTTGATCCCAAGGGAAGCCCTGGGAGCTTTGCAGTAGTGCTCTGCTGAGCAGAGGGGGTTTGTCCCCCGCTCGCTCTCAGCACCGTGGGGATGTGACTTGGTGGCACCCCGTGTCAGACAGGATGGCCAGCCAGCAGCGAGAGCCTTGCACAAACCACGGCCGAGGCAAGGAGGGGTTGGACCCGATGGGGTTGGACCCGGTGATCTCTTGAGGTCCCTTCCAACCCCTACAGTTCTGTGATCCTGCAGGTGCAGAGGCCGGGCTCCCTCTGCTTGCCCACTGCTCAGTGTGGCTCTGCTCCCTAGGCAGTGTCACCGGTCAGTTTGCACTCTGACTTCATAAATCAGTTCTGAAATTCTCTGCTTTTGGAATAAAACGACTGAGGTGTTAGTAGAGGAGTTAAAGCAAGTCTAAATTTTTTGTAGAAATGACCTGGAGAAAAATTCCTTTTTATTGCTAACAGGAGCAGGAAGATGGGTGCCTGCTGCATACACAATCAGGTCTTTCCTTGAAGCTTGCATACACAATCAGAAAAGTAGTGGAAGTAATTTCTGTCCCCTTAGTATCACCCTGGCTTCATCGGGGCTGACGTGAAGGCAGCACAGGAGATGGATTGCTGCTGCTGAGCCCTGAGCCTCGGGCAGCGAGCACAAGTGGTGGAAGCGTGGCAGGTTCACGGGCTCTGCATTAGCAGCACGGCTGCTTTTTCAGACATCCCATCCTTGCCGTGCTGCTGCATAAAGCATTTCTGCCGGCCCCAAGTGAGGGCTCGGTGTCAGAGCAGGTAGTAATTAAACAGCGATACGCTCGTAGCGTTCAATGCTCCGCGGAGAGATTTTACAAAATAATGCCCCATATAATCAGCAGGCGAGCAGGCTGAGTGGTTGGCTGATGAAGATTTGTTAATCGCAGTGGCTGAACACGATTGCCCGAAGTCTGGGTAACCCACAGCCCAGCATCTGGGGCTAGTGTCAGCACCAGTCTCTCGGTTACGGGGTAGAAGAGCCTCTCAGAAGTGCCCGTTCGTGCTGGGCCACCGGTATTTCTGTCGGACGGTTTGCTTGCAGGAGCCCAGAGCTGACTGTTTGTCCGCTCTGTTTGCCTTGCGGGTCGTCTCTTTCTGTCAGTGCTCAGACTCTCTCTCTGCTGCTTCCAAATTGTCCATTAAAGAGTCTTTTTTGTAAGAACCATTTCACTCCATCAAAAGTACGGCCTAATGCCCTCCTCCTCGGGGTTTTCAGGGCTCTCCTGCACAGTACAGAGGCTGTTCAGAAACGATGCCTGCGTTGCACGCAGTGCCACCGCACAGTGCTGTGTCCTGCCTTGTACCAGCGCAGCTAATTCAGCGGGAGCACCGTTAAGCCCGTAGATGGCACAAACAAATTATTTCATTGAAGCCGTAGAAAGCGCAGATGCGAGCACGGAGGAGGGAATCTCAGCGCGCACGTCCCGCAGAGCTGTTTCCTTTCTCCTCTGGCCCCGGTGTCTGAAGCTCCAGCTTTTCATCTTGGCATACGATTTTTACAAGGGCTGTAAATTAAGGCTTTATAAGTGTACACACGGCTATGATGTTTCATTGGTCTGAAGTGCAGCGAAAGAAAGAAACGTCTCGGTGACAGAATGCAGCGTGGGGTGAGATGGGTCAGTGGAAACATATGGAAACGTTTTCAGAGACAGGGAAGAGTCTGGTCCTGGGCTGTTTCTGCCCTGCATGTGCGTACGTACTTCCCAGAGAGGTGCTTCTGCTCCCGAGCATTACCTAAAGCCGTGTTCTTTGTGGAACTCACGGCTCGTGGAGGGGAAAATACACCAGTGAGTAAGTAATCGTCTTCGTAGCTCCAGGTCCCCATTTTAATTTTATTCCTGATGTGACGTGTTGTTGGGACGGGGAGGGTCAGAGCTCCGGCAGAAGGCAGCAGGGGTGCACGCTGCATCCCAGCCCCCAGAGATGTGTGCAGGAGGGGCTGCACCCAAAGCACGCAGCAGCCAAGTGCACAACGGGTACGAAGCAGGAGGGCTGCGAAGCAGCTCGCTGTGCCCCACGCTGTTCTGGGGCGGGAGCATCTGCAGGAAGAGCGCTGTCAGGTTACCCTGTGAGATGCTGTGTCTGTTCTGCTTCTGCACAGGAGGGAGGCGCAGCCGAAGGGAGGGTCTGGGTGGCCTCCAGCCGCCTGCTGCCCGATCTGCCGGTGGGCTTGGGACTCCCTAAGCGCCCCCCTGCCACCGGCGCTGCCTTTCTTCCCCAAGCAACCACCGACTGCCCGGCAAGGCTTCCCCACGCAACGAGATAAAATTTTGAGCTTTGACAACGCGCTAGCGCCTGCCAGCTGACAAGCACGCAGACGAAGTCCTGCTGCTCTTTGCAACGCGATTCACAGCTCCTGCAGCCCCTCGGTCTGAGAGCTGCTGGCTGGGCAGGAAGAGACCCCTTCTCTGCTCCTAGGCTGCTCTTTACTTTGCTGTTCTTCACTCTCGGTCACTGTCAGCACATACAACACCTTTCCTGTTCCTTAAGCATTTTATTTTACAACAAACCAGTCCTGCTGTCGCTCCTGTGCCTGAACTGAGCAGTGGCTTTAACTCCTAAAAGTTATCTGATCTCTTTTTTTTTTTTTCTCTCGTCTTGGCAGGTGGTCATGGCTCCGCACGAGCCCCCGGTTGTATTTGTTGACAATTACATCAAGCTCCTTGCTGACTGCAGCACAGACACTTTCCAGAAGATACTAGACATGAAGGTTAGAACCAATCCTGCGTTTGCTAGAGTGGTGTTGAGATTGTTGGGGACTTTTTCAGTAGAAATATGGAGGGGTTTGGGAGTGGGAAAAGCACTCTTTAAGGCAAGTGTATCCTCTGTACTCTGAAAGTGTGTAGAGTTGCTACTGAAGAATACTTCCTCAGGTCAGTTACCTTGCTTATAGCTATGCTGGGGCTGAGCTCAGTTGTTTCTGGCTCACCCAGAGATCTGCAATTGGTGGGCAAACAAAGGATCGAGGTTTGAAACAGGCTCTGCTGTGGCCGTCATCATGCACGCCTGCTCCTCGGTCAGGAAAGTCTAACCTCATGGCTTCGTTGTTCTTTGCTCTCGCAGGGCCTGAAGAGGAGCGAGCAAAGCAGCATGCTGGACCTCTTCCGCCAGCGCCTCCCGGCACCGCCCTCTGGAGCGGAGAGCACCGGCTCCCTCTCGCTGAGCACTCCTACGCCAGAGCAGGAGTCCTCTCGGATACGGAAACTGGAGAAGCTCATCAAAAAAAGACTCTAAGCCCGCAGAAGAGAAGGCTGTTGCTCAGGACTGGCTGCAGTCGCTGGGAGCAAAGCTCTTCGGACTTAGGTTTTACAGAAAGCTGCTGCTGAAAAATTCGTGTCCCGTGATTGTCGTGCCCTGTGATCTGTTAACCATCGTACACCGTGGCACTGCAGCTCTGCTCAGACCGAGGGAGAATCTGACCAAGGTGTTTGCCTTTAGGTAGCTTAGCATGAATGAAACCCTGTGTGGTGGAGAAAACAGGTACCTGGAAGTCAGCAGCTACAGACGTGGTTTGGGTGGATTCAGAGAATATCCGGCTGCGATACGCTTGGCATCCCAGCCGTCAGCCCAGCCAGGCTCTGCTGCTGCAACACTACTAAGGCTTTTGCCCAAGAACTCAATGTTACTGCTCACTCCCTGCTTTCAGAGCTGTTCCTCTGTTTCATTATTTATTGGGGGGGTGGGAGGGCAATAACAATAAAACAAAAAAAAAAATAAAGGGGCTAAAAAACCTTTAACAGCTGGGCTCCAGGCACCTGCAGTTCCACTGAAACCATTGGAAATGCCCGGTGCAGGTTTCACCCCTGCTCCCAGAACAGGCACGCATAAACCACCAGGAAAACAGCAAGGCAGCTCCTTTTCAGAACAGGGGGACAGGGCTGAATGAATGCCTTCTGAGCCTTGCCTGATACCCTGGAGGCCAAACTAAACATCCGCGGAGCCCATCTCCAGCTCCTTGTTATTTCCGTCGCATGTGCTGGGCTCGGCCCCTGTCCCTGATGGGAGGTCCCGTGCTGCGTCTCGCCCTCCATCCACAGAGGGCTGTTCGTGGGATAAGTGTGGTACGGCACCAGTGGGATAAGTGTGGTACGGCAGCAGCCCTGGTTCTCATGCCAAGGGGCATGGCCAGAGCTTGGGTCTGCCCCTTTGGCCCCTTTGCTGCCCTGCATGGAGAGATGCTGGAAATGTTGGAGCCTGCAGCTGCCAGGGCCTCTTCCCCGGACAGGATGCTTACAAAAGCCTCAGACTTCAAAGGCCTTCCTCTCCTCCTCCTCCTCTGCGTGGGGAGAGGAGGAGCACCAGAGGTGAAATAATTCAGATAACCTGGGCCCCCCTTCCTGGGGGTCCAGCTCACGCTGGCACCCAGCCACAAAGCCAGCACAGAACAGGGTCTGGCTTGGGGTCTGTGGCCATCAGCATCCCTCCCCTGACCCTTGTGTAAGCCTCCCAGGGGAGTTTCAGGCAGGGACATGTCGTCTCCTCGTTAGTGACGCTGGATTTCTTCCTAAACTCCTCTGTGTGCTTTTCTTGGGAGGCATATGCCCGATCGGTAAACAATTGAATCCCACGTGGATTTAGGGGCAGATAAACCAGTTGTGCCTGCTTTATTTTAACTCAAGCTTCACTCGGATTTGCAGGAAATAAAAAGTCATGTAACAGTTTGGGAGGTGAGGAGTGATCGCGCTGTCAGACGCCTTCTCGGGTGGGCTCCCCCCACATAAAGTTGGGCCTTAGGACCATGTTCTTAGGGGGCTGTGGTCGCTCTGAATTTTAGTATTCGCTGTGGCACATCTGGGAGGGAGGAAGGGGTGAGGCACACTGCAGGAAAATGAGCTGTGTGCACCCAAACCCGGAGATTCACCAGAACCAGGGGGGGGGAAATGAGAGGTTCCTGTGCCTACCTGGTTGTGTTTCGGTGCTGTCCCAGTGCACCCTCAGGGCAGGGGGCTGGGTGGTGGCAGGGGTGTGGGCTGCACCCCTTCCCTCTCCTCGGCTGGGTGGTTTTGGGAGGGCAGATCCCGTGCCTGACTCGGTAAAAACCCTGTACTCCTTCCGCACAGCCAGCAAGTCAGCCTGCGCCCGAACAGTCAGGACTTGATCACGGGATTCAAGCAGAAAGAATAAATCCGCAGAGATGAAACCCTCACTAGTCAGGTATTGCTAACACCGATCTGCCGCTGCAGGGCGGTGTGTGCTGACAGGTACACCCACACCGTCTCTTTAGGACACGTTTTCAGGGGTCTCCCCAGCTCTGGACCCTGGCTGCAGCGTGCGGGTGCTCAGCTGCGGTGATGCCCCAGCAGCGGTTGTGAGGGACGGCAGTTTCTCATCACTCCAGTTTTACAAATCTTCCCAAGTCCGGCTTAGCTTCATTTATTTCTTCTCCTGATTTCACGTCGGGTGACAAAAGAAGGAAGGGTGTTGGGAAGAGCGTTGGGGTTATGAAGAGCCTTTCCCAGAGGACGCGCTATCTCACAGTGCGTGTGCAGGATGGCTCACACGTTATCAGATACAACAGCTGGGGCGGAGGGAACACGGCTTTGCAGAGATTCCTTATTCCCTGGGGGGGGGCTAAATAATTTATTTTAGATTAATTTTTTTCTTTGCTATGACTCTGGATGATTCTCTAACTAAATTATGAATAGCTGAATATGATGTTCGAGTTATCGTCGCGTATCTTCCCCTGAAGGCTTCTCCTGTTTCATTATCTGCATTTCATTCTGGAGATAAGAAATAAAAGAAAAAATGGATTTTTAGTTCCAACCTTTGAAGACTGTTACAGTCGAGTTCTACTTTTAGAGGGCAACTTGGCAGTTTTCTACTTTCACGTTTAAGGATATCGTCCCCCTGACACTTGGGCATTTATCGGATTTGGCACGTCTGTATGTATATATGTTAGCTTTTGGGGATTTACATCTCTGTGGGATAAAGGAGAGGGTTTTTTTTCTGTATAAAATGCCACTTCTAATGTTTTTTGGCCGAGGTGTAATTCTGGCTGTACGTTGGACTGTGACACTGCAATGAATTAAATGGTTGCTGACGTTCAGCTGCTGGGCGTTTTCTGTCCGACTGCCCCACAACTGCAGCGGCCAGGACGGGGCCGTGCCGCACCACTCCCAAAACGTGCCGCAGCCAGGGAGCCACTGCTGTCTGCCTGCAGTTCTCTCGTAGCTCTTCTCCCTCCTGGCTTCCCCACCTCGGGGGCTTCTGTAGCTCCAGCACGGGCAGCACTGGCGTTTGCGGCAGCTCCCGGCGCGGTGGAGGCAGACTGGGAGAGCTGACCTCGTGCCCATAAATAATGGGATCATCTGTGATGACTAACTGCTGGAAAGATTTCTGAGGGATCTCAACGTTTTCCTTTGAAAGTAATTAAGAGGTAGTGCCTTTTTTCCATACGATACATAATGCTGGAGGAGTTCCTTTAGCTTGGAGACTCAGTGACTCATTCGCTTTGCTCCTGCTGCTCTGCTGGTCCTGCCCCCTCCATCGTCAGGCAGGAGAAAGCCTGCGTGAGGTGACGTGGGTGTTTATTTCTTTCACCAAATTTTACAGCGATGAATCTGAGCATCCGAGTGACGACGCCTGAGCCTCCGCGAGCCTTTCCCCGGCTGCGGCTTGGCAGGGGGCAGGATGCTGTGCTGTGGCCGTGCTGCTCTTGGGACAATGAGGTGGAGCCTTCATGCTCGGGCTGCGTCTGCAAGCTGCTCAGCAGAATGCATTCCTCCGTGGGCTCGCTGTAGGTGGGGCCGGTTACAGCGGCGATTGCTAAGGTCACCCAGAATTGCTCGGTATAAAGCCTGCGCTCGTTCGTTCATCTCAGCCAGAACAGCTCTGCTGGTGCTGAGCCCGAGTCCAGGTGGGAGCACGTGGACGTGGATATTTTGCCAGCCAGGGGTGGTGGCACTGCTCGGTGCCCGCAGTGTCCTTCCAGCCGAGCTGCGGGAACCTGAACCGCTCCCAGGGCTGGTGTTAATCCTGCTGCCTCAAAGCCTGGCCGTGAGCAGGAGTCGGTGCCTGGCGGGTTTGTGGTCGGCACCCACGGGAGCAGCCTGGTATTTCCCATCATTTGGAAATAATTTTCCATCGTTATCAAGTAACACAGGGTCCTCCTGAGTTGTTTCACCCCGCACACAGTGATGGAGCCCTGATCGCCGTCAATGTAGCTATTGTTTGATTGCTGATTAAACCGAGCGAGCCCAGCCCCAGTGGAAAGTCCTTTATGGAAGAAGGATCTTGATAAGGTATCGTATCTGCTCTGTCCCAGCTGCGTGCAGGCAGTTAGAAAGTAAATAACGTGGACAAACAGGCAGGGGAAAAGATTTCCAATGCCATCAGCGTTTGTACAGATCCGCACGGTATGGGAGGCTTACAGAGAGACAGGCTTTCAGAGGGGAGCAGCTCGGTTATCGGGTAGCTACAATTCTCCTTAAACCCTTCGCTTTTGCCCTAGCAAACAAGTTGTCAGCTCTGGACACTGGCACCGCAGGAGGCAGAGCTGGCTGCAGAGCCACCTCAGGCTGCCCAAACACTTCAGTTTCAGCTGCCAAGCCCAGAAACGAGATGCAGGAAGGGTAGAAAAAAATTCTCTCAGGCCAGCATGGGAGTCTTTGGGTTAGTAAGTAAAGAGCAGCAACATTTCCAGAAGCCTGCATGGCTCTGCAGCATCCCAGACATGGCCAGCCGTGGTCCTGTGCAGTTCGCAGCCGCCGAGATCCTCACCCTCAGACCTCGCTGCCCTGATCCCTGCGGCACCCATCGGCCCCGATCCCTGCAGGAGCAGCTGCTGGGAGACACCGCAGGTTCCCCCCCCCTAAATTGCGCTAACTCAATTACTGGCAGAGTGGTTTTTAGCCCAGGAGCTCCGTGGCAGCTCTGAAATAATAATCGCGTTCATCTGGAAACTGCTGCAGCGCCTTCTGAGGCGTCTAATTTCATCAAGGGTTTTATGGGAGATTTTGGAGCGAGAAGCGATCGGCTTTCCCATTGCTTGTGGAGACCAAAAATCCCTCTTTTCGGGGGGGTTGTATTTAAATCAAAAGGAACAAAACACCTGTCCGGTGCATTTGCTCAGACCCCAAAGATTTCAATCAAAAAATCTTAATGTTCTTTTTGTTTCCATCTGCATTTTTCAGCAAAGACAAACAGCCTCATAGTATTTCTTCAAAGGAATGTAAATTCCTGGAGGAAGTATCCGGAGTTCCCAGCACCGCATAGCTGCAAACCACAGACGCCTACGGCTGAAAGCTCTGCTCTGCTTTTAATTTTGGGGCAGCGGAGGAATTCTTTTTAAGGGTTTGGGTTCACTTGTGCTGGGCCCATCAGGCCAGACAGCTTGTTACTGCACCGGGGAGTGTTTACTTTGGCTGGCTGCAGACATTTGCTTTCCCTCCACGAGAGTATTCCCCCACTGAATCTGATGACATGGCGCAATTATTTCATTAGGATTTTCCAAAAACCTTTCCCTTAGTCTCATCTAGCGCTAGAAAAGACCACTTTTGTTTTCCTGTTTCACCTTCTGCAGCATTGCCTGAAAAAAAAAAAAATGTGATTGAGGATGGCAGCACTGCTTCGTGGGCCCAAATCTTCAGGGGGAGTTTGCGAAAGAGCAGCTCGGGGGGGAAGTTGGGGGTTTTGAAGGGCGCTGTTAAACTTCAGGCAAATGTTCAGCCTGTCTTCATTTCCCCAGCTCTGGGACAGAGCTCAGTGTTTTCTATCCTATCTGTGTAGGAAAATTATTTAAAAGGGGTCATGTGCATGTGTATACTCAGCCCTTGCAGCTTGCTCAGGGCAAGTTATCGCAGCCCTGGATCCTGCGACTGTTTTCTGGACGTGCTGAGCTGCTTTGACGTGGCCTGGCCGGGTCAGCTCATGGGGTGAACCAAGCCGGTGCCTAAAAGCTGCTGCGTCACAGCCTGCTGCAGGCCCTTGTTTGCAACCAGTGGTGCCAGCTGTGTGCTGCCTGCTGGGGTCCAGGCAGAGTTACGGCCCTGCTCCCGTCCTGCTCCTGCCCTGGCAGCAGCCGCTGCCCCGCTCTTGGTTTGCTCAAAGTTGGCAGCAGGGGTTCGTGCGCTTGGAAGAGGCGGCATAGTGCGACACATGGCACCACTGTGCTGCTCCGGGGAATGCAGATCCACAGCCTCGTGTGAGATGTTCTCATTGGTGTTGGAAGGTGTGGGTGCGCCTGGAGCCCGCAGCACCCACTGGGTGCATTTGTTGCTTACAGCGGCACCGCGGGGTGGGTGCTGGCGGCTGGGGTCTGCCCTGGCCGCAGGTTGCCCCTTGCCCACCGGGAGTGGGGTTGATGGGGGTTCTGGGTGCGGGCAGGGAGCGGCAGGGAGCGGCAGGGAGCAGCTCCCAGCAGCTCCCAGCAGCTCCCAGCAGCTCCCAGCAGCTCCCAGCCCCGTTTCCATCCCTCCGTCCGGGGGGGGCGCTGACCCCGGCGGGCTGCGGCACGGGGACGCGGGAAAGAGCCGGGCCAAGCCCCGCCCCCTTCCCTCGCCCCGCCCCTTTTTGCCACACCCACGCCCCATTCGCTGCGACCCCGCCTTCATTCACCGCGCTCACGCCCCATTCATGACGGCCCCGCCCCCCTCGTGGCCCCGCCCCATATCGTAGCCACGCCCCCTCCTCGTGGCCGCGCCCCCTCCTCGTGGCCGCGCCCCCTCCCGCCGCCGCCCGGGCGCAGGGCGCGGAGCCCCGCGGCGGTGCCGGTGCCGGTGGCGGTGCCATGGTGGGGCGGCTCAGCCTGCGGGACGTGCCCGAGCTGCCGGACGCCAGGAAGCGGGGCGACTCCGGCCTCGACAGCCCCGACTCCGGGCTGCCCCCCAGCCCCGGGCCCTCCCACCCGCCCTGGCCGCTCGCCGCCGGCAGCCCCGAGCGCGCCGCCGAGCCCGAGCCCCCCGCGCCCCCCGCCGCGGTGAGTAGCGGCCCCGCAGCGGCCTTCGGGGGGGGGGGGGTGGAAAGGGGACGGAAACCGGCCGGGGGGCGTCGGGCTCGCGGCAGCCGGCTCGGGGAGGAGCCGCCGGTGCTTCCCCCGGGGGGGGCTGGGGAGCCGCTGGGGCTCGGGCAGGGGCGCACGGGCTGTGCCGGGGGTTTGGGAGGGGTGCGGCTGCTGGGGGGGCGCTTCGGGAACCGCAGGCCGGGGGGGGGGCACGTTCCTTTCGTGCGGGGGAACGGGGAAACTGCCCCTCAGCCTCCCCGGCCGTGTGCTGGAGCTCGGGCGCAGAAGCGGCTGCAGGGTCCCTGGGGACCCCCCGGCCCCTTCCAGCCGCAGGGCGGTGGGCTCAGCGCCCCCCGGCCCTGCCCTTTGGCAGGGGGGTTCGGGGGTGCTCCGGTGCACCCTGCTCAGCGAGGGTGAGCAGATCCTGCCCAGGCGGCCGGGAGGGAGCTGGGCTGGCGTGCGTGGGGGCCGTGGCACAGCTGCGAGCTGAAGTTTGCTCGCTGCGAGGTGCCTGTAGTAATTCTCTGCTGTCGTCTCCCTGGGGGGAGGTCTGGTGAATTCGGCAAAAAGCGATCTCCTAGACTCGTGCAGCATTAACTGTACGTTGAAGGTGAGCTCATAAATGTGAACGTTTGTGTTTTACTGTCGTAGTTTATGCTACAGAAAGTTACGCTGTACCTAGGGACTTTATTTCCTTTCCATTTCCAGCGTTGGCTTCTCTGAAGTCAGCTCCCAGGGTTAGCACTTTGTCTTCAAAATCCTTACCTTGCCCCCATCCTCGGTGTGTGGAGTTGGACCCTGCAGGCGGTGCCCGTAGGCACATCCCTGACTGGCAGGTTCCCTTGTACATAACGTGGACCTTGACAGAATATAGCAAATTGGGACATAAAAGGGATTACTTTTGTATTTTTGCAGAATTCCGTGTTCTCTCCCAGCCCTGTTCTCGCCAGCTGCCCTCCAAGACTGTGTCCTTTATCCTTTGGCGAAGGAGTTGAGTTTGACCCTTTACCACCAAAGGAAATAAGGTAAATATTACGTTACAGGCGTCTAGTTTGGAATGAGTTAGCATGTAAAGGAGTAGCTAGGCCTTATCAGTGCCTCTGAGTCAAGTTAATTTATTTGCAGAGCTATTGCTCATGCAGCTGTACATTCCTGGACCTGGACATTTGCACAGGCTAAAGGAGTGTTCAGCCTCTTTTTAATCCCATGTGTTTTTTTTCCAGGAAGACTTCTTGTATTTTACCGTCCTGCTTTTACTTCATTGCACGTTGCCTCTGAACTGATTAACCAGAAGGTAGTCACGAGAGGTCTTCAAAGAGCCATCTTTCTAGAAATGCTTTATTAGGGGAAAAGTTTTGCTCTCCCAACCTCATACTAAGTACTTTTATCAACTGTGGCTGCTTGTGTGAACTCAAAGAAGAGTTAATATTAAGAGAGTGTATAGTTTTTTAATGCACTGCATCGCTTCGCAGCTTGTGAGTTACTCCTTTGAAGGTCATGATTTACGGTTAGGAGAAGTGAAGGTTCCCAGTCGATTACTGCTGCAATCAAAGGGAAGCCCAGGGCAGGAGAGGGTAAAAAACGCAGGCTGCCCTGCTGCGGGGAAGGAGCCCACCTGGGGCTGGAGCTGAAGGCGCTTAGCACCGGGTGAAAGCAGACCCAGAGCTGTTGAGGGGTAAAGGATGAGAGCTTTGCTCTGTAGACCAGCTGTGGAGGGTTTTCTTGTTGGTGGAGCTTGAAGTGTAAATTTTTCCTGTTGGTTGAATTTTAAAGTTTGCCTTCAGACAGTGCCCCATGCCGGGAGTGACAGCAGAGAGCTCCTGTGTGACTGCTGACAGAGGAAAACTGAGAAAATAAAGTGTGCTTCAATGGACTCGGCACTCCAAGGAATTAGGATGCTTATGTGCAAAGCCTAAACACGAGTCTAGGCCTCTGGATTTAGGCACTGGAGTTTGAAAGGTGTCCTTAGGCTTTATACAACTCAGCCTTAAAATGATGGACGGTAGGGTTGAGAAAATGTTTCACGGTGCTGGCAAAGCAGTAACAGGGCCAGGTGTGCTACTGACATAAGGCTTTTTTCTCTTCCCATAAATGAGTGAGGCACCAGCAGACAGTTTTTGCATTGTGTGTCCAGGTGCAGAGCTGAGGAGCAACCCAGATGCTCGACGGCTCTGTTTTCCAGAAACCACAGCCCGCTGCTCCGGAGCAGAGCTCGCTCACGTCTCCCTCTCGCGTTTCAGGTACACATCCTCGGTCAAGTACGACTCGGAGAAGCACTTCATCGACGATGTCTACATGCCAGTGGGCCTGAGCGTTTCCTCTTGCAGTCAGACGGTCATCTGCGTCCCTAACTGCACGTGGCGCAGTTACAAAGCAGAGGTCCACTTCGAGCCCCGCAACAAGCCCCAGCGTTTCACCAGCACCACCATCGTCTACCCGAAGCACGCCAAGACTGTGTACACCACCACCCTGGATTACAACTGCCGCAAGTCCATGCGACGGTTCCTCTCCAGCGTGGAGCTGGAAACCGCCGAGTACCTCGGGAGCGACTGTGTCCTGGACGGCTGCTGACTGCCAGCCGCCCCCTCGCTGCGATCCGTCCCAGCCCCACCTAACGTCCTGCCCGTACCTTTGCAGTCAGGCTGAGGGAACCTTACCTGTCGCCACCTCTTGCTCAGCTCCTAATAATTCCTGCTTTAAGCACCAGAAAGGCCTGAATGCAGTTTTCTGTTGGGACGTAACTTTGTAAGGAACTTGGTTCTTCACCTTTAAGGTCGTGAGTTCCCTCCCCTACCCCACCCCGCAGTGCAGTAGTCAGATGAAAATAAGGGGAAGTATTTTCCTAGAGAAAAAACTACAGGTGAGGAAGAATGTGGAATAGTGTCTGGCAAGTGGAAGTGTATCTGATGCTTTGTGGGGATGTGCAAAAATAAGGGCAGTTCACTCTCTTGCAGAAAATCTACCGGGTTGTTTCGTTATATATAGACAGAGCTGTCACGCATTTTGGTTTAGATCACGGGGCTCTTTCCTCCAGATGAACAATTTCTGGAATTTGCTGGGGGAAAAAAAAATCTGGAATTCTGTATTTAACAGATACAAAAACCTTATCCTGTGGCATTCATGTCTGGTTTGAAGGTGTGATTTGGGAAGAAGTGTAGAACAGGAGATAAACTGTTTTTGCAGCTCCAGGCAGCAGAGAAGGGATCAGGTAATTCTAGTTATTTAGATGAATGGCACGATGTATCTTCTGTAATGACTTCTTGTCGTAACGACATCTACAGCACTGCAGTCTGTGTAACATGCTGACATTTGTGTGCCTGTAATAGGACTTGTAATGAAGACTATCAGGCCAGAAATGATCCCTGTGTTGTTGGAAAGTCAAGTCTTGACAGTGTGGTGTTGGAAGAACGCCAGCGCCTGGCTTTTACCGATGCCATGCTAACATGTCTGCACTAATGGAGTTGGAATTAGGAAGGTTTCAGGAAATGTGCAGTGTATACAGGAAACTAGTGGGGCAGAGATGTTGGGATCAGACATGAGACGCTGTCATGGTGGTGGTTTTAAATGATTTCTGAGAAAGAGGTAAATGGTAACAAAGGTCAGTCAAATTTTAACTGGGTAGCAAAATCCACAGCTGTAGCTCTGCTTCCCTGTTGAGGTTTTCACTGCAAAGTTCCGTGTCCCCTCTGGCACTCAGGATGTCAGTGGGATTGGGTAGCATTTGCCTATCCTTAGGCTGCTGGATAACCCCACCAGTCCCACGTGCAAGAGGCAGAAGTGGTTTGGGGCCAAAGGGAGTAACTTCAGATAGAATGAAAGCCTACCCAGATGTTACGTGCATTAGTTTATGGTGAGTTTGATGAAAATAAAATGGGGAGATTTCTTAGTTTACCCAGATATTTTTTTCTACGTTCACAGAGAGCGGTGTAGTGTGGAGAGCATCTGTTTCTGGTTGTGTGCCTTGTGTTGGTGGCAAGGGTGGTGTAGCAGCTCAGAGGCTTTACTCAGCTGGCCATGGCTTTTTCAAGGATTCCAGAACTCCTCTGAGGTGCAGGTCACCTTCTGGTGCAATGTCAGCTCTGTACCTGCTTTTAACAAGGATTTAGCGCGTAGCCCCAAGGGTGAATTTTGTCTGTGGTGAGTTAAAAACTCAAGAGCCTGTTCTTGAGCTGTACTTAGCGCATGTATGTGCACGTGGGGTGAGTGGTGTGGAAGCATACTGTAGTGTGAACTGATTTGGGAGCCTAAAAATGCAGCAAGAAGCCAGGCTTGAGTTTGTATGGTTTGTTTTTTTGTTGTTGTTTTGTTTTTTTACTTATTTATTAGCTCAGAACAGAATGTCCTTAATCTTTGGTACTTGCCTCAGAAAACCAGATCCAAAAACAATTCCAGGGTGACACAGGATGCCAAATTCAGGTAGGCTTTGCTCCAAAACTATTAAGAGCAGCATGGTCTTGTCATTAAATGTACTGGTTTCAGACTACAGTGTTTAGGGGATGTGTCTTAAGTCCACGTCATGATTGTCCCTTAAACATTGCCCCAAGATAGACTTGTGTAAGAGAAGGCACAACCCAACCCCTAAGCGTGTGGGTTTCAAACGGACAAAAC
Source organism: Anser brachyrhynchus (assembly GCF_964034855.1). Lineage (NCBI taxonomy): Eukaryota > Metazoa > Chordata > Aves > Anseriformes > Anatidae > Anser > Anser brachyrhynchus. The sequence continues at coordinate 4,072,265 of NC_137713.1, read as the reverse complement.
TGCTCATTGGGAAAGCTATCGCAACATTGCTCACTTCGTGGTTTCACGTACCTTGCTCCTGAAATGTGGTGCTGGCCACGGTTGGACACAGGACCCAGGAAGAACACGGACCCTGGATTGCTCTGACAATGTTCTTCCAATGAATTTGTTTGCAGGAGATCTGAGAGAAGATTATTTTAAGTTGTAATCATTAATTATTCCTAGTTAAATTAGAAATGAAATTATCCTTACAGTATGGCTTTAGGATAAAACACATGATTTTTATAAAGCAAACTTAATTACATGCTTTTTAAGATATTTTAATTGGTAGAGATACCTTTTAAATTATTTATGTTCCAACATTTGCAAAGCTCTGATTAGCTCTGTGCAAGTGTTCTGATGTCTGTGAAGTTTACTGTCTTCCCACTCTAATTTTCAAATTGTCTTTTACTTTACTGGTAATAAATGATCTGAAAACTGTAATAGAGGGAAGTCTCTTCATTTTTTCATTTAAAGCTTTTCGGTGTTTTTGGTATTTACTTAGAAATAAATATGTAATATATCCTGCCAGTACAACCTCCACTCTTGTTTCTCTTATATCATGGGCTACTCTTGTTACATATTCTAGGAAGGCGTTTCCTATATAAAACCATCTGTATTTAAAAATTACAAATGTGGTTTTGTCAGTTTAGTAAGACTTGAAAAAGTGCTCTGAGGACAGCTGAAAATCCCCTCTAGTATGTGAGTCTTTCGTCTGATACAGTTTTATTTCCAAAGACAGTTTCTGGTATGGGTTTCAGTATATCCTACAAGTGGAAGCAGTAGTCCTTTTTAAATATAACAAGTATTTAACTAGATAGGAATTTCTTGTTCATTTTGAATAAAAGTGTAGATGCTCAAATGTTATATTAGTAAATACAGCATAAAAATAAGACTAGAATGTGTTACGCATTAAACTTCATAAAAACAAAATAGACGATGACAAACTTGTGTTGAGAGAAATGCTGTGGTGTTTTTTTGGACACTTAATCTGTTGTTTAAATCCTTCTGAATTTGCAGGCGTGCTCATTTCATTGGTATCCCTGGCAGAGTAGAAATAGATGCAATAGAATATGAGATAAATCATAATAGTTTGTTTTTTTTGCATATTTTTTTATTGTTCATCCGGTTATCTGCTTGCAAAAGCTCCAGATTTGCATGTAATGACATTATTGGGATCTAGAAAGCTTTGAAGCTATCCTGAAGCATGCCCCTGCTCCTGCAAAAGTCTGTGAAAGCATTTGAGCATCGTGCAGTGTTTAAAGTATTAAACAGCGGAAAAAATATATTAACATCACTTACATTTAAACATCACGCATTCAAAGACACGTTACGAAAAGGTTTAAAAATCAGAGTGGTATCTTTTAGGAGGGCTTCAGAAAACTGGAAAACTTCCCTTTTGTATGTGCCATCTAACTTCCAAATACCTCCTTTAGTGTACTCTTGGCTATTTATCTTAATATTATAGTAGCACTGTGTATGATAGATGTTGCTTTACTATGAGAAGTTGAAGTAGGTGGGTACAAGGCAGCCTGCTTTCTGATGTGTTTAATTTATACTGGCCAGATGGTTCTCTAGTTATGTGCAGTGATGAGGATAAACCCAGTTCCAAATACTCAGTAAGTTTGTGTACCTGCAGATGATTTCAGCCTTCAAACAAACTAACAGATCATTCAGCTGCTCATGCTCGATTTCCGCACCTGCCACAAGGACTATGCTTGTTAATTTCACAATGTGTCTGAATACCTGAAAAGCTCAGGTGTCAGGCAATGAGCGTTACTTTGACATAAACAAATAGCATCGACTAGTGATCCTGCAAGACAAATAGGCAGACAGAAGCACTTTTGAATTGTTGGAGTAGCCTAAGTTGCATCTGTATTTTAGCAAGCAGGTTGCTTTGTTTGTTTTTAAAATGCAAATGTTCTGTTCTCCATGCAGACACAAAACAGCGAGCAATCAACGCCGAACTACAGAGCTTGTTGAGAGATTTTCTTGACGGCTCTGATTGCAGCTTGGAGACTGTTGGCTTGTTCGGTATTCAGGACAAGCTCACATTTGCTCCCCTGGAAAATAACTGCAGCAATCTTCGCATTCTGTGTGATCGCTGCTTGTGCACGAAGCCCTGACATGAAGTAATTGGGAATGCCCGACAGTCAGGCATGGCTCAGCAGGCAAATGTTGCTGGATATACAACCCGTACCGTTTCCTCCTGTTCACCTTGTATATTCGCAGCCTTTCTTCCTCTGCCACAGGGTCTTCAAGAATCCCGTCCCATCGAAGGCTTTCGTTAAGCTGAGCAGAAAGACCTAGATCTGTTTGACCAGAATCCAGAATGGTGGAAGTTGATGCTAAAACTTTGTTTACTTCTGCCTCCATCTGAATCCCTTTGGTGTAGTTTTGGGCTGAGTCAGGGTTCCTCCCATGACTTACGATTTCAGGCGATGCAGCGGAGCGAGCCTTCTGCTTTCGGGCTTTGTGATGGTGTTTACCTGTTAATGTGATAAATCAGCAAAAAATTCTACCTTGTCACTGAGGCTTTTCTGCTTCTTGTAATGAAGATGATAAGTGCTTGCTGTGCCCTGTGCATGCCCAGTAATAAGGAACTAAAAATACCAATGGCCTAAAATCTTACTTTCAAGTGGGAAATATATTTATATATATGATTGGCTAACCTAACAATTCTCTCACCTGTCAAATGTTTTTATTGAGGCCATTAATGCATTAATAGCACTTCTGCACTGGCATCAAGTTCACCATGCTTACTGAACCTGATTTATGCAGGAAATTCAATCTTTGTTGCCAGGGATTTTTCCAAAGCTGTCATCCATTCGTAGGGCAAGCAATGTGATTTTTTTAGTACCATTTCCGGAAGCTTTGAGACACCGGAGGGGCGCAACCATGCTGCTGCTGAATGCGGGCCCGTGGGATGGTGGGCACTGGAGTTGCTCTGCAGCTACCGACAGAAAACCGCTGGGTATTTAAAGCATTTTCGGCAGTTCTTGAAACTTCTTGACAGATGCCGTATGCCTCCTACTGTTTATGCTGTGCAGTTACATGTACTCAGTCTTTCAGTTATAGGTGTGTAGGTATGCATGCACAGAGCTATAAATGAAGCTGCATGGCTAAACTACAAGCTCTGCATAGGCACTGGAGCACTGAGAGATGTCGAGTGCCACAGATGGCTCTGAGGAAGCGCCGTGGCTCCCCTCCCCATGCACCCTTCCCCTGGCCCAGCTCACCTGCCCGCATGGCAGCAGTGCTCTGGCTTGGTGGCGGTGGTGGCTTCGCACCTGGGGCCTGCGGGCAGCCCCTGGCCCCCCGCCGCCTGCCCCTGCTGCCCTCTTGCCCGATGGCTGCTGCAGGAGCTCCAGCATGGCCCCGTGCCACTGCCCCTGAGCCTGCAGGGGAGGGAAAGAGGGTGGGAGAGTCAGTGACCACGGCATCCCCTCCTTCTCCATGACACCCTCCGCCGCCCCTCAGCGCTTTCCCCAACATCCCCCTGAGGTTTTGACCCTGTCTCCCTTCCCTCCCCTCATGCCTTCCCCCTCTGTTTCCCCTCAGGTATTGCCATTCCACCTACCCTTCCCTCAACGGCTTCCTCCTCCATCTCCCCTCCTCTCAGTGCTCTCCCCTTCCCCTCAGCACCCCATCTCCCCTCAGCACCTTCCCTTTCTCCTCACCTGCCTCCTCCTTTCCTCCCCTCGGCACCTTCCCCTCCATCTCACCGGGGCCTTCCCCTTCCCCTCCGCTGCCTCAGCGAGGTCTCCAGGGCAGCCATGGCGCGGGGGCCAGCCCGGGCCTGCCCGCTTGGCCAGGGCCCAGCGCTGGCCGTGATCGCTGCGTCCCCCTGTGCCTGGCTGTGGCAGAGAGCCCAGGCTTCCCTGAGGTACCGTAGGCTTAGCAATGAAGGCCTGAAGGGAAACTGCCCCTTCAACCCCGCTGCCTAGCCCACCTCGCCAAGCAGGGCGATGGCAGAGCTCCTTGGATGGCTGCTGAGGGGAACAGAGCTCAGCTCGGCGCAACACGCAGCTCTCCTGCCGCTCTGTGAGCCTGTTGTGAGGAGAGCCGAGTTGTTAACAGCCTCGCTGGGGAGAGAGATGAGAGCACTTAACTGGGAGGTGAGCCTGGATGAAAAGCATTGGCGGGCTCTTTTGCAGCAGTCACTGAAGTAATGCGCCGCCTTATTCGTCCTCCTGCCCCTGGATATAATGGGAGGTTTAGTTCTGGTTTTGTTGCGTTCCCCCCCCTTCCTCTCTGCCTCTTCCCTTCTCTCCTTCTGATCTATTTAGATGTGAAATTTGGCAGATGCTCGCAGCTGCATTCAGACAGGTTGTGATGAAATCGGCCTCCCAGGAGGCTGCTCCCACGGCGGCTCCGCAGGCTGCAGGCAGCACTTCTCCGACTGCAGCTAATGGTCTGATTTCAAAGTGTCAACAGCAGGGATTTTGCAGTGATGGTTATTACTAATGCTGTACAGCAGCCAGCAGGTCTCCGGAGCGTGCGTGCAGATGAAAGGGATGGTGACACGGGGCAGAAAGGCAAGGCAAACAGGAACGGCAGTGATGGGATGTAAATAATTCATCCAGGCTGAAAAGTGAGTGTAATATTTTTGCAGGCTGAGAGAAGGGGATCGCTTGTAGGTAGTGGTGGCCGTCCTTCATTTTATAATGCCAAAAATCTGACTTTCCAGCCAAATTAGAGCCCAGTGGTCGCGGCTGGCCTGGTCCACACAGAAGGAGACTCATCTTCTGATAGCTGGAATGTCGGACAGGCAGGACCATCGGCAGTGTTTCCTGGTTAATCTGCCCCTGCTGAGGCTGGCTGAGAGGCAGCTGGGTGGCAAGATGCTCTCCAGCAGCGGGTAAGTGTATTCTGAAGGTGCATTGTCCCCAGGCAGATCCCATACCCCCTTACTGCTCTCTGTGCCTTTCGTCTCCCCCCCCCTTTTCTGTTCGAGCCACGCTCCAGTCTTAGTGAGTGGACATGCAATTCACATGAAAAATACGAAGAATAAACTTTCCACTGTCCTCTGAGAATTTCACTGTGTCTTGGAGGCATGTGCATTTTAAAAGGAAATACAGCATGACTTCATAAAATAAAGTCCAATTTGCAACCCTCGCCAGTAAGTAGTTGTGTTCAAGCAGTAGAGCTGATCTGTACGTGTAAGGGTTGTGAGATTTGTCTTTCAGTTTGCTTGAATATTCTCACTGTCCTCTTTGGTTTTAGCTTGTCCATATTGTGAGTGTTACCTGAAGTGAAGGTAGTGCTGGACTTGTTTCCTCAGGTGAGATAGGGGCGTTCTGATGACCCCAGTTTGGTGCCAAACCTGGGTAATGCAACAGGCCAGTGTCGCTGAGAGGAGAGGTGTGAGCGTGCCCTATGTCCTGACTGGAAAAGTTAGTCATTCTTTAAGCAAGTCTATAGACCTGGGGACACCAGCAAGAAAATTGGCAAGCCTTCAATACAAAGCCCTAAGACAATGTCAGAAAGTAGATCCTCACAAATGTGATGTATGTATTTATTACGATATAAATGCTTAAGACCCCAATAAGTATCATTTTGTAATGTGTTGTAATGACCAAGACAAACGTCCTGCTGCAGGTGCTGGGGTGAACGTGGAAGTCTTCTGGTGGAATATTAAAGCTGATGCTGTAAACTTACCTTGAACAGGGAAATGAGAATTAGAATTGAGATGCGTTCATGCAAATGATAAAAACAGTGGATCAAAGTGGGGAGTTTGTCTTCAAAATGGGTGAATTAATTTGCTATGAAGCATCGGTATTTTTTAAACTTTTCCTTTGTCTTATTCTTGAACAGGTGTGTTCTATAGACTTTTTTTTTTCTTTGCCAGATTAGTCACTGAATCGTTGACCTTTTTGCTTAGGAATAATAATTAGAGGGACAAGTACAAATTGAATTGCTGAGGACTGAATAATTGCAATCAGAGTAACAGTAGCTTGGAAAAAAAAAAAAAGGGCTCCTTGCTGTGAATTGCAAAGCAGCTAGAAGGGACTGGAGTAGTCAGGGTGATGAGGAAGGGAGCGCCGAATGTCCCCTGAGTGTGACACCTCCTGGCTGCCTGTCCCCAGGAGGTGGCCTTTCAGAGGTGAGCAACCAGCTGGTTTGGCCTTGGATTGCTCTGGGTGTTTTGAGCCCACCCGAGGGTTGCGGGGGAAGGTGCCAGTGCTGGCCAGCATCAGCTGGGGCATCTGCAGTGCTCTGACAGCGTCGCTGACAGCCCTGCAGGAGCAGCTTGCTGCCCGCTACAGTCCCGGCCGTGTGTACAGTTAAAACCTTTGGCAGCTGTGGGCTGGTGAATAATTCAGTGAAACCCATCATCGATAAAAGAGAGATTTTGAAGGGTTCTTTGGGTGGAATTGGAAGTGCCGGCTTTCTGAGAGATGAGTGTATTAAAAATTGACTTCGTGCTATCAAGATAAAACTCATATTTAGCCTTTCTAAATTTTTTATGCAGTGTCATATTTTTTTCCCTGTGACTTGCAGGTCTCAAGGCCCAGCTTTGCAGTCGGACTCTGAAGCATCCGTGGTTCTGCGGGGATCTCGACAAGCTGATTTGACAGCAGAATGGATACAGGCTCTGCAATGTGTGTCGTTTCCTGTGCCTATTGTTCCTGCCAGTACTGCTTGCTAAATAAGGTAATTTATCTTTTTCCTGAAGTTGGCTGAACCGTGTGTTTAATTTATTTATGTTATTGACTGTGTGGAGGAGTACCCTGGTGTGAAACGTCATCTTCAAACGCTCTCTTCCATGGAAATACAGGCTCTGTATTAATGCAAACACTGCTTCCTCTAATATGTTTTTCAACGTTTGCCTAACCCCAGAAGAAAGCAAAGCATGTACTCAGACTTGAGCTTGATTTACGTAAAAGTTAATTTAGGTTGCCTAAGCTTATTCCATGAGGTGTGCACGTATGGAGGGATGGGGCTTGCAGGGCTGCTGGGCTTTTTATGAGCAGGCTCTGAGCAGGCAGTAAAAGCATGGACTGAGGATTTATTTTTTCTTCTTTTTTCTTTCTCTGGCAGTAATTAGCATTTGTGAGAGTCTTCAGAATGTGAGGCAAGACAAGTTTTACGGTGATGAGCTATGAGGGAGTGGGCTTGAAGCAGCTGTGGAGAGCAGGAGAGCTGCATGCTAAGGTGAGCGGAGCAGCCTGGCTCACCCCATCCTGCCCTGCATCCGTGCCGTCCTTCGAGGGGCCCCAGCTTCTGCTGACACGGGGAGACCTCTCACAGCAGTCCTGACAGGGAAGGCAAAAGGAAATAACATCGCTTTAACTCCCAGAGCCTAGAGAAGGGCCTGTTTTGTCTGCTGTGGTGTGATCCACCTCCAAGACACAGCGGGGAGTATCCCACCAGCTGCTACAGCAGCTCCTTGCAAGCATCTTGGCCCACTCTGGGGACACCTATTGCTCTACAGCCCCCTGGGCACTTCAGGGTTGCACAGAGCCACTCGAGCAGCATCACACGCAGCCGGTGCCACTGCCCAGAGCAGCACGTGGGTCCCAACCTCCTGCCCAGACAGTGCTGTGGCTTCCAGACCTGGGAACGGAGCAATCCGCATGGGCCTCGTGGCTGCATTTCCCCATCACAGGGAAGACCGGAGGTGGTTAGATTGTTTCCCCAGTCGTTAATTCTTAAAGTCGTTAAGGCTTGAGTGAGCCTGCTGCAGGCAGCACAGCATTCAGCGGTGATTGGGGTTTTCCCTGCGCTAACCCCACAGCAGCAGCCCCGCACCTTCCTCCCAAAGCCACATTTTGCTGCTGGTTCCAGGCCACCTTCTGTAGCTGGTGCCTGTTGTTAGAGTCGTGTGTACAGATTTTGGGCCCCGCTTTTTTATTTTTTTCTGAGATTTATTTTTTATTTTTTTTTATGTGAGTTGTTTATTGGGTTTGCTGTTTTTTGGGAGGTTTTGCTTTGCTTAGTTTTGGGGTTTGTTTGTTTTGGGGTTTTTGTTTTGTTTCTGTTGTTTTTGTGTGTGCTTCTTGGTTTTTGTTTGGGGGGTTTTGTTTTTGTTTTCTGTGCTTTTGTTTTTGTGTGGTTTTTGTTTGGGGATTTTTGTTTTTGTTTTCTGTGTTTGGTTTTGCGTGTTTTTTTTGTCTTTTTTTTGTTTCGGCGTTTTGTGCGCGGCTGTGGTTTTGCGTGAGGTTTCGCCTTTCTGTTCTCGTTTGGTCTTGTTTTGTTTGATTTCTGTGTTTTTGTTTTTAATTTTTATTTTACCGTAGTTTTCCTCCTTTCTTCCCCTTTCCCCTCTTCTTTCCTTCCTCCCGTCCAGCCCCCGTCCCCCCCCCCATCCCCAGTCCCCTTCTCTCCGCACCGGGGCGGGGGGGGGGGCTCAGCTGGGGACCACCCCGGTCCCCTCCCCGCTCGGGGCCGTGGCCGCGGGGTCTCTCCGGGGGCTGCCGCCGCCAGGGGGTGCCCGGGGCGCGGAGCGGCGGGGCCGGGGCCGGGGCCGGGGCCGGGGCCGGGCGGTGCAGGTGGCTCCGCTTCCGCCGCGCCCGGGGGCGGCTCCGGGGCTCGGTGCGGGAGCGCGGCGGACGCGCAGGTGGGTGCCGGGGGGGAGGAGGAGGAGGAGGAGGAGGAAGAAAAGGGAGGCGGTGGGGCTCTGCCCGGTTCTGCCCCGCCGTGCCCTGCCCCGGAGCTCAGGGCAGGTGGCCCTGGGTGACTGCTGGGGCTCAGGGCTCCCGGTCCCTTCCCCCTGGGTAGCCCAGCACCCCCTTTGGGAACACCCCAGACCCACTTTGGGGACACCCCGCACCCCCTTTGGGAACACCCCGGAGCACCCCAGGACCCTCCGTTTGGAGGGCACGCTGCTGGGAGCTCCCCAGCCAGGTGAGCCGAGCGTAAGTGGCGGAGGTGCGGGGGAAAGAAGTGAGCGGTGCGGGGCTGGACGCGCTCCCCTCACAGAGGCGGTGAGTCCTGGTGAGCTGGGCTGTGTGCCTGGCACGGAGCAGCCACGTAGATCCATCCTGCGGCCCTTGGGTGCTCCCTGCGGTTCTGGGAGCGCCGCCGGGCGCCAGCGAGCCCTGCTGTGTGCGGGGTGTTGAGGCTGCTGCAGCTCGGTCAAAGTCCATGGCTTCCTTCCTGCTCGTACCAACAACAGGGCTGGACGTGGAGGCACTGCTGCCGTGCCCACGTATGGCTCAAACGCTTCCTGGGGTGCCTAAAGCTTCGGGGTGCTGAGAAAGGGATTTTCACCCTCCAGGTAGGATGGCTGCTCTGCGGCTCAGAGCCATGCCCGTAGCAGGTTTTTGGCGAGGCTCGTGGCCGGGCTGCGCAGCAGCCGACTCTCTGCCGGCCATGGAAGTGCTGTTCCTGGTTCACTTGAGGTTATAGCGGCGGAACAGGCTGGCACGGGGTTCTCCTGCAAGGGATTCCTGGACAAACGCTGGCCTGTGCTCAGCATTTCCCTGCTCCGTCCAATTCTTTCTAAGAAACTTGATGCTTCTCTGGAGGCTGGGAGGTGCTGATTCCACCCTGCCAGCCACCCGCCACATAAGGCCTCCTGAGCTTTTTAACATATCAGAATAGTGAAACGAGTCTCTCTAATTAGCCATTTAGATGCTAATTTGCTTCTCCCGAGGCCTACGCCAGATCAACCTGCCCCAGAACGTGAGTCAGAGAGCAGAGCCTGCTGCCTTCATGAATTATTCACTTGGTGCAGAGCACCTGCCTGGCTGGGGATCAGAAGGAACCGGGGCCAAAGTCTGGTAAATAAAGATACACCTTGGCAGGTGGAACAGCGCTGGCTTCCCTCCCCGGCATTGCAGGGTGCTGGGGAGCCAGAAGACTGATTTGCTAGGGCAAAAACTGGTTCTTTATAGCTTACCATATATCAAGTAGCCGCGCTAATAAGTGCCTCTCATTAATACGGGCTTGTTGGTACCGTATGTCAGTTTTCCTGTAGAGCTGATTTTATCTTCCCACTCAGGGGACTGGCATGGACCTCCAGGGCATTGTGTTTTATAATCCCTTTAACAAGCACCGTCTTAAAGCACTTAGGCTTCTTGCCACTGCTGCTAGGATTGCGAAGCAGCTCTGGTGCGTGGGAACCTTCTTCCCCCCCCCAGACCTCGTCCCCACTTGCTCCTTTTCCCACTTAGCCTTATGTGCTAACACTTCTCTCCTTTCCTGTGTGCTGAGACTGGTTTGTGCTTATCTGAGCTGGGCCAGCCGGAACCCAATAGATGGCTCTGAACGAGGTCTTCCCCGCGCCGCTGGCGCTGCTTGGATTGAGCCGTCGCGGTGGGACAGACCGAGAGAAAGTGTCTCCGTGTGTTCCTTAAACGTTGTCCCTGAGCCTGCCAAGGCTTTGTGGTGCTTATTTGGACGCTGCGTGTTCTTTGTTGGCCCAAGCTGCAGAAACACGAGTCAAGTCTGATCAGATTGCGTTGTGTGGCTTCTCCGTCTGCTGCAAAGGGCTGGCACGGACGGCGGGGACTTGTCACAGCAAGGCGCTGCAGAAAGCCCCTTACCGCGGGGTGCTGTGCTCCAGCTGGCTCTGTCCCTTCCCGAGAGCAGGAGGTTTGAGGACTGCTTGGCTTCCTGGTGAGCCCCTGTGCCTGCAGCGGGCTCCTGGTCGCCGGGGGGGCTGAGGGACTGCTGGCTGTGGGTGCTGGGAGGGCTGAGGGACTGCTGGCTGTGGGCCTGAGGGGGCAGCTCAGAGTGGCTTGAGCACACAGGTACAGCCCCGACTCAGGCCGGTGCTTGTACAGGCCCAGTGGCGACTCTCAGACTTCTTGTACCTTGAGAGTGACCTACGTGTCTTCTGCCACGCTCCTGCAGCCCCAGGGGTCGTTCTGTCACCCTGAAAGAGCCACGTGCTTTGAGATACAGCAGTGGCACGAGGATCCTTAGCACGCGAGGGGAAGACCCGCGTCTGGACCAAGAGCCTTTCCCTCGCCTCCCGGGAGGAACGGGCCCGGCGGCGCTGGGTTGCCCTTATCTCCCTCCGTCCTCGCTGATCCCCTGTCATAGCAACGAGAGCAAGCACTCGCTTAGTTGCTAAGGTTTCCCGGGGCTAATGGGGTCTGGTGTGCGGAGCAGAGAGTAATTACGCGACGTGTTTGAGGGAGCAGCAGCTAAAAGGAAAACGGGGCCAGAACGGCACCCGATGCGAGCGGGGAGTCCTGGGGGAAGTGCCGCCCTCGGAGCAGGCGAGTTAATTACACCGGCACCGCTCGGCTCGGGGATCAGGAGCTCGGCTCTGGCCAACTGTTTAATTTTTATTTTTTTTAATGAAGTATTTAAAAAAAAATTCCCTAATTAATTTCCTATAAAAACAAATTAATACAGACACGAGGTGCTTAGCTGAAATAACCAGGCAAGTGAAAGCCGGCTGGGGAGCTCCTTACGGGCCTGTGTAGGACGTTTTTGTTTTTCGCAGGGCTCCAAGGGATTCATGCTTCGTGGGCACCTGTAATCAGCCCAGCCGCAGGAGGGCTCGTGCAAGCTGTGCCTTCGCTGCCGTGAGGAGCTGGTGCCTGCTGCGGTGACTGCCTCAATGTCAACAGGACCCTTCGGTTTCTAACGTTGGTGCAGTCAAGGTAATGTCAAAATGTGTTCAAGGTGGAGCGGGGAAGGGGCTCAGCGTAGCAAGACGGTACTAAAAGCGTACGTGAGCTGGAAAAGCAAGTGGATAAATTTGGGACGGAAGAGCGTTAAGGGTGTTAAATACGGAGCTACAGCCTGGCTCAGGGAGTGCATGATGCAGGCATCTCTGGAGGCTGGGAGGATGTTCTGGAAAAGTATCGCTGTGTTGTGCTCTGTTCTTCTATTCTTCTCTAAGCCTCTGCTCTTGGGGCTGGTCAGATAGCAGCTACCGTGCTCACTGGACCTTTGGCATGACCTGCCAAGGCTCTTCTCTGTTATTAAGGTAAGGATGAGTTATGCTGAGGCTGCTGTTGTGCCGTGAAAGGCCGGTTTTCTCAGAAGGGCCTGAAGTGCTTTGACAGGGCTGTGTCTGCAGTACCGCCTTCTTCAGTGGGGCTGCACAGGGGAGAGGCCTCCTCCTTCGCTGCCTTGCGGTCACCGCGCAGGGCTGGGGGACCAAGCCACCAGCACGACCCTGCTGCTTTTCCCTCCACGCAGACCTCGCCAGAAGATTTCCCCTCACAGACTGAGGCCCTGCTGTCAGGCACCTTGTTCTCTGGCTGGTCCAGGGCTCGTCACAGAGGCAGCAGAAGCAGCTCTCTATTAGAGCAGCAGGCAGAGATGAGCTCAGCTACACGTACCCGGGCAGCTCCTGGCTCACGGCGGGGCAGCGCTCCTTCCCTGCCACGTTCCCCACCGCTTCTCCGCCAAGCGCAGCCAGGTGGACTCGGGTTTAATGAGGTTTTGTTTCACATGGCTTCCTCCATCGCAGGAAAGGAACGAACAGGTGGAGGGTTGTTAAAACAGGTCATTTCGTACCGGCAAGACAAGGGCTTCCTTGTAATTCTTAATTCGAGTAAAAAGCAGACTCGTGGAGCGGGAAGGTTTCTGTCTGTACCGCTCAGTGCCTGTGCTGCCCCTCTATTCTGTATGTGGTGTACTTGCAGCAGTGCCAAGAGCTGTGGATTTCTCCTGCTCTCGCTGCTGGAGACCGGCTGCTTCCCTGCTCTCTGCCTTGTGGAGAGGAGAGGAGGACAGGGAGGGAATGTTCAGGGAGGTGGGCGCTGACTGCAGCGTCTCTAAAAGGTAACGCAGCGAGGGCTGGCTGCGGGAGGGCTGCTTGTTTCACCACAGCCTGCAGAAATGACTCCTCAGCCTGCCGGGGTTTTGCTATCTCGGTGTTTCTGATGAGGCTGATTCCCCTGTACTTCTTGTCCTGTACAGAGATAAGAGGGAGGGTGCTTCATGTCTTCCTGGTACCGTTTCTCTGGCATCAGTCCTGGGGCCGTGCAAGATGTTCCTTTCCCTCCAGCCCTGTTAGAGCTCCAGTTTCCGCCCCAGCAGACTGTGGCCTGCAGTCCCATGGTGTTCTCATTGCCTTCTCGGAGGTACCTGTGTCAAACCACCCCGATCTTTTTGCAGAGGCAAAGGTGCAACGCCGTCTGCAATGCCAGGGTACATCAGAGGGAGCAGCAGATACTCGCTGCTGCTGAAAGAAAATGCTCCTGTAAATATTTTAGGGGATAATCTCTCTGAAGACTGCTTGGGGATATGATGGATCTCTAGGCTGTTCTGTTTTCCCTCTCTCTTTGCAGATGCTGCTCAGGGAATGGTGGAGAACAGAAAGCGTATGCTCAGTAACAAGAGGCAAAAGAGCATGACATTGCTTGTTTTTGTTCAGTCATGCTGAGAAAAGCGCACTGTGGTATGAGGCTGGAGAATGTGGTTAGGTCTCTCCTGAGAAAAACGCTTAGCTGATGTGCTCTATTCTGACTTGCCTTCAGCTCTGCTAGAGCAGATAAAGCCCTGCAGAGGAGGGGTGGATGGATTCGGCACCGTTGTCCACCCTGAAGGCACAGGTGCTGGCAAAGCAAACTCCTCTGCCCTGGCCACGCTGTGGGGTGGATCTCCAGCTCTAGGTTTTAGGATAAACATCCCACAGTTGCCAAGTGCTGGTCACGTCGGTCTGGTTGCATGCATTCAGCCTTGCCAGTGGCCATCAATTGCGTGGGCTGTGCTTTTCTTCAGGTGTGCGTGAGTGGGAGGGAAGAGAATGTGGTACAGCTGAGGAGTAATTTAATATATGCATTTGTGTGGGGGGTAAATATGCATATAATCCTGTAACAACGCATCACAGGCTTGGAAAATCTCTGAAAAATCCCGGGTCAGCTGTGCTGTGTGAAATTTTGGCTTCTCTCTGCCTCTTAACACTGGCCTGGGGGTGGGAGCCTCTGTTCCTTTGCCATTAATGCTCAATTGCTCCCAGGTGCATGAGCTGCAGTGGGACATGCGGGGACTGTGTTCTGTCTCTGCCTGAGATCACAAAGGGGCTGACAAGAGCAGGAGGTGTTCTGGTACAAAATGGAAATGCAGGCATAAGTGAAAGCGAGGAAGGTATCTGGTAAATAGAAGATGCCAGGGCTCAAGGATTTCATATAGGGATGACTCCTTTCAAGAGTGGTCCCCTTAGCTAATGTAGTAAAGGTTTAAAAAAACGTGTGACAACTCTCTGTCCTTCCTGCTTTGACCTCTTTCTCTGCTGAACCTGCCTGCAGCATCCCTGCCTCACGTTGCTGTAGTCAGGCCACGCTGCTGGGCGTTGTGTGGAGCTGCTGGAGCCTTCACCTGTTTTACACGTCTGTCCCCTGCACTGAAAGAAGTCTGTGCCTCGCCTGGAATTCCTCCTCCTGCCTGGTGTAAGAGCTGGGTTTTCAGGCTCTCCGGAAGCTGGATGGTCGGAGAGGAGGCTGCTGGGTTGTGGTTTGCAGCCGCCCTGGCTGGAGGCTGACGTGGGTTTGGCAGGGGATAGCTGCCAGTGCTGCAGCCCGGGTCAGCGTTTCTGCGCTGGGGGGCGAGTGCGGCACGTGTGGCACATGTGAGCTCAGCGCGGGGAGAGGTCGATTTGCACAAGCTGCCCGAGTATAAAAGGGCCAAGGCCGTGCAGCTTGCGAAGCCTCTGTGCCTGGCAGAGAAGCAGAAGGCTCTGTGTGTCAGCAGCAGATAGCAGGCGGAGGTGCAGCACGCTGAACCGCAGCACGGGGGTAAGTGTGCTGTGAATTGAGACTGCAACATGTGTTTTCTTGGGAATTACTGCACTGTTGGCAGGTGATATAACTTGCCTGCTATTGTATCTGATTTGTGTTTGCCAAACAGCGTTAAGCACGTTATCTCTGCCCAGCAGGTATGGTTTCAAAGCTGGCAAATGTCTGTTCTGGGAAAGGTAAGTATTAATACCTAGAAATTTATGCATTAAGGCTCATGAGACACTTGCTCTGCTGGAGAGCAAATCCAGCTGGAAGAAAGCTTGGTATGTCAAGACTGGGTTTGCCTCTGCTGAAATCTTTTGGCTGCTTCTGCCCCTTGGTGCTTCCTGTTCATCTGAGCTGCCGGTAGGGCTGAGGCTGTCCCTTCTGGGGATGCGTTTCTCCCGTGAGCGTGTGGCAGTCGGCTCTGGCTGCCTTTAGCAGGCGGCTCACGGTGAAGCTGTCACCGAACGCGGGGGATCACTGGTGTGACCGTGCTGGTTACAGGAGCCCCAGTAGGAGATCTGCTGAAAGAGGTGCTGTCTTAAACATCAGCAAATGCAAACAAGCTGCTATTGTAGGCTGTAGTTATAAATACCAGGCTATTATGGAGGCAGTTTTAATGAACGAAGTGACTTGCCACTATTCATTCTGATTGTCGCGTGGGCTTTTGTTTGTTACCCCATTAGGAGGTAAAAACCCAGCAACTGTAGCTTCTTTGTGTTCTTTAGAGTGGCTTTCTCTGTCAGTACTGCAGCGTTAGGGCTCCAGAGGTGATGGGGCAGAGATTGTTCTTGCAAACAACACTTTTCTCTGGTTGGAAATGAAAAATTATAATGGAACTGGCAAAGAGTCTGCGGCCTTTTTTCAGTGCTATAAAATCTAAACTTCCAGGCTTGTCTTAATGTAGTATCAGAAGGTATTTATTGGCTTATATTTCATGAGGATGATGGTATGTTTTTATTGCTGTCTGTGGGTGCGAGTCAGTCTGCTTCCAGCGAGTGTGACGCCGGCAGATCACCTCCATCGTGTTTGCTGGGAACAGCATCCCCTGGGGACGACTGGTGGGGCTGTGCCAGGCGCTGCCCTGGGCTTCCCTGCTGCGCTTCATGCTGGTGTTTGCTTCTTACAGGTGTGACCCCTGCCTCCTCCCAGCCTGGTGCCATGGCCGACACGATTTTTGGCAGCGGGACGGGCCAGTGGGTGTGCCCCAATGACCGGCAGCTGGCTCTGCGTGCCAAGTGAGTCGCCCTCCTTTCCTTCCAGCCTCGGCACTGGCCTGAACGCTTTCCAGTTAGTGGCGTGGGGCACCAGCCTCATCCGCAGCCTGGCTGCGAGGCAGGAGTTGCTGCCTGTCACACAAACCCCTCTGCACCCTCGGGGCGAGCTGCGTGGACGGGGCAGGAGCCTGCTAAGCTGGGGCTCGGTGCTCGGCTGCGGCGCGGAGCTGCCAGGCTGCAGGGGAGCGTGCAGTGCTGCCAGTACCTCTAGGAGTCCATCAGTGTGTTCCTCCAGCTCTTCCCGGAAGGGCTTGGAGGCAGGCTGTATCTCTCCACCACCCTATATATAATTGAGAGCATCCCCCAGCTGCCAGAGCTCCTTTGTTTTAGCAACTTGTCATTTGATCTCATTTTCCACTGAAGTTCAATTACCGCATGACCTAAAGACAAGGGGATGGAGGTGAGTCAAGCACTGGAATTGCATTTGTTTCTTGGATGCTTTCCTTCTCTGGCAGCCAGTGTTCTACTCCTGCCACCTCTGCTCCTGGCTGAACCTCTGGCGTCAGCCTACTGCGGGCTTTTAGAAAATACAGGATCACCCAGTGTCAGAGGGAGGGCACTGGCTGAGTGGGAACGGTGCACGCCACTGCCACTTCTCCTGCCTTCACCTGAAAGCCTCATTAAAACAGCTGTGCCTGATTGTGCCCTGGATTCTGCTGGCAAGCGTGACTTTATCCAGTGACCTCTAAACCCCTACTGAATGGAAATTAATTGAGCTGTGAAAGCTCCCTCCTGTCCCCAAGCGAGCTGAGGAGAAATGTCAGCTGTTCTACAGAGGCGTAGAGGGAAGTGGCTTGCCACAGTGTTCCTGCAGGCCTGGGGTAGACCAAGGGAGGAAGTTTCCAAATTTCTGTTTATTTCCAGGTATGCCTGGTGATTTGCATGGTTGAACTGAGGCCCTTAGGAACATGGGATCTGGATGGAGGAGGGTGCTTTCCTTTCACAGCTTAATTCCTCCCCGCCACCCCTTCCCCCAGGCTCCAGACGGGCTGGTCAGTGCACACGTTCCAGACGGAGAAGCAGAGGAAGATGCAGGCTCTGAGCCCGCAGGAACTCGAGGTCATTCTGGAAGTCATCCGCAAGGCAGAGAAATTGGACGTCGTCGAGCAGCAGCGCATAGGGTACAGTCATGTCCGTTTGTCCCCTTCCTTCAGAGGGAAAGGTCAGTGCAGATGGGGAAGTGGCTCTCCTGGCTGCCTGAGCTCAGCCTCCATCAGTCAGAGCATCCCTTAGGTCAGTTCTTTTCCCCTCCCATGTTGCTTGTTTGGAGGTGATGAACGTTGGGAAGGATGTGATTTAGTTTTTTCCTTCTTCCCACGTCGCAGGCCTTTCTCATGCCTTCTTTGAGCCTTGGGACTTCTGTGGTTGCGGCCACTGACACAGTCCCTGGTAAACGTAGCCTGTGCTAAGGCAGCTGCCCCAGTGGCTCTGGAAGATGCCTGAGGAGACGCCAAGCTGTGCAGCTGCACCCACTGCTGGTGGACGGCACGGCTCAGAGACCATTCCTGGCAGTGCCGTTAGGTTTTCCCTGGTCCACAGCAGCCCCCTGGGATTTTGCCTGGAGCAGTGAATGGGTTTGTGTTCTACTTGGCTGAGTTCTCTGGATGGGGTTTGTTAGCTTGAATTATTTGATTTACAGGCATCCTTTTCCTTCTTGCTGCTGCGGATTTCTATTTGCTCTCAGTCCTGCTGGAGATCTGGCCTCAGCTGTGTCTGTGCTTGACCTGCGCTGACGGTCTTTAAAGCAGGGGAGTTCAGCCATCCTGCAGCATTTCCCAGCAGGGTTTATGCTCGCCAGGCAGGAAGCCTCAGCGACTCCCAGCCCAAGGCCAGCAGGCCCAGCTTCATGCCCCTGCTCTCAGCTCTGTCCCTGCACAGTGCACGTTAGTGCTGATGAGGACGAGCAGCGATGTTTGTGTGTTGCATGGGAGACCCCAGCAGCCCTGGAAGCAGCCAGCGACCCCGAGGGGCTGATGGCTCCTATGCTGGTGTAGCTGTGCACAGCGATAGCCTCGCTGTTCCCCTGCTGAAGCGTTCTCCAAAATGCCTGCGTTAACTCCAGGGGGTTCTCGTGTGCTGAAGTCAAGGATCATAAATCCGGTAACGACGGCTCAGCCTGGCTGTGCTGTCTGACCTCTGACCGCTGTCTGACCGCGGGCAGTGCCTCTTCCGAATAGACCTTGCTGTCCTCGCAGCGCGGGGCTTGGCTGGTGGGACATTAGCGCTAATGAGAAGGGGGATGCGAGGATAACAGGACTGAGCCACGTGCACACGCGTGGCTGCGGCTGGTTGCTGCCTCTGAGAAACGGGCTGGCTGTTTGTCATCCTCCCCATCGATGCCTGACGATGGCCGCGCAGCGATCTCACGACAGCAGCCTCGCTCTGCATGCCCTCCGCATCTCGCATCCGAATCGCTTATCCCTCCTTCCTTCCCTTCCGTGGTCCTGCTGCTGTGGACGTTGCGCATACATATGTGCTTCCTGTCTTCCAAGCAGGCTGTCGAACGAAGCAGGGGGCAGTTGCTGGCATTCTTGTACTGTAGCCAGGCTCATTTTGGTCTGATGGCTTCAGTCTGGCCTTCCTGCTTCTAATGAGATGTAAGTCGCATGCCTGCAGTGCTGCTTTCAGGGAGTGCGTGTGAAAACAGAGCAGGGCTTGGCAGGTCTAACAGTCTAACTCCTCTGCCCTTTCCATGTGCTGACTTGCCCTGATCTGAGCACTGAACCCTTTTCCTGCTCCCCAGGCAGGAAATCACTGTGCTGAGACCATGCTGCCGAGGTGGCACTGAGCTCCTGAAGGGTACTGAGTGCCTTTCTTGTGAGCCGTCTGCCCTGTGCCCACTGGCTGAGCCATGCCTGCCAGTGGTGCTCCCAGTTTTGCTTATTCTGGGCTCGGTGAGCACCAGTAGGTGGACTTACAGGGGTTTTATTCCCTGAGGACCAAGAGCCAGCTAATAGGAAACACTGAGCTCAGAGACTGAAGCGAAAGTACGTACGGTCCCAGCAAGGGGCTCAGAACTGCACAGGAGAGGCACAGGTAGGCTGAGGCCGGAGCACACACCTGCAGGTTTTTGGCACAGCTTCTTCCTGTAGATCTGAGATTGCCACAGAGCCGTTCTGCAGTGCCCCAGGACCTGCTGTGACCTCTGCCTGGCCTTGTTCCCTGCAGGCGCCTGGTGGAGCGGCTGGAGAACATGAGAAAGAACGCGATGGGAAACGGCCTCTCCCAGTGTTTGCTCTGCGGGGAGCTGCTCGGGCTGCTGGGGAGCACCTCGGTCTTCTGTCAGGACTGCAAAAAGGTGGGTTTGCACAGGGGCTCCTGCCTGTTCCTGGTAGCAGAGCTGCCCAGGCAAGGCCACCGGGGCTCTCAGAAGGTAGATCACTCTGTAGAGTTAATTTAGCCCTGTTTGATTGGGTCGGTGCTGTCAATCCACAGGGTTTTCTCTTTTTACCTTATTCCTTGTGATCCTAAAGTGCTTAATCTGCACTTACTGCTGAGATGGCGTGCATCAGCCTGGAAGATACCGGGCTTCCAGAGACAGGGCAGAAATGTACGTCCATCAGAGGCACCTACAGAAGCGTCTGTGTGCTTTACTGCTCCTTCCTGCAAGGTCTGCCCTTAGACCTTCCAGTAACATGTTTCTACAGAGAACTAAAGGCTCAAACCCATCTTTAAGTTCCAAACCAGTGTAAGGTTTCCAGCCTTGATGATACGTAAATTACCCTGTGCATCAGTGACTCTGTGTGTGTCATTGGCAGCACTGCGCGGGTGCTGTTTGGAAGGGAGCACAGGCGTGTAGGGAGGCCTACATCATGTGTAGGTCGTACATAACGTCCTACATCCCTGTGGGATCATTGTTGCTTGTCTGGGCTCCCCGACAAGCAGGGGTTAAACTGCATTGCTGCGGAGATGAGGATCTCCAAGGCAACCACCTTATCCTCCCTCTGCTGGGAGGCTGCTTCTGGTGCACTTGAAGCCCATCTTTCCCTGGGGAGATGTCTGTGTGAGTGGCTTCGCCTCAGAGCGGTGCCTGGGGAGAGGTGAGGGTACCCAGTGGGTGCAGGAGTGCTTCTGACTTGCTGGTGTCAGGGTGGGAGGGAGCAGCCTGGCGTCCCTGGTGGGCACCAGAGCCAAGGGGACCCTTGCTCGTGCCACCCAACCCATCACTGCGGAGCTGTCCCATGGAGTCCCACAGGGCAGCGCTGAGTAAATCCCGCTCCTTTACCACGTAGGGGTGCGTGTTGGCAGCTCTGTGCAGGCCATGATGAACCTTCCGTGCTGGCGCTGGTGGAGTTGGTGGGCTGCAGGTCTCACAGTCAGCACCGAGGGCCCAGCACCCCTCCACCGTGCTCAGGGAGCTGCCGTGAGCAGTGCTGCCTTTGTGCAGTGAGCTTCTCCACCGGCTCCTGTTTCGGAAGCAGCTCGACCGAGGCAGGGGTTATACAAGAGATCACGGGTAAGGCAGTGACTGGGAAGGTGAACGCACATTTCTGAACCCCCGGGTCCTCAGCCGGGAAGAAAGGAGCTCTTTTAGGAAGGGCTGGGAGAGGAAGCAGCAGAAAGATACTGGGAAGTATCTGAAGGGTCTGGCTTAAAGGGGAGCTGCAGGGCGACTCTCTCAGAGGGGAGCACGGGCTCCGTGCAGACGTGTCTGTGGACAATAAAGGGCTGCTTGGCAGACAGGAGGCGGCTAGCTGTTTCCTGCATTTCAAGCATGCAGAATAACAGGATGTGCTGTATTCTTGCCTCCTTCCCCTGGCGATTCTGCTCTCACCTTGTCTGAAGCCAGCTAGGTCACAGCGCTGCAGCACTTTCTAACCTCCTTCCTGTAAGCCCCATACACTAGCACGTGGAGGCAAAGCCGGTGCAGACCCTTCCCTGCTCTGCCCGTTTGCAGTTGCAGAAGTGACCCCCAGAGCTAGTGAGGCTGTGAGTGCCTGAGGCTCCTGGGGGGCTGTAACCAGAAAGCCCCGAAGAAGGGCTTGTTCTTTTGGGGTTTGTTTAGTTGGTTTTGGGGTAAGGTTTTGGATTTTTTTTTTTTTTCAATATTCTCTTTTTAGTCTGTTGGGCAGTTCAGGAGGATTCACATCGAGGTTGATTTAAGGTGAGATCCTGTTTTTCCCAGTGTGCGTTTTGCAGCTGCTTTCAGCTTGACTGCACTTTTCAGCCATGCGCGAGCTCAGGGCAATGCTGAGTGGGTGCCCTGGGCTTTTCCCCTTCCTGCTTTGTAACGCCGTGGTGTGAACCCAAAAACAGTCGATCCTTCAGCAGAGCGCACAGAGGGGGCTGTTACTTTAAGCTTGTCCCCAGGGATATCCATCACTTGTGCAGCATTGAATGCGATAAGCAATGACTTGTCAGGGAATTATGGATTTTTAAAGTTCATATTTTTCTTGCTAGCTTTGCTCTGTTACCATCTCATTGGAAAGTCATTGCGGCCCTTCTAGCTCAATAACAGGGATTGCTGTAATGATATATCTGAAATGTAGCAGAGGACTTACCTTCTGCAAGTCCCTTCTGCTGAACAGAGGCTCTATAGCTCTTGTAGCCTGATGGATTTTCTAAGTGCCACTTTCTGGTTTAGCATTTATAGGTCAAAATGAAGAATGATTTTAATATTGGTTTTTATTATCTTAGAAATAAATGCATTATGGCAAGACAAAGATGTATGCAAATACAGACGTGTTAACAATAGCAGTAGTTAGATGAAGCATAATGTGCAATTTACCATGCGGAGGGTATCAGGATCATGTATAAAAGGTGAAATAGAAGTAGGAGAAGAAAGTGCTTTATCTTGTATTTAATGAAGAACAGGGCTGTGTTCAGCATCCTTGATTTTTATGTCTTCTGAGGGGTTGTGGGTGATGCTCAATTTCCCAGCTAGTCCACAGGGAAGGGGAGGAAGAGAGCCCTGTTTTGTGTTGGAGCTTTCAAAATTTATGGCTAGGAGTAAAATTGTTGGGAAACTTCCACTAGGGGGAGTGTTCGAATGTGCTATGTATGTGGGAATTGGGATCTTTGAGGGTATTTACGACAGAGTTACTCCCTCAGGTTTTGGTCTGAAAAAGGGAGAATTTGGGGTATTTCAGAAGGTGGCTCCCAACTGCGGTACTGCCTGCTGCTTGCATCTGCAGTCCCTCTTGGCTTGGGTAGCACCATCTTGAATATCAGTATGCACAAGACCAAACAGGTTGTTTCTTATTTCTCTGCCCTTCCTAAAAAAAACTGTAGGCATCCCAGCCAAAACACCATTAAAGTGCCCATTGGGATGTAGACAGAGCAAAAGCCTTGACAAAAGCCATCTGTTGAGCTGGTAGCAGAACCGAGAGCTCTGCCTCTGGGCTGCGCTGACCAAAATATTCGGGTGCATTTGCTCGTGCAGTGAAGCCATTCCTCAGGTACTTTCTGCTGTTCGTCTCCTCCGAGTGTGCGCACCGAGGGCGGAGTGAGCACCGAGCCTCCATCCTGCAGAGCAGAGCTCCTGGCTTAGAGGGGGAGCAGCCTCGGTGGGGAGATGGGTGAAACCCAGCTGGGAAGACTGAATTCCCATGTCTGTCTAAGCAAGGATTTGCTCTCCAGGGCCCTCTTGTGAGTGGCTTTTGCTCTGTGAGGATCAAAGCATTCATCCCATTTCTCATTCAACTGTAAGCCAAGCCTGATACCCATCAGCTTCATTATGTAATATTAGGTGATCCGGGTTGTTAAATGGCTTGTAATGCCAGCGGAGACGTGGAAGCTCCCTCGTGCAGGGATAGATGCCGTGTGGTGCTATCAAGCATTCTGCTCAGGAAACGTGCACGTAGGCACGGTCGTGCCCGCTCCCTAAGCAGCCACAAATCAATAGCTGCCAAGTGCTCGCCGAAATGGAGGGGAAGCCGTGGGGTTTCAGGCAACGTGTGTGAGGGAAGGGAGGAGAGGATTTACAGTCCTGCACAAACTCGCATTCGTTTTGTGCTTGGTTACAGCTGCTTTCTGTGCCACGGTGACTGGGCTTTAGGATTTAGAAGAATTAAAAAAAAAAAACAGTCCAGAAATACATATTTGTTGTGTGCTTTGATCTGCGCTGTCCAGTTCTCTTGTCACCCTGGAGTCAGGGACCATGCTGTAGATTTGCCTTTGTCTTAACATCCTTATAGACCTGAAGCAGCTTCTTAGGATCAGCGTATCTCTGGGATAAATAAGAGAATTGTGCCATGTTTAATATTTTTAAGGAAAGCAAACCGGAACTGTTGGGACAGATGCTTCTCAGCCTTCTCTTTGCTGGAGGCTGCTCACACTACCCTTTTCTTTTATCTCCTTGTTTCAGAAAGTTTGCACCAAATGTGGCATAGAAACCTTTGGAACGCAGAAACGTCCTCTTTGGTTGTGCAAGATCTGCAGCGAACAGAGAGAGGTAAAATTTAACTGTGGGGAGAAGGGGCTCAGCAGCACCCAGTCACCTGCCCTAAGTCTGTGCTGAGTGTGCACGGGCTCATCCCTCTGCCTGGGTATGGGGTGGGGAGGTTTGGATATGGGGTTTGGGAGGCCTGACAGGCTCAACCAATACGCACAGTGGCAACAATTTTGGTTTGTGATGGGATGGAGGGGAAAAAAATCCACCAGCCCCTCCAGCCTGTATCGTTTTGTGGGGCTTTTCTAGCTATGGTTGTAAGGAGACTGTTACCTTTTGCTGCTGTTTTCCTCCTAGCTCTGTGGCAAATAAACTTGGCTAACGCTGGTTCTTTAATACAGCTGGAGAGATCTGTAGCCTAGCTTCAATATTTGTCCCTCTAAAAATAACCAGGATTGCAGCTTTTAACTCTGTTCCCCCCTCCCCCTGCCTGTCAAATCCATAACTTGCCAGCGTGTGAGACTTCTGATGCAGGTCTCTAAATTTTTATATCCTTTATCCTTGACTTTACACTGCAAAAAGTAATGGCCTGCCTCAGTTCTTGTCTGCCAGCCAGCAGCCACCAACTTCAGGCTTGCTGCTGTGCCGTGAAGCCAGTGAATTTGTTCAGTGATTACAGAGGGACTTTCGCTTGTTCCCATCAATTTATTTTGAGCTTTTAGTTGTGGTCCTTGAACGTCAATCCAGTGCAGCTATTCCCGACCACTGCAACCAACTGTGAAACCTGGGTGCTCTGCTTGATCCGTCAATTTTTGAAGTGCAGTGAGAGCGTTTCTGTAGGTGTTTGAGATGGTGAATGTTTTTGTATTAGTTGTGGAGATTTAGCGTTGCTTGGGTTTTAAGTAGGAGGGGATTATCTGTGTGCGAGTACTTGCAAAGTTTGTGTTCGGGTGAGATGATGGATGCTGTCTTTAATTTTTGAGTGGCAATGTGACTAGGGCAGGCAGAGAGCCTTCCAGCTCTCTGGGTATTGCTAATAATTTGATGCACTGAATCATCCAGGTGTTTTGAAATCCAGATGGCAGTCCCAAAGTGGAGAGTGTGGCAGGTCGCAGGTCAAGGCAGTTTCTGTGTTCTGTGGGGAGATGGGTATGGGACTGAAATTGACTTCATTTCTTTTTTCTGCTCTTCTCGTATTTTTTCTCATCCCCCAATGTATAATTGATTTTTTTTTCTCAATTTCTTATAAAAATAATGAGGAGCCATGGTCACTGGACAGAGAAGAACATTAACCTGTCCAATAAGTGTTACGTGCGGTCAGTGTGTGAGGGAACGGTAACCTTCAGAGATCACTCTCTCCGTGAAACCTGAGATACGGCCGACGTGCTTCTCTAATGAAAATGGATGGAACTTTCCCTCAGAGACTACCTAAAAAATAGCCTCATCTTACCTCGCAACCCTAAACTTCATCTTTATTTTTTCTTGATTCTTTTAAAGGTCGGTTCAGGTCTGTCTCCTTTCCTGTTTGTGGTGGTGCTGGTGCTCTGACCAGAGATGTACATGGTGTATAGGTACTGGCCCTGTTATGTTTCCTGGCATCCAGACGGGAAGCTTCAGGAACCCACCGAAACCCTGTGGGTTGTTGATGCAGTAACATCACCAGCAGCCACTATCACCTTTCTTCTCACCCCTTCTCAATGCACAGCACGGTAATGAAGCAAAGTTCTCCTTTAGCCCATGCTAATGAAGTGCACGCTTAAAGTAGGCTTGTCCAAGGCCACAGAGCTCAGGCAATGCCTCCCAGCTTGCAGGGCCGTGCTCAGGGCCCTGGCCGTGGCCAGCTCTCGTGGGTGAGTGTTTGATGCTGGTCCGGAGCGGAGGTGGCAGTAATTGGTGTGGTGTTCCCTGCCGGGAAGAGACATGAGCCCCCAGCAGGTGTGATGAGATGTGATGTTTCCAAGGTAGGTCATTCCTGCCACATCAGGGCCGTGTTTGCAGTCTGTAATTTTCTGAACCACTGCCCTAGCTATTTGGGCATGATATTTATGAAGCTCTCAACTCTGTTACGGAGAGACTGTCAGGCAGTGAAGTGAGATAGGGAGGTCATTCAGAAAGCTGGGTGCACTAAGCGATGTTGGCTAGAGTTAATGAGTGTCATCTGGCTGGGACAAGAGCCTGGGACTGAAATTGTCCCCTTTAGCCCGTGCTATGCACTCAGTGAGTGAGTCTTGTGGCCCACCAGGATGTAAAGCCAGCGAGGTGGGGTTGGACATTCACATATAGTAACTAACAGCCAAAGTGTGCAGCGTCATGCACACATGCTAAAGCTCTCATCCCTCCACCCTCCTTGGCATTATTTATCGCCGTAAGCTTGAAATTTTAGTGACAATTTAGTGGTGTGGTAATCTTCTTTGCTCCTTTGCTGGGTGGACAAAATCTGTGCTGGCTTCAGTCATGAGTAAATCATCTGGGTGTGCCTAGGTCAAAATGAAGAACCAAGGAGCAAGCTATTGTTTACATCAGTTTTTCAGTGGAGGTTGAATGCTTGATGCCCACAGATCCCTTCGGGAATCCCAGCCTCAGCCACTCAGAAGTGTTCTTTGCTGCTTTCTGTTTCCTTGAAAACCTCCGCTGGGAAGGCTGTGCTGCATAGCAATGAGCAGCAAGTTGCTCTGGCACTGTCTTATTTCTGGAGAGTGGAGGTGATTAATGGATTCTGCCTGCTGCTTGCGTCCCAAGCATCCAGAAGCAAAGCAGCGTGTTCGGCAACACTGGGGCTGCCCAGCGTGATGTGTGCCTGCAGGGTGGGGGTCTCTGAGCTGCCAGAGGTGTGGTAGGAGGAAAGTCACACATTGTCACATTGCCGGGACCTGGCAGAGCCTGGGTGCTCCTCCTGGCAAAGGGAACGTCCCCGAGGGCCAGCAGACACCCCTGCATGACAAGTGCATCTCTTCCTACTGAAATAAGATAGACCCGATCTGCTTTAAGCCTGGCCTTTTGGAGATAGCACTTATCCCATCTGTTTACAGAGGCATCTATTGGAAAAAAAACCTTTTGTTCTTCCAGGTTTCTGTGGACATTTTCTTTTGCAACATCTTCTGAGTGAGGTGGAGTTAAAGCAGGTGTGGATTGTGTTGTATTGCTCATGCGAGTGAGGCTAGGAGCAAATTCAGTGAAGTTCACGTTTACTTTCAAGGGCAAGAACCTTCCTTCTTCCCTCCCCATTGTACTGCGTTGCCTTCCTCAGCTGCGCATCTTGCAGAGCCTTCCCGGAGACCGAGGTGGAGGACCAGTGGGCTGATCCTCCCAGGAGCAGGCCTGTTAGTGCATGGATATCAAATCCCGTGGCACGACTGGGGAGGCTGATCCCAGACCGCAGCAAACGTTGGCCACAGGTTTGTAGCGACATGTATACAGCAGGAACAATTCCCTGCTGCCAGGCCTCTGGCAGAGCACGTGAGCAGGAGAACAGCTTGGGTAGCAATGCCCACGTTGAATCAGTGGCGTGTGGCTGAAGTCTGTCGTCACCTTCTGCCCTGCTGCATTGTGTCTGATCCCTGCCCGACCATGTAACTCTCTGCACAGTCTTGTTTTGACTGATGCCACCAGGTTGTGCAAAGCACCTCCCTGAATTACCACTTTTTATATATATATATTTTTTTATATCCATAATTAGCGATGCTATCATCGTAATTAAAATCCTCTTGGAAGCGTTCATGCACATTTACATTTGAATTGACACATCCAAAATTGTAGTGATAATGAAAACAGTTAAAGTGGGGTGGGGGGAGATAAATAGCTTTTTTTAAACCCCATCGAATATGAAAGAGCATGTCAGCTATCAGGGACCTGCTAAAGTTTTAATTTGCCCCCTCTGCTTCACTTTCCCTTTAATTTCTTCTCCGCTAAATGACATTTTCATGGCTGGCTGCATTTCTTGGTTTATCAAAATAAACCGTGCAGAGGAAGAAGATTACCGCACTGGAAGAAAGGAATTGTCTCCTCCCTTTTTTGCCCCCAGGGCTTCCCTTTTCGCATGTACGCTCGTACCATTTTGAACATTATAAACCAGCATAGCCCAGGGTTATTCCTGCCTGGCATGATGATTTCTTGGCAAAATACTGTGCTGATGGAGGGGAGTGTTTATTTTGGGTGACTCTGGATTGAATCGAAGTGATGTGCACCTGTTTGCAATTCAGAGAACTCATCAATAGCCTACCATATTATTTTGGGGGGTGGTAGCAAGCGGTTAGACTCAAAATAGTGTCCTCTAGAATAGAGCCACAGGAAAAAAAGAGGCCTGATTGAGAGGGGAATGATAAATCGCTGAAGGCTGGCAGCCACTGCAGCTTGAGAAATGTTGGGGTCAGAGGTGCAATACATTTTGCTATTCCGGAAACAAAGCTCCGAACAGCAATTTCACTGCCTTTTAATTTTCTTCATCCTCAAGTGCTGAATGTGGGAGTTGACAACAGATTGCTGTAAATAATGTAATTGGAAATCTCTGTGTTATGGAAAAGCAGATGAATGCGAATAACGAAGCCGAGGAGCGCTCGCTCTTTTTCCCAGCCAGTGGTTTGCAGCGTGCCAGAGCCGCGGCGTGGAGCTGGGACAAAGTGAGCGTGTGGGCATGTGCTGCGTGAGGACAATGGCAACAAAGTCCTCTCGGGGAAGCTGCCTTTGCAGGTGCCTTTCTCTTCATCAAGCGTCGAGCCCATGAGAACTTGCTCCCTGAGGCTGGGGGATTGAGCTGATAGCGCTTTTGTTGGCATGGAAAGCTGAAGGTGGCTGTTTTCCTCTTGCACAGCCCAACCTGGGCTGCAGAATAAGTACAGCCGCTGCGTGGCGAGCGGTGGAGGGCAGAGCAGCGTTCGGCTCTGCAGGAAGAGGCTTTCCAAGGCTCTCTGTCTGGGGGACTCGTGGCTTGGTGATGCGAACTCCTGGGGGGCTGGCAGCAGCTGGCTGGAGGGGCTGCTAGTGCTCGTTGCGATTCCTCTCTCTCAATCAGCGAGTCCTAATGTTGTCTCTGATTAGGAGCTTGTTTTGGCACTTCTGTGCTCAGAGAGGGGGGAGAGAGGAGAGAGAAGCCTGAGCAGTAATGTGTTTCACCTGGGCCCCGTGATTTTCCTTTAGGTCACGTTAACAGGCTGCACTTGAATGCGCTGGATAAAATACGCATCTGCTTCTGACTGTCTGAATACAGTCTCATCCTGTGCTTGTACTGGTGGCTTGATGCAATTTTAATAGGGATATTGTCAGGGTTACAAAACGCATTGAACTCTCTGGACTTGTCATGGCCACAGCCATTAAACTGGTTCAAATAATAAAAAGAGGAGCCTCTTGCTCGAGTATCTCCTCTCCCCGATGTCCTCCTCCGCTTTGCTTTCACGTAGATGAGGTGTCAGGGGAGGCAGAAGGACAGGAGCCTGAAGGAAGTCAATATTTGGCATGGATTTCTGCTGTGTTTTGCTGGGCTGGTGGGGAGCAGCAGCAGGACTGCTCCTGAGCCACTGCAGCAAGTTCCTCCCAGGCACTGGGCCTCTGCATCCTGGTCTGGGGTAGCGCTGGTGCAGTTCTTTATTCTGTCAAGCACTCTCAGAGCAGGGGATGCTGAATGTTATTTAAAAGTAGGTGGATTTTTTTTTTATTTTTTATTTTTTTGCAAGGGGCTGGAAGTGGCTGGCTGTTGCCCTCTCCGCTGAGATCCCCGTTCCGCCCAAACTCGGGCTGCTCTGGGGCAGGATTTCTCCTAATGTGCTAACAGGACTGGTGGGAGCAAAACTCTTCCTCTTGGAAAGAGCGAACTCCTGCTAATAAGGAGGAGTTTTACCTGTGAAGCACTGTTATAGATTTATTAATTTAAAATCAAGCAGGAACTTTGCTGTTGGGCCACTTGCAATCAATGAAACTAGCATGACGAGCAGTCAGCAGCATCGATCCGTTTTGATGCAGGGATGCTAAAGCCAACCTGCGTGCCCAAGTGCAGAACAGAACGTGCACCGTGGGTCATTTTGGGTGGAGTGTGCAGGTAACCTGGGGGGAGCAGATGTACGGAATTACTCCAGGGGAGAACATCTCCCCTGCAGCTGCAGCTATTTTAGAACTGGTCTCAAAACAACTTCAGTACTGCTGCAGTGAGAGCAAACTCTATCGGAGGCACCCATTTGAAGTGAATATGTATGCATAGCATCAATTTTCTATTGGTATTACTACATCAGGGCTGGGTGTGTTATATTGTTTAACTCTTTCTCTAACTGGGCTCACGTTGGGGGTAAAAGGAGAAACTTGGGGGCGACCAGCCTGTTCTTACCGCAGTCCTTGCTGTGTCTGATTAGTTTTATGGTCTGCCTAAATCGTACTTCGCCTGAAGATAATAGGTCTCTTCAGTGCTTCAAATTAAATTACAGATGTTGCAAGGTCTGTTCGGAGAACGACTGCAAAAGAAAGGCTGCTTCCTCCCCAGCAGCTTGTGGGGGGGAGCTGCGTGTGCCCCAGCTACCCCTGGAGCAGCAGGGGACCACCCTGCGGGGCACAGCTCCCCTGGCTGCAGGAGCCCCTGCTCTGAGCCTCTCTTTTGCTCACTGTACCCGGCGTGTGCCTCCCTGAGGCAAGGGAACCTGGGGTTCACCCTGCCAGCAGCTGCCGCGTCGTGTTACGTGGGTTGCAGTGGGGTGGGCTCCACGTAGGGTTGCCTGTCCCGGAGTTAAGACGCATTGCCATTCCCAGCTATGGGTTCTGCCAGGATAGCAGAGCTCGTTCCTCCGAGGTCTCTGTGCTGCACTGATGAGTGCTGTTGAACAAGCTGTACCAAACGCTGCGTGGTTCTTATGTGCTAGCAGGGGGAGCCGTGTCAGCTTGTGCCTGGACTGTGTGGGGTCGCTGCTTGGGCTGTTGGCATGCTGCTCAGAGGCTGGGTCAAGTGCTCTGCCTGCCCGAGCACCCCCTGTGGAAGAAAAACCTGCTGTCTTCTCCCCCTGGAGGAAATAGCTTCCCAGCTTCTTGCTTGCGTGGCAGCCTTACCGTCCTGCTGGGCTGCTACCGAGCAGGGAAACGGAGTAGTTGCAGGGCACGCTCACCTCTTGGTTTCCAGATCCTGCTGTGGTGCAGGCGAGCTCCTGACTTGCGCTCTTACGGTAACTGCAACGTGTGCTGGGTCATGGTGCTGCTCTGCTGTCTTCTGCTGGGTATTATTCTTTTTAAAAGCATACTGCCAGGCTCCCCCCTGAACCCAGATTGCCTTCACTTGGGTTTCAAGACCCTGAACACAGAGATTTTAGCTCTCTGCGTTCATGGCTGTGGATTAGGAACCAGGCAACCTGCAGAGTGACCTCCTCCCACCAGTGAAATGGCAATGGTGGTGTCCTGCTTTTTGTGCCTGCATAAGAGCTTGTCATGAGTGCCAGGTGTTGTCACTGCCCTCTGCTCTGATTAAGCCCAGTAGTTAAAATGCAAGTCGCAAGCTTATTGCTGTAATTAGGGAAATCTGCATTTGCACCCACTGCCATCAATGGTGATACTACATGTAAAATGCTTTGGGAACTTGGAGTACAGACACTTACAATCTCCTTCACTCTGAACAGAAGTGCAAGGTTTCTATCCCCTTACATGAAATGCAAAGTAATACTTTTATTATATTAACTTATTTTTGCCCTGACGGTCTCATTAGCTCATTATTAGACTGCTGGAAGGCATAAAAGAATGAGGTTTTTAGAAACCATTTCTCCTTGTCTGAGCTGCCATCCTCTCCCCTTCCTCTGGCTCACAGCAGGCTTTATATTAAATATACTTAATAGAGCTCCTTCATCATAAGCTGCATTAAAACTAAATTGAAGAGTAGAGGGCGTTCTTACAGGAGATATTACAGTTTAGTGCTCTCAGTCCGTTTCCTGCTGCAGGTTCAGGTTATTTAAGTGTTGTTCTTGTTCTGGGGGTTTCAAGCATACCCATTCGAAGATCTGGCTTGGCTCCACAAAGTGAATGCCAAGGTTGTGCTGCTCAGAACCTCACAGGGCAGTGTTTTGGGTGTCCAAGCGTGACCATTCGTGTACGCCTGCTGCTGCGGGTCTTTGACCCTCACAAAAATAAGTGACAGAGACTGAGGGACCCGGCCCAGGAAGGGAGAGAGGTCTGCCTTGACTTGGTGCTCCTCCAGCTGGTGCAGTAGTTGTTTACCCACACTTACGGCGTTGGTTGTGTCTCCCACAGGTTTGGAAGAGGTCTGGCGCGTGGTTCTACAAGGGGCTGCCCAAGTACATCACGCCTCTGAAGAGCAGCAGCAAACCCACCGAGGTGCACTCGCAGCCTCGGCAGAGCGAGCCAGCCGTGTCGGAGGCCGAGGGCGTCGGGACCAGCCGTTCCTTCACCTGGGCCAGGGGCAAAGGTTGGTTGGGGGTTCCTTGCCCGGGAGGCAAGTGGGGAGAAAGGGTCTGGCTTCTGCTGCTGCTAGCAGGATGCAGCTAACAGGGGAGGGTTGCTGGGAGGTAAGCGAGGTGCTCTTCTGCAGTGGGTAGGCAGGAGCAAGCCCATGCTGGCTGTGTCCCCTTGTGTGCTCCAGGTGAGGTTGGAAAAGGGTGAAGCTCCCTCCCCAGGCATTGGAGAGGGTGCTGGGGTTTGCAGCATGGAGAACTCAGGGTGGAGTTGTGCTTTAAATGAGTCTCAGAGGAGCTGTTCATTAACTTAGCCCTGCTCAGAGCTGGGCCAGAGCACTGACAAGCCTGAAGATTTATCAGCTTCAGTGCTCACATCCTTGTTCTTTGAGGTAGACCTTGATTGAAGTAGACCGATGTATCACATGTGGCTTCTTGGATCGCTGCCGTATCAGATCCCATTCACAGGGCTGCCTTGTAGGGCTTTTTTCTCCCGTCTTCCATCTGTCCTCCCTGTCACTGCTCATACACCCACTCCAGTGCCGTGCCTGGAGTGAGCTGGGGGGAAACAGCACGGCCTTGAGGAGCTGAGCATTCGGGGTCATTAGCACAGCAGTGAATGGATGCTGCAGAATTAAAACAGCTGCCAGTCCGCTTTGATTTCTCTTCACTTCTTGCTGGTGTGGATTAGCAGATCTGTCTGGCCTCTCTCCTGTTCTGTCTTTTGCTATTAGATCCCCTCAGTTGGAGAAGACCTCTCCAGTGTACCAGCAGCATACACTCTTCCACTTCAAGCTAAATCTTATCCGTATTGCAGGGGGAAATAACCTTTTAATAAAGAGGACTCAGGAGGGTCGGTTTACAAGTCTTCTCTTCAGGCCCCAGGAAAGCACTCCCAGCCTGACTGTAACTTTTGTAATTAAAGACAAATTAGATCAGGAATAGATGGTTGTGCTTCCCTCCAGGAGACGCTTGGAAGGTGCTGTCTTAGCAAATGAACTGATTGACGGGGTATTCACACGATACAGAAAACACTATGAGTCAAAGAGGTTGAGCCCGGGCTCTTCACGCGTTTTCGTTGAGCCTTGTTTTGGGGGAGTGCTTTCTGCCCCGGCGGGAGCAGGTGGAGGACAGTGCAGCCACTGTCGGTAGGCTATGATGTGGTGGTGAGCTGCCTTTCTCCCTGTACTCTGATTTTTGGCTGGCTGCTGTTTTACGGGCGGGATAATATCAATTTATAGTTTTATTTCCTGGTGCTTTCTTCCCTTGTCGTTCTCTGCTAGGCTGCCTGTCCTCTGGACGGCTTTCAATGGGCACTGCTGGCTGTAATTCATCCCTGAAGCTGGGAGCTTGGATGTCTCACCCCTCTGTTTTAACTCTTTTATACCTGCCAACGCTGGGGCTTCTGCTGTTTGTCATCCGAACCCCCTGTGCCGTGCATGGCAGGCCTTCCCAACGTGGACGTGATGTAGCCGGGATATTGCTAGCATAATCACGGCTGGGCCTGGCCAGAGCTTGGCAAGGCCTTGGCTGACAGGGCCACGGCTCAGCTCTGCGTGGTGGATGGCGCGTGCCAGCTAACACCTCGTACGCCCTCGCCCAAGTGCATCCCTTCCCTGCCGCTTCTTTGGCAGGGTGCTCTCAGGAATGAGTGATGGTATTTAACGTGCTGGGCTCCGGTCGTCTGCTCTCGGTGGGGTTCCTGTGGTCTTGGCCGGCCACGTCTCACCCCACCGCTCTGCTGCTGAGGGGCCAGGCAGCCGGCTCGCAGCGGCTGAGGGCCCCGAGCCAGGTGGGACCAGCACATGCGTAGGGGTGTCCCCTGCAGAGCCCAGGAGAGATGAGCAGCAGGCTTCCCTTCCACATCCTGCCTTTCAACAGGGGCAGGACAACCCCCACGTGTCCGTTTTTGGGAAGGGGTTTGTGTGGGGCTGCCGCTGTGCCTGCTGCAGCGGGACCGAGGGGCCGCAGGAACGTGCCTCGTGGAAGGAAAGCCAAACCCACGGGGAAGAAGTTTTATTTTTACACACCCATTATTTCTCTCGCGCTCGCTAACGCTGGGATTTGCCGCTACCTTTAGTTTTTCTGTAATAAACAAGCAGTTGCCATGGGAACCCTGTTATTAGTTAAGGCAGAAATGTATTGTCGTGGGGAGAACAGCAGTAATATTTCTTGTGCCGGGGAGCAGCTCTGCTCCATGTGGTGGCACGTGGGTGGGTTTCTGCACCGGGTCGGGCGGGACGGGGCCCCCAGGGGGTGGGGAGCAGCAAGCAGCGGGGCTCTGCTTCCTCCGAACTCCGAGTTCTGCAGTAAAACGGGAAGAAACTGGGTGGAAGAAAGAAGTACGATCCTGAAACTTCGTGCTGCTTGCCACTAGGGCTGCCTGCTGCTCCGAGCAGTCCCCGGCGGTTTCTCCCGTCGCGCTGTGCCGGGCGGTGCAGCC
Source organism: Anser brachyrhynchus (assembly GCF_964034855.1). Classification (NCBI taxonomy): domain Eukaryota; kingdom Metazoa; phylum Chordata; class Aves; order Anseriformes; family Anatidae; genus Anser; species Anser brachyrhynchus. The sequence continues at coordinate 4,038,195 of NC_137713.1, read as the reverse complement.
TGCTGGGCTCGGTGCTGTTGGAGGTGCAGGAGCAGCGGCTGCCAGGGGACGCAGTGGGTTTGTCTGGTGCTGGAAGCCGAATCCCCAAGCACTGGAGCAGAGACAGCGTGCCGGGGCAGGTCACGAGCCTTGCAGGCCACCACGGCGTCATCCAGCTTCTCTACAAGCCTAGGCAGCGCTGAAGTGCTGCTGCTGAAGGGGAGAGCAGGTGCCTGGTGCCCTCCTCCTGCTCGGACACATCCCTGCTCTCTGCAGGAGGCTTTGGTTGGAACAAAACCCTTCGTGTGTGACCCTCCTGCCTGCTGTGACCCAGAGCTGCCAGCCTCCTGCGGGTCGGGTTTCTGGGGGGGTGCCCGGGGCCCCGTCCTCTTCCCATCGCAGCCACACTTGTGCCAGATGGATGCATTTAATATTAGAGCTGAGCCCTGGCTGAGTGCTCCCTTCCCTGAGGCAATTCCTCCCCTCACCCTGAGCTGTGGGGCTGAGCACAGCCCGGCTCCCCTCTGCCCTCCCTGTGCTGCTGGGCTCCAGCACCTCCTGCTCGGAGGCACTCGGGCCCCTGAGAAGTGACCCAGCGCCATGGGAATATTGCTTTTCCTGCAAGCTTGATCTTGGCTTTTTTTTTTTTTTATGAGCTTTTTCAGTCAGCTGGAGATGGAAAGGGATAAATCTGTTACGTTCTCTGAAAGTACAGCCGTCCAACGACTCTTATTGATATATCAGCAACTGCTGGAACACCAGATTTACGACTTCTGGGCTCTGGAAAGTGCCAGCAGAAGGTCTGGGAGCTTTGGGAGAAAAATTACCTTAAAGGGAAACATTGGTGCAGTGGGTAAAACACACTCTTACTGGCAGCGGAGGAAATGAGAGCAGACAGGGCTGCTCCTGTGGTGCAAGTGCCTCCGTGTCATTAATATCTGTCTCCTCTTGTGCTGGACCTCTCTGAACTGCTGAGTGGCATAAGGGAAGGCAGCTAAAGTCACCTCCATTGATTCATCAGGACCTTCTCCAAATAAATCCCAACTTCCAGCATTTTTAGAGGATTTGTGGAGGAAGGAGCCGTTATAAAGCGATGGATTTTGTGAATCCAGGAGGACAAAAAGAAAGATGATAACCAAGTGGGACAGGAGTGCATTTGCCAAGGGAATTGGGCAACTGGACAGCCAGAAAGGTTCTGGCAGCTGAGATTCGGGTTTTGTAGCAAAGAGCCTGGTACATGTGGGTTGTTATTAATGGTGCTTACCGATAACCCTGGGAAGCTCTGGGGAAGTACTGAAGCTGTCTTTAAGACAGCGACTCGTGGGGAGCTGCCTGCCAGGGCATCTTCAGGAACATTTTGCAATAACGCTGGCAGCCGGTTTAATATCCTCAGAGATGTTAACTCCAGAAAAGAGCTATTTTAAGTATTAATTTATTTTTTTTATAAAATATTTTGTGTAGTACAGATTGCTGCCTGAATACGAGAGCGTCTGCGGAGGTCCTTGGCAGAAACGTTGGACAGCTTGTGCTTGCCTGTGCCGGGGGAAAACTACCAGCCCTCGTGCCCTGGGCAGTGTTAAAGGGTTTGTAGCGCTGCTGACTGCGTGTAGTGAATTTTAGCGCTGGTGAAGGGAGGTGAACTGACAGCTGACTTTGCTACCCAGTGCTGTCACCTTATTTATACCACCACGCTCACGTCCCTCCCGCTCCTGGCAGCGCCGTGAGGCCGGGCAGCTGCAGTTGGCAGCCCAGGTACCTTTTCGAATGGTGTAAGCAGGAGAGGTGCTTGCATAATCGCACGGAAAAGTGGAAACAGCCTGCCGGTCTGGGGAGCGTCCTCGGATTGCGTCTGACAAAACGAGGCTCTTTCAGCTTGTGTGGAAACTGTGGGAGTGGAAAGCAGCAGGATTAGTGCCAGGATTCAGGGGAAAATAATTAAAAAACGATAAATAAAGAGGCCTTGAAAGTGGAGAACAGTCTCCTTGAGGAAATGGAGAGACCCTTGCCTATTAAGCCTTGGGGACACAGGAGTAATACAGCTCCAGGCAGCGTGCTGATAGCGATGAGCATCTGCTGAATGGGTGATGGGCTAATAAGGTTGGCTCTTTGCGTAGTCACTGCAGGGCTTTTTTGCTTGATGCACGTCGTATTTATCCGGTGTGTTCCTCAGAGATCCCGGAGCCTCCACAGGGGTCCTGCTGCACTTGGAAGAGGAGACCAGGGCTGGACCTGTAGCCAGTCCCTCTTCCCGAATTACTCGAACGTGGATCCTATTAGGATCCTATTACTCTGGAGCCAGGACCCTGCCTTGCACCCTGCCCAGCCTTTAGCATATTGCTTTGTGCAGGAGGCAGCAAACTGCAGGAGGAAGGGGCTCCGGTGTGCACACACACAGGTCGGCAGTAGCAGAGCCCCGGCTTCCAGCTGGCCGCGCTGCAGGGCACTGCGCTCCCCAGCAGGGAGCTCCGGGCAGCAAAGCACAGAGCAGGAGCAGCGTGCTCCCTGTGGTCCCAGCGGGGCCTGGGAGAGACGTGCTGGTGGTACGTGCATCTGCTCCAGGTGTTGGTGCTGCTGGGGTGTGTGCAGCTCAACTGCAAATCACCTGGAAGAAGTAAAAGCACATCGTGTTTGAGAGGAAGCGTGAACAGCTGTGGAGGAACTGCAGGTAGGGCTCTTTTTGGAGAGGGAGAACATGATCATCGAGTCAGCATTTGTTCATGTTTTATTTGGATCCATCTGGCACCCTCTTTGCAAGTGTTATGAACATTGTGAATAACTGTCTCTCTCCTCTCCTCCCCCCCAATCTTTCCTGCAGTGGTTTCTAGTGACAGCGAGAGCGACTCGGAGCTCAGTTCCTCCAGCCTGGATGAGAAGCCCTCGCCTGTGGGGTCAAAAGGCTCGCAGGACAGAAAGCAGCAAGCAGGACTGGGTAAGGAGCTGCTGTTCCTTGTGGCCGGAGGGCGGGAAGTGAGCAGTGCTTGAACATGTGGCTCTTGGTTTTGGGGGTTTTGCCCCCAACTTGGCTGCCCCGTCCTGGTGCACCCCGGTGGCTCCAGCTGGGGTCTGCTCCGTTATCACTCAGATAGCAGCAATGGGTCGAACTGGTGGTGGGTCACTGTCCCCTGCAGCCTGTCAGGGGCTGTCCTTGCCGTCAAGAGCTGCTCCTGGCTGCCTGGCAGCACATCTGCAGCCAGCTCCTCACGCTTGACCAGAATCACTGGTGCCGTTTTGGGAGCGGAGCATGGGAATTGGGCTTTGGTCCTGCTCCCAAAAGGTGCCTGGATGGGAGCAGGGACACTTCTGCTCTCTTAGAACCTGGTCTGGGATCTGTACCCGCTTCTCCCTCCCCCAGCAGCCTCTCTGTGTCGTGTCCCCGCAGCGCCCAGTGGGGAGCCCAGCTGGCCCGCGGGCAGGGTGCTGGCGAGCACCCACCCCCCTGCCCTCTCGGGGAGCTGCAGCGGCCTGGGCAGCGAGCAGGGGGCTGCCCTCAGCGCCACCGAGAGCTGCCAGAGCGACCACCCGCCGGAGGGGCACGACAGCGACGTCGGCAGCAGAGTCCCCGGTAAGCTGACGCCCCTCTTCTGGGCAGGAGCTGACCTCCCTCTAAGCAGAAGGCTCTCAGGAGCGCACCCGGCAATGCCGTGGCCCAGCATCACCTTTCCCTGCTGTTTCGCTGGTGGCAGATGCTGTCACAGCATTACGGCTCACTCCTTCCCTCGTGCAGAACCTATTCTGCAACATGAGTGATCGTCTGGGGTGGGAGCTGCCCACAGCCGCCTGCGGGAGCCGCAGCAGCCTGGGTCTGTCCCCTCACGAGGGCCCGGAGCTCACACGTGCCCTGCGGAGGCAGGAGCGCAGATCTGAGCTGTTCGTGGAGCAAAGCAGAAGCCCAGCAGCTTCGTGAGACTGAATACAATTTTTTCCTAATGTTAGGTGGCTCTCAAAGCCAAGCGTGGCTCTTCCCAGAACTCTGCAGTGAAAAAAAAAAAAATAGAGATACTTTTCCCCCTCAACAACCTTGGAACAATTAAGGGACTGTGAGAGCAGAGGCTGCTATCACGTCTGATCTGGAGCAGCTGAGAGAGATGCAAATGTGTTCTCTCCTCGGTTCCTGCTAATCTATTCAATAACCCCTTAAGTTATCGTTTAGCACTGCTCCCCCCAGAGCGTTCTTGCTGCCCTGCGAACTGCCGCTCCTTTTGTTCCCGAGTCGGTTTTGTGCTGTGCGTGTTGAGGCGTAAATTGGATTAGAGAGAGCAGGTTTATCCTTCGGTGCAACAGGGAGTCACAGTCCCCCTCCCCATGCTTCCTGCTGGAAATAGCCAGCGTAAAATCGTTTCTGTGCTCTTCCCTCCCTCCACAAGTTCTGTGGACTTGCAGTTCTCTTTATTTTTTTTTTTTTTTTTTTGCAAAGCAAATCAGATGAGTGGTACTTCTGCTCTGCCTGTCCTCTGGCTGGATTATAGTGCTGCCCCAGCCTGGGGGGTTTATTTTTAAGCCTCTGCTCGCTGTGGCATTAGGGATGGGTGTTTCCCGTGGCGTGCTGGCTCTGCTGCCTGCTGGAGCGGAGCAGCAGGTTGTTCTGTGGGATGGAAGGGGTCTGTGTGACCCCAGTGCTGGTGCTACGTGGCTATGATGAAGTCTGGCTGGAAGCAGGCGATGGCCATCCTGCATGGCATGTTCATGCAGGGCTTAGCACTTGGGAGCTTTCCTGCCAGCCACTCGAAGCAGCTGCCACCTGGCCATGACAGTGCAAACAGCATCTGAGAGGCAGAAAATGCCTTTTTCCAGCAAAAACCTCTTATGCAAAGCTTGGCACAAGGGGTCAGCGCTTTCCAGTGGATCTCCCTTTTCTAGGCAGGAGAAAGCTGAAAATGACAGGCAGCACGGGGACACATTTGAAAAATGAGAACTGCACTGATCTCATGAGCCCAGTTAAAATGGTCCCTGAGACGCAGAGAGGATCCTGCTAAGAAAAAGGTTAAGCCAGGTTGGCCGACTGGAGGATACCTGTGAAGATCTTCATCACGGCTGGGGCCGCTTATTTGCCAGGCTCCCCGCAGCAGGGGCTGCCCTGTTCAGGCAGGGGGGCTGCGAGCTGCCTTCTGCCCGGACTGGGGGTTGCCGTTGGCAGGAACGGGCTGGGAATTGATGGAGGTTACGTGTCAGAGGGTGAGGATATCAGTAATTGTTTGCTGTGTCAGCACGGAGCGTGCCCAGCTGGAGAGGGGCTGCAGTGGTGCAGGAGTTTTGTAGGAATTCGGTAATCGGCGTGGCGCAGCGAGGTGGTTTGTGCAGGTCAGACGTCCAGGAGGCTGCAGCAGTGAATGCCCCGGTGCTTTGCCAGCAGCCTAGCAAGTCCAAAAAATAAAGAGAAGAGCAAACCCAGCTCCGTAGTGCCCTAGGAAGCATGCCGCTGTGTGGAGGGGTTCATGTGCCCTGGGATGCCAGAGGTCTGGGGCGTGCAAATGCTTCCAGCACTGATGAGCTGGGAGCCTGGGTGCCTCTCCCCCTCCTTAGATAGGTCCGAGCTTCTCACTGTCTGTACATTTTTTTATTTTATTTTTTTTCCCCACCATGGGTCCTTTTGGATGCCACTTTCTGCCAAAACTCAGAGGCTGCTCCTGCTGTTCATCTCATTTAGGGGTGCTGGAGGTGATGGGTCCTGCGTGCCGAGGCCAGCAGAACGCAGCGCTGCATCTCCCTGGCTGTGGGACAGTGCCCGTGCTCTGCTGTGTCTGGAGGGAAGGGCAGAGCAAGGGGCAAAGATCCTCTCTCCTTTTAATAGCTGATCCTTAGTGGCAGGATGAGGACATAGAAGGGAGATTTCGCTACAGCTTTTCTAAAAGGCTCTGAAACTTTCCAACACCATACAGGGAGCAATTTTTTGCTTTATATTAGCACCTTAGGTGTTGTTCTACCACCGGCTTTCTTTTTCTGTCTTTTTCTCACCTCTGCTCTAATTCAGCTCTCAAGTTAAACTGTGTAGAACAATTTAGCATCCTTAAATCCAGGGCCACGGGGAGTGGTACTGCAAAGGCAGCTGCTCGCAGTCCTGAGCTCCTTAAGCCCGAAGGCTGAGACGATGGCATGGTCGCACGGCCAAGGGAAAACAAGGAGCTATTAAGAAGAGGCTTGCAGGTTTCCAGCACACAGCTCCAGCTCCGGCTGGGGTTTGGTGAGGCAGATAATGAAGCCTGGGGTTTGTCACGAAATGACTCATTGTCAGTGCTGCATTGGGATTTAGGCAACCTCAGCCCGTGAGCCAAAGTTGGAGAAGAGAGCAGGGAGCTGAGAAGATGCCAATTTTTTATTTTTATTATTATTTTTTTTTACCAGCTGCTTTCAAACAGTTTCAAAAGCATCGTTTTCTGAGGGTCTGAACTTCCTTCTCATTCTGAAGCTCCAGTTCCTGGAGGTGAACCAGATGAAGGCCTCCAGAGGTCCCTTCCAACCTTAACCATTGTGTGTCCGCTCCGAGGCGATGGCTGCTAAGGAGGCTGCTAATTCTCCCTCTTTCCCTGGCTCTTGCCTCTTTCCGCTGGGTGCCATGGGGTGGATGTAGTGCACATAGGAAGGCCATGCACTGTTTTGGATGGAGAACGTTTTATCCTAAAGAGAATGAAAATCGCACATGGGAGAAGCCCGATCCTCCTTTTCCCCCACCTAGGGAGGTGAATCTTTTGCTCTGGCTGCACAGCTGATGTGCTAAGAGGTGCCTCAGTCAGAGACGAGCGAAATCCTCGCTGTTCTTAATTACAACATTTTTATTAAAGAGCGGGAATATTAAGCAGAATTAAACAAATCAGCAATGCTTTATGGTGGTTTTCATTAGCCCACGGAGAGCTATTTGTGGAAATCACATCTTAGAGTTTGGGCTTGGCTCCTGCAGGGGGGTGATTAAAAGCACAGGGGATCTCCCCTCAGCTCAGCTGCAATTCTGCTGTGGTGGGTCCCCCTTACCGAGTGTTTCCCGAGGACCTTGTCCGAGGAACAGCCAAGGTGTGGTCAGGCTACCTGAACAGTTTGCAAGGAGGGAAGGTGAAAGGGGCTTGGCATGGGCCGGGGGGGTGCAGAAAGTTGTAGTTTGGACGTAAAAGGGGATATTGGCAAAACAGCCACAAGACAAGCTAATTAATGAGGAGCATACATCTGAGCGCAAATCACAGTCTCCCCGTCTCTGCTTGTGTGCCATTGTGTTGTCTAAATCATTAATACTTAAAGAGTGGTGCAGCAGCTGGCAGTTAAACAGAGCCACGTTAAACAGCGATGTCTCTGAGCCTGGGAGCTGAGACGGCGACGGCAGCACCCAGGGGTGTAAGAAACGTCGTGGCTGCAGCCACAGGTGTTGGGGTGGCCAGAGGGACCCCGAAGGTCCAACCTGGGCCCTTCTCCCAGGGTGGCAGAGCTGCTGCTTCAGGTACATCCCTCTGGCTGCTGTCTTGGTGGCTGTCGTGCTGGGAGCAGCCGAGCAGAGCTGAGGGAGAGGGTCTGGAGCTGAGAGAGATGGGCAGGAAACACTGCTTCCAGCTCTCTTAATGTGGGGAGATTTATGCTCTGTCTTTCAGGAGTTTGCTAGATTTAGAAGCGAGGTGGTGTCGCTCTCTCCGTGGCTCAGTGCCTCTTTGGTTGGGGTAGGCATCAGCTTTTGCTCATAAATATGCAAGCTGTTAATACAGGAGACAGGCAGAGCCATCCTGCATTATTTTCATGGCAGGAAATTCTCAGGGCATCTTTGAAGTTGAAGCGTTAACTTCTTTTTTTCGTTCCCTTCTGTTTCTCAGATGTCTGCTTTGCTCCCTCAGGGATGCTGAAGAGGTAACATTTTGCTTCAGTGGGTCTGACTACTCCGTTCCATGTCGGAAAAAAAAATTGTCCTAACAGCAATTAGGCTCTGAATGAGAGAGTAATTTCTTTAATGACTTTCTTCGTGGCAGTCTTTGGGGAGGTGACTTTTGTTTTGCAAGTTTGGCAAGAAGGTTGCTTAAATGTTTTCAGACAGCTCGTTCCCTCGTGAACAAGAGCTCCAGCCAGGCAGCATCGTCTTCCAGTGCGGGCTTTGCAGCGGGACAGAATGGGTTGGCAGCCACGCTCACAACCCCAGCTCTTCCTCCTCCGCCTTCAGCCTCAGCCTGCAGCGAGGGCACAGGACAGGAGAAGGGGGGGCTTTGGAGTCAGATGTCGGGGACAAACCCACAGCCTCTGCCTCCCACCACTGCTGGCCTGTCTTGTTTGCCCCCATGTGCTCAGAGCTCGCTGTCATTGCCGCAGGGTTGAGATTTCTGCGGAGGATGAGGATGAGTCGTCCCTCTTCCACCAGTGAAGGAGCTGAGTTGTGCCTTCATGGCTGAGAGGCTCAGAGCTGTCTCTGCCTTCTCGTGTCGGTACTGCGGAGCACCAAATGATCCTGCTGTATTTATAAATAAAACATGTATTCCAGTAGTGACGGTGTTAGGAATGATTAAGGTTTGCATTTTAGGTACAACACATTTGTAAATATGAATCTTAGAAGAAGCGTATGCCCCCTTCCATGTTTTAAGGAATTAAAATATTTTCATCTTCAAGTGGTAGAACCAAAACATTTTCATCTCTTTGAGTCTGCCTTGAAGTTAAGTGAATAAAGGCTTGAGTACCTAAAAAATAAATTACTTTCACTATTTCTGTAATTCTTCATGGAGTTTTAAATTGAAGGCTTCTTCCTTGAAAATAGAGGAATAACAAAGACTCATTCTCTTGCCTCTTTCACTCAATATATCTGGAAACAAGTCTGCTGCTGAGGATGAAAATCCTATTTTTGTGCCTTCTTTCACTCTGCAGAGGTCTGTACTTTGGTCTTTGATCAAACAGCCTGCCTGGCCTCCTGTCCCCATGTCCTTAGACTTATTCTCTGCCCTTTGCAATACGTTTACTCCTCACGCTTCCAGCTTTCTATTGAGCATTTTGCACAAAGCACCGAGGGCAATAGTTGATGTAATCTTTCAAAACAAAACATAAAAGAAGGAGCATGGGAGTCTAATACGGAAGTCAGAAATCTGGATTTTGGTGTCTTTGTAAACAGATTGAGGGGTTTTATGGCTCAGGAGGTTATCTTTGAACTGGGATGTTTGCCGGGAGCTGGTAGGAGGAATCTGCAGGACTCCCCGTGCCTTGAGCGTTTTGCATGAACGCGGTGACTGCAGAGTGTCAGGAGCCGATGTAATTTGTGTCCCCTTCGGTTCAGAGAAGCAGAAGAGGGACGAATACCGAGGCCTCCACCTCACCAGCCCCAGCGTGTCTGGCAGGCAGCGAGTTCTGCTGAAGCGATCACTCGGGTTCCTGTGGTCGCCGTGAGCCTTTGGGAGCACAAGGGCTTCCTCTTGGTCAAAAAGCTGCCTCCTTGGGCACGCAGCGGGCAGGAAGATGAGGGGAGGACCTGCTCTGTGGCGTGTGGGTGCTGTCACCTGGCTTTGAAACCTCTGAGGACGGAGGCCTGGCTTTCTGTCTGACTTGGCAGTCTGAGGGGACCAGCTCCATCAGCACAGCTCTTTCTTTCTCCTCCTTTCCCAATTTGCCTGTCTTTTCTTTCTTTAATAAAGTTTAATGGGCCCTGACTGCTGACAGAGCGTGGAGTAATGATGCACAGACATTCTCTTCATTATTATTTTTAGGAAGCTCTTAAAATGGCACCGAGGAGGTAAAAGCAATTTAAAATAACTTTGTCAAGTCTCTCCCCTTTGCTTCTTTTCACACAAAACTTTTGTCTGTCTTTATTTTGAAGGCAAACGGCACGTTCACACCAGAACCCGCTGCTGACGGAGGTGAAGACGGAGCTGCTTGCCTGGATCCAACACTTGCCCACTCCTGTAGACCTCACTCCAGACAACAACTGCCACCAGCAGGGACTTCTTTGACACTGGCTCTTGTACAGACATTAGCAGCACCTGGGGAAGTGCTGGCCTGTCCTCCCTGCCTTGCTGACCTGATTTCTGGTTTGGTTTCGTTTGGTTCCCCTCCTACCCCTGACGTATGCTGGGAGAAGGGTGCTGTGCCGTGGGGCCCAGCTGTGTGTCTGCTGGAAGGGGCAAAGTGCTCACTGGGGCTGAAGAAATGTGTTGTGCTGCCTCTGCTGGCCTGCCAAACCCAGCCCTCGGTTCTGCTCCTGGCCTCACAGTCCTGGCTTTGATTTCTTCAGGGGAAAGGGGAATTCACCCCCGTGCTCCTGAAATAGGGTGTGAGGAGACCACAGCCCCTGTAGTGCTTCTCACCCAAGGGTGATTTTCTCTCTGTGAGCCCCGAGGGTGAGAGCGGGCTCTGATTTGCACTAGACTCCATGTGCCTGGGTTGTCACCCCTTGTATGTCTTGTCCTTGTTCTGGTTTGAGGTGGTATGGGTCTGGTGGAGGCATCCCAAATGAGCTGCTGAAGCTGAGCTCCCTTCCCCTGAGGTATCCCTCCCAGACAGGGCCGTCTGCTCAGGGAGGCACTTCAGAGAGTAAAGAAACACCTGGAGACGTTTGCAATGACTTCTTCAGTCCTCCTGGCTGCGTGCTGGCCTGTGTGTCCTGTGACAAGGTTGATGCTTTGGTGGCAGGGTCATGGGCAGTGTGTGCACTGCGGCTCTGGCTGGGAGAACGCTTACCAGCCCACGGCCAGCTGGCTGCCTTCGATTACCCAAGTCAGCTAAAAGCTTTCCAATTACTTTATCTCGTTAAGCTCTGCAGATTCTCCTCCCACATGCACACCTTATAATCTGTTGCATGAGCAGGGGCCTGCATTTTGCCATTTTCCTGGAAGTCTTGAGCATCTGGCGGGCCGTGATGGTGTCATGATGAGTCAGGCTGTGGAAAGCTCTGTGCCCATGTCCTGCTTCTTCTCCAGGATGGGCAATTTCCCTCCAAGCCCTGGCAGATGAGAACAATCAGATTAGCTGACATTTCCAGAGCAATTAGATCTTTAGAGGCTTGAACGAAAACGCACGCTAGGCAAGTGGGAGTCTGTGGATTTTTATTAAATGCTTTGGATCTGACCTGTGTTTTGCTGAAGAAATGAAGGATTCCAAAAAGTTCCCTCCGGAGTCGTGGATTTAAAAGCAATTCATGCCTGTTAATGTCAGCCTGTTCCCTTGGTTATTACTCTTTTGTTCAGCTCTCCTTTGCTGCTGGGTGCTTTGTGTGCATGTAGTATATGCTCTTACAAATGGCTGCAGTAAGAAGATAAATGAGATTGGGCGCTGGAATGCTCTAACAGGAGATTGGAAATCAATCCTTGACTTTCTTTCTAAATGAACATGGTCCAACAGAGCCCTGCTCCTGTACTGCTTTTCCAGCTAACGCACCATGGCAGGTCGCTGAGAAAATCCTTCCAGCTCCGTGATCTGCTTCTGCCCTTTGACAAGTGAAAACAAAGCCTTTGGATGACGTGGGCTCCTCGAGGCGGCCTAAAGAGAAGCCTCTGAACGTGGGTTTCACACCGTCGGTGGTGAAGAGAGCAAGGGATGAGCTTGTTCTCCACGGAGGGGTGCTTCTGGTGTTGTGGTCTGCGTTGTTTAAACCTGGCCATCGAGGCTCTGATCAGCCACATTGCTGAAAGGGGTGATGTCAAAATTGTTAGCAGTTTCTGAAAAATTAAACCCGAAAGTCAGCTTTTCCTGAAATGCTGGTATGATTTCAGAGCTGAAGTCATGCTGTTTCTTCTGAGAGTTGCAGGGTCTTCAATTTCAGAAGTGTGCTGCCACCAGAAAAATCCTGTGCTGCCTTAGAGCTTTTGACAGTCCTACTGAGGCGCTCTTGCTCTGTCATTGCCGCTGTGCCTGAGACAGTCTGGTCTGCCAGCCTAAGTTAATTCTTTAAAAGAAGGAGAAGGAAAAAGACACTTAAAAAAATGACTCTATTTTCTTAAAACCTGTTACTTTCTCATCAAAAACTCTACACTGAGTCGGAGAGAGTTTTTAAAATTGAACGCGTCATTTCTAGCTCTCCTTGTGTTTCTTCTGATTCATTCCTGGACAGTGCAGGCAGGTTAGTCATATTTTCACCCTCATCCTCACTTCTTAGGTCTGTTTACCAAGCTGTGGGTTGCCAGCTCTACACAAGAACCTGTTCATCTCTGCTGGCTTACTGTGCTGCTTTAAGGCATGGTTTTGATTTTTTTTTACTGAGACCAGGTTTTACAAAACGGATTAATTTGGGATTGCTATTTTGTACCAGCAAGACTAGAAATGATGCTTTCTTATCTCTCTATTTTACTTCCATGGAGTAATTCCACCTGAGTTTGAACAGAACCATTCTGCTGTCTATGGAAAAACTCCCTGTGGGTCAAGGGAAGTCTCTAGCCCAGGAGCATGTGATCTAGTCACATTCAAATGTGATAGATAAACGTATTCAGCTCTGTGCACGTATTTTCTGTTAAAGATCTCCTTTCCCTTTGTTGCATCTCTCTTGGTTGTGTTTTGTAGCTTTGGTTGGAATATAATCCTAAACCTGCACCAGTTGACGGCCTTTTTACTTGGCTCAGGGTGGGCAAGAAGGGCTCTGTGTGCTCAGTCTACTCTGATCGTTTGTGTTGCTTTTATTATTTTGTTGTTCTCATTCTCTGTCCCTTACAACTTTTATGTAGTGTTTTACTACGGGAGACAATAAAGCTTTGGCTCTGTAACAACTGCTTACTGTTCTTGACACAGTAAAAACTTTTTTTTCCATTCCCAGGTTGCAGATACTCTCCAAATCCTTGGGCTGGCTCCAGCGAGGAAAGAAAATAATCCAGCTAGTGGAATGGCGATTCACACGGCTGGAGCGTAATTGAATTCTGCGCTCAAAAGTTGTCATTTGTCTATTGCCCCTCTTTGGTACCTCGGCAGAGGACGCAGGTCTGCTCCTTAGCCCCTCCGTGGAAGGTTTTTAGTGTTGTAACCACTAGGCATGAAACAGCACTGGCTGTCATGCTGTCATGTGCTGTCCCTGCAGCCTCCCAAGGTTCGTCTCACCCCGGTGTGGCAGTCGGGGTCTTTGCTTCTCGCATTGTTCACCGAGCTTGTGCAGCCCTGGCTGCTCTGCGCTCCCTTTCCGCTCTGCATTCAACTTCAAGGTTTCAAATGGCTTTTTAATCTGTTTTGCTTTTCCCGTTTTTAAAAGCGCCTCAATAATTGCTGTTGGGATTGTTGTGCTGGGGAGCTGCCATTAGCCCAAGGATGGAGCACGTCAAGGACTAACCTCCTCTTGTGCTGTTCCTTCCCGCTCCGCTTGCCATGACAACAGCCGCTGTAGGGGAACGTCGGCTGCGGGATCTCGGAGTCAGCAACACTGGCCATGACCTGCCGAGTTTTTCACATTTTTTTACGTACTTTTTACAGCTGCAGGTTGAGGGGAAAGGGGGCCCTTTCTCTGTGGGAGCCCTGTGTAGTGGCTCAGCGCACCTGAAGCAAATCGACTACCAGCTGGTGTTCAGGCAATGTTTTTCTGGCCATTAATGAATCGGACGTGGATGGCCTCAGACTATCAGAGTGCCTGGATGTTGGCACAAAACACCAGATAATCTCTGCAGATCTCTGATGTTCATTTGTAAAATAAAACCTACCAGAGGTTGCTCTTCCCTCCTCCTCGCACCCCTGCAGGTGGGTGTGATGGGAGGAGAGATGGGGAAGTCGTTTGGAAGGGCCGGTGCTGCAATTAAATGAGACTTTGAGCCGGCGCAGGATGGCAGGTGACAGGTAAGCATCTCGGGGGAGACTTCTGCCTTGAGCTGATTCACATTCCTTCCTGGCCGGCGTGCCTGATTAGCAGTGCGTTCAGGTAGCCCTGGAAATGCCTGCGATGCTCGGGAGGCACAAGATGATGGTAATGTCGTGTCCCTTCGCAGCGGCACGGAGACGGGAGCACGACGTGTGCTGTGTGCGCAGGCAGCCACGTACTCGTGCACCCCTGCTCTGTGCCTGTGCACTGCAGAAATTTCGTCCTACTGTCTTCATAGCAAAGCAGAAAAGGAGCCAGCCCAGCCATGTGGCACAGAGGGTGCTGCTCTGCACCTCTGAGAAATGAATTTGAGTCCCTGGTGCTTTGCAGAGGTCTCGTGCATTTACTTGAGGGCATCCATTGCCTTTCTTTTTCCTTCTGCTGATTTCTGCCTGGCACTGGAAGCTGTTTGTAAAATCTTGGAGGGATTATTGCTCTTGTTTTCCCTCTCTGCAGTGAGTGGCTGTACATGATGTGTTTATATTTTGCCAGGAGAGATGGATTGGGGTTTTAAAGTATTTTGTTGTGGCCTGTATCGGACTGACAGCAGCTGTTGTGCTCTGAGCCCTCCCGTCGCCCCCAGACCCCGCTTTCCTCCTGGAGCTCCCCTGGTACCCTGCAGTTATCAAATGCAGCCCAGGGGCAGCACCTCCGCCCCTTCTCAGCACGTCTCCCACCCGCTGCACTGCCAGGCATGGGTGTCACTGGGGGCTGGAGCTCTGCTGCTCGGGGCCGTCTGAGCACAGGGGCTGTAAGGGGACCTTCCCACCACCCCATGGGGACCGGCTGCTGCTTTCTGAGGTAGCCTGAGTCCTTATCTCATCTAGTTTGCAGTTACAAACCTCCCCTCTGTCCTGTCCCACTGGAGCAACCCCTCTTGTGTGGGAGCTGCCCTGGAGCTGTTCCCTTCCGGGCTTGGTTTTTGGGGTTGGAGCTGGGACCACATTCATTATTTTATTTTTCCGCTGGTGAAGCCAAGCTCAAGAGACTGAGAAAATCTTTCCGAGGAGCTGGGCAGGGTTTGCTGGGTCTGGGCCCTGGGTGAGCCACGGTCAAGCCAACGACGGACAAACGATCCTCATGCAAAATTAAGCTCCTCCAAGCAATCGCACTGTGGACATCCTAATGGTGCCTTGGAGGGTGGAAAAATAAACCGAGAAATGCAAATGGGGGATATAAATCTTTCTGGCTGTGGCTGGGAGGTACCTGTTTAATTAGCATCATTGAGCAGCCTTGGTGTAGTAAGTGCTAAGTAGGAAAGTTGCCAAATTTTCCCTGTTTGGATAGCGGGTGACTTGCGAGCTGTTCGCATTCCCACCTTGTGACTGTTCTGCTGCACCGGGGAGGAGCTGCCAGCACCATCCTGCCCCAGCCCTCTGTGGGCCTGGGTGTTGTGGCTCCTAGGTCCTCAGGGACCGCAAAGACCTTTCGGCAAAGCAAAAGCCGGGGCCCTGGTGTGAGGTGCTGAGCCTGGTCCTGCTCCGGGGACGGTCCCAGGGCATGGAGCTGCCCTTCTCCTTCTGTCTCCTCTTGCACAGCTCTGCTCTGGGCTTTGGGGAGTTGTTTGTGCGATGAATAAGAACATCTCTGCGAGGATTTGGGCCAGGGAGTCCCTGCGCCCGTGTTTATGTATCACCCCTGGGTATTCTCGCGCTCTGACGCTAATCGGCACCGCTGTAACATGAATATTTTTAACGCTGATAATGCCTGAGAGTTACCGGAGGCTTGGCCTAGACCTGCTGGGGGATTTCAGGCGAGGCGTCCGGCGGTGCTGCTGCCTCCCAGGCCCCGTGTCCTGCCTGGGTTCATTCCGGCAGCGCCTGCACCCGTGCTGTGTGTGGCAGGATCAGGATGATGGAGTGGTTGGAGAGGATAAACAATAACAGTGCCACATCGGCACAGCCCAAACAATGCCTTTCTCCTTCGTGTTTTCTTTTTCTGTCAGTTTGCCATTCAAGTGTAATAAGATCAGCGCGGATAATTTGTGTATTCATACCAAACATAATTTTCCCTCCTGTGCCTCACCAGCTGCACTGCAGTCGGAAAGGCAAACGCGCACTTTTCCTTTGCATGGTTATGAATGGGTGCATCTGTTCCTCAAATATCGGGAAAGGAGGGTGAAAAGATGGGAAAGGAAAGGAAGAAATCAGATGTTGCTCACTTCACTGCCTCTGTGGGGAGGGAAGGATACAGGACTTGGATTTTTGTAGCCCGGGCCAAGTCCCGTGTTGGTGTTTTGGGGACTGGCTCTGTTCTCACTGTGCTGCCTCGCGTCGGCTCCATGCAGGGTTTGTGGGGAAGCAGAAAGAAGAGCCGGGACTGCATCCCCCAGCCCTCACCCCCGCGTCCCCCAGGCTCTGCTGAGGCCCTTGCTGGCAGTGCAGGAGGAGGAACAGGGCTGGAGGCTGTACAGCAGCAGAGCTGATTTACTGGGCTTGCTTCCCTGCCTCTTTCTTTTCTGAGAAATGCCCACTGGAGCGGCAGGGGAGGGAGGGAAGGGGGTTAATTTTCTCCCGTTATCTGGTGCCTCCAGCTGCGAGCCACGCTGACAGCCCCGGGGCTGATCAAACACCCAGCGGTCTGCATGCAGCGTCCCATCTGCGTGGTCACGAATAATGTCAGCGCGTTCCCCAGTCCCGGCAGCAGCGCGTGAGGCGTCCCTCCTCCTGCTGCAGCGCTGGGCTCCTGCCTCTGCTGCTCGTGGCGCGGGGTTAGTCAGCTTCAGCGGGGCATCGGCACCCGATGGCACAATCATTTTTTTGTGTTTTTTTTTAAACTTTTGAAATGTACCCACTTAATAGCTTGGGTTATTACAGCAGAGAGATGCTAAATGCCAGGCTTTGAAGGTGCATGGGAGCTGCACGAGGCTGGGACAGGCCAAATTCCTCTCCTTTCCCTGCTTCACTGGTGGACACGGACAGGGACTCCTCCAGCAATGCCGTGCTGGGAGCACAGGGGCAGCGTTCCCCAGGCGAGAAGTGTTTTAATGCCTTTTCTCTAGTGTTTTTTTGTGTGTTGGAAGGAGTGTGGTGGCAATCTGGGGGGCTGGAGGTGCCTGGGGAGCGGGCACACAGCTCCCAGTTGGTCCTGGCACGTAATTATTGGTCCTGCGAAAGGAGGCAGTGGCTCCCCGTGGGTGCTGCATTAGGAAAGCACTCAGGGATGTTTCTGCAGGCAGCTGCCCGCTGCCTGGCTCTCCCCCTGTCATTTTGTGGGTGGGCAGCAGGGCGCTGCGCTCAGATGTGCGCTCTGATGGTGCAGCGAGCCCTGCTGAGGAGGGCAGGGTGCAAACCGCTTGTTTCGTACAGCAGCACAGAGCTGACAGTGCCACCAAATTGTTGCCCCTCTCCCCAGCCGGGTGTGAGCAGTGCGAGGAGGAGGGAGGCTGCTCTCGTGTTGGCATCGGGGTGGCCCGGCGTTGTTCCTGGCAGCAGGGGGTGGGCCGTGGGGCTGAGCTGCCAATGGCCATGGCTGGTCACCCAAAAAGCTGTCAAGGATGCGGTCAGAAGAGCTTCATCGGGATGCAAATAGATGTAAATTCATGTAAACATATGTCTCGGTGCAGGTAGCTACTCGTGCCCAAATTATGCAAATGTTCTAATCCAATAATGCTAATGTCATGATTATCCGGTGACACGATGTTCATTAATATGGTTCCCTGGCTCTTACACCCATCACTGTCAGCATGATTATGCTGAGGCAGAGACTTGCGGTGTCATCAGCGAGCGGAGCCAGTGTCAGGGAGCAAAGGGGACACCCAGGTCCTGGGGCCACCAGGAAGGTCCCTGGGGAACGTCCTTGTGTGGTCCAGCCGAGGTGCCGAGGACCCCGTTCTCCGCAGAGGGAGGCTCGGAGCAGGCTTCCCAAAAAACCTGCAGAGCAGCTAGACTAGCAATCCTGAACATCCCTCGCTGCGATCAGATGAAGAGGACTAGCAGGGCCATCTAGTGACTCCTCTGGCTGCTTAATGACCTGGGAGGTGCCCCCCCCAGATGGGAGTAATTACAACGCTGGGGTTTAAACCTGTCCTCCTCTCCCTCCATCTCCCATTTGTTTTTCTCTCTGCTGTTTTCTTCTCCCTGGCTCACCGCGGGGCTGGGAAGTGCCAGGGCTTCCCCACGGCAAAATGGAAATTTCTGCTGCCTTGGGCTGGGCGACGTGAGGTTGCGCGGCTAGACAGCCCGCACATCTTGCGCTGCATTTTTTTTAACGTGTGCTGCTTATTGAAATTTCAGCGTGATGCTGGGATTTGGTGGCGGGGCCCCGAGGCTGGACGAGCCTCACGGTGTGGGGACAGCCGGGCAGCAGCCGGCCCGGAGCTCTCGGGGCTGCGACGGGTACGTTGGCTGAGCACCAGCACCCGACCGGGGGCTCCGCTTGGATTGCTCCTGGCAGGATGTCGTTAGCCTGATGCGTACGTGGGAGAGGAGCGGCTATAATGCTTCCTTAATGCAGCCAAATTGCTCTTTAATTCTGCAAAACCAAGATGTTATTTCACGAATCCCCGGAGCTCGGCGTGCAGCGTCGGTGCTGTGGGTTATCGGGGAGCGCGGGGCGGGCGGCCCTCCCGTCGCTCCCTGCCTCCTCTTGGCTTCGCACGCGTTAACTCTGGAAGCTGGTGGTGACTCCCAAAACGCCGCCTCCCACCAAAATGCAAGCAGAAAGTCTATCAATTTCCATGGCAACAGGGCCAGGCCCCAAATGCTGATGTTAACTCTGCTCCTGGACATCTCCGGGGCCCAAATTGCCGGGCGTGCGGGCAGGCAGCCGCGCTGGGCGCCGTGCCCGAGCTGTAGGTAAGGTGCTGCAGGATCGCCACCGGGCTTCGCTCCTGGGAAGTGATGCTGACATCCTGCCGCAGCTGGGGAAGAGGTAAAAGGGTAAAAGTACTAAGACAAGTCGGCTGGATAATCTCAGAGGACACTGACTCCAGCTCGGAAAGGCACCGAGAGCAGATAAAATTAGCCTAATAGGAGTTGATGCTGCACAGAGCTCTCCTCTCCCTTGAAAGCAAGGGATCGGGTCTGCGTTCAGCTTGCAGGCACGTAGCGAGAAGAGCTGGCGTGGTGCATGCAGGTGGCTCTGCCTGGCCTCCTGATGGCAAAGCCCTGGCAAGGCTCCCAAGGCTGACCCCAAATCCTGGGGCGCGCCCCGTGCTCCCAACCCGGGCGCTGCTGCCCGCCAGCGCGCCTCGCAGGACTCCAAAACCCAGTGCTTTAAAATGACAAAACAAAACACCCAACTATTTTGGGATTCACATCGAAATGGCAACATATGCTGCGCATTAAACATCAGGCCCTGCCGAAAGTTTAGCTATTCTGGGCCCATCCTGAAAGGCACTGAAGATGCTCAGAGAGCAGATGCCTTCCTGCCGCCTCCCGTCCTTTCGGAAGCATCCTTGAAGGTTCAGCTGCGGTAGCACAGTGCTGGCAAGAAGGCTGCCATCCACCCTTGCCATTAGCTGGGTGTTTCATAAGCTCTCTGGGAACTTTAAACATTATTCTGGGGGGCAAGGGCTCCTTCTCAACCCCATTTGCCCTTCGCAGGCTTTCTGAAATGGTTTGTTTGTGTCTGCTCTGTGTAATAGAACATGGGCTGTGTTTTACCACCGTGATTTCGTTCGCAGCTTGTAATTATTGCTGGATAAATCTGGTGCAGTGATGGCCGTGAGCAGGGCCTGGGTGAGCACACAACCTCGGGCTGGGCTCGCACCGAGGAGCAGCGGGGGCCGGGGCACCGGCATCGCGGCATGGCCGGGGAGCCGTAATCGGTGCAGCCTGTTGTAAGCCTCTTAGGATTATTTAGCCAAGTTTCCCAGTTATCATTATTATTATTGCTTTATTTAGCAAATGCGGGGGGCATTTAACCAGGTAGGGCCCACAGTGCACGCCGCAGGCTCAGCTGAGCTTTGCCAGCCGTGGAGGCAGGGACCATCTACCGCTGGTGCTTCCAGAGCAGGGCACACACTGCCTTTCCATGAAGCCCCTTCCGTGCACACAGCCCAGCGGGGGCTGATCTTGTGTGGAAAAAAAACGAACGTGTTTCATGTCTGCCAGCAGGGCAAGGTTGGTCCTGAGCCGCCCCAAGGGGCTGGAGGGCTCTCCGCACGTGCTGCACCTCATTTCTGGCACAAAAATGGTGGGGAAAAAGCAGGAAGAAAGCTTGAGCTGTGCAGCTGGTGCTGCCCTGTGTCATCCTTGGGTGTTGGTTTTGAGGTTTGGTTTTTGAGCTGGGAAAGTATTGAATAACCACGGGGTCAGTTATCGAATCTGTGATAAGTGACGGAGACGTGCTGCTGTGCTGGCCATTTGGAGAGGCGTGGATTAAGCAGGAATCAGCCCTCAATTTGGTTGATTTAAACGTGGAGTTTGACAGCAGAAGTTGATGCTTAGTGCTTGATTTGGTTGAAATGTGTGCTGAGGAGGGGTTCTGTTTTCGGGTACGCCTATAATCTATGCGCTACCTCTTTGTTTGCTGCAGGAAGGCTCCTGCTCACCCATTTGTGCAGTGCTGGCAGGGCGGCTTCCTAACAAAGCTGGGCTGCAGCACAGCTCTGCCTGGGGTATGGGGTGAGGTTGGGATGCGTGTAAGCCTCTGCACATGCCCCTTGTGCAGGACAGCATTGAAATTGAGTGTAAGCTGTCCCTTTTCTGAGCCTGGGCTGGAGCTGCGGCAATGGCTCCTGCCCATCTCGCTTTCTCTGAAGGATCCATCCTTCCTCCCGGGTTGGGGCATCCCTGAGAGCAGCCCTGCGGCGTTTAATCCATCACACCTCCTGCAGGGGCTGGCGAGGGTGCCAGCACTTGCCCTGCTCAGGGAGATGAAGGCCACGTGCAGGGCACCACAGCGCCGCATCACCCCGGCAGGGCGTGGGATCAAACCAAGTCACATTCCAGGGCATTAGACAGATGGTGGGAATTAAAGGCTTTACCTGGAAACAGGCTTTGCAATGAGGAGTCCTGCCTTTGTCTCCCAGCCCAAGGCTATTTTTGTCCCTTCACCTGCCTGCGGCCAGGGGAGCCCCACCGGGTCAGCCCGGCGGCTGGGAGGAGGCATCAGGCAGCACAACAAGGCGGGGAAGGACAGGTTGTCAAAAGCCAGCCGCTTTGGCTTGCGAGGTGGGGACTCGTTAAAAGCTAAGGAAAGGCTCCAGCTGCTTTCGGTAGTCTTGGGATCAGTCGGCGACCAGAAATTCCCACCTGGGCTATTAGTCTTGTTTTCGTTTCTTTCCATCTCTCCGGTCCGGGGACAGGGCTTCCCTGGGGCCTTCCCAGGGAGGTTTGCTGCCTTGGCCTTGCCTTTCCCTCTCCCTGGCTCCGATCCCCGCGTGTATCAGGCCCCGCAGGGCTGTGTGTGTTTCCCCTGGGTGCTGCTGGGGCCTGGTCCCTGGCACAGTGCTGCAGGAGGCAGAGCTCAGGGGCTCGCCTCAACCCCACAGCCTCGGCTCCCTGGGCCTCGAGCTCTTTGAGGAAGCATTTGAAGTAATGATGCTGGTGTAACGGCAGTAACGACATTAGGCTCTCGCACGTAACTCGATTTTATTTATTTATTTATTTGCCCTTTCCTTAAGAGGGAATTGCTGTTATTTTCTGGGCATCGGGCCCGGTTCCTGCTTCGTTCTGCCCGAGCCCTTGCCGCGGCCTGGATGCGGCGCCCGAAGCCGGGCCTCGCCCTGCCACCAGCCCCGTGGCTGCTTCCATCTCCACTTCCATCCACACTGAAACTCTCGGAGTCCTGGGACGTGGGAAGGGGGCTCGACACCTCGGGACCTTGCCTGGGGCTGGCTGCACAGAGCAGCACAGCTCACGTCCGCGTGACGGGCAGGGGCTGCCCTGAAATTGAAAACACGCAGAGGGAGGGAGGAGAGGCCGAGCCTGCGGGTCATTAGAGCATCCGTGGGCATCGTGTCTAGGTACAGGGCGATGACAAGTTTGGATGCTTCAGGAGAGAAATGTTTGCTTCCCGGCGAGAAATAAATTGGGTTAGTTTGCCTAGTGTCAGTGTGTTGTGAGTCAGGGGAGTTCATTAACATTTACCAAAATCTGAATGAAAAACTGAATTTTTCATTAGACAAAGAGGTTGTGCGTCATTTCTCTGGTTTTGGGGGAATCTCTCCAATGAGTGGAGTGTTATGTTTGAGACATCAGCATGCCAGGCTGCAGGCACTGCAGTTCTGCCTGTCTTGGTGTGGGCTCTGTGCGCTGTCAGGTTGGCTCGACGTGGCCGAGGTACACGGCGTGTCCAGCACCTCGCCAGCAGCAGGATGCGGTGCTGGAGCTGCCCACAACACACAGGGTGAGGCTGTGCTCAGCATCTTGCACCGTGTTCTCGCTGCGGTGCTCCTTTTGGCAGTCCTGGCTGAAAAATCCACTCCTCCCATCGCGTGGGAGCACGGAGGTATTGGTCTGAGCCCGGGGGGAGGTCAAGTGGAAGCCCCGTTTGGAGACACCTCCCTGTGCATGCCACAGGGGTCCCATTCCCCTGCTGCTGGACTCACCAGGCAGCCTGTCCCTGTCCCTGTCCCTCTTTGGGGAGCGTTGTAGCCCCAGCCCATTGCTTGCTGCTCCGTGATGCTTCGCCTGCTGCCTTGCTCCATGCCAGCAGCTGAAAGCCGGTTCGGAGAGATCATACCCGGCGTGCCACGAGCGAGTGCCACGCGCTGCCGCGGCCCTGGCTGGTGATGGCCACAGGACACAAAAACTGGGCTGCGTGCTCAGCGTGCTTGCACAGCACCACCACGGCATCGCTGGGGGGCACGGGGACAACGCTGTCCCCAGGGCAGCTCCGCTCCCCAACCCGCAGCACCAGGGCCGCACAGTGACCTTCCTCCTCCGAGGAGGCACCGAGCTGTAACGAGGAGCCGGCGGGAGAAGCGGTGAGGGTCCGGCTGCTCCCCGCTTGTGCCTTGGCCTCGGGGTCCAAGCCGGGGAAGGGGCCGAGGCTGGCCACAGCCCTCATTCCTCCGCTGCTGGTGCCGCTTTGTTGCTAGCTGGTGACATCACCCGAGAGCCCACCCCCTGCCTCCCCGCCGCCGCTCCGTCTCGCTCACTCGCTCGCAGGCAGCGCTGGCAGGATCAGGGCTGCGCGAGCGGGCGGCAGCAGCATGCGTGCGGCGGCTGAGGCTGAGGGCGCGAGACCCACGTAGGGCGCCCGGCCGAGCCTCCCCGCCGCCTGCCTCCTGCCCCCCGCCAGGACCGTCGCGGCTCCCTCCGGGGACGCTGGGCGCCGACAGCCGCATGCATGACACTCCGAAAAGGAGAGAAAATGACCATAAGTATCCAGGAGCACATGGCTATTGACGTCTGCCCCGGCCCCATCAAACCCATCAAGCAGATCTCCGACTACTTCCCCCGCTTCCCTCGCGGGCTCCCCGCCGCCGTGGGCCGCAGCGGGGCCCTGCGCCCGGCCGTCAGCCAGCCCTCCGTCAGCCCCGCCGAGGCGCCCCGCGAGGAGGACGAGGACGTGGACCAGCTTTTCGGGGCGTATGGCACGACGCCCACCCAGCAGCCGGCCAAGTGCCCCCCACCCGAGGAGGCGGTGGACCCCGAGGGCTACGAATCCGACGACTGCAGTGAGTTGCCAAGTTTCTGCGGGAGTTTGTGTGCCGAGGGTGGCTGCGGGGTTTGGGGGTCTGGTTGCTTGTCTCACTGCCCACACCATGCGCCCTTCCCCTGGCCACGCCGCCCGTCCCTGGCATTGCACTGCAGCAGTGACAAACCCTCTGCTGTCACCGTGGTGCTGCCCCCAGGGAGGGGTGGCCCCGGGAGCATCCCTGCCGCAGCCGGGCTGGGCGCTGAACCCAAACTGGGGAAGTCTCCCAAGAGCCACCAGTTGCTGCGTTTGCCGGTGCGGGTGAGGCGCTTCCCTGCCTCGTCCCTGCTCGGCTCCTGGTCCCTGGTGGCTGCCGGCTGGGCTCGGAGCCTTCGCTCCGTCCGTCTGGGTGGTGCAGCCGCCCGGCTGATGAGCTGGCGATAAAGCGTTCGCATCGCCCAGCTCGAGCTTGGGCGCTCCGGTCGCAATGGCACCCGCCGGGAAATCTCTGCCCTCACCCTCTGCAAACTCCGGCTGCCGTTCCTCGCCCCCCCAGCCGCAGGCAGAGCCCCTACCAGAGGGACCGGGTGGGGGCTTCCGAGCAGGCTCTGGCAGATGCAGGTGTTTGCAGTTCGGTTTAACCCCTCCCCACCCAAAACGTCCTTCCCACCCGGCTCGGTGGAGCTTGCAGGCTGCAGAGCAGCTGCTGTCTGGCTCTGCCAGCCGCAGCGGCTGGGATAGCATCGCTTCCCCCCGGGTCAGATAAAAAACCAAGGTCTCCGCTCAGCCCAGCCCTTAGGGGCCAGATCCTGCCGGGGGCTGAGCACAAAGTTTGCAGCCTGGAGGCGACGAGGAAGGCAGGCAGCGCTGCTGAGCGCTGCTGCGTGCCCGTCCCCGGGGAAGGGGTGGGCTGAGCTCCCACCAAGCCGAGCTGTTTACGGCCCCGCGCCGGGCAGGCGGTGGCTTTCCCT
This sequence comes from Anser brachyrhynchus, assembly GCF_964034855.1. NCBI lineage: Eukaryota > Metazoa > Chordata > Aves > Anseriformes > Anatidae > Anser > Anser brachyrhynchus. Next base: position 4,014,009 of record NC_137713.1, on the reverse strand, counting down.
GTGCCAAATGTCCCAGCCCTGCCTGGGCATCGCTCCTGGCTGCTGGGAGGCTGCCAGCGGGGCTGGGCCCCCCCCTCGCTGCGAGGTGGCACGGCCACCACCATGCCCTGCCCTGCGCTGCCTGCTGCTCATGGCCAGGGGATGCTCTGGGTGCAGCCCCCATGGGTGCTGCCTCGCTCCCACCCCGCGCTGGGGGTCACGCTCCCCTTGGAGGAGGAAGAGGAGGAGAGCAGAGCCACTGCGCGCCCAGGGGGAGCGTCCCCGCTAAGCCCTGTTTGTCCCAGCCAGGTAGTTAGCAGTGACTTTGACTGGATTTGGGTTATTTGCTGCTCTAATTATCAGATCGCCTTTGCTCATCCCGGCACTAGACGCGGGAGCAGCTGGGCTGCAGGGGCAGAGGCGTGCGCGGGAGCTGATGCGCTCAGGGCCGCAGGGCACGGCGCCTTCACCAGCACCCAAGGGCGCTGCCGTCTGCACCCCAGCGAGGCCGGGAGCTGCGGGGCTGGGGGCTGGGTGCTGGAGGGCGTTCGTCCTCCCGCTTGGCGCTGGGAGGAGCATTTCTTGCGGTGTAACAGGTGTCGGCCACGCCGCCGCCGCTCCTCGGCCAGATGTGCCGGGTTTTCCCCTGGCAGAGGCGCAGCAGTGCCAGGGGTGCGGTGGGGACGGCCGGGCTCCCGGCCTGGGGGACAGCGTGGGGTGGCCCCAGCCTCTGTCGGGGTGCAGATATGTGGGATGGAGCCTGTCCGTCCTATGTGGTTAGCAGCCACGCTGCAAAGCCAGACGAGGGCTTGCCGGCCCCCGTTTCACGGTCAGGGAGCTGGGTGGGGATTTGTGCAGCCCGACCAGAGGTACCACCTAAGCTGGGGAGTCTTTCAGTATATCCCCAGCGGGTGATTCAGGGCTGCTGCGTTAGTCACCTGCACATCCCTGCCTGGGTGGTGGCTTGGGGACGTAAGGGCTGACTGAGGGCTTGAGGACAGCGGTGCTAGAGCTGGGGGCAGCACCCATCGGCCACCCGCTGCAGTGCCCGGGTAGCGCCGCGGTGCAGAGCGGGGCGAGCTGCCTGCCTTGGGTGCTCGTGTCTCCGCCTTGGCCCCTGCTTTGGTGCAGCCGGGCTGGGATGCTCCCTGCATCGCTCCCCAGGGATGCTCCCAGCGCAGCCCCGCAGAGGTGCAGGATTTTGTCATGATAGGGCCCATGGGAAGAGGTCGGCTCCTTCCCGTTTGTCCCCCTCTGCCTGCGGGTTTCCCTCCCCTAGCACAGAAGCGGTGGTGCTCCTGCACCAGCTGGGAGGATTTGGGCCGCCTCTGGCTGGGGAGATGCAGCATTTGTCTGGTTTTCCCCTAAATTTGTTCCTGCCCAGCGTTACCTCTCCAGCCTGGTGTTCCTGGGTGCCCAGCAGCACCGGGGCCGTGTGGCTCAACCCTGCAGCACTGCAGGGGCCGGGGATGGAGCAGAGCCACCAGCCCCCTGTCCTCCAGCACCCTGCAGGGCTGCGGGCTTGGATGCGGGGCTGGGTCCCTGCGCTGCAGTCCTTCATCCCCACCAGCCACGCTGCTGGCCACCGGCACAGCCCAACCCCACTCTTGGCACCCTCAGGCAGCGGGGCCGTGCATGTGTGCACGCACACACACGCGTGTGTTTCTTTGGCACCTGATGCAGGGGCTCGGGTTGTCGGCCCTGGGGTAGGGGAGCAGACATTTGGGGCACCCCGGGGCTCTGCATGGTACTGGGGGAGGCTTAAAGGAAAAGCAGCGTGGGCCCTACAAGCAGCCTGTAGGTCCCAGCCGAGCAGCCTGCAGCTCCCAGCCGTGGCCACCACCCTCCCTCTGCCTTTTGGCCTGTCCCTGAGGGCCACGAGCCTCCAGGGCTGATTTCCACCCCGTCGGGCAGCGTGCTGGCAGGGGAACTCGGTTCGGAAGGAAAATCAGGAAATGCCAGCTAGGTGGCAATGTGCCACCTGCCAGGAGCTGGGCAGCAGCAGCTCCTCGCCTCCCGGCTCCCCTGTTCCGAGCAAGCCACGGCCCCTCCAGCGACTGCGCGTTCCCTGTGGCAGCGCCTGGGGTGTGCCACAGCTCGCCTGAAGGGCTCCGGAGGCTGTGCGGGGTGTGGAAATGTGGCTCTTCCAAGGGAGAGCTGCAAGGACTGTTCTGCTTGGGGCTGACGCTGGGTGCACGAGCCCTCGAAGGAGCGCTCTGCCCACCTCAGCTGCTGAGTGAGGCCGTGGCTGGGATTCGTTCCCTTCCTCTGGATGTGCCGGGCTTTGGGTTTCAGGACGGGGAGGCAGCCGGAGGGCAGGGCTGCTGCTGTGGAGCTGGGCCGGCTGGAGGAGCTCCGGGGTGCTCAGGCACGGACAGACCCGGCCACGGAGCAGCGCGTTGCCCACCGGAGCAGCCGGCTCGCGGGGCTGCGGCGGCACAAAGCCCGGGTCTCCAGATGAGAGCTCACGGCTCGTGACGCTGGCTGGAAGCAACGTCACCAAAGTTATTTAGGAAGACTCTTATTTTGAGCAAAGATGATGATGAAGCAGGCAAAGTCGTAAGGCAGTTATTAATTACTGGCTGCTTAAAAGACGTAAAGAGGACCAAAGGTCTGGCGGGGCACTGAATTTCCGAGTCGCCTGGCGGTGCTCGTGGCCAGGCAACAGGAGGAAGAAGGGGAGATGGAGGGGAAGCGTGCGCCGGGAGGATGAGGATATTTACTTCTGAAACACGGCTCCTTAGCATATGCTGCCACTGCTATTTATAACCTTTGAATCGTCTTTTCAATCCAGATAAGGCCAAAAGAAGTATTTTTTGCTCGGGAAACTAAACAAACCGCCGATGGCGGCGGAGCCTGGAGCGTGGCTCTGCCGGAGCCAACGGCGCGTGCGCAGGTGCCGGACCCCGGGCGTCATCCCCAGGGAGCTGGGGAGAAACCTGCCCTGCCACCCTCCTCCCTTCCCCGGTGCCCCGTGCCCGAGGGCTTCCCGGATCTTTCATCTTTGTATTTAACACTGAAGGCAATTTTGGGGGGTTGTTAATTGCAATACCGTATTTCATTAAAGGGAGAGAGAGGGAGAGGTTTGAAGGCCATCTCTAAATTGAAATTGCTGAAAGTCTAATTGCTGCTGACATCAGGGACCATTTAGTGCTGTAAAACATAATTGCATCTCTGAACTGTTCTGAGCAGATAAGTGTTCCTCTGAACACTCCTCCTGGAGAAGACAGAAGAGCTGATGAGCATCCATCAACCAGCCTCGTGGAGAAGCAGCTCCCTGCTCTGGAGCTTGCCAGGGGCTGGCACTGTGTCTGGGAAATGAAGAAATATTAATTGTCATAGATTTTAAGTAAAAAAACCCACTCCGAGGCAGGGAGCAGTTGCGAGAAGGAAGACTTGTGCTCGTTCCTCACTCCTGTTCCTGTTGCCTTCAACCACCAACCTGTGCCATCCCCGGAGCTCCCCGGGTGGGGAGGCCTACTGCCTGGGCGCTGGGTCTGGTCCCTGCTGGGCTTTTTAGCAGGACCAGGGCATCCCGCCCAGTGTCTGTGTCCCAGGACAGCGTGCTGCCCTCGGGACGTGTCCCAAATACTTTGTCCCTTTGTCACGGAGCAGCTCAGGGTGGTTCCCAGGGCTGTTTCCAGGAATTAACCCAGGGGCTGTTGGAGCCTCGCTCCCCGTGGCGCAGGGAGTCAGTCGCTCCTCGCACGTGCCTGCTGAGGCAGCTGCCCGGCTTGGAAACGGCAAAAATTATTTCTGTTCCTCCTGAGGAGTCATTTACTGACATTTCACGTGGGGCTGTAAGTGCACAGAATTACTTGCTGCCTTTCAGGACCTTTAAAATTATCTCCATTGCAGAGGAAAATTAAAGCAATGGAAGAATGGGGACCTATCTTTTATAGTGCATTAAAAAACACCCGGTCTGAAGGTTACTGAACCTGTGCTTTCTGTAAGGGAGCACTAATCCAGACAATCCCCAGCAGTCTCTTTACTGCTCCACTCTGATCTCCCTGGCACAAAATCCATGAGCAGATTATCTTGGGAGCAGCAATGCTGATAAGCAGAGGGACTTAAGGCTTTTGGACTCCTTTTTAATTAGTTCTAGAGCAGTTTTTAGCGCGCACCTTGCTTTCTCCCAGCGCCTAGCCTTGCTGGGCTTTCCAACAGCAGTCGTGTTGCAGAAGCTTCCCCAAGTCTGGAAGGTGAAACACCCTCACAAGCGATCGCTGCTGGGCTTTGTTGAAGTTTGTGGGGCTGCTCTGCAGGCGCTGGTGCCTCTTTGCCATCTCCAGCATCTCTCGGGCAGAGGAACTCTTCCCCCTCGCGTGTCCCCAGCCAGCGAGGGGCCGGATCTGCCTCTGGATGAGGGCGCCTTGCCCACATGGCCAGGGACCTGCTAGGGAGCAGCACCCGGATTTATCCCCACAGGTATAAATAGAAGCTCCCCATCAGCCTGGGTGCCGATGGCAGATATCAGCTATAAACCACAGGGACCATCCCCTGGGGGCGCAGGACCCCGCGCCGGGCCAGGACCTCGCGCTGCCCCCAGGCTCCAGACGTGTGCCACGGCCGAGCCCGGAGCCACACGGTCTGGCCGCTGATAATTTCGCGGCCCGCTGAATTAATCAAAATGCCCAAAGGTCGGTGGGGGAAGAGGCCGCGTTCCTGCACGAGTCAGATTTATTTTTCTTTGCAGAGCCTGCGCTGAGTGCCGGCCCCGGGGCTGGCACCTTCCCATCAATCTCTCCTGATCCGCGGCCGAGAAGGAGGGTCAGACCCTGCTAATGAGTTCACGTCTCCTAATGGTTATTTTATCATTGGAGCAGAATAATCGCAATAATAATGATACATCCTGCCTGCTGCCTGGAGAGCGCTAAGCTGCCTTTGTAATGCCTGACAAAGGCATTTATTTATATTTTTTTATTTGCAGTCCATGTGATTAGAGGGCAGCATTCAGAATAGCCCAGTAGAGTTAAATATGTCTGGTAACAGCGCTTCTCGTCTAATTGCTGCCCTTTTCTTTTTTAGGCACTCGCTCCCCTAATTAACAGCACAATCTACTTCCATCTCGGCTGCGAGGAAGGCTGGGAGGGGGAAAAAAACAACAAAAGCAGGGCATCTCGCCTGCTTGGCCGGGGGCTTTGTTCAAAGCCGGCTGCGTGGCCGCTGCGCCCGGCGGCTCTGGGCCCAATCCTGCTGCCCGGAGGCTCGGTGTGACCCCGGGGACGCTCACAGCTCGAGCACCAGCCTTGGCCCCGTGCTCACCACCCGGTGGGATCCCACGAGCTTTGCAGGCTCTCACCCTGCAGCTCGGCCGTGGCTGTGCCCATGGCCGTGCCCCTGCGGGGCCGCATCCTGCAGCCCCCGCCAGGCTCCAGGCTCCTGCTGCAGCGCCGCGGCTGCCAAGTCCCCCACGTCACCCTGATCCCTTTTGTCACTTCCATACGGCCGCGCTTTTAAGCAATTAGTGCAACACATGCCGATGATGTTTCTGCGTCCCTCTGACGAAGGCAGACCCCCTTCTTGGGAATGGGAGCTCACCATCGACAGCACATATCCCTGCGGGGAGCAGGACCCTCCCCAGGCTGGGGGAGAGCTGTGCAGGGGCCGTGCACCCCTGCCCGTGCCGCCCGTCCTGCTGGGGCCGGGCTCGCTGCGCCCTGGGGCAGGTTGCCGCGCCAAGGGGACAGGAGGCTCTGCCGGCATTTCCTGGCCAAACCCTGTTTCCACGCCAAGCTTTTAATTTGTTTTATAAACTGCCAAATCCAGCCGGCTAAGCCGCGGCCCCCTTCTGGGGCTGGCGGGCAGCGGCTGGCTAAAGGGCAGGTGAGGATGGAGAGCCTGTGAGAGCAGAGGGTTCATCTTCCATGAGCAAAATCCCGGCTTTATCAAGGTTTGATGACTTTTCCACAAGCCATGGGACCGGTGCCGCTGGTGCTTGCACGCTGCCATGCACAGCTTCCACCTCCCCACCCGCGCCGCCAGCCCCACGGGCAGTTTGGAGCCTTGCTGGCAGCACAATTTGGGTGGCGACTGCTCAGCAGGGGCCCCTTGGGCCCAGCCCAGGGGTGACACACGAGGTGTTGCAGATTTGGCCTCACCCTGCATCGCTTCCATCTCCCCGAGCCTGGCAGGCGAACCCCACTGGTTCATGGCTTACCTGAGCCAGCAGCTAACGCGCCATGAAATTACTCCAGAGTAAGGGGGGCACGTTATTCTGGCACAAACCCCACTTTTAATATTTTTCTTCTTTGCTTTGAAGACAAAATATTTGCTCTGGAGCAGTGTTTTTTGTTTGCTAGCAGGCAAACGCTTGTTCGGGCTGGAAGATCACCGTGAAATCACCGCATGGAGGTTTTGGTCCCCTGCACGTCCGCCGCCCCCCTCGGCACCGCTGCTGGAAATCAGGCCCCTGATGTCCTGCCACGGAGTTTGTCCAGCTTACCTCCCGGGCAGCAAACCCTGCCTTGATGTTGAGCAAAATTATTTCGGGTTTTATATTGTGTGGTGTCGGGTTTTTTGGCTGCTCTGGCCCTGTGTGCGCCGTGGGGAGGCGCGGGTGCCCGGGAGGCAGCGCAGGATGCTCGGGAGGCCCCAGTAGGGGAAGGTGGGCACAGCAAAGCACAGGCTGGAGCCCCCGGGGGGGGGCTGAAGGCTGCTGGCGGGTGAGGCCATGCTGGGGGAGATGCTGATCCACGTGGGGATTGGGTCTGGGGGGCCTTGGTGAAGGTTTGAGCACATTTTAGGAAAGCGTGCCTTTTTAAGGCTTTTCTGTTGCTTTGCCTTCGTGCGACTTGCTCAGTCCAGAGGGAGAGAATTTCTCAAACCCAATTTACTTCTGCTGCTGAGGCTCCTGCCCTGCGCTGCCCTCCCGCCCCTTCCCCTCGGCCCCGAGCACCGCCGCGGCCGCAGCTGGGTTGCCGATGCCGTGAGGGACCCGCTCTGGCTGAGGGCTGTTGATGTTTTTCATCTTACCCGTAAAAGTATTTCCATTCTCACTGGGCTTAATTTACAGTTTGCAGCCAAACCGGAGCTGGGAATGGGTCCCACTGGTGGCTCATTCGTTCAAAGGTGTCAGCGTGCAAATACACACGGCGGGCACGCCAGCAGCGCCGCAGGAGGTGCGGGATGTGCCACGCTGCCCGGCTCCCCCCGGAGAGGAGCCCTGGGGATGGGGAGACCCCCAGGATGAAGCCTTGCGGGACGTGCCAGCCACACCGCCTCGTACCGGGGCTTACTTGGAGGATGCTTCGCCTTTTTGTAGAATCTTCATCCACTCCCTGCGTGTTACAGGGCGAGGAGCCAGCGGTGCTGGTCCCTCTGGTTCACAGCCTCTTGTGTCTCTTGCAGCCGCGCTGGGGACGCTGGATTTCAGCTTGCTCTACGACCAGGAGAACAACGCTCTGCACTGCACCATCAACAAAGCCAAGGTACGTGGAGCTGACCAGCCCCGCGGGGCGATACGGGGACGCCGGAGCCCTGCCGAAAGCAGGGGGTGACGGGGGCTCAGCCGGGGCTCTGCTGCCCCCAGCCGCTTCTCCAGCCCCATGCCCGCACCATCTCCAGCCCCAGTCCCATGGGATGGAGCTGTTCGCCCGTCCCCGTCCCCATCCCTGTCCCTGTCCCCGTGCCGAGCCGGCTGCAGCTATTTATGGCTTTCACCAGAGCACCCAACCCGATGTTGTTATTTACTTGACGCTGTGACCGGCTGTCAGTTTATAAATGGCTCTTTTAAATGCTGCTAATCACTGCCACAAAGTGCTCTGCCTCAGCTCCTTTGCCGTCTGCGTGATTGAAGCAATTAGGGTTTTTTGTTGTTGTTGTTTTGTTGGGCTTTTTTTTTTTTCTTTCTTTTTTGCACGTTTTGGAGCAGAAACAGACAGCGGAGGCCCTGACTCTGCCTTTGGGCACATGGCTTCAGGGCGCTGCTCAGCTCCTCCCTGCTTCACCCAGCCCGGGGGGGGCCTGGAGGGAGACCCCCGGCCCTGCAGCCTTGGGAAGGGCTGGGGTGGGCTGCAGGTGACCCCCAGGGGACCGTTCCCCTTCTGAGGATGCTCAAGGACAACTGGATTACCTGCAGCCCCCACCCCGGAGCAGAGCCCCTCTGGGTGCTGGGTGCTGGGTGCTGGGTGTGAGCACCCGTCGGGAGCAGGACCAGGGGCACCACAGCTCGGCTCTGGCTGCACGCAGCCGCTGGGCAGCCTCGGGTCAGGTTTTCCTCGTAGCGCTCGGGAGCGGAGCCAAGCAGGGTTTTTCTGCTCGGGTTTGCAGCGGGAGGAAGATGGGGAGGAAGGAGCCCCACGAGGAGGAGGAGGCTCTGACAGCAGCGAGAGTGAAGGCAGGGCTGAGGAAGGAGATCCCTGGTCCAACCATGCCCTGGAGTGGGGCTGTAAGGGAACAGCAGCCGCTGACCCCCCTAAATACAGCCCCAGGCCCTGCCCGCGGGTGGGCCAGCCCCCCCCCCCCCCCCCCCCGCCGCTCTGACATTCAAGCGTTGCAGTCCTGTTCATTTCCATTCTGCTCTCATTCTCCCATTTTTCTCTTTTATTTACATTGCCATCTGCTCGCTCTCATTTCATCTCTCGCCTGGGGAAAGCTGCCAAAACTTGACTACAGAAAGGTAAGGGCCAGGACCCCGGCTGCCGGCGGTGGGAGCTGGCTGTGGCTGCGCAGACGCCAGGCGCTGCAGCGGGGCCGTGGTGGCCGGGCAGCGCCGCGGGCAGCGGGGCAGTGCCGGGACGTGCGGGTCCCGCGGGGCTGCACGGCGTCGGCCGCCTTAGAAGGGTTTTTCTTTCTCCTCTGGATAACCTCCCTCCTCGGTTAAATCTGATCCGTCTTGGTCCAACACCGATTTTCTGCTCTGCAGCCACCAGCTGCTCGGTTTGCAGGTCAGGGCTTCCAGGGGGCTGCCCTGCTGGGGCACTTTGTGCCTCGGTTTCCCTAATAGCACAGAGCTCTGCCCTCCCGAAACGGGATGGAGAAGGACCTGGATAACACGAGGTGCCGCGGGCTGTACCCTGGCACAGCACATGGCCGTTTGGGTCTCATTTTCTGCTCAGCTCAACCAAGCCCAGCATGCTGCACCGATCCCTGCAGGGCCTACAGGGCCGTGGGGCAGTGCAGACACCGCTGTGCTGTCCCGTAGCTCCGCTGGGCTCCTGCTTTTGGGAGGAAGGAGTCATGGGTGATCCCCAGACAACGCTGGGCAAAGCCACGGTGACACAACGGCACTGCCCTGTGACCGTGCCAGGCCCACGGCCTGCAGCGGGGGGCTCCTGGAGGATACCCGGGAGCTTCCACCCTGCCGAGCGCCTGGATGCGCCCCCACGAACCCGCAGCCAAGCGCTGGAGATCCGCACGGCACACGGCTTATGAATTTGCTCATCCATATTTATCACCGCGGGGACGTTCCCAGCTCCGAGCCGCGGGAGCCGGCGGCCACAGCTGCAGCTCCTGGCCCCGGCGGAGACGCCGATGTCACCCCCTTTTCTCCGGGAGGCCTCAAGCTCCTCCAAACACAACTCCTTTGTTTTGAGCACGCTCTGGGGAAGCCTTTGGCTGTGATTTCTTGACGTGCCCATCTGCGAGGGCCAACACGGCCCCTGCAAAGCAGGGACACGCAGCACCCCTGGGCTGGGAAGAGGCACCAGGGGCTGGGCTTGGGCAGCGGCAGCTTGCCGGCCACGGGGGGATGCTGCTGGCACGAAGCCTCCTCCTGCGATTTCTGCGTGCCTCGAGCGTGGCGTTAATAGGCAGCCCGATTAGCCCGCCTCGTAATTAAATCCTATTGATTAGCTAAATGGCAGTGGCACAGAGTGCAGCTGGCAGCGGCGGGGCTGTCGGTCCCCACGGGATCGCAGCAGGGATTTCGGGATTGCGGAGGGGATTTCGGAGCTGGGGAGAAGAAGGGGAAAGGCGTGCGCAGCATCGGTGCCCCAGGGAGGGCTGATCGGCACAGGGCCGTGCTGGTGGAGCCGGTGGGTTACTTCGTCCCCAGCGTGGGGCTTGGGGAGCCCTTGGCCACCCTGCCTCAGCCTTTCAGCTCTCTCAGAGGAGATTTAGGGCCCTCCAAGCAGAGGGGGCAATGGCGCAGTCACCCGTGTGTCCCTGCGGGGCAGAGCCATCGCGTTACATCCCGCCGGTGCCGAACCCTCGCAGAGCGACGTGGGAGGGAGCCAGACGTAGCATTAGGAGCCATTTTCCAGGCTCCTGCCACCCCATCCTCCGTAGCACATCTGTTAAAAAAGCCTTAAATAGCCTCCTCAGAAGGTAATTTAATTGAGCTGATTTGATGGGTGAATTACAGCGCTGCCTGTCTCCCTCCATCCATTTTCATGGGAATTTGCTCGCTCGCTTACGGCTTCGTTTTCCACGCAGCAGCCGGGCAGGTGGGGCAGCCCCGCTGCGGGAGCCTGTGGGCGGGATTCACTTCTCTCTGCTATGAGCAACCGGTGATCACATTCCCCTGGGTCCCCAGGAGCCAGGGCTGTCCTCGTGTGCCATGGACGCCCGCGGAGCCGCAGCTGGCACCTGCCTCCCATCCTCCGTGTTTGCCATGTTCCCCTTTGTCTGGGCCAGGGAGGTGACCTGAGCTGCAATGCTGTTGAAACAGAGCCATTTAGCCTACATTTGCTGCTGATATTTTTTAATCCTTCTGGCTCTGGCGGAGGAGCCAAATCCTCTTCGCTGCGCCTCGTTTGGCCGCCTGGCCCCAGGGCAGCGTGGATGCGGAGCCCTGCCCGGGGTCGGCAGCTGGTCCCAAGGTCCTGGGCTGTGCAAACCTGGCCAGCCAGGGCTGCCGGCGTGCAGCTGGGTGTGTTACCCCATATGCCAAGTGATTTACCCCATCATCTGCCCCTCCGATTTGCCCCAAACCTGGTCTCCATCAGTGTGCCTCCATTGCGCACGGCCACTCCAGCAGCAGCCATACAAACGCGCCTCGATCCCAGGCACCAGACACTCTGCACTAGGGGCCTGGCGACCCGTGAGCATCCCTCAGTCTGGTTTCTGTGCCCAGATGTCTCTCTTTCTGTCCTGCCGGCCAAGGTGTGCCCTCAGGCACTGGGGAACAGCCCCTGAAGGGCTCCCACAGCTGGGCTGGAGCAGCCCAGGGCTGTTTTTGGTGGGACCGCTGTGGTTTCCACTGAGGACCAGTAAAAATGAGGCTCCGTGTGTCGTGCCATTATGTTGCTTCCCTTCCCTGTGGAGTTTGTGTCTGTGCACATTGTTATGGCTTTGTGCTGGTTTGGGGCACGGCCCCTGAGCATTTCCAGCCCCGGTCGTTCAGAGGCCACGGGGCAGAGCAGCCTCATCCCCTCTGCCCAGAGCTCCAGAGCAAGCACGATCCATGTCGTCCCGTGAGAGCAGTGGGGTCGGGTAAAAACCCATCAGTGAGGGGCACCGTGAGGGCTTCCTGGTGGCCGTGCTCCAGCACCCGTGGGCACCAGGCTCCGACCGCGGTCGTGCCACCAGCGATGCCGTGCCACTGAGCTGGAGGACGGCGCCTTCGCGCCCTGGGGAGCGCTGCAGGGGAAGAGCACAACAGCAGAGGTGTGTGTTTGCTCGTAAGCGATTATTAAATGACAAAACCCTGTAATTTTAAGCCACGAAGATCGCTGCGCTGATTTCCCTAATCCCCAAATTAATTGCGAGCAGGGTGTCAGAGTCAGCTGCTCTGGCAGCGGAGGTGCACGGTGGCCAATGTGACGCCGCAGGGGAGCCCTGGGCGTGCTCTGCTTTTGCCACACAGCCTGGGTCCGGCACCGATCCTGCTCTCCTCCCTCCTTGCTCCCGGGGCACCACGCGATGGCTCCACGGCCTGGAGATGCCCCATGGAAAAGGGCATCAGGGGCTGGGCTCAGTGAGAGCACCCCGCGGGCGGCTCTGCCTCCCAGGGCAGCGCCGGTGCCGCTGCTGCTCTGACTCCTGCTGCTCTTCCCTCTCCAGGGCCTGAAGCCGATGGACCATAATGGTTTGGCCGACCCCTACGTCAAATTGCACTTGCTTCCCGGAGCCAGCAAGGTGAGACGCCTTTCACTTCCCTCTCCCTTCCCAGGAATTTCCCTTGGGAACCTGGTGATGGTTCCCCCGTGAGCAGCAGTGCCCCGAGGGGCTGCTGGAGCATCCTGGAGGGACCACGGGTCTCCTGGGGGCCGTGATGCCTCCCTGCAGCCCCTGCCCGGCAGCACTGGGTGCAGGCATCGGGCTCATGAGGTCCTGGGACAGCCCCGAGCGTGGGGAGAAACCAGCTCTGGTTTAGTTTGGTGGTTTGGTTTTCCTTCTCCTTTTGCATTTAAAACCCCTCAGATCCTAATAAAGCAGGGTATAAATCGTAAGGGAAATATTTCCATCTACTTAAGCTCAGCGCTTGCTGGAGAGAAGAGTAATTAAAGATATTGATGTGTAGTGAGAGCGCGGTGTAACTGATGGGGATGTGGAATTTAAATGCTAAATCTATGTGTTATGAATATTAATTGTGCTCTTATTTTACACTAAAGGAAAGACCTTTTGGGGGGAGGTATGTTTACTTGTTACGGTTCAGCTGAATTAATTCATAACGTTCAGGGCGGTAGAGGGAGTTTTTAACCACATTTCGAGTTCCGCTGGAAGCAGGAGAGCCAGGAGCGCTCTCATCAGCGATATTATCTGTCATTTCCAGTTTCTGCAAATGCACTGATTAACATTGCTGCTGGGGGGGCACGTGGCCACAGGTAGCAGTGCCCGAGGGCAGGGGTGGCTGCAGGGGGGGGGGCGCTCACAGGGACACCCCTCTCTGGCCATAGGGCGAGGGGTCAGGATCCGGCCCCAGCAGCTGCGGAGCTGCAGTACCGTGAGGCGTTACCCCTGCTAACAAAACGCACGTCCAGGAAGTTATTTTGAGTTTTTATTTTGAGTCAGCCAGAGTCAGGAGCTGTGCTGGAAGCAGGAATGCAAATAACCAGCCAGAACAGCAAATTGGTATTTTTTAATGAACCTGAAAAAAGACTTTTTTTTTTTTCCTCCCCTCTCTCGCTCCTGCTGTATAAATGAAATCCCCGCTCTCTCGCTGCCTCTGCCAAGGTTCCCGTTTCGCTGCTTGTTTCCAGGGAGGGGGATGCGGAGCTGGGTCGCTTTGCAAATGAGCCAGCAAGTGCTGTGCCGCGCTGCCGCCCCGCTGCGGGAAGGGGGATTTGGGGCACCCACGGCCACAGCCCAGGGGTCGGGGTCCCGCTCGCCACGCTCCTCCTTTGCTCTTCCAGGCGAATAAACTACGAACCAAGACGCTGCGCAACACGCTGAACCCCACCTGGAACGAGACGCTCACCTACTACGGCATCACCGACGAGGACATGATCCGCAAGACCCTGCGGTAGGGCCCCATGGCTGGCACCTAACCCTCTTGATCTGAAGGCAGAGTTTAGCATTTTCCCCTCAGGGGAAAAAAAAAAAAAGAGCTCGGGGGGCACGGGGCAGATCCCACCTGTTGCCTGCAGCGTGCCTGCAGATGAGGAACCGAGCGCCAAGGTTGTTATTTCACATGGAAAATATTAGTCATGCTGAAAGTGCTGCAGGCCTGCCGGGCTGGAAAGCCTCTGGTTTTTTATTATTATTAGCGGTGGGTATTTTTATTTTTTTTTTCACTGCAGGCTTTGAAGTTTGCAACCTCTCAGGCGTGGAAATCAGTTTGCAGGGAGACGTTTGGTGAAACGCAGCAGGGAGCGAAAGCCCCGACGCACACCTTCGGGGTGCTGCACCTGCCTGTCCCCCACCGTGCCCAGTGCTTTGCTGTCCCCTGGGACTGCTGGCCTCTGCCTTGCTGGCCTCGCGCTGCCTTTGTGCCCGGAGGTTTCCTGGCAGACCCAGGCTGGATGCTTTGAGGCTCGGGTGGCCCCGCTGCCGCCCTGGGAAGGTTTTTGTGCAAGCAAAAAAGCAGAGGAGTTGGTGATGTGGGGTGGCTGTGAGGCTGGGGCTCGGGGCCTTCGCCTTGCCTGGAAATGGCTCCACAGAACTGAAGTAGATGGGTGTGCAAATGTTCACACGAGATGTTTTTCCTCATCCCTTCCCAGCTTTGGCAACATTTCCATATGTGGGGACACGTTCCCTTGCCTACGGCTCATGGAGTTCCCCCGATCTCGCGATCTCCTGGGGCCCGTGGCTCCGTTCCTTTCCCTTGCATGGGGGAGCCAGCGCCTAAAACTCAAGTGCTCTTCATTTTGCTTAAGAGCAATTCCCCAGCCTCCTATTTCCTTTCCTCCATCCTTACGGCAGAAGGCATCGGCAGAGAAGAGTTTCTTTGTCCTGAGGCAGGCGTAGATGAGACGAGGCTTCTCACAACTGAGCCACAAGGCAGAGAACTCAGCTTTTATTTCAGTTCCGTGCTTGGATTTCCTTCCTTTCAGACGGGTGGAAGGGACATGTCGCAGCTCCTCACATGGATACCTGCCCGCCTGTGCCCTGACCACGGAGTCTCTGTAAAAATAACAGATAAAAGCCACCACCAGCCTTCTCCTCCCGGCTCCTGGGGAGATGTTGAAGGGTCCCCATGGCCTCCGTGCCCACCTGGGCTGCTCCTGCCCCTGAGCCCAGCCCCAGCCGTGCCCCCAGGTGCTGTCTCTTGTCCCCGTGGGGCAGAGGGGACGTGTGGGATGTCCGAGGGACTGGCGAGCAGGATTTTGTTAATGAACCAGCCCCCTCAGCCCTCCCCATCCTTCAGATTTCAGGAAATGCAGCAGGTGGGAGGATCTTGAAAGGTCTCATCCATTCATCAAGCAAACCATCCTTGAGTCTAGCCCGAGCCCGAGCAGCACTGGAGCCCCCCACCAGCACTACAGGGCAGGGGAAATTGAAGTGGGCAGAATGCAGCCGCCTACATTTAAATTATCCGTGTAATAGGCAATAAATAGATTGTATTCGTAATAAATACCAGAGCTGGCCAGAGACTGGATACGATTATTCATATCCAGATATATTGGCGGAGCGATGCATTATTCATATGATATTCAGCGTGCCTGCGAATGCCAGGAATTCTTTGTTTAATCATGTGTTTGACAAACATCATGACTCATTAAATATATTATTCAGAAAATAGTATTTGATCAGGTCTAATAGGCACACTGCAGATACGTGGAGATTTGGGGTCCCAGACTGCATTACACCACGAGCCCTGGACGAGCTCTGCTGCAGAACTGCGGGCGGCCTCGGGCCGGTGTCTGACTGCTCCGTGGTTCCTGCGCTCAGACGCGGAGGCGTTTTGGTTGGAGCCCCGCACTGCAGCCTTGCTGGACAGTCCCAGATGCTGCCTCTTGCCATTTTGTCTCTTTCCAGGCATTGCCTGTCCTTAAGGCATCGTGCTCCCGCATTGAGAGCCTCCCAAGTTGCTATAGGGACCGTGGGGAACTCAGAGGCGGGCGTTGCGTCTTCAGCATCCGACGCCTCTTACATCCGTGCATGTTCAGGGAAAGGGTATGAGGCCCCGGCTAAATTCCTCGCTGACCCCATTCTCCCCTTCCCACAAGGGAAAAGAGGCCGGAGGAGCTCCTGTGAAGGCAGCAGCCGTGAGTCAGCTGCGGGGTGGCTGGAGCTGCAGTGAGTCAGGGCCGGGAGGAGTGGGAGGAGAAGTTGGGTGAGCGGCGATCGCCCGTGCGCTCCCCAGCTCTCTGCTGCGGCGGTTTCACGGCCTTAGCCCGGAGGTCCGAAGCCCTCGCTGGAAGCTGTCTGATCGACAGCAGGGCGCGAGGGACCGGGTTTAATGAAGAGAGAGGCGGGAGGGGGGTGATACTCGCGGTACAGAGCTCCTAACGGGGAGCGAGGGTGGCTGCCGGAGACGTGTGCTCACTGTTTGTCATGGAGCTGATTTTCTAAACCAAGGCATAAAAATTCCATCACATTGATTCCTCGTAATAAAATTCAAGCCGGTGTAATTGCATTACGCCTGTTTCCAAAGGCAGGGGCTGGGGCCGGAGCTGTGTGCCGCTCTGACTCACGCCTCTGCACTGACTTACGGGGCCAATGCACCACTGGCCCGCCAGTGACAAATACCGCACCAGCGGAGCGGAGGGACTGCAGCCAGGCGGCTATAGGGCTGGGGGGGGCTGTCAGATGGACCGAGCACATCTAACACCTCGAAGTGCTTTTGGGGTGCGTCCAGACAAGGCGCAGGGTGGGGCATCTTGTCGCTCTGGTTCTCAAGAGGTAAAATCCACACCGAGCACTGCTCCCCCAGGTGCACAGGCAGCAGAGGAGAGAAGGAGAGCAGAGAGAGGAGGAAGGGAACTAAGAAATATGTTGCCTGCATTTCAGATTCTCCTTGAGGATTTTGCTGTTGCGGTGGGGTGTTTTTCCTTGCGGGTATCTATAGTAACGCTGCAGCCATTTCTGGAGAGCAGCACTCCCATGGCCCCTCTTGGGGTTTTATCCCCAAACCCTCTCCCTCCGCCTGCTCCCCCAACCTGGTGTTCCTCGTGCAGCTCAGCTATGCCGTCCGTGCGGCTCCTCGCTGCCTCCTTCTTCCCTGGTGGTCAAACAGCCATGGAGAAACCACCCACAGATAAACCACACGCAGATAAACCACCCATGGAGAAACCACCCATCCATGGATAAACCATCCACAGA
Organism: Anser brachyrhynchus; assembly: GCF_964034855.1. Taxonomy (NCBI): domain Eukaryota; kingdom Metazoa; phylum Chordata; class Aves; order Anseriformes; family Anatidae; genus Anser; species Anser brachyrhynchus. The sequence goes on along the minus strand of NC_137713.1, from coordinate 3,997,440 downwards.
TAAACCATCCATGGAGAAACCATCCACGGAGAAACCACTCACGGAGAAACCAGCCATCCATGGATAACCCACCCACGGTCAGAGCCATGGTGTGCAATTCATTCCACTGACATGGGATCGCGGGGCACTATTTATTCATCTGTAACTACTTTTACTCCCTCACGAATTGTGCCTGGGTTTATCAAGACCCAGCAAGGCGAGGCCCTGTTGGGAAAGGTGAGAAATGGGCGACAACAGGAGTGTCTGACAGAGAGGGAAAACAGGCAGTGAAAGGAAGGGAAGCTGTTACAAGAGAAAAAAAAAAAATCAGGGGAAAAGGAACCCCCACACAGCCCCACTCATGCTGTCCCATGCTCCTTTCAGGATCTCGGTGTGCGACGAGGACAAGTTCCGCCACAACGAGTTCATCGGGGAGACGCGGATCCCGCTGAAGAAACTGAAGCCCAACCAGACCAAAAACTTCAGCATCTGCCTGGAGAAGCAGCTGCCGGTGAGCTGGCGGGGAGGGGGGCGGTGTGGCACCTGAAAGGTGCCAGCAGGCAGCGTTTGGGCCGCTTTTAATCTCGGTGTATGAGCCATGCTCAACGCCAGCGAGGCGCAGGCCAGCAGGCCTCGTGGTGGGCGTCCGGCACCGGAGCAGCCCCGGACTGGCTGTGTTCCCCCCCCCAGATAGATAAAACAGAGGACAAGTCGCTGGAGGAGCGCGGCCGGATCCTCATCTCCCTCAAGTACAGCTCGCAGAAGCAGGGCCTGCTGGTGGGCATCATCCGCTGCGCCCACCTGGCCGCCATGGACGCCAACGGCTACTCCGACCCCTACGTCAAAACGTGAGTGACGTGCCGCACCGGCCCACCTCACCTCTCCCCGCAGTTAATTAATCCTTCTCATTAAGAGATGCAAATGAGGGCGTCACGGTAGCAGCTTGTGAGCGTGTTATTCCCCGGCAATTATTTTACAACGATGCAAAGTACCAAAGGTGTAAGCCTGCCCCGTGGCCGCCCCGCGACGAGCAGCACCCGGTCCCTGATGGTTTTGATGTGCCTTGCACCGTCCTGACCCCCCCTTCCCGCACCCACCAGGTCACTGCCATGCTTTGTAAAGGCTGTAATTACAGCGCGTGCCTAATTAGGTCAGGCAGCACTTTAATCGCACCCCATAGCTCTGGTGGCTCCGGGGGCTGGTTAATGGGGCTGGGGGCACATTTGCAGGTCCTGCCAATGCTTTGCGATGTAAATGATGGGGCTGTCTTCCTTTTGAAAAATACAGGCACTGTTATGAATAAAAAAAAAAAACAAAAAATGGATGGTGTGGGCTGCTGCGAGCCAGCCTCACCCTGTGGGGCAGGGACGTTGGTGGCCCCCGCGTGCTGGGGTGCCAGGGGAGGTGCTGCTTTGTGCCCACAGGCAGGAGCATGGCCACAGCTCTTTTTGGGGGAGGAAACATCATTTTTCACATCTGCACTCTGCTAAGTGGAGAGGGATATGGTAGGAAGGGCTGGCAACCTGCACCCATCCCTCGTCCCTGTCCCCAGCGCTCTGATCCCAAATTCAGTACTTTTAGGGATGGCATTTGTTGAGACAGAGTGACTGCGATGAAACGTGCCTGGTATGTGGGAGGCCAGTAATGGAGTTTATCAGCAGAATGCTTTCAGCTGCCTACTCAATTGCTGTTTAGGAGTGGAGACGTTTGTATAAAAATCCACCCTTTCTTTTTTGAATGCTCATCGGAAAAGCTCGGTTCCTGAAACAACAGAATTCCCTTTGTTTTCCGTGGTTGTTTTGGAAGCTGCCTCACATGTATGGCAGGCAGTGATCATACCTGCAGGGCTACAAGCAGAGCAGACAGACGAGTGATGTTTCTTGCTGCAAGCCCTAATTTTTGAATTACGAGCAAGATATGGAGAGTGCCAACATGGGAAGGGACCTGGGACACAAAAACGGCGGAAAATCCTCACACTGCCCAGCGGCTGTGTGCTGACTGCCTCGAATGGTTTCCTTGCAGCTACTTGAAACCGGACGAGGACAAGAAGTCGAAGCATAAGACGGCAGTGAAGAAGAAAACACTGAACCCCGAATTCAATGAGGTGGGTTTTTGCTGCTCATGGTTCTCACCTGAGGGGCTTTTCTCAGTGCTGTGACTTAAAAGAGAAAATAAAACACCCCAGCCACTGCAGGAGGAGAGGGAGTCGAGCTCCCCGCGGGGAATGGCGCTGCCGGCGCTGGGCCCTGCGTGGGCTCAGCCTGAAGGCGCCTGCTCTCCCCACAGGAGTTCTGCTACGAGATAAAGCACGGCGACCTGGCCAAAAAAACCTTGGAAGTCACCGTGTGGGACTACGACATCGGGAAATCGAACGACTTCATAGGTGAGCTGGGCATCCAGAAACGCTGGGTGTGTTCCTGCGATCTCGGCTAAGCGGCATTGCCCCCCTGCCCTGGCTGCCTTTTTCACTCCCCAATTCTCCCTGCGGGGTGGGATGGCCGGCGTGTCCTGGTGTGTCCCGGTGTGCCCTGGTGTGTCCTGGTGTGCCTCGCACGCTGGTGCCCACCCACCTCTCCTCTCTGTCTCTCCCAAGGTGGAGTCGTGCTGGGAATTAATGCCAAAGGCGAGAGGCTGAAGCACTGGTTCGACTGCCTGAAAAACAAGGACAAGAAAATCGAGCGCTGGCACACGCTAACGAACGAGCTGCCAGGGGCCGTCCTCAGCGACTGAGTGCCCCGCGGACTGCTCGCCTCCACGGCGTCGGGCGGAGGGGAGCGAGGCACTGCTGCGAGGGAGAGGGGACATCCCGCGCCGTGCCGCGGGGACACGCATCCAAGGGAGCAAGGCAGAGGCCCCTCGCTGTGCTCGGCGGGTCCCGGCCCCTAAGGCTTTTCCAGAATGCCTCTCAGCACCCTTACACGCACACACACATGCTCACGAGCATGCAAATGCATAAACACACACACACACACACACACACTCAACACACACCTGCATGCACTACAGTTCTGACTCCTCTCCTAACTCGTCGCTGTACTGACTTACCTTCCTGCTGCCTTGCAATTCAGTGGCAAAAATGAATGCATCAGTCTTCGTTCGTGTATCTAATATGAGCAAAAGGCGTCACTAAAACATGGAACTATTTTATCCAGGCGATATTGCCATATTTCTGGTGGTTTGTCAGTCTCTGTGGTTTGGGCCTAAACAGTCTTTTATGCATTTAAAGCTCCTCCGTCGGAATGATTGTGTTCTCTGATAACCTAGGAAGACTGTTTGCTTCTCTTCCAGAAATGTGCTTGTCTTCTCCGATCACCCGTGTGAGTCAGCCGGCAGGCTGAGGGGCTGAGCGCCTCTGCAGCCCCCCACAAACCCCCCAGGGGCAGCTCCAGCCCCGGCCGCCTCCCCGGGAGACGGCATGGGGAGTGAAAGCAGGGAATAAAACAACAACGCCAAGCAGGGCAGCCCCGGGCTGTGCCAGCTGCTCCTCTCCCCACGTGCCGCTTCCCGGGAGTTTCAGCCCCGCTGCTTTTCCAGGAAAGCTGGCTTTTAGGCTGGACTTTTCTCACTTTCCCCTTTATCTCCTTTCCCAGTGCATGCCATTGCATAGGAGCCAGGCAGTTTCCACCACAAGCTGCCTGTGCGCTACAAGCCGAGCCTGCTCCTGGGGGTGCTCAGCGCGGGCACAGCCGCCAGCTCACCCAGTTTGCTGCAGCATGCATGGTCTGGCCCAGATTCCTGCATACGGCACAGGAATACCAGGCCTGAACTGTGTACGGCACCAGGTCTGAGCTGTCCTCCGCATCCCGCCCTGCCGGCTCTCGTGCAAAACCCAACGAGGCACCGACGGGTGAAAACTTTCTGCGAAATGCTGCACCTTGCCAGAAATTTCTGAAGCCTTTAAACTGCGACTCCTTCGGAAGAGCTGCTGTGCCGTTCGGTCTCAATCTCTTACCTACAGCTTCTGAGCCGTGTATCCGTGTGTGCGTGTGCGCGTGGGTGTTGACAACTTTTGGAAAGCAATCAGACCTCCGTTTACTTTTCCAAGTTCCGACAGTGTTACACCTTGTTTGATATGGGGGGGGGGAAATGTTCATAGGGTCTTTTTTAATAACTTAATATTTGTAATGCGTTCTACAGATATGCATGGATTTTATTTGAATGCCAGCAGCGTGTCCACGAGGATGCTCCAGGTGATTTGCCGCTGCTCCAGCACCGCGATGCCCAGGGGCTGATTTCGGGGTGCTGAGCCCCTGGGGGTGTGGGAGCACCTGCCTGCAAAGTTGTCAGCAGTAAGCGACGGGTTCAAGCGCATGTCGCTGTGAAACTGGCTTATGGCTGCGGGGGAGCAGGACGTGGGGGTTCATCACTTTGCACCGAAGCCTTTTCTAAGCGGACTGTCCGTGCATCCCAGCTGCATGCAGAGCGGTGGTCGTCGCGCCAGCCTTGTGACATGTTTGATACCGATGTTTTGCTACAATGTGAAGGCTGCAGAAATTGTCCTTACCTGCATCCTAAAGGAATTTTGTATTTCAGCATTATCTGTGTACTTTTGGTCAGATTTGTTAATATTTATAACGAGAACCCGAAATAAAAAGGGGGAAAAAAAAAAAAAAAGGAGGTGCTGGAGGTGCAGCTTTCAAGTCTCCCCGTGGCCATACCGTGGTGGTGTCACATCGCGTGCCCCCAGTCCCCCTGTGTTTTGCATTCCTGGGCACTGAGGACATTTTTCTTGCTGCAAACCCAAAGTTTTTAGACTGGCGTATGGGGAGCTGCTGAGGCTCGTTCTGCTGTCAAACCCTGCACCCACGCTGTCCCCACTGCCACCAGGCCCCTGATCCACCCCAAAAGTGCTGGGAGGTTTGCATGGGGACTGTCAAGGAGAGGGGATTAGGCAAGGATTAAACACAAAATCTGGCATTTGGAGTTTCCATTAACTTTGCATCACTCAAAGGCGCTGCATCAGCAGAAGGGCGTTAGGGACAATTCATTTTTCCATCGCAGACGCTGGTCACCGTGTTCCCAGTGCGTGCGGTAAAACCCTGTGGTTCTGGCTGTCCGGCCACAGCTGGGGTCCCGCCAGTGCCTCAGATGCCCGGGGGTCTCCCAGGGGCAGAACCTGTGATTTCTGGCCCAAATACGCACGAGTACAGCCCGGCATCGCTTCCCTCAATTGCTGGCTGTGAGTATGGGGCCAGAGCCGTCAGCCAGGCGTGGTTGCGCACACGTACACAGGTGCACAGCATTTGCTCGTGCACCTGGAACTTTACAAATGTGCACACCTACGTAATTACTTGTTGGTGTCCTGCGCCCCACGTGCTGCTGCCGCCTGCATGGGGCACAGCACAGAGTTACGTGCACGTGTGTGTGTGTGTGTGTGTGCATGAGATGCACTTTTATACATCATAATGCTACAGTATTATAATACGTAACTATAAATGGCAATACTATAGTATTATAATACATATATGTGTGTCTACAAATACATCTATACATGGAGAGCTATATAAATATATAGATGTATGCATACATATGTATAGATGTGTATACAATTTTTATATATACTATATTATATAATTTATTAATATATATGTTAAATATATATATTATATATTATATACTCTGTATATATATACACACTACAGATATAAGTATCTCCCTAACCCCCATATATATAACTACACATTCATCCTTTTGTCTATTATAGTATTATCATAAATAAAATATCTAATTGTTGTATTTCTACATATATTTTATTTATAATTTAGACATCTCTTCCCTGTATATAATAAATATATGCATGCATGTATATATATATGCATTCATATATTACATGTACTTTTTACATTTGTTTTCTATATAGTTTAACATGCATATATATGTATAAAATATTTATATACAATAGATTATGAAAGCATATAGTACATATATATTATCTATATACAGATATAAAATATAGAGCTATACATACAGATATATGTACAGATATAGATATCTATCTGTATATGTATCTATATACAGATATATAATATATATCTGTATATATTATAAGTATATATATATAATATAACATATATATATATAATTATAGAGAACTATAGATATAGGTAGCATGCTCTCTCAGACTGTCTCCACATACATGCATATAGAAATATACATATATATTTATTCATGTGTATGTGCATGTATATGTGGCTGTGTTACCACTGGGGCACTCACGTAACAAAATCTATCTACTCAATTAAATGAGGCAGCAGGCAGTCATCAGGTTTTTTGTTTAAGTCACTCTTTATCCCCCTGGAATACAGAGCTGATTATAAAAAGGGGAGGGAGGGCAAACCATTCAGATTAAGAAAAAAGCTTAAGGTGTTTCAAAACAGAGCTCCTCTGAGGCTTTATAAAGAGGGCTGGGGGCTTCTGGGGAGGGTGAGCTACGCGGGCTTCTCCGGTGCTGGTGCTCCAGGAAGGACCGATGTCCCCCAGCAGCTCCCAGGCACCCCCCAGCAATGGGACCCCGGGGCCTTTCGACGGCCCCCAGTGGCCCCACCAGGCCCCGCGGAGCATGTACACGTCGGTGGCCGTGCTGATGGGCGTCGTGGTGGTCTGCGCCTCGGTCGTGAACGGGCTGGTCATCGTGGTTTCCATCCGGTACAAGAAGCTCCGGTCCCCCCTGAACTACATCCTGGTGAACCTGGCCCTGGCCGACCTGCTGGTGACGCTCTGCGACAGCTCCGTCAGCCTCTCCAACAACATCAACGGCTTCTTCGTGTTCGGCAGACGGATGTGTGAGCTGGAGGGCTTCATGGTCTCCCTGACAGGTAAGGGCACGAGCCTTGAGGCCTGCCTCGGCCTTGGGCTGGGGCCGCGGCATTGAGCAAAGCTGTGTCCTGCAGAGCTCCGGGGATCGCAGCAGCTCACTGGGTCTCCTACAGGCAACACCTTACGTCCTCACAGCCACCCCTTCCATAAGGAAAAATCAGACACGACCCCTCCTCCTGTCTGCAGGCATCGTGGGGCTGTGGTCGCTGGCCATCCTGGCGCTGGAGCGGTACGTTGTGGTCTGCAGGCCCCTGGGAGACTTTCGGTTCCAGCACCGGCACGCCGTGGGCGGCTGCGCCTTCACGTGGAGCTGGTCGCTGCTGTGGACCACCCCGCCGCTGCTGGGCTGGAGCAGCTACGTGCCCGAAGGTAGGGGAGGTGGGCTTCGGGGGTACCCAGTGCCACGTTGTCACCTCTGTGTTTGCCGTTTGCAAGCGTGGGGTGGCTGGAGAGCACAGGGGGCTTGTGCGGGGAGCTTGTCTGGAAACCTGAGAGGTGCTTGGGAGAAAAAGGATCACTCAGGGGAAAGAGCTCTTTTGGAGCCTGTTACTGGAAGTCTTTTCATGTTAAGTTTGTTCTAGATTTGTTTCAAATCTCGTTTGTTCCAGGGCTGAGGACCTCGTGTGGGCCCAACTGGTACACGGGCGGCAGCAACAACAACAGCTACATCTTGGCCCTGTTCGTCGCCTGCTTTGTGCTGCCCCTCGGCCTGATCCTCTTCTCCTACACCAACCTGCTCGTGACCCTGCGAGCGGTGAGTGCTGCGGGGCCTCTGTTCACGGCCACCCAGGATCCCATGTTTAAGTACTGGGCCTGCAGTTCTGCAGGGGTTTTGTAGGTTCAGTACGGAGAGGCAATTCCTCACTGACAGGCGAGTTAACTTATTCCTGACAAGTCCCATTGCCATCGGGATGAAGAACCTGTGGCAGGTTTTGTGACCAGGTGCTCCCCCTTATTTTAAACAAGCACTGGACATGGGGATGGTGCTGCCACCAAACCTCGCTCCAGCTGCTTGGCTTCGGGAGCACAAAACCTTAGTTAAAGCCCCCTTGTCCCCCGATTTCAGTGCTCCCAGGGCTGGACGTGCTGGTGGGAGGGGGCAAACAAGCAGGTTATTCACAACTCCCCACAGGCTGCGGCCCAGCAGAAGGAAGCCAACACCACGCAGCAGGCAGAGAGGGAAGTGACACGAATGGTGGTCGTGATGGTGATGGCCTTCCTCATCTGCTGGCTGCCCTACACCACGTTTGCCCTGGTGGTGGCCACCAACAAGGACATCAGCATCCAGCCGGCTCTCGCCTCCTTGCCCTCCTACTTCTCCAAGACAGCCACCGTGTACAACCCCATCATCTATGTCTTCATGAACAAGCAGGTGAGAACGCCATTAGCTAACAAACACAACTTCACTGGAGCTTCTGGGTAATGACTTAGGGGGCCTATAAAATGGGGAGGGACCATCCATCCCACCTGGAAGCCTAGGCCCACCTGACCCAGGAGGTGCTGTACAAGCAGGAAGGGCGTTAGAATAAAACGGGAAGGGAGGGAGCAGCCTCCTAGCCCAAACACAAGCTCATTTTCTGCTTCCATAATTTTATGGAGCAAAGCAACTTGGTTTTAGATCGCAAACTGCTCATTCACACACAGGGCACACAGAATGCAACTTCTGTAGTCAATAAACTGCCAGCATCTGCCAAGAGTTGGGCTGGCAATAAATCCCGATCTGACCCAAACCCTAACAGGCTGCGGGGTGCCCTCCCCACCGCCTCTGCCTGATGCCCTGCGGCAGACACCAGCTGCCATCCCAACAAGTAACCTTCCTTCTTCCCCTGCCCAGTTTCAGAGCTGCCTGCTGAAAATGCTGTGCTGCGGTCACCGTCCCCGGGGGACAGGAAGAACCATGCCAGAGACACCCGGGCCCTGCGCAGGCGTCGCTATGAACAAGGTGACGCCGTCACACCGTGTGTGACCACTGCCTGCTCCTACCTGCAGAAATGTCAGCACAGCCTCATCAACACAGGCACGCAGAAAGGCTGGGGAGCAGCGCGGTTCAAGGGGACCCAGCAGTCCTCACCCTGCTCCCCGGAGCAACCCCCATTGCCTTCTCCTGCCGTGGGATAAAGTGCAAGCCTTTATTTCACCCCTCCCTTCCAGACCCTCCCCTCGGGGGCTCAGGAGTCTTTTAAGGATAAAACATGGCAACAACTTTTCCTCCATGCAGAAAATCACAAGTTACTCTTCGGCCCTGGAGTTCAGCCAAAGGCTCTCCAGCTTTATCTGGCACCTGCAGAGTGTGCCAGAGGCCGGAGCCGTCTGTTTGCTGTCCCTGCACAGACCGAGTCCTATCTGCATGGCCTGAGCTTGCTGTGAAGTGTTAGGTCACGTTGGAAAAATCATGCAGGTATGTTTAGGTGCAGACTGAATTAATAAACGTTGGAAAATGTTTACAAGATCAGCTTTGTCTGTTTTACTAGCTGGTAAAGAGTCTCACAGCACAAGACACCATTTGCTGATCTCCTTCCACCATTTTCCACAGCTTTTGCTGTTGGTGCAAAGCCATGAATGGGGTTAGAAGGGAGCAACGTTGATGGCTGCTCACCTCAGCGAAGTCATTCCCTCACTAGCATGCAGTCCATGTCTTGATAAGCAGAAAGACGATTTGGATCCGCACACATTATGATGATAAAACCTTGGGGACCAAGGTTTTTCCTCCCCGAGTCCCAGCCCCCAAAATAATAATTAAAAATAAATAAATAAATAAAACAAGTCCCGCGTGATGATACAAGGGAGCTGAGGATTCAGCTGCTGCTTAGCAAATGAGCATTTGCTTTTTTCCTTGCATACCTTCACTTGATGACCTTACTGCATGCAGGGTTCTGCAAGGGCCTCCGAAGAAATAAAACACCTGCAGGCCAGACCGTGGTGGCAGGGGGCCAGGACACCCGTCCTCACCCAATCTCCATCCCTGTTTCTTGACTTTCCTCTCTCCCCTTTTCTGCATGCAAAACTGCTCACAGGCTAACGCCTTAGAGAGGAATTAGAACAGCTCAGTATCACTGTTTTAATTTAATTAATTGGCCTCTCATTCTTGGGGAGGCTGAAAAGCAGCATTAGATGGGCCCCCTCTGATCTCTTCTGCTGTCTTTCACTGGTCCTTGTTTAATTCTTCCTGTTAATTACAGCTTTTGCGTCCATGCTTTATGTTATTAGGGTGATTTACATTCACTCCAAACGTAATTCTGGAAAAGTACAAGCAGCTGAACAACTGAGATCTCCAACTGCTGTGTTCTGGCCTCGATAAGGAGAGCAGACAAGCTATGGGCTACGAGAAAGGCTCTCTACCAACAGAAATATTAACTTTCCACATTAAGATTAAAAAGAGATAGAAAAATGGTTCACAGTCTGCTCACCATTTGGTTTGATAGATAAAATAGAGAAAGAAATCCAAGAAGCTGATTTCACATGTTGCAAGCCAAAGTGATTTTTAATTATGTGCATGTAAAAACTCACGTGCTTGCTCCACTCCACCGCACTGCTGCAGACCAGCAAGTTTAATGACTTTTTTCTTTATTTCATCAAGGCTCTGACACATAACAAAACCACACAGACATTGCCCAAAGTGATCACACATAAAACCTGTGGTTTAACTTTTGCATGCGTCATTATTGTGTGTTTTTCACAAAATCTGCAATACAACATTAGTCTTTCCTTAGCCCTTCGCCTATGTAAAACAGGACCTTGTTCCAGCAGCATGTATGAAGAGTATGATGTTCCTCTGCCTGTGGGGAGGATGCAGAACTCGCACACATGTGGGGAACTGTATACCTGTGGTTGATATGAGCCCAGATTAGAAAATCTGGAACTTCTGCCTGGAATTGTGTAATGTGCAAAAGTGAACACTCTTTGCCATGCACTGACAACAGTTCTTAACCCACGAAATCTCCTTGCTGCTGGTGATTCTGCTCTATCACTACCCTGACGTAACTAAATGGATGAAAGACTTCTTTATTTTTTCTTGATCTCTTCTGAGGAAAGCCCTCTCGAGTGTCCCAGTTTGCAGCATCTGCCCTGGAGCAAGCTCTACATCAGTAGCTAGTTGTACACATAACTGGATGATCAGAAGTAACAACAACAAATAAAAACCAGAAGAACCAAATGACAGCGCATCAAGCTTAGAAACTTTTATTAGTGTCATTAAACCCAATTAATTAACAGTTACAGATAGGCAGAACAAGGATGGAAAAGCAACACATGGTACACGCAAGTACACGAAGGCAGCTAAAATTCCGCTGTCTGTTCAACAGGGATAAGGACAACCGTTACACATCCTGCACCTGAACAGTATTAAAAAGTTGCTGTGCCCATCAAAAGCCTGATCCAAAACTCAATTAGAGGGATTTTTTTTTTTTTTGGATGAGGCCTACCAAAACTGTAGTTTAATTAAACAGTATGTATCTTAGTAATGCTAACCAGAAATAACTTCGCATATTCTTGTCTGACAGGGAACGTATTGGTGCAGTTGCAACCTCGGAAAGAACACTATCTTTTTCTCATTAACTTTCTGCACAGCAATTAATCCCCTTAATCAGTCAAATCAGCTCAACTCTAGATCACAAAAGCACTAAGAGAAAACAAGAAATTACCCTTGTTAAATTTAATGAGCAAGGAAAAACATACACCACATGGGCTGTAGCACAGCGCTCCACACTTCAGCACGGAAAAATTAAATGAGAGCCTGAGCAGTGAAAACAGCCCACAGAATCACAATCATTTTGTCTGTAACACTGAAAACTGCGTAATACAACACATTCTTTTGCTTAGGAAAGCATACATATACAGAGAAAGAGAAGAAAACACATAGCAGCTTATTAAGTGGTGTTAGATTCCAAAAACTGATCAGTTTTGGAGTATTACTGATACAATCTTCATATCAAAACAGCATCAGCTGCATTACAAAGTAAAGGATTAAGATTTTTTTCAGTACTTGCGGCTGCAGCTAAATGAAGAGTGAGCATTCAAAGTCTTTTTGGCCAAAAAGGTTTGCAGTTCATGGGCAGTGTACTGTACCAGCTGCAGTAAACAGTTGAGATATTACAATTTTTTCCACTGTCCATTCTAATCATGTAGGACAGCTGCTCTGATCCAAAACAATTATCCTGTAGGGAAAAAAAAAAGTAAAAAATAGTTTAAAAGAGTTACACAGTTGTTTGTTCCTTATATCAAGCTGTACAAGTTGAAGAGAATGGAATTTTATATTGCAGCTCTTGCCTCCTGGGCATGGAAGACAAGAAATGTATCTCATGCAGAGAGAGAATACATAAATTTCTGCAGAAAGCCCAATTTATTTCATGGAGATGCTCACCTAAATGGAGAAAGTGAAGACAGCTGTTTCTGTAAGCGGAATTTTTGATCTTCAGGGTGTGTATCTAAACAAAAACAAACAAAAAAAAGCATGTTAATTCAACTCAAAACCAAAAACATACACAGCCACAACACTTCAAAGAGAATGCTCTGGTTTTGTCAGCATGCTGAATTGAGCGCTACAGATCCCTTTGGCTAGATCCATCAAGTTGCACTTGAAACCAGCCTGAACTCTGTTGCTCTGCTGGGTCTACTACACAGGAACCTCTTTGTGATGAGAAAACATCGTTTTCAAAGCCTGAAGCATGCTCCTACCATCCTAGTAATTTTAGAAGTCTGATGGAAAATAGGGTCATATATGCTAATGCTGTGCAAAGAACAAGCATTACCACGTTACCTCTAGAACTCTGAGTGTAAAAGTTACCACCAACATTTCCTAAACTAACAATCTGGGACATTTCAAACTTTGGGTGCCTAACTAGCAACTTAAACACTGATGATGAAGAGCTGATTGCTATAGAAGTGTTAAATGCTCACAACGTTGAAGGATAGTTTTCTTTAAATCATTTTGTGCTACACATTAAAAAATCACTTCTTCCTGAAAATCAAAGTCTACTGTCTTTTTCTTCCCGGAAGAAAGGGCAGTTCTTTCGTATTTTCTGCAAAGCAGTAAACGCACATTAATGTAAATACAACATCCTCTTCCTTTAAGAAGAAACATCTTTAATTGATAAATGCTGAACAATGGTAACCTCTTACTTTAGCTGCAGAACACCAGTCAGCTTTGACAGTCCCTAATGGAGATGTGGACTGAAGTACAGGAATGCAGGCTTTTTTTTTTTTTAATTTAAATCAAGTGAAACACAAAAGTGTTTTTTTGTTATCTTATTTCCTTTATGCAGTTCTTTGTATTCTAACCAGGAGGCAGCTCACCTTGTTAACCAAAAATTATCTTATATAAAAAACGGAAACTTTGGCCAAAAAGAGAAGATATTTCTACTGCTTAAGGAGTTGTTCACGTGTTTTCATCATCACATTAACTTCTTGAATTTTAGACACTAACTCCCTCCCATATGTCCTGACCGAAACATTAATATAAAAACACAGCTGTGTCACAGACAACACAGCTGTGTCACAGGCACCATAGCAGCATGTTACAGAGGAACTATTTACACAGATCTAAAAAGCTAAGTTCCTTAAACCTGCTTGCAGAAAGATACCTTGGCTGCCAACCTATGTAAAATCCCTTCATCCCTCAAATAGTCCTAGAACAGAGGAAGCGCTTTCATTTCAGTTTGTGCCTTCCTCTCTGCTTCCAGTTTCTATTGGAGGAAAGCCAGGAGAGACTAGACAGAGACAGATGTTTAAGGGATTTGATGGCATTAGCATACGCATCACAGGTACATACCAAACCATAGCGATAATAACTCCAAGTCCTTACAACAGCGTGAAGCCGTTAGGTGCCTAAGCCAGAGAGGCTGAAGACTAAATGGGACACAGAGGCGGCAATACCAGCTTTGGAGAGGTCAGTAGAGGAAACTGCTCTCTCACTACAAGACATACCCTCTGCAGCTCCAGCAAATGGTCCAGAATACAAAGCAATAAAAAACCCAAAGTTTTCAAGGGTCTCTGAAAAGATTAAGAACAGCTTCCTCTCTTTGAAAAATCACAGGGTAGAAACAGCACCCGGATGGGGCGAAAACGGAGAAATGCAAAACACTACTCTGTGCAAGCTCGACAAATCCAGTGCTAAAAACATAAATGAAATACTGCCCATCCCAGCATCCAGCAGCTTTACAGATGAAGAGGACCTTCTGAACTCCCTGCACAGCCTTCTGGCTCGCTGCTTCCGGTCCCAGCTCCACCTTCCTCTACTCCCTTCTTCCTTCCAAGATCTTCTGGATCTTTCAGGCTTGCAGCCCTTAAATGACAGAATTTTATCATTCCTTTTTTTTTTTTTTTTTTTTGTATTTTCTTTTAGAGAAGATGAATACAGAGTACTAAAATAGAAGCCACTGGAGATACCAGATGCTTTTTTACTTTTACCCTGACCTGTAATGGGCATCTGCCCCACCAACCTCTGAACAATCACTCCCCACCAAGTCTACAGATGTGCTTTACCTTCACATCCATAAGCAGGCTCCAATGATTCCTTGTGTGCATTACATAAAAGCAGTTTGACTATGAGTGTGAATGGGCTTTGGATTGAGCCACTTATGAACACAGCTATATATACACACTGCAGGAATCAGACTGCCCTATCAGCAAAATCCTCCTGATTATCATGACAGTTTGCCTTCTATATTAAAAAATCCTGATGCTGAACACAAGACTATCTTGTGTTCCTTAGTAAGATATATGTTAAGAATGACTTATGACTGCTCACTGGCATTTACTGTGGAGCTGTTCAGAGTTTAAAGCTCTTATCTTTGGTTCTAAGAGGAAAAAAAGTTATTTGGGCTATGCATTTTTTTCTTAAAATGATGTAGATACAATGCCTGCCATTTTCTTCATTTCTTTCTGTGTGGCCAAGCACACTGGCTTTCTCGAACTCTTCTTTAAAGATTTTTTTTTCCTAAAGATCTTTCATGATTTTATTCTCTTAATATACATTCTTCTCATTACCTCAGAAAATCTACCGTTCTGGCAAATTATCTCAAATTTCTGTAAAAATGATGCACTTCCTTGCCTGTTTGAAGCATTTACTTTTCAACTACAGGAAACTGCCTGATATTCTTTGCCCTCCAATTTAATACTGAAAGTTCTGAATGATGCCTCCAAGTGGAGCTCCCCAAAACATTACTGTCTGAAGAATGACACTCCATTTCCTGAAGTCCCACATAGGTCTGTATACAGAAGATAAACAAGAAACTTGTGAACAAAATATCAATTATCAGCTAACCCAAAGGCATGTCCCTGAGGTTGTTCTTGGATTTCCTCATCTGCAGGAACAGCATGGAGAATTCTTTCTAAAATGTCGTCAAGAGTGGAGTGAGCCCTGTTGAATAAAAGGTTTTAAATGAATGCTGGCAAGTTTAATACTATCCATTCTGAAAGAAAACAGTAGAAGTGATCACAGTTCTTAGGAGAGTTGACTTAATGTAAGCATTGAATGTTCTAAACGTTTGTAATTCAAAGCTAAATATGCCATTATCATTGTCTTTTTCTTACCTTTCTGTTTCCTCTGCTAAATTAAATGCCTCCTTAGTCAATACACTATGATCTCTCTTCTCATTTTGCTCAATTTCTTTTTTTGTGTCTCTGTCTTCCGTTTTAATTTGACCAGCAACTATTGACATAAACAGAAAGAATTTAATAGCAAAGTTACGAAAGGAAGATACTAAATAAATTGTGGTTTTATTCACTGCACTTGGGAAACTTTCAGTTGTCTACTTTTTAATTTTTCTTTCCTCAGTCATCTGATCTTCTACCAATTAAGTTCGCATTATCTACAGTCATAGGCGGCCAATAGCAAGACCTAGATAAATATTTTACTGTAACACATTTTTAGATTCAGAAGAGTGAACATTTTGCTTCGTACTAAAATGAAAAATGCATGTGGACATTAATCTTTAATCTCTTGCCTTACAATCCAAGATATTGAAGAAAAATCAAAAGAAAACCTGTGGATGT
The DNA here is from genome assembly GCF_964034855.1 of Anser brachyrhynchus. NCBI lineage: Eukaryota > Metazoa > Chordata > Aves > Anseriformes > Anatidae > Anser > Anser brachyrhynchus. The sequence continues at coordinate 3,981,654 of NC_137713.1, read as the reverse complement.
TAGCTTTGTTACCCTACTTAGCAAAATCCAATGATATTCCCCCCCCCACCCCAAGACTTATCTCACTAAGTTCTCTTCTCTACAGCATGTGAATATATTCAGCCACCTTCTGCTAAGCTATGATAAGCAGGAAGCAGTAGGCTGTCACAAAAATGGAGTCTGAAATAGCTGTACTTTATGCAAATACAACAAAACCACAGTGATTGAACAGCAAGCAATACAGGCTGCTGCATTCCTTGCCACCTAAAAACAAGATACTCCTATGAATAAAGTCACAGTAGCTTCTATCCTTTTGGTAACAATTTTAAATGGGAAAAGATCTAACAAAGCTGTAGGGTAACACAAATAAGTGCCAGTATTATTCTCAAGTGACTATACTGTTTAGCTTTTTTACAGACTAACTCATATTTTGCCCTTTTAAAAAAAATACAAAAAACTGCTCTTCACTTTCTGACTCATTGGAAACAAATGCAGAGTCTATAAAGATTTATGTTTTCTGCTCCTCTGACTTTACTTGCTGTACATCTAAAAATGATTCCCACTTACTACTATTTGCAGTTTCAGAAGCACAAAGATTTACCGCTGCTATCTTTGGTACCTTTATAACAGAACAGGAAACATAACACTGATTACCCCAAGAGATGCTATTTTCTGACATCACGAGATCAGAAGCACTATTTCATGATGGTGAATATGAAACATAAGTGGTTCGTGTGTACTGGCTACTTTCAACTCAACCGCCCTTTCAGAGCGGAAACTTCAGCTCTATTTTACATCCGCTGCTCACCATCTATACTTTTGTGGGTTTCATCACTTACGTTTGAACGCAGCATATGTTACAGTGGCATAACGAAAGTAGAAGATTAATTCTGATAGTTCAAATCTGCAAGCCTTCCATAACAGATCTCTGCAGACTTTAGAGAGGTGAACGCACAGAGAAAGACAGCAAACACTGCTGCAGGAGGTACTGTTTGTGAAAACACTGCGTATCATCTTATCGAGAAAGGGGGAACCCTCTCAAATTTCTGCTGAATTTTCCAAGATAGCAACCACAAATACAAAAAAAAAAAGCTGAAAATTAAGTTTTTCAAAGTATTAACTTTTCAAAGTATTCAAGTTATTTTGCAGCAAAGTTACTTTCCATTTGTAATCTCTATGTTAGGACTATTATCAACTAACCATTTATTTGCACTCCATGGTCAAATAATCCCTTCTCTTCAAACTCTTGAGTGATGGAATCTTGCTGCTTTAAATACTCTGTTAAAAACAGCATATTTCCTTACATCTATAAAATTCAAAGTACCACTTTCTTTATCCACCCAAAACTCCATGAAAACTCTTACATAATCTATAGTTAGTCTGTATGTTAATCTTACAAATTGTCTCTGGCCATTACGTATTCAGTTGGTGACAGACTCCACAGCCCTGTTTTGGTGAATAAGGTAATAAAAAGATTAGAATTGTCTACATGCTTCATTTCTAAAAGAGCACAGGACCTATATACATTTAATTATCCTTCTGTCTGGTGTTTGTTTAGGAAGTTCACTGCTGATTAACCAAGAGAAAATTTTCTGTAACCCATACCAGTAAAAATAATGAAAGATTTTTACTCTGTGTTCTGGCTCAAGACGTATATGATTAAAAAAATAAATGTATATCATTGAAACTAAGCTCTGCAAAAATACCTGACGGATGCAGCTACTCAGCTGGCATTGCTTTTAATGAAGAACATGCAGAGCTCCACGACACCTTTGAAAACTTCAGTCTACACAAAACTCATCTCAGAGTTAAATACATCTATACTCAATAAGCTAACTGCTGTCGCCAGCATTAACTAACCATTATATGAAAGGCAGAAACTTCAAGGACTAACTTAAATAACTGCCAGTTATTCAAGCTGTTGATGCCTAACTTCCTATTCATTGACCTGACTGCAACTAATTTGGAAGCTCTTGTGTATTTCAGTAGTGAATGATTTGGGAGAAATCCTGATTGTGTACTGAAGTACTGTACTGTCCTTGGCTTTAAAACACAGCTGGCAAGTCTCATACCATTTTGGATGAAGTGTCTCTTACCAATGTCATCCAGCAGCTCTTGGGCTGGTGGAGGGAGATCATCAATGAAGTGGTTAGGTGCCTGTGACAGTGCTGAGAGAGAGGAAAAAAAAGTTTAGTTAATTAGCAGTGATTAATTCTTAATAACTGTGATATAAGCTTAGAGTATGACAGTATTTTGCTGACGTATATCATTTATCAATCTCCATGAGCCTGGCTCATTCACTTTTTATGAAATATCCTTAAGTATCATCAGAATGGAAAAATCAGAGCTAGACTTGCACATACAGCTCTCAATTTTGCATTGCAAGTTTTAGGCCAATAATATTTACACGGCAAACGGAGATTTATTAGAGATCAGAGATCTTAGCCTGCAGATGCAAACACAGAATTTGCAACTCAAGAATCACTAACAATACAAAATTGTATGCAAAGTTTTTTATCCCTACAAAGAGATGCCCAGAAAAAAAATAGTAAGCAAAACTGCTTTTCAAATCTGTTTATCCATTTTTTATCACTCTAATTGGGCTGGGGAGTGGCTTAAGAGACTTACCAGATGCCTTCCCGGTGCTTCTCAAGGATGAAGCAACTACTGACAATCCATCCTGTGTAAGAGCATACAGAATGAAACACGAAAAGGTAAACTGAAGAACTGCTGTTTGCCAATCCTTGCCTTTAATACACTATGTCCAAAATGAGGTAAAGTGTTAATTAAAGTCTCACTTAAATTTTTAAATAAGCTCTTCAATGTGTTCAGAATATGGAAGAGGTAGCATCCAGGTAAGCCAGATGTGTCAGATTTTGCCTAGGCTGTTTTTCACTCATCTTTTCTTTGATCATTAAGATATCGTCAGCTACACACTCTTTATTCATTTCAACACTGTGTACAGACAATTGGACAGGAATTCTCTGAAAGGACAGTTCTGACATCTCTCGTTTTCCCACTCTGTTTTGAATCTTTAATTATTAAGGCCAGGTACATCTAGTTACCGAAAGAATCCCCCAAAAAATCAAGGATTTGTAATCAAAGGCAAGTCCTTCAAAAATGGAAATTGGTACTTCAAGCACTTGATCCTAGAAGAAAGTTTTAGACAAGGAAGTGACACATCCAAATCTCTCTACAGAGCCAGTCAAGGCAGCACTGTGCTGTTAATGGGTTTAATGAATTTTAACAGTCTGCTACGCAAGCCTAAAGACACAGCTGACCTGATGACACTGAATGCAGTTACTACTGTTCTGGTTGAACAAACTAATTTAATCTTTAAACGACAACCCCAACACTGAATAGGAAAAGCATAAAAGCAACTGTTCTATACGTAAGCTGCCTGGAAAAACAGCTAAGATAATGTTCTGTCTCCAGAACACCTTCAGTTCCAAAAATATTACCAGAAATCACTACAACAACCTTGAAAAACGTCAGCTCCAAAGACAGATAACGAAGTTGATAACATTATGCCACGTCTGCAGGCAATAAAAAGGACAAACACCTTCAATAATATAAGGGCTTTCTGAACATTTACTTGTATCCAAACTACTTGTAACTTTTTTCCTCATGGAATTGCTTATTTACACTCATTTATATTCCCCCAGTGAATTGTGATAATCCTTCAGTTTCACAAGAAAACTTGAATACACACACACAAAATTTGTTTTCACTCAAATCCCCACTTCCACAAAGTTAAAAACCTGGAGTTCACCAGTTCAGTTGTGAATTCTGAACCATTCAGATAAGCCACCTGCTGTAGACACAGAAGATCAACTCACCAACAAAACTCTTCCAACAAGAACACACCTTTCCTACCCAATCATTTTGCTGATACTTACCACTTTGGTATTGCAAGATTACTGGATCCAATGCTGAGAAGGCCAGGATAGGGCAGGCAAGGCCATTTTGACGGTTGTCAACATTTGCACAGGATTAGGTACAATGGGAAGCCCAACATTTGTGTAATTTGTGTAATTTCCTTCACTTACAGGCTCATTCAATCCAGATGAATGAACTTCTACAGGGGCAGAGGTATTTTCAGTGCTCCTTCCCTCTTCATAGGCTGTAGTGAATATCCTGGACACCGCAGAGGACACCTCTTGACAACCACAAGAGGAAGAATCCAAAGCTACTTCATGGCTGTGTCTGTATTTCTTAAAGGCTACTGATTTTTTTTCCTCTAGAATTAAAAAGAAAAAGAGAGAGATGGAGAGATGGTAGCAAAGCTAGAAAATTATTATCTTGGTCACATTTCAATGGAAGTAGGAAAAGGTTTCTTGCATTTGAAGAGGCACCTGAACTAGAAACTCTAAGATTATTGTCCATAAAATGATCTTTAAGCGAAGTCCAAACTGTTTGCCCAGGAGTTTCAACTCAGACATTATTTATGCAAAACTTTACTAAATGAGACTCCCATAGCAAACCAAATTAATGAAGTACAAAGAAAACAGAAGTGTTGCTTTAAGGGTAACAAATTAAAGCTCAACAAACTTTGAGATCATCTTATCAACAGTCTAAACATTAAGCGTTTTTTACATTGTCTTCAAAATACGAAGTTCTACACGTATTACTTCAATTTTAAAACAACTTCTGATCGACAAAGGCTAACGTAAGCATCAACTACCAAGTGATTATTTTTCACAGGCCTTTCAGATAGTTGTTTTGTCAGTCTGTAAACTCTCCTCTAGTTCTAGTGTCTTAAGAGATTGCTTTTAACCAGACAGGCTTTAACTACAAAGTTTTAACTATCCAGACGAAAACAATGAGATTTCAAACAACAGGTACAGCCTTTCTTATGATTACTTATTCCAAGCCTAACGTTTCTGTGCTGGCACTTAAATGAATGCAGTTTCCATGATTCGCATACACAGCTTTTACGTTAGGAAGTGTTGGCAGAAAGGTCTGACTTCTGGTGTAGAAGGTTTAAGCAATTCATTGGTCCTCCCTTCTTTTGTCGCTGCTGTTACCTGAGCTGAGTGGAGTGCTGACACTTGTGGGTGCATGACTCACTCTGGGTGTTCTACAATTTATATTCTTGTAGTAGTTCTCCTCCTCACAGGGAATACTTGACAAATCCTGAATATCTGTCACTGATCTGAAGTATTGAAAGATGTTCTGACAGTTAGAATAGCCAGTTATTACACTTGTGAATCACTAATTTCTGCTATTTTTAGGTTCTTTAAACTTTACTTTTGTTCAGTCTTATCTAGTTTTCCAGAAGGAAGCAAGACAATCACTTTGACAACTTCTCAAAGAGTTCTTCAAAGGCTAAAGAACAACATCTTCAATGATCTTGCAGAGACAGAAAAGGTTAATAGCATTCCTCTGCTTTACAGAATTTCTTCGTTTTAGTAACTTTTATAAAAGCAACCACAGGAAACTACCTCCAGAAAGGACAAGAACCTCAAATGTGAACCACTAGGAAGAAGACTGTATCCAAAGCCAAGGGAAAACCTTAAACATTTAACAAAAATTAAAAATCTCTTTAAAATAACATAAGGTCTGAGGAGCCTTTAAAAAAAAATTACACAGATAAGCTGAAACTGCTAAAGATCTGCACAAAAGTGATGTACGTTCAAGTAGCAAAAATGTCTGTTGGACTGGAATTATATTAAGCAAACCAATGCCATTTGCAGAAGATTACGTTATCCTCAGAAGACCATTAAATGATCATAAATTCGCTGTTACCAAGTCAGTGATTTCTATGCAAAACTTCCATTATCTGTGAAAAAAGCTAACTTTAATAGTTAAGTCACATACCTCTTGTGCACATTTTTCCTGAGAATATCTATATAGTATTTTTGTAATATAACTTATTTAACTACATACTAACAGTTGAATCTTCAAAATAATTTTGTTTCTTCTGTGTAGCGCACATGGGAGAGACAAGGAATAGTTAGAATGTTTAATAATATTATTATTATAAGAAGAATGTTACAGTAACACTGTAACATGAATAGGAACACCCAAATGACACTGCTTATTACTTATGAATATGAAAATATTTCAAACTAAGCTAAGGACAATTGTATGTGACACCTCTTTTATACCCATCTCCCAGCTTATCACGATAAAAATATACTTTCAACAACCCAAACAGGTTTCCACCTCTCAGCTTTAGTCTGTGTTATCTTCCTGTTTTGTATCAACATCGACCATTTACAATGGTAATGACCAACTTGCTGCAGTTTCAGCATAGAACAGTTTGTGGCTCTTACATATCTTTTTCTTTGGAGTCTTCCTGCGGCTCTCTTGATATCAATTCTTGGGCTGCTTCAACACTAGAGTGAGGGAAAAGGTCATATTCATTGATCTTGTCAGAAAAATTATGAAAATAAATGCATTTTCTTTCTTCTCTCATAATGTTTAAAGGATGACCTTCTCGCTCAGGTAGACAGCAGGTCATAATTTATTTATTTTTTTTGCTTAAAACCTTAGAAATTAGAGAGCAAGCTAGGAGAAAAGCACCATTTTAAGCACATTATGGATTTGTATCCAGTAAGAAGAAAACATCTAAACGACACGCGCAGTTTCATAACTAACGGAAGGTTGAAAGTTGAATAAAAATCTGCAGTTAAATAAAAACCTGCAAATATACATCACTATGTTGTTTTATCATCCTTTGATTAGTTGACATTGTAAACTATTCTCGTTACCTACCTTTACCTTTTACAATGGTAACTCATTTCCTCTAGGGGAGGGGAGAGAGTACAAAATACTGAGAAACAGTAAAAGCAGTTCTCACGCCCATGCTCTGGAGGAACCAAGCAGCTGCTCACTCTGGGGGACACAAAGCAAGCTGGCATCAGGGAGGCTAAGGGCTTTTAAGAAGCCTGAAAACCACTGCTGAAAGACCTTCAGGGCGCGGACTGTTTCTCTTTAAGACACAGCACTACCTGAAGCATGGGGTGGTGATTCTGGTGGGCATCTCTTCATACTGCTAGAACACAGAATTTACAAAGACATTGGACAGATAAACCATGTGTTTGGTGAATGAGACTGCAAGTCCCCAAGCATGGGCTACTGTTATCTGCAGGCAAGATGTAGTGAGCACGCTTGCATCAGACTCTTCCGAGGGAAGGAGAAAAAGCATGATCTTCATGCCACTTGAGCCCCAAAACCAAAGCAGAACAAAATTAAAACAGATGACAGAAGCCATAATTTCAATTACCTTTGCTCTGTTTAAAACTGATATACTGTTCAGTGTAAAAGGAACTGTAATCTAAATGACTTACTTTTCATATTTTACTCCCTCATTAAGCAACAAAAAAATATACTGAACACGGTAAAAAACAAAGCCCCATGACAGTCATGAAAGTCCTTTTAGGATTTTTTGGCAAGGAGCTATGACATGTAGATGATCATTAAAAAGACACCACTGGCACCTTATTTGAATATTATATATATGTGCAGAATTAATAAAGAGAACACACTTTATAACCTGATTTATGCTTGAAGTAACGATGAAAATAAGTTTATCTACCTGGCTACAGGCATATGGCTAAGCTGATTCACTCCTAGTGTGTTATTGCCAGAGTTCTGTGCTGCTGTGCCGCAGAATAATATTTTTCCTCCTGAATACAAATAACAAATGTTCCCTGTTATTGGGTTTTGCAAGTACAAAGGAAAGTGACATAACTCATTGAACAGGAAATTGCAACTTTATTAAATTTTTTAGTTCTTTTGACCTTTGTTGTTGTCAAGAGACAAATGTGCTTTAAAGATGCATTTTCATAAACATACCACAGCTGCCAGACAGTCAACCACTAACGCACCAGGGAATATCACAACATTTACACATTTGCGCTCAGAGAGGCAACAGACTAAAGCAAGGATCAAGATCGTTTCTCTGCTCTACACACAAAACTCAGCTCTTACAGTTTAAGCTCAAGACACTTACAGCAATAAGAATATTAATGTGTAAATGCAACTCTAACTCAGTTTCCAGCACCATTGCAAGTCACATGAAAACAAACTTAGCCTTAGGGCATAATTGCTAACAGGTTTGTTTTGTTTTTATCAAACCAAAACAGCGCAAGAACATAATCATCGCATCAATGCTATTTCAGTGACTGTAATGTCCAAATCTCATCTTCCAAAATCCTGAATGTCCTAAGCTCTAACTGTAATAATGAGAAGAGACCAAGCAACCCTAAAGGATCTAGCTTCAGCCTTCTGACAGGAATGCTGCTCACAAAAATGTAAGTACAAGATTTTGTCTCCCTGTCTCCAAAGGGTCTTTAGAAGAAAGAGCACATTTACCTGATACCTGAATACCCGATCCTGCATCTTCAGATTTCCTTTTCTGTAAAAGGACGTCACAAGTGTCTTCTAATTTGTCCCCAGGATTTGAGGTCTGGAGCAGAGGGAAAAAAAGGAAGTAAATTCAAATTTCTCACAGGCAAGCTATGAAGGGTAGTACAACTCACACAGGAAGATCACAATCAGAACGGAGAGATTGTTTTGCAAGAGCTCGTCATCAAACAGCATGGACTGGATTGAATAGTCTGTACAAGTTTCAAGTCTTCATGAAATGAAGATTGTTTTAAGACTACTGAGTACTTATAGTTGATAGAGCTGGGAATAAAAGGTTAACATTATTAGCTGCCTCAAACTCTTCTCAGCCAAAACCAGAATAATTTTACGGCTCCACAGATTATGTAATTTCCTAGTAAACAAAGAAAACATGCCCCTCGTATTTCAGAAGTTTGGGTGTGGGTCTTTTTTGTTTGTTATTTTTTTTAAAGGAACAGGGTCAAAATTTTCTTCCACTTAGATAAATCTTTTTGTAAATACTCAGAAGAAAAAAAAAACATTCTCCCATTTTTCTATATTTCTTCAAATCAAATGGGAGCCTAATAAACCCACATGTGATTTAACTTACGTCCAACATTCTTGAAACAGAGTTCATTCCTCTCTTGTCTGTGATTTTTACCTCTAGATCTGTGTTTCCCTGAGTAGGAGGAGGAAGGAAATAATCTGGAGTCAAGAATTCTTCAGACATGTCAGCAGATGAAGTACGGGAACAAGGTAATTCTCTTGAATGCCCCTGTGAAAGATGTTATCATTTAAGATGCTTTCTTCACTCTATTGAATATACATTTTAGTCAGCAATGTTAGACAATAATACATCAAACTGAAACAATATATAAATTCATTGTTCTATGTTTCAACCCAGTTCCCGCTCCTCACAGTTTACAGAACCACTATATGTAATACGTCAGGGGGACTGTTAGTCATATCACAACTGAAACAATCCGCTGTTCTGGTAGTTCAGTGAGCAACACGGAGAGACCAGGCTAAAACGTTTTAGGGAAAACAAGCAGGAACTAGATTTCTTGGAATACTATACATACTCTGGAGAGAATCTCAGCTTGTTGAAGAATGACCGAACTCTTATGAATAGTTATTCCAGATTCTGCTTGTTCATCTTGTGATGGTGACTGGCAACTTCTCCCTAGAATGTCACAATGGAACAATCATTAGGCTAAAAGTAACACGAATTTAGTGTTCTGAACACTGATGTAGCATCAGTGAGAATGTAGAGTAAAACTACACTGCCTGCCAAAAACATGGAGAAAGGACAGGCAGAACACAGCGTTAATCTAAGCAGGTGAAGCTTTCCTTGTTCCTTTATCCAGAACTATTACAAAAACACCGTCTGTACTATGCTGCTACAGAAAAAGCACTTTTCAAGTCCAATTAAAAGAAATAAAGGTGTGAGAGCATAGCCATGGATTTAAAAGCTTTGGGTCTCCCATACCAATATATGTTAATGATGATGAAGGGTCTCCATGCTCACTGGACATTACATCCAGCTATTAAATAACAGAACTGAGTATTACGTTATGTTAGCCAATGCCTTAGCCATTGACCTGCTTTGGAGAGGAGACTCTGGAAGAGAAGATGGCCGATTATTTTAACAAAATCACAGAAGATGCAATCTGCTCGGAGATGGAAAGAGACAAAAAGGGAGATGAAATAATCCTTTTTTCAGCCTTACCCCCAGAACTTATGAACATAGACTCCAAATCACTCTCCTCAGATGCAGATCTATCCTCACAACCCACATCCCAAGGCTCAACGTTGTCACCTGCATGCCATCTCTCTCTCTGTTGGTCTCGACTTTTTCGGACCCTAATGGCAATGTGTTGAAAGACTTCCTCTATGCTCTCCGTTTCACTTTCAGATGTACATTCACTGGTTGGATTTGTAGAAATGAGTTCCAGTTGTCCTGAGGCCACTCTTTTGGCCATTTGCTTTACTTCACCTACACAAAAGAACAAAATTTCCAGCTCCTGCAACAGGATCTATACCTTCAAACCCTTTCCTATGTTTCATTGTATCTGCATACTTGGAAATGCTGAAGTTATAAGCCTGTGTATTCCTTTATACAGAGAAGAACTAGGCGCTTCCTTCTATTTAAATTTAAAACCTGCATAAATCAATATGGACAAGCCTTCACATGAATAATTTTTGTTAGTTTGCATTCTCTATTATTCATTCTGTACTGCCATCCACTGGTCGTTGCTATACTACCCTTTCTAAATTCACATGCCGTCCCTCCCTTATATCCTCTGAAACAGGGTCAGATATTCCTTGAGCTTTATAGTCAAACCATCTTAGCGTGGTTGTGATTATTCCATGGCCTGAATGCACAAGATGCTGGATTCCACTCATTTGGTTTTCCTCCAGGAACCGCCTAATAAAGTGATTAAGGCAGACAGACCTTTCTGAACTAAGAAAACGTGTTAAGTTTTAATACACTACACTGCAGTAACACTTGCTAGTAACATTAAACCCTAGTTAATGCCAATTTACTTACTCCTCCATTCTGGTTGCCTCATCCTTCTCTCCTCACTTGTTTTTGTACTGTAAATTTCAGATGCTGAGTTTGGATAGCACCTATGATAAATCATTACAAGACATGAGAAACTGTTAATGCACAAGTGTATTCTGTTAAGTATTCCCAGTCAATGAAACACTAGAAGTTGTCCCACAGCACCTAACGTAGGGCCTAACCCTCACCTACGAAAGCCAGTGTTTGTACTGAGAATTGAATGAGGCTGTGTACAGAGAAGAGAGCTGCCTTACTACTAGCTTCACCATTAGATTGCTCTCCTTAGGCACTGTTAGTTTCAGACTACTGACCTCCATCAGAAAAGCATTCACAATCTGTCTGAATACCACTCTTTAGAGGTAACTGCCCTGTTGCAGTAGTTACCCTGTCAGCTCCGCAGCTGACAATGAGTCACGGTAGGGTCCTAATTGGACAGATGGCTTCTGGCTTACTGTAAAAACATTTAATGCCATCTTTAATCCCGGATGTGTCTACTTTTGACAGTGGCTGTAGCAAGATGAATCTGCTAGAATTAATTCTTTTGTGAACGTGATCAAAACTTACCACCTCTCTTCTCCACTTCCACTTGCTGTAGAATGTGAATCACTCCCTCTCTGACACTGCAAGTTGAACTTATTTTTGCATCTTACAGATACACGTGGGAGTAAATGCTGAAATGAGTCCAACAAGCCATGATTCAGCGCGTTGGGCACTCTGTTAATTATCGGTTGAGCTGTCTGTGGGACATACTAAGAACCAGACCATGCAAATTCTACTTCCTACATTTTATTTCAGTAGTACTTCTCAAGTGAAGGGATCACAACTCCAGGCCTTAACCTCGTAAAAGCTCTGCCTGGATCTACAGCAGGTTTCATGTGTATGTAAGCAGACTGTCATGACACCTGGCTCCCAGAGGAAGGAGTAGACCTAATGACCCAAGATCAGTCCCACAGCAGATACAATACAAATTTCCCTCTCTTTCAGCAAAGCATGTCAGCTACTTATAGTTAATAAATAATTCTAGATCATTTTCATTATTAAGTGGCAGCCCAGACCTCCTTAACTAAGCATACCCCCCTGCACCCCCAAAAAAAGTAATAAAATAATAATAATCTTTCTCCGCTTGCCATTTTTCCTAACAGTCCCACTTCAATTTTAGCACAAGATTTTACTCCCTCCTCAATTACTGGACAAATATTTTTCTGGGGAAAATATAAAATTACTACTGCAACGCTGAGCTGACCATTTTGTTTTCTTTTCTATATACAATGCATATAGCATGCACATATATTTTAAAAAAGACAGATTCTTCCTTTCTCTTGGATGCCATTCATAACTGTCTCTTTGCCATAAACCCGCTAAAGAACGCAGTAGTAACAAACACCTGCTCCACACTTTACCTCACGGTCTAGGCCCTCTTGATTATCCAGGCTTTTCACCCCACTGAAGCTGAGATCATGCTGGTTGTTTTCATTTTTACTCTTACTCATCTGATGAAAGCTCTTCCACTTTTCGTTCTGAGCTGCCCACATTTCCTCTGCTGCCTTTGAAATAGCCAGGAAACCATCTCCACCCAAACCTCCTCGTGCCTCCCGTGTTACCAGAGGTGGAATATAGTCTCTTGAGGGCGGACCTATGGCTTTCCATAAAAAAACATTAACTCCAGAAAAAGGGTTATTGGTGTTTTGGTAGATATCATCAGATCTGTTCCAGGGTCTGTCATGAAAAGTTTGCTTAGAAAGCTGATACGTTCCCATTTCCTGGAGCAGCTTCTTTTGCCTTTCATTGTCAATGAATTTGTCCAGTTTTAACTCTGTTCTGCACAGTGAATCTGCTGCCTGCTGCAACATGTTCTGAACAATCTTTAAATTAAGGACACATTTACTGATGTGCTGCTCATCTGGGGACGGACCACTCATTCTTCTCCCAGCATCTCCTCTCACCTGTGCCAGCATGCACAGGTCAGAGACCTCACTTTCCCCTTCCTCCTCTTCTGTAGCGTCCTCTGTGACTGAGTCTGAAAAGCCACCTTCCTCATAAGCTGGCTTTTCCTCACAGTACACTCCAGGGGACACAGAAAGGTCTCTGAGGGCAGCCTTATCTTTTACCTTTTGCTGCCTTTCTTTATCCTTTAGAGTCTGACCTACTCCAGCTCCTTCTTCCAGGAAGTCTTCATGAGATTCTGGATAACTGGCCAAGATTTCATTCATTTCAAAGCTACAGAGGCTGTCATCCACATCACTGACACCGCAGGTCGCCTGGACTTCAGAATCTATGTCGTGAATTTTTTCCTGTGCGACTGGCCGTAGATTGCTCGATGCCTCACAGTCTACTAAAGCATTATTCTCCTCAGGAAAAAGAGAGCATCTTGGGGCAGCAGAGCTGTCTGGAAAATTTGATGTTAGGTGTTTAGCTACTCCTCCAGATGTCCAGACACACTGCTTTTGTACATTTAGCAGTCAACACCTTTTAGATATTGCATAAGCAGCATTTAACACCTCTGCTGAAAGCAGTGTGCCTGAACTTCAATCATTAACTCAACATAAAGTCTTGAGTTTACATTAATAATTAGGGTGGCAGGTAAAATCCAAATATAATTGCTTTCTGTTTTCAATCTATATCACCAAATCTGTAAGTGCTACCATTTCAGTTATTTACAGTAGATCTTCATGGACTGAGAAAAATCCTAAGGAAAGGACACACAACACCTTGCTGAAAAAAAAAAAAAAGAAAAAAAAACACCTTACCAGCCTCTGTTACCTCTTTTTCTGTTCTCTTCTGGTAGCTAAAAGCTGATGCCAAACAGATGTTTACATCTGTAAAAACAGCAGGCCTTTGCACTTTTGACATTTCATCAGCGTGCCCAGTCTGAGACTTAGCCAAGTCCTGTAACACAAGAAATATTTTTAGAAGCATCTTTAATTGACCAATCTAGTCTCCACCTTCTATTTTAAGGTGGTTTGCCTCCATGATCAGAGAAGGATACTCACTGTTCAGATTTCACACAAAAAACCTCCCACCTAGATTTAAGCTGAACATCTCGAATCCAAATGAACATAAAACTCTTCCATTTTTAAAACATGAAAGGCTACTATCCTGGAAATCACCTTTAAATCATTTTTCAGTATATACTGAATATCCTGAAGGTTCATGGAGCGGTTCTTCTGTTTAGGTTCTAGCCCTGACTTTACTACACCATAGTAAGGTATAGGCAGTCTGACATCCGCTTCTAACTGCTGTCCTGAAATTATGAGTTGTTTAATAACGGAGTCTTCAACACCTGTCCAGGGCAGGGTCTCTGCAATGCATAAATACAGATTTTATGTCACAACCTGTATATTAAGGGAGGGGCAGGGGGTACGGAAATGAGAGAGAGATCAAAAACAAGGAAGCATTTCGTCTGCACGTTCTGTAAGTTACAACTACTGTCACAAACTAAAACAGTACTCAATCCAGAATCCAGCCCGGCATCTCCCTATCTCACATCAACAGTGGATGCTTTAAAGGGAGCTGACAGTAATCTCCTGGGTACAGTCACACAGTAACCCACACTCTGTATCCTTCATTCCTAACCAGCTACGCTTCTAGGTTAAATTTTCAGAGTAATTATTTTTTACCCCATTTCTCTGTCAAAATAGTCCAAGTCAACATATAACACAAGTTTACCTGCAAATTTTCATATTGATGAAAAGGATGAAAGGTGCACAAACTTGTTTTGCATATTGCAAAAAATTAACTGAGTATTTTGCTGTCCTTGCATGAAGGAGATTAAACAGCAGCAATACAACATACACAGAATTCTGTATTTGTATTGCCTACCATTAATCTCGTCTCTTAGTTAAGCAATTTCAAGCTTTTCAATTACACTTTACAAGTGTCTCCAACAGTCTGCCATTGTCATCAACGTTTGTTTTTTGCCTGGTGGGTTCCTCCTCCAGGTTACTTCTGTATGTGCACTAACAACAAGGTTTTATGCAGCCACTTAGGGAAAATAAACAGTCTGCACTGAAAATCTTCATTGGGCTACCCTAGTGACAAAAGAAGCCTAAGCTTATGCACATACCTGTCAAGGCCTCCTGCATTACTGTACAGAAACTGTAAATATCCGATTTCACTGTGACAGTTTTTTCAAGGATTACTTCAGGTGAGCACCATTTAAATAGCTGGACTGGGACAGGAATACGAGTCAGATCACTGTGTTCTCCACTATCTTTGCTATACAAAAGGAGAAAAAAGTTATAAATTGGGACACACAGCACACTCCCCTAAACAACTGTGTCTTTTGGAATTAAACACCTGAGCTTGTTTTTATCTTCTTCTAGCTTAAGTACCTAAAAGATCCAAGCAGACCTGCAAAAAAATCTGTTGCATTTTCACACCAACAAATCCTGTATTTTGGCGTTGTAGAGCAAACAATTTTTCTTGCAGAAGTAACAACTCCTTTAAAAACTTTACACCAAGCAATAGTCAGAGTTTAAAAGTTCCCCATAGTATTTTTACAACCAATTCTTCAGCATTCTGTGCCCACAGCAGACTGCAGACAAAAGAAAAA
Source organism: Anser brachyrhynchus (assembly GCF_964034855.1). NCBI lineage: Eukaryota > Metazoa > Chordata > Aves > Anseriformes > Anatidae > Anser > Anser brachyrhynchus. Next base: position 3,966,223 of record NC_137713.1, on the reverse strand, counting down.
AAGCTGTCTTCTAGATTCAATTATTTTGCAACGTATACATGTCTAAAAGCTAACTTCTTCCTCACACAAACTGCAATTTATGTGTTATTTATTTCACAGTAGGCTGCAAGTATCTGTAGCTTTAAGAAACAGCCAAGATTTAGTAAAAAAAAAAAATGAGTTTTCAAGGACATTAGGAAGTATCTTTGCTCATTTCATGACATTTCCATTGTCAGGTTTTTGTTTATTATCAATTTTACTCTCTCTCTTTACAGTGTAACCGACCTTTTATTCCCTTTCTAATGCAGCTGCACTGCAGGCAAGAAGTTTATACAAGTATATAGTAATTTACCAGATAAAAATGTATTGTGTCCCTCATAAAAGGGACAAAGATGTACTAAAGCTTCTTCTCGTCATTGGCGGCACTTAGTAACTACCACCAGATCTTCGGCCCTTTTAGGCAAGCCTCCATAAGTGCAAATTCAGCAGAACAAGAAGTGAATTAAAGTATTTCCAGCCCAGCAACAGAATTAGTGACTGACTCAAAGAGAAATTTCATCTCTTCTGTAAGATTACATTCTGTCTCTGACAGTACCTCTAAACTCCAGGGAAGACCACCTTCTCTTAATAGTTTCAGATATTCCTAACACAGAATCTAAGTTCACCTAAAACTTGCCACATAGCCTGTAGCAAAGTTAATGTACCTGAGCAGCGATAATTTAGAGTTCTTCTCTCCTGTAACTCTGTTGCCTGGCTCAGAGGCAGGGGAGTCACCTAGTCATCAAGCAGGACACCTGCTAAACCACTTCAGCAGAATTCAGCACTAAATTCGGTTTTGTGTTTGTTCCCTCCACGAACAGTGAGGCAATTCTTTACCTCTCTATCATGTATTCCATGTTGCATAGCTTTGCCTCTCCAGAAGAAACAATCTGAATAGCATGGGATGTAATCGAACGATGGATAAACCCCCGGGAGTGTAGAAAACGCAAAGCATCATTAATTTGAAGCAGTACATGCAAAATTGTCTCCATGCGCAGCACTGGAAATTCTGTACGCTGAAAAAAACAGAAGTACCCATTTTGTATTGCAGGTCTTCAAAGCCTGAACTACTGAGAAATCATTGTACACTAGGAGGCAAAGAAAGCAAAAATGAAATGTATTTCATTGTAGTAAAATTCATTTCATATTTCATTGTAGTAAAAGTCATATGAATTACACTTTCTGAACAACATACATGCTCTCAGTACCAAACAAACTACTAATACACTAAACTGGAATTAAGGAAAAAGACAATGATAATGCCAAAATTCACCCTGAAGCAGAATCAACTCTTAGAATCTCCTGTCTTTATCTGCAACTTATCTTTAATTTAGATGTTTGTACTTGAACTCTTAGGGGGAAAAAAAAAGGATTCAATTAACTATGGAAAAAGAAGAGAAAAATATCAAGTGATAATAACAAAATACAAACTGGTTGATTAAAAACATGCAACCGAGCTCACGCCTTCATTGTTATATACAGGCAGCCTGCAGCAAATTGCATGCATATATTAAAGGACAAAAGCTGGTCTCACCACATTTGCGGTGCACAATCACATGCAGAAGTTCAATGGAATTTAATAGCAGCCATTTTAAGATCAATACTAAACAAGAAATCCAATGCAACTGCACCTAAACATCAACTGAAGTATTTGCCAATGGCAAATTTCACCAGCATGTACAGAGTACCCAATACTGTGCAATGAAATAGAAACCTTAATACAGACCAGTGATTTTGTATTTTAAATGAGTAAAGACTGCAAATATAGTTACTGAACTCCTTTCTCTCAAATAATTACTGAAATAATTACGATAGTATTTACAAGTATTCCAATTACCCTTTCATGAAGGATGCTGTACAAAGAGCCAAAGTTTACCCTTTCGTATACTAAACGGGTTTTCTCCAAATCACTAGACAGACAAACAGACATCAATTGCAGCAAATGCGGATGACGGAGTTTACTGCAAAGGGAGAGGGGAAAAAAGTTACAACAAATCTAAGATTAAAAGAGTACTGGCCCTCTGGGTCTTTTTACCAATACAACATGCATGCTTGTAACTTATTGTTTAAATAGCCAAAATTAGAAAAGAACGGTAGATTAGGAAGCATTTAAGAAATAGGGCTTGCTGTTGCTACTAGGGCAATCTATAAGCAAGCCCTCCAGGAAAATGCAATGAAGCATTCACACAGACCTATCAGAAAAGAATAGTGTATTCTTTATCTGTATCCTTCTCCTGTATTATACATAGTGAAGAAAATGGAGTAGGAAGAGAAGAAAGACCTGCGTTTCTCATTTAAGAGAAAGCAGAGTCACAGTGTGATTCACCTCAGGAAGACTGTCAGGCTTTCTCCCAGCCTCAAACCCCTGCAGCACCTGTGCCCACTGCACACTCGCTTGTTCTTACCTACTGTGCTCCTGCTCTGCAATGAGAAGATCAGCTAAGCGCAGCTTACTGCAGTTCTGATGGGGCTCAAAGCTGAGTTCCTTCACTGTAACTCTGCTGCTTCCCCACATTAAGCTACAAGGAGAAGAGGAGTATCTATGACATGCTTCTTACAGGTTCACGCCCTCCCTCCCCCCTCTGGTTACAGGACTACTTCCAAAGAACTTTGTGATTCCAAAATGCTCTGGTGCTGGTCTCCTACCGTTAGTAACAATCCATTATTTTGATCAACCAGGCAATAGCATCTATTCTTTCAAATGCATAATAAATTCTCCTCCTGTTAAAGACAGGATGCAGCAGAGTACGTCTGCTGTTCAAAGACACTACCTTTCCACGGCCCACGGTAAAGAACAAAAAAAAAAACTCTAAAACCCCTTTCACTAAGACAATCAGCCCACTTTGATACAAGCCAGAGCTTTGGGAAGATAAATCACTGATTTGCAGATTCCCTAGGTGCATCTTTCAGGCACAACTACTCGCTACACAATACAACAGATTAATAAATAAATAAATAAATTTTAAGAAGGCCAGAGTTTGCACTTGCAACGTTAAGTTTGCCACAGGTTTGAGCAAGTGGGCCCCAGACATGCACATCCAGAGGCCTGTGGTCTGACCTGACAGTTACAAGGGCTGAACGCTGAGCAAAGCAACCCGTGCTACCCCAACAATTTACTTCCCAGCACAAAACAGGAGTCGGTAACTAAACACTGTGATCGGTGGGTAACCACGTATGGGTTAATAGTGCCGGAAGGGACAAGAGCAACCTATAGGTATCAAAAATGTCTAAAGAACACACCAGTGGGTGGGCTGCAAAACACAAGTTACTGACAGAAGTAGTGGATGAATACTCACCAGACAAAGAAAGCAACCCAGACAAAGCACCTACACAATTCGCTACTGAACAGTAGCAAATACACACGAAGAGGGGGTAAAGCCCTTTTGATTCCACTCACTTTGTCATGATCATGCATGGTCCAACACGGTAAGAAAACGTCGGTTCATCATCTGCCTGAACCACTTCTTTCTCCCCAATAATCGGGAGAGATGCCAAGTACCCTAGATGCCTGCTGCCTGCAAGATAGAACTGAAACAGCACCCGCACATAAACCGAAAGGAATATGCAACAGTTCCCAAGACCTGCATTACATCTGCCACAAACTCACTAAAAACTTTAACCCAATCACTGCAATGTGAACATTAGCCAAAGCATCACGATGAAGCCTTAAAGTTATTCATGTGAAAAGCTTAACTTTCTAGTGGGGTTGAATAAGGAACACAGAAACAGTCACGGAGAAAACTTCACTGTTTTTTTTCCCCAAACCAGCTTCCTCTGATAAGGCCAAATGACTAAAGGTCTGAATATTTGGGGTCCCCACAGCTTTTTTCCACCACTTCAGTAGAAAGAAGAATGTATTAAGAATCAAAAATAATGGAGGCAAGGTAATTACTGTGAAGAACATCTGACCAAAAATCATGAAATCTGTATTAATATCGTTAGAAAACCATTATCCATAGCATCTTACCTTCCCAAAACCAAAGCTGTAAATGTTCCTGGCTGCATTAGCTCCCCCTTTTAGAAATCTACCCAAAGGACTGTCAACATTTCTAAATATCAAAAACATAAATAATAGGAGTAACTAATATGCCATGGCAGAGTACAGAAATAATGCAACAGCCACGTATTTTTAATGTCATGATTGTAATGCATATGCTGAAATTTCAAATTATTCTGCAAATAATTGAAGCTTTTAAAACACGCTTTTATGATACGCATGTTTCAAGCACGGTGGCCAAATACACACATATATATATATACACACACACACACACATATATAATCACAGGCACCATGCATCACCTTTTCTTCACAGGTATGTATTTTTCCTGACAAATATCTGACATAAAAGCTCATGAAATTGTTGTAAACACACCACCGAAAGATTTAGTGACCTTGAAAAGTCAAGAACAAACTACTTCATGTTACGGCCATTTTAACGTTACTTAATACAGTATTTCTTATCACTGATTTCAAGAGTAAATATTAAGAGACGTCTACAACTACCAATTTCTATTTGGAACTCCCATAACAAAAATAAAAAGAATGATCATTCCTAATACGCTTTGGTTTCAAATCCAATAGCGTCAAAATGAACAAAAATGCATAAATTTCTTTATATAATATGGAGTAAGAGTCCAGGAGAATCAATACTTGAGCACATGAAAATATATTCTTACCCTTGAACAAGACCACCAAACCTAGATGGACTACAAACCAGCGCTTTTGAGAAGCAAACCTTCCTGAGTTGATCACAGGGAAAATTTTGAATGGCAGCCTGCATGTGGAATGTACAGCGCTGTATGAATTCCAGCATCTGGGTGGAGAAGGAGAGGAAGGAAAAAATGACCTCAGAGCTGTAAGTTACTCCATTTTGAATTAATAAATCCTGGCCAACAAAAAATACCTCGTTATTTGAAATATTGCAAGTAAGCTGCAAATAAGTAGGCGCTTCAGGAAATTTATATGCAAAAGGTTTTGAAGAAAATTACATGAAAACATTAAAAAAATTATCAAGCACTATGTGACTAACTAGACATATCCACTTAAATGCACACATACCTGAGCACTGCTTTCTCTGTCAGCTGACATAGCCCAGCACTGCGGATTTTTTCCATCTTTATCGTGTACTCTCAGGTCACCTCCTTCATCCAGTAACTTGCTAAGAATCCACTGATTTCCCGAGAACGCGCCTGCGTGGACTGGGGTGCTTCCATCATAACAGCGACTGAGGAACATGAAATCAAGAAGGTTTCAGCCAACCACTACCAAATTCAACCAGCTGAGCCTCTGAGAAAGAAAGCAGTGTAAACATAAAGCTTCTGTACACCCAAACAGCAACATGTCCAACGGAACAAGGAAAATTAAGCACCTACTTACATTCCAGGAGCTTTGGCTCATATAGCGGTATGTGTCTTAAGCACTTCTTCGCAATACACAGCAAATATTGTGTATTACACTGACTAAACCCACTACAAGATTAAGTATCAGTTCCAGTTTAAAAGTATAAACTTATTTTTGTACTCAACTGATTAGGGTCAGAGCCATAATCCAACAGCACATCCACTATTTTACCAAGACCTAACAATGCAGCAGTGAAGAGAGACGTCTGGCCCATGGAATTCACAGCATCAACAAAGGTGCCTACAAGAACACAAAAGATGACTATAGGTGGATGTTTTAATTATTCTCCCCATAAGAAAAAAAGCTGTGGGTTATTTAATACTGCAATGGACGGCTGTATTCCCTCCGAGATAGTGGGAAAGTGTAATGTGGTATTAACTGAATGATAACGAAGAATTATTGAGTATTCTTCATAACTCTCTATATGCCATGCCCCTGCTACTGTGCAGTGTTTTCATATAAACAAGGTGTAAAAGAGTGAAGTATTAATTCGGAGGAGTGTGGATAACGCCAGAGCACTTAACTAGAAGCTGAATTCCCCTCACAGGGTCGCTAAGAGGAACATTGTGGCTCCTTCACGGGTTTGAGCCAACGAAAACAACTTACAATCTGAGCGCCGAACAGCAGCCTCGCTTTTAGGTTTTTTACCTGTTTTATCTGTTTTTTACAAATGAAAAAGGACACAAACCACTCAGCCTGTGCTCTCTCCCTCCCAAGCCCCGTAAAAGGGCCGGGAACGGTCATCGATGGCGGGAGGCCCCTGCGCAGCAGCAGCGCCGCCCGCCCGCCTCGCGCTCAGGAGAGAGCACGCCGCTCCTCCTCGTGGCTTGTGACGCCGGACACTTTCGATCACACTCCTCTAGTTACCAACTACAGAAATGATCCCTGAAAGTATAGTCCTGGCCTCACACCGCCGCCTCGCCGGGTCCCACGGCCGCGGACCGGCCCCCAGCTCACGGCGACCCCCCGCTCCCCGCCCGGCCCCGCCGTTTCCCCCCTCCCCGCGCCCCGCCGCGCCCCCGCCGCCGTGCGCGCCCCCGCTGCGCCCCCGCGCCCCCCCCGGGGAGCGCCCCGCGAGTGGGTTCGGCGGGACACGCCCCCTCATTTGCATGTAGCGCGCTGCCCGGCCAATCAGGTTCGCCGCTCTCAGGGAGGGAGGAGCTCGGACAGCGCCCCCGCCTCTCCACGCAGCGGGTCCGGGCGCGGCACCCGAAGGCAGCGCAGAAGCCGCCCGGGCACGGAGCGCCGCGGTGTTACCGGAACAGCGGCGTCACCGGGAACAGCGGCCGCGCGGGGCAGCTCCGTGACCGCGCTGAGCGAGCAGCTCCTGCCCGGCCCCTCCGGCGGCAGCGAGCGACACCGCGGCCACGCGGCGCGGCCTCCCGGGGGCGGCGTGCAGCGACCGGGCGGAGCAAGCCGGCTCTGCCGGCCCCCGCTCGTCTGTGGCCGCACCGGGACAGGGCTAAGGCGGCCTCGCTGCATCCCTGGAGCCCCGCAGCCTGCCCCAGCCCGGGCAACGCTGGGGCAGAGAGCCCTGAACGCCCCGTGCGCAGACATGGGGCTTCCCGGGCACGGAGCTCCTGGCAGCACAACACCCTCTGTTACGAAATTAGAATTCATTCTGTTTTTGTCACCGTTAAAAGAAGGACACAAACCACTCAGCCTGTGCTCTCTCCCTCCCAAGCCCCGTAAAGGGGCCGGGAACGGTCATCGATGGCGGGAGGCCCCTGCGCAGCAGCAGCGCCGCCCGCCCGCCTCGCGCTCAGGAGAGAGCACGCCGCTCCTCCTCGTGGCTTGTGACGCCGGACACTTTCGATCACACTCCTCTAGTTACCAACTACAGAAATGATCCCTGAAAGTATAGTCCTGGCCTCGCTACGCCGCCTCGCCGGGTCCCACGGCCGCGGACCGGCCCCCAGCTCACGGCGACCCCCCGCTCCCCGCCCGGCCCCGCCGTTTTCCCCCCTCCCCGCGCCCCGCCGCGCCCCCGCCGCCGTGCGCGCCCCCGCTGCGGCCCCGCGCCCCCCGGGAGCGCCCCGCGAGTGGGTTCGGCGGGACACGCCCCCTCATTTGCATGTAGCGCGCTGCCCGGCCAATCAGGCGCGCTGCTCTCAGGGCCCCGCCCCGCGGCTCGGCTCAGCTCCGACCGGCGGCGCCGGAGGAACGCGCCACAGGGCTGCAGCGCAGCCGCACCCCCAGGAGCAGCACCTGCTGCTCACGTTCCCCAAAACGGTTTGAAAAAGGTTACATTTGAGCCCACAAGACTATCCATAGAGTCCTGTTTCTTGCGTCCAGAGACCACGCCTCGAGCTCCCTACTTTATACCTACTGCCTCCTTCTTGCTTCATGTCCCCGTGCTTTTGTGCTATCGGCGTTCTGCTCTTTGGATCTCCAAGTTGGAAACAGCTGTTCAGTAGGAACAGCAAAGGCAAAATAGAACCCCAGCAAGTACGTTTCATTTGCAATGTTCTTTGCTCCCTGTCATTAAAATTGTGGGTATTAAAAACGCCAATACCTAAGCAGTACTTTAAGCCCTTTGCAAGCAGAACTGAAGTTAAAAACCTTACATATGTATTTCTAGAGCAGACTTTCAGAATTTTAGTTTTACAGTACTTCAAACACTTCCTTATGGCTGAGGTACTATAAACCTCGCAACTAAAAACTTAGTCTTTCCAAATGGCTTCTCTTCATGATTCTTTTCACTTGTTAGTGCCATTTACCAGAAAAGACCAAAAATACTACCTTTCGTAAACATCTCCCAGTGACAAAACTGAACTGACAGACTGATTCTACCTGTTTACCACAAACGCAAGCATACAGGAGCAAGTAAACCTTTTCTGCAAGGACTTTTCTAAACTACAGCTTTACCTTTTTTCAGAAGCTTCTTCACCTTGACGCAGTTCCCCTGTCTGACACACTCATGCATCTGAGCTTCAGGGGAGTCCCCTCTTGTAGTCCCAAGCTGGACAGGGCAGGGAATTGGAATCGGGAGCGCGTGCGCCATCCTCTTCCCTCAAGACAACTAGGAAAGGCTGCAAATCGCCTCAGCAGGACTTAATTCACACTTCTGGAACGCCAGCAGGTGACCCTCAGTAGTGGCTGCTCCTTCCTTGGGGACCCTGAGAAGAGAACAAAGGCACGGAGCCCGACGGCTCGCTGAGGAGAGCCAGCCCCAGGGCCGGACACCCCGATGAGGGGAGAGGGGCCCAGAAAGCTGACAGTGGGGAAATGCCAGCACGCCTCTGACACCTGTGAGAAACAGAGGACGCTCCGACGGGCCGAAGGGAGAACGGAGCCCGCACCACCCCGCCTCAGGGCCCCCCGTCCCCTCGGCGCCAACCGCCCTCGACCGCCTCCCAACGGCCGCGGTCACGTGCCGGCTCTCCTCGCGCCTCGGCGGACGGCGCATGCGCAGTCCCCTCCCTCCTCCTCCTCCGCGTTTCCGGGCGCCCCTGCGGGCGGGGCCTAGCGCGGCCCGGTGGCGGTGGGGGGGGGGCGGCATGCAGCGGGCGGTGGGCAGCCTGCCGCTGGGTCCCGCGCTGCGGGCCAGGCTGGCGGCTGCAGGCTTCCAGACGGCGCAGGAGCTGCTGGACACCGGGCCCTGCGGGCTGAGCAGAGGTAGCGGCACGGGGACGGGGACCGGGACCGGGACCGGGCTTGGCCTGGCCCCGGGGAGCCTCCGGGGGGGTACGGGGCTGGGCCCGGGTGTTGGGGGGTGAGGTGGGGGCTGCTGGGGGCCGCCGGGGCTCGGTTCTGCCTGAGGAGTCGCGCTGAGGGGCCAGGGAACGGGGAAGTGTTTGGGGACTTCAACACTTCTAAGGGAGAAAACGGGCAAAAGTTCCCTCTCATTTCAAAAAATAAAATAAAATTACAAAAAAGTTGAGTGATAAATACAAACGGGACACTAAAAATTCAGAATATTCCCTCTCGCTAACTTCTCCCGTTGCACCTTTTAAACACAGTAAACTAACATAAATAGTTAGGAAGCTGTTTTGTTTTAAACAGAAGAAAATAACACGTACAGCTAGGAAGCTGTGTTGTTTGTTTTTTTTACAAATCATATTTCAATATGATTTGCACAGCCCTTGTAAGAAGTGCATCAGGATTTTTATTATTAGAAATTTTCCTATCTATGATGATCCGTTGTAGCACTTTTACCTGGAAGATCAAAGTGAAGTAACCAGATCCTGGCCTACCCATATATAAAGATGTACACGCGCACGCTTGTGCTGCCTCACTTCTGTTCCTAGGTCTGTTTCACATCTAAAAATAAGGTGTGGAGGTGCTCAGCCCCAGAATACCCCGAGTACTCACGGTACCAGCAGTAGGTGTCACTACCACTTAGTAGTCTGCAGCCTGACTTCGTTTTTCAGGGCCTTCTTTGCTTCAGATGAGGTTAACTTAGCGGTGCATTCAGTGCAGAATAGGTGCGTTGCTCTCCCAGATCCTGACCGTGTCTGTGAACAATGCTCTGGGCTTTTTATTTGCACAGTGCTTATTGCCACCGCTGCATCATTGCTCCGAGTTGCTTTGAAAATCAGTTCCTTTGAAAATCAGGTCATTGGTTCCAGAGATGTTGGCAAGCTCTGTGCACTATTACATTAAAAGAATTAATAACTTTGAGTTATGCATCAGAATTATCACACTTTGTCAAAAGAAGTTGTACTATCTGTACTTCAAATTGCTCTTTATAAAAATAAGGTAATATTTCGTGATTTTTGTCTCTTCTAGAAATTGGAATCTCCAAAGAAGAGGCACTGGAGGCGTTACAGGTTGTAAGGCAGGAATGTTCTGGCGATGCAGCAAGGACTGCTGGGGGAGCTGGCACCACCAGAAAGTGCACAGCGCTGGAACTTCTGGAAGAAGAGCAGGCGCAGGGCTTCATCATCACCTTTTGTTCGGCCCTAGACAATATTCTGGGAGGTGGCGTGCAGCTGACAAAGATCACTGAGGTCTGTGGAGCGCCTGGTGTTGGGAAAACACAGCTATGGTATTTTATTTTTAGATTACTTTTGTGCAACTGAGAATCACTTTTCTTTGTTGAATTTAACTATGATGAGAGTTGTGATCATTACGCAGCTTGATGATGGCTAGGCACCTTCCTGTTCCACGTATTCCTCAGCAGAAATGTAGTGAGGAGGGAAGATGCTCGTAACGAACGTGTTTATGTTTTTGTTTCCCGCGTCAGTATGCAGCTGGCGGTAGACGTACAGATTCCAGAATGCTTCGGGGGTGTCTGTGGAGAAGCAGTGTTCATTGACACCGAAGGAAGCTTTATGGTAGACAGAGTAGTGGATATTGCAGCCGCCTGTGTGCAGCATTGCCGGCTAATTGCTGAAGCTCATCAAGAAGAAGGTAATGATTCTGTGACATGTTTCTTTCTGTCTAGTAGGCAGGGATCTGAGTGAAACTGGTGTCTCATAGGCTGATATTTTACAGTTTGAGAGTTTCAGCAGCAGTGCTGGCTCAAGCAGTTCTTGCTGCCAGCCTTTTACTTCCACCGCTATGTATGAGACTCTGAACTGCGTCACTGTGACTGGGGCCATGCTGCAGGCTGAGCTGATCTAGTTTAAGAATAACTTTTTTTCTGATTGATGATTCGTTGGCGTTTTTTGTTTGTTTTAGGGATCTTGATTTATCTTTTTTTAACACGGATCACTTTAGTGATTGAATTTACAGCAAAAGCAAACACAGCTCTGCCGGGAAAACTGAAGGATAAGGTGTTGCAGTGCAGGGACAGGAAGAGCAGCTGAGGAAAAAGAGAAAAGGCAGAATTTCTTAAGGCAGCATGACTGAACGGTGCTTGAACAAAGATAAAAGGACACTTTTAGCCCAAGATAAATGGGCTACTTCCTGTACATTAAACAATGCATGATTAATGCTCACTGTTGTCCTCTAGTGGTGTTCTGGCTTGAAAATGATTTACAGGAAAAGTTCTTTTTCAGAAATTAATTTTTCATTTTTGGCACACTCCCTTGGAGGTTCCAGTGTACCCACGTGCAAGTGCTGAGATAGCATCTGCTCACTACCTCTCTGACTTTCCAGCCAGATGGAAGACATGTTTTCCACACTCTTTACCTTGACTGTTTCTCTTAACAAAGTTTCTGGGGTGTCTGCTGCTGTTGTTGCTGTATGTGGAAGGCATAGTATGGTGGAATGACGATAGTAGCAATGCGCTAGTGCAGATTTCTGACTCAGTTATTCATCTATTTATTCCCAGATCATCAGAAGGCTTTGGAGACTTTTTCTCTTGAAAGTATCCTTTCTCACATATATTACTTCCGTTGCCGTGACTACATAGAGCTTCTAGCACAGGTCTACCTGCTCCCAGACTTTCTTTCAGAGCATTCAAAGGTAAGAGTTACTGCAGACTTTCCTGAAGATAACGCTCATTTTCGCACTAAAAATTTTCAGGGATACTCTCTGGTATATTAAGAGTACCACGCTGGTACCTCATCAGCTTGGCTGGCAGTAATATACTGTCTGATGCCAGAGTACAAATGTAAAGCTTGTTTGCTTTTCATTCCTGTCCCGATTACTCCTGAAAGTAATTACCTTTTGCTACCAATGCTGCCACCATTCTCAATCTCAATTTTAAGGCGAGGGTACTGGATCTGTGTTGCCACAAAGGTTACATTTCCATGAGCACTGAGTTAGGAATCATCACACAACTGCCTTGCAGGTGTCTGAGCTCAGTGCGTGTGTGTGATGACTGCTGTGCAGGGGGATCAGAAGGACCTAGTGCCAGTTTTTTCTCCCTAGAAGATCACTGAGGACCAGAAGCATCCTGCACATCTTGGCATCCAGAAAGCGACTGTAACTTCTTTCCAGTACATCTTCTGTTGCTACAAGCAACGAGAGCCTGCAGCTTAACTCTTGGGTGGATTACAGCCAAAAAGTTGCCTAGCATCTAGTTCTTAGTGAAATGCTATTGCAAGGCATATTTTCTCCACCTCCCTTCCAGATTTCTAGATTCTACACAGCAGATCACTCCCGAGCAGGATTCGGGGAAGAAGACCTGTGCCTCATTGCAACAGAGCATAAATCAGTGTTGTTTAGTTAAATTGTTTTTTGCATATCATTTCCATTTTTGGAAGCTGTGATCTTGAAAGCACAGATGGGAGTCTTACTTTTGCATAGTGTAGTCTGGTATTTCCCTTTCTCTGCCAGGTACTAACGGTGCCCTGTTGTGTTTGCTCTTGTGGAAAGAACACGGCTTCATTAGCACAGTTACATTGGGCTGCAGTTCTTTGGTACCATCTGTGCTGATTATTGCTGCTTGGCCTGGAGCCTGAAATACTGAAGGTTGCAGGAAAACCATAAGACCTTCTGGTGGTTCCTTGGACAGGCTATAAGTGGCTCGACAGATTGCTCATTGCAATCTAGCTCTCATTAAAATTAGTTTGATCCTTCTGTGCAGATCTGGAGCTGAGACTGGGGACTGCAGGAAAATCTCCAGGTTTTAGGTTTTTTTAGGAAGGGACGCAAAGAGAGACGGGGGTAATACAAATTACTTTAAGATCCTATGAGTAAGAGAAACAACAATATTGTGTAACAGACTATGTTAGAAAATATCCTTGTCATAATAAACAATTCGTTAAGGTCTTTCAGAGAAAAACTGACGTGAAGGGTATGTGTTATCAAGCTTTTTCAAGTAGACTTAAACCATTCAAAGTGAGGCCGTGTTATTTGCTATTTTATAACAAGTGCAATGGGAAGAAAATAAACTGAATTACATCCTACCTGGATATTAATCTGATAGGCAAGTTACATAACTATGTATACATTCCCTTTTAACGTGAGTCATGTTTATACTGTTAAGCTGATTGTTCTTACAGTCAAAAATTATACACGGCGAAGATGAACAGGCTCATAGAAATGAATTTGCAGGAAGGAGAAAAATGATAACAGAAGAATATCTTATTTTAGTTCTAACTACTCAGTGTTCTTTTCAAATAAAGATTTTTTTTTTCAGTTGGAGCCCCAGGGCCATTTCACTGTGTTTGCTGCAGGCTTGTATGTTCCAGCCACAAAGCTACTTTCTACCAAATGAGTTAAATCAACATACAGAAAATGAGAATTTTCTTGTTTCTAGTTTGTTGCCTTGTACGTTAATGCAGATAGCCAAGATTTTAGAAACAACTTAACATGTGAACACCGTAAGGCAATCCATCTCCCTTCTGTATTTCAGGCAAATTTGGGTCAACAGAACAGCTACAACAAATTAAGTTAGTATAAATCAAAATCCCAGACTAATGTTTATGTAGTGTCTTGAGGGCGATGAGCCTGCAGCAGCATTGTGCTCAGCTAATGATTGCTACAAAAGCCATAATTCAGCAAAGCAAGCGTCTCCAGGCAGGACAGATACTCAGCTCCATTGCATAGCGTCTGGACTATTTTAAAGCATCTGTTAAAATGAATGCTTCCGAGATAGACGGGACCTTCAGAATGTGATGATCTTAACAGTGACTGCAAACAGCATGTCTTCTAGTTTTGGTTTGGCTCTTATTTTTTGAGGAAGAAGGTGAAATAAAGTGTTCAGGGAGAGCTGACTGAAGTACAGTTCTGTGCATAATACAGCACTGCGCTTAGCAAGCATACTAGTGTGCTTGGAGCTTGAGGCTCTTTACCCCACACTCCTTTGTGCAATGCTGATTGTCTGCAATAACAATAGGTTTTATCTGATACTCTCGTGGATGCCAGTATAGAAAATTATCACCTTATATAAAACATTCTGAAGCTGTTAAAAAGAGATCTCGCAGCTCTTTGTTTTCAGTCTGTAGGATAGTAATGGCAGTTTTTCCTTTTCTTCTGTTCTGAGGTCCGACTGGTGGTAATTGATGGAATTGCGTTTCCCTTTCGCCATGACTTCGAGGACCTCTCACTTCGAACAAGGCTTTTGAACGGTCTGGCGCAACAGCTGATCATCATAGCGAATGATCATAAATCAGCGGTAAGTCTGGGTAGGCTTAAATCACAAAAGATGCTACTTTGGAATAAATACGTTACAAAGAATTAAACCAATGTGATTTGTAATTGTCTGTAGACAGCAAATTAAAACTGCAGGAATGTCCTTTGCTATTATGTTTGCCAGTTTGATTGGTAAGTATAGATGGATCACACAGGCAAAACTGTATAGATGGAAAATGCTTGCACTTGCCAAAGTAAGTAAAATTTGAATAAAAAGCATCTTGTGAATCTTAATTAAATGGTAGTGTGTCTTTTTTTCCTATTGTTTCATATCGTCTTCTTCCATGATTTGGTTGGAAATAGAATGCTTCTTTAGTAACTTCTACCTCCAAAGCACACACGTTAAGACACATCAGAATATTTAGCAGTTACAACTACTCTTTGTTTAAAAATAAACTACTGTTTCAGCGGAGGATCTGTCCTTAAGGAGGAAAAACAATTTATCAGCTACAGTTTGGTTTGCTGTTTGGCACCCATGGAAACCCAGAGCTTCCTTCCTGGGCATTGTTTCTCCATCATTTATGCCAGTATGGAGGCCTGCAAGTGTGCAGCCGTGTAACCAGCAGATGGCACTCAGAAGCTGTATCTGTTCCAGAAGTTGTTTTGGCAAGTCTGTTACGGCACAGAAAAGCATTGTTCAGGAATTAGAGCTTACTGGGTCTCAAAATGGTGCTTAACACTGTAGCTGTTTCCAGGTGACTTGCTTCCTTGTCACCCACAACTCTCGCACGCAATTGGCTTTTGTTCGGAACTGCTAAAAATAAGCCTCCCCTTGTGCTTCCTCTGATAGCTGCAGGAAGGGGGGGAGCACAGCTCTGCGTTCTGCCTCGGTTAGGTGATGGTGCTCGCTGCTGAAAGAGTACCCCTTCTCCCCCATGACATTAATTATAAAGGTTCTTCCTTTTGGTGTGGGCACCAAGGGACACAAATGTTAAGTGACTGTTTCGTTTGCACAGCCTCCAGTTAGAGTGCTTTTGCTCATAAATTGGGTACCTGGTGACCTTGAAAGGGAGTGGTTGTCATTGTATAGTTGTTTTTTCCCTTGGTCAAGGGAAACATTTTTTCTATTGAAAAAGTGAGGAGTTTAGTACAAACCCTTGTTAAATAAACACTTGATTAAAAAAAAAAAAGTGATCAATCACAGAGCCTCAGAAATGGTTTAACTCAGTGACCTTCTTGTTAGTTTTTTGAGTTAGACTGTTTGCGAGCTACATGGAAATAAATTCAGAAATTGCTTGACTGGCAGCAGAGCTGGGCAATCTGAATGCTCTGAATGGCAGGAAGGTAATTTTCTTGAGTTTGTAAAGGTGAACTCAGTGGGTTATGCTGGGATGTCCAGAGCAGCCCTTCTCCAGCAATGAGGTGGGGAGCCTTGGGGGGGCTGCTGTCATCCATTTATGATGAGTTTTAGCGTGTGCCCCCTGTGCTCAGTGGAGTTGCTTGCTCTAGTGTGCTTTTCTACCTGTTCAAGTAAGAGTCATACAGCATGTCAAACAATGAAAATCCATAAGGTTTAAGATAGGTACTTTTTTTCTTTATTTTTCATTTTTAATGAACTTTGCAATTAATATTCCTGGCTCTTTTCTGTCTCACCCACCCCCATTTCTACCAGAGATCTAACCTAGACTGTCTGTGAACCTCCTACGAGTGATTTGTGCTGCGAAAACACTCCCCCGCTCTGTCTGTTCACTTTCATTCTGCTTTGTATTGTACCCTCTTGCGCATTTTTAGACTACAAGGTGCAGAAATTCTGTTAATCACTAGACTTATACATGCTTTGTGCAGCACCATCAAGTTCGTTTATGCCACAGTGACTGAACTCTTGTCTCTGTATAGAGGGCTCGTACAAGTCATGTGCATCTAAATACTGATCCAAACAGTATTCAGTACAAATACTGTAGAAGCTACAAGCTATGCAGAATATGTGTCTCTTGGGAAGGAAGAAATTTAGTTTGTTTACTTATTTATTTATTTTTAAGTCTTGAATGATAGGCTTAAAGGCCTTTCATGCACACTGAAAATACATTTTGCAGGCTTGTCTTATTTTGTTTTGGCTGTTGAGAAAAGATGAGGCACCTTTATAGTTTCTTCTTGTTAACACACTGCTTCGTTTCCATTGGCAAGAGTTTTGCTTAAGTAACTACTTTATCAATAAAAGCTTTTTACAAATCCCTGCCCTTCCCTCCCACTAGTATGCTGCTTTTCTGGAAATTTTGTTTGTTTGCTTCTGTTTCCAATTGTAGGTAGTTCTGACAAACCAAATGACAACAAGGATTGGACAAAGCCAGTCCACATTGGTACCTGCTTTAGGTAGGTGTTTAGCTTGTGAGTTGAAAACTGAGTTAATATTTCAATGCATGACTTCTTTTCTTTTGGCATTGTGAGCAAAGGAAATGAAGTTGCCTGCTGAATCTCTGCAGAGTATCGGAATCCGTGGTGAAACTGTTAGTCCCATCTGGAACTGCCAGCATTGGGTAACTCTGCAGTAGTGCTTATATATGTCAGCATTGTAATTATAATTACCAACTATTAAATTTTGTTCTAAATGCAAACATGGCACGCAGGTTGGAGTTACGGTTACATTTTTGAAAAGGGATTACAAATGTTAGATGTCATGTTATTTGAAAATTGTAGGAACTCAGATTGAGAACATTGCTGGACTTTTTTTTTCCTTTTGAAACAATTTTTAATACTTAACTCTGTATTACTACACCTATCGGTATCCCTTAAGCAGACTGAATCGCCCTTGAAGGGGAAGCACATGGTGCTAAGAACAGCCTGAGTAACTAGATTGAGACCTGCATCTAGTGTGATGCAGCCTTCCCCTGAGGATCTCAGGCTGTGGAGGTACCTCTGTTCCAGCTGCAGCTGTGTCAGCTAAGGAGGCCACTACTCCTGCTGGAGGTCACTGCCTCATCCTTTATGCTGGCTGAGCTGTTTATGTGATTGTCTCCCAATCCATTTCTGCCAAAAGTGGGCCAGGTAAGCTTCAGCTATTTAAGTAGTAAGTAAGCTGCTGGTAAATCAGGTAATTTAGGTTTAAACTGTCTAGTGAGTGATCATACAAAGAATGTAGGGATGGAGGTGGGAGCATTAAACCTCTAGCACGAAGGTGGTGATGACCAGGTTAAAGCACTAACAAGAACACGTGTCCACAGCCTAGTGGCTGCACACCTCAAAATACACTCCAGTTTCCTGAATTCCCTGAGAATCATTCACTGCCTCTCCAAAGAAATTTAAATTGTTTATTTTGCCATTACACTTGAACGTGTTTCTATTGCTTATTTGCAAAGGTGTTTCTTATTTGGTGCATGGCTGGAACTGTCTACCCATTGCTCTCTGCAGTTATGATGTAGAGGGGAGCTCTTTGTGGGATCCTCAATTACAGCCTGCCCATAGTGTGTTTAAGTGTTCTTTTTACAGGCTTCCATTTCACCCTGTAATGAGCAGAATGCCTCGTATAGATTCTTCTGCTGGACTTTCTCCCTGGTCACAGGGGAAAATAGAACAGTTCTTCTGAAGTAGAGATTTGGACAAATTAAGAGTTAAATGCTGAGCTTTTTCTTCTTGCAGGTCGTAACTTCACATTATTTTGTGATGCAGTGAAAGGGCACAAATTCTCTGACCACAGCTTCAGTTTCTGTGAACTAAGTAATGAACCCCTTGTCCTGGAGGGGAAGGAGAGAAAGGGGACAGTACAAAGGCAAAGATGTTCTCAGTGTCTGTACAGGCATTGAACCATTAGGCACAGATGTAAGATAAGATGAACAAATACAGATCATCTCCTTGGAGAATGTGGAACTCTGAGCTGAGGCATGCAGATAAAGCACCAGCTTTCAGTATCTGACCCTTTTTGTCATTTTTGCCTCTTGCTCTCTGATGTATTAGTTATTTTTGGCAGCCTTTCTGGCTATAAACTGAATTAAAGCTAACAGATTCTGTCCTTTTTAAATAGCCAGCAATGTTTGAGAGCTATTCTGTTTATTAAATCGTAGGGACAATAAAGAATATGAAAGGATTCAGAGCAGGCTATAATTCAAAGGCATCGCGTATTGTCTTGTGCATATTTTTACTTTTTACAAACATTTAATTTGACATAACCTCCTATTGACCATAAACTGATTGTGACTCTCACCAGAGTGTGTGTAACCACATGGTATTGTTGAACTAAATGGTATGTGCTCCTGCAAAATTGAGGGTTTGTAGCAGCTGGTAAAATATTCAAGCAAGGAGATGTTCTGTTCATTCTAAACAGCAATATCTCAAGTTGAGTATTTCAGAATGATACAAAGCTGTTTTCAATTTGATGTGAATTTATTCCATAGACTCAGTGCAAGTATTGAGCTGTTGGATTACAGTGTGACTTTTATGACCCTTTCTGAAAGGATGCTATTTCAACAGCCCCATCGTAAAGGCTAAAGAACCTTATACTCCGCTATGCTTGGTTGTAGCCAAAGAAACTATTTAGGAATGGGTCAGGAGCAAAACCCCATGTGAAATGAATCCTATTGCCTCCCCTACATATTTTTTCCCCCATTGATTTGTAAGCCCTTGACATTTCTAAGATTGTACAAAAGCATTTAATCTCTAAACTCTTACTCCTCTTCCTAGCAGAAGGGAAGTTCTTAATTATGAGGAAAGAAAGCACAGATGCTGCAAGGTATTAAGTCAAGAGCTTTATGGAGGGGCAGCTTTCTTTCCCACTAGTGATAGCTAAGCTGGGTGTTCCTAGACATTTCTACTTGATATATTTAGAAAGGAGGTCAAATATTAATCTGCAACCAGTTTAACTCAGAAATGTCATTTTACAGTAGCATACTTTTCTTATATTTGATAGAGTTGGAAACATTCTGGTGTGGAATTTGTACCCATTGTAAAATGTGTTTTGATCTCTGACTCAGAACTGTTATCTGGTCGCCAAAATCTCAAATCAAATACCATGGAGCGGGGTCTGGCAAGATGCCTAGAAGGCCTAGGTCTTCAGCCAAATCATGTTTATTTCTTTACCATGCTACAATGAGTACCAGAGCACATGGGGCATGTGGGCCTAGCGACATGATGGAGATCCAGTGAGTAAGTGCTGCAGAAGTTAGACTTGTGTGCAGGTGAATAGGAGAGGCTTGCAGCACTTAACCCAAATGATTCTCTTAAAATCTAATCCATCTTCAGACTACTGAAGGGATGAACAGAGAAAAACACCAAATAAATCTGTCTGTAAATTGACTGAGCTTTCTAGGTGTGAAAAAACAGTGGGGCAATTTCCCATGAAATACAGTAACATTCCTAACTTCGTTCTCTTTATATTTTTCTTTTCCCTTCACTTTTTTTTTTTGCATTCTTCTGTCAGAAATGGAAGACTGCTTCAGGGGCCCTTAATACTTTAATAATCATTGACTTTCTCCCAAAGCATGTATCCCAAAGGGAGTGATGTTTGCTTATAATTACGCCTAAGAGACAGAATATCAGAATCTTAGAGTAGGATTAAGACATACCCATTAGACTTCTTAAGTAGTAATTAGAAAAATCTTTTCTTCCTACTGCCTCTGTTTTCAAGATTTGTCTAGTACCCATCCTTTATTAAAAAAATTCCTGCAAATACAAAAAATATTGCATCAAACTTCCTATAAAATACAGTGGAGTACATGGGTTATTCATTGTCTCAGTATATTTGATACAGTAGTTGTGAAATCCTTGCACATATGAAAAAGATGTGGTTCGTTACTACAAGAAAAGTATAAACGGTTTACTCGTGGTGTTTTTTTGTTTTGTTTTTTTTTTTTGGAAGACTGGTCTAATTTCAGTTCAATTTACTGATGCTGCTGCTTTTATAGGAGATAAATAAAATGGCCTGTCATTTTGTGTTACCCAGGAGAAAGCTGGGGACATGCTGCTACGGTGCGTTTAATCTTTCACTGGGACAAAAGTCAGAGGTAAGTGAAAGTGTAGGCCAGTAAGGTGCATAGTAATACTGAGAAGTGTTACATTTCAGAGTCTTTTCAAACCAGCTCTAGTTGCCAAGCAGGGTTTTGAATTTGACTTTTGTCCTTGGTCTTCTATGACCCAGGCTATTGAGGCTTAAGAACTATCTAGTTCAACCTAAGATGGTGTCACTGAACTGTTCTGCTTCTCCTTTTTAATATGGTCAGCTTGTTGCAGTGCCGTGCCATGTCTGATCAAAATAGCCTAATAGCAGTTCCTTAGACCCAAGAATTCAGGATCTCGTGACTAGGTTAAAAAAATAAATAAATTACAGCTTGTCTCTGTCACAGACTTGTGAGCTTTCCTGAAAATTCATTCTCACTGTGTGTACTTTGCAAGCAGGGAGTAGAATTTCTTTGCTTCAGTCTTTTAGGCCCCGGTCAGTATAAATCTGTTTGATGCCAAAGAAAGCGTTCCACCTGCATATTAACTCTCACGAAGACACAACAGAGGCCCCTTAGCCTCAGTGGCAGCTGTTGGACCTTTCCACTTTTAAATGTGGCAGGATGGTTCTGAAAAACTGGACAGTTATGCAAATACTAAGTTACAGTGAGCTGTAGAGGGTTGGAAAGAGCTGCCTTATGATACAGAGTGGACCTATGGAAGATGATTTTAGAAGCCCAAAGGAGTGAAGATGACCCTTCTAAAAACAGTATAAAGTTCCATCTGCTGCAGTGAGGTCTGCTTTGTTTCCTGGTTCTTTCTATATTGCAAGCTCACTTCTATTTCTTGGACAGTTGAATTTGCCTTGTGTATAGTGTCACAGTGCTGCAACTTGAGACTTAGAAGGCTTGGTTCAATTCCCTAATCTTCTGCAAACAATGTACAAAAATGCTGCTGGAGTGTTGTAGTGCATAGTTCTGCTTGTTAAACTTGAAAGAGAAATGCTGTGACATTTTCTTACGGAATTTTGTTTTTCAAATTCTGAGTTTGAAGGCAATGCAGAATGATTACAGCTGTCTGTTTAATTTTGAATTAAATTAACACTGATTAGTTAACAGCCTTTATAAGGGAGAAGTTGCATCAACATGATGATTGCAGAATGAACAAAAGTTAATTTTGTATATCAGAAGTGAAGAGCTTCTTTTTCCTTCTGCAACAGAGCGAGGAAATATGGAGGTATAGGTTCCAGAAAGAAAGCCAAAGATACGCAAACGTGTTTTATTTACTGCACTAAATATGCAGCTAATGCGGAGCAGGGCCTGTGGAAGTATAACAATTTAGATTACAACTGCATATCTGTAAAAAGCAGAAGTAGCTGGCTTCTGTTGCATTTGTACATAAGTTACCTGTACCTGATGATCCATAGTGGTTTTGTTGTTCTTGGTTTTATATTAGGTTATTGAGGTGCAAAGATGACCATTAGAGAATCCATTTGTCTCTTTTTTTATTATTATTATTTTACTGTGCTTTGACTAAATGTGATACCTGTCTCTTTCTTTCTCTCTACTACTGGAAATGTGTCAGAGCTTAATTACAAGGGTTCTCAGTGCTGTGAGGAAAGATCCTGTTGAGTCAGAGGTATGCAGCAGAGCTCCAGCTGAGCGCTTGTAAAAGCATGGCTGCTACAGCTTCAGATTTAGGCTGTTTTGTAAAGTGTAACCCACCACTTACATGTTCTGAGGAATTCCCTGCGTAGCTAATATGAAGTGGCAGTGTTCCTCAGGCTGTAATTACGTGCTCTCTAATAGAATGGCACCTCAGGGAGGGGAAAAAAAAATAATTAACAAGATCCTTGGTAGGCTGTCCTGGAACAGAGAGAACACTTTCTGAATTGGCTTTGCATAAGTGTAGTTTTGGGCAGGTGGGCATGGCGCAGACTAGCAGCCCTGGAACTGGTTGAAAAATCTCTTGCTGTTGAGGTGTTTTGCAATCTTGAGTCTGTGTTATACAAGCACTTATTGGGCTAGGTGCTGTATAAGCAGAAATCAAGATACATTGCTTGGAATCTAAATGGAAAAAAATCAAAATAGTGTTAAGGCAGAAATACAAGAGAAATGATTTACTCAAAGTTATGCTGTATGTCAGTGGCAAGGTCAGGCTTAGAAATAGAATGTTTTGTTCTCATTCTTCATCTACTAGGTTCTATTGACAGCCTTGTGAAATACCTAGGAAAAAAACTCCCAGAAAGTTTTTGAATTCTTGAGAGTATCTCCCAACCTTCAGAGGTGAAGCAACAAATGATTGCTTAATGCAATAGGAAAGAATTGTGCTCAAGACCTTTTTTGTTTGCATTTTAATAAAATGGCATTTGAAATTAATTCAGAATTAATATTGTTCCAAAAAAGTGATGAAATACTGTGATGAAGCAAGACTAATTAGTCGTTCTTTGTTAGCAGGTCTGTATTGTATTTGAGCTGACAGGTCACACAGGGATGGGATTTTGGCATCCACAATTTATATGACCTATATGAAAATACACACATAAGAATTCCACTGGTCACCTACCCCATGATTGTGGGAAAACTTGGGTCTGATCATTTGGTTACTTGCAATTTTGTATTATTGTATCACTGATAATAATTATCTGTTTTTGTTTAACCAGGTTGGCAACGTTGTACAAATCACCGAGCCAGAAGGAGTCAACCATACCATATACCATTACAGTTAGTATTGCTTTTGGGATGGAGATACAGAAGTGTTAGATGTAAATAACTTTTCAGATACAGACAAATCTGAGAATGCAGCTTGCTTTCTTAGTGTTGCCTTTCAGCTTACTTGTGAAGGCAGCCAGCAATACTGGGATGTCTCCAGGTTAATGAATATTTCTTTTTAGAAAAATGTTCCAGCATGTTACTACTCTTAAGAGTTAAAACATTTTGATTTCAAGATCAAATTTACAGGCAACATGTATCCATCTCTTCTTATGCTATTGCTGCTTAGTTTATCTGCCCTTGATGTTAACTCTTGGCCTATGTGCGATTACAGAATACAGTCTTGCACTCTAAGCCTTCCTTTCAGGAGACCTCAGCAAGCCAGGCTGCTTTTTCTCTTGTCAGATTGTTTGTTTCCCTAGTGGCTCTTCTCTGCATCTGTTGCAGTCTGAATGTATTTTTTTAGGACAAGAGTGAGCATCAGATGTGGTGTTCCAGAGGCCTTAGCAATGCTTTATGCCATACATATATCCACATCTCTGCTCTAAGTACATTGCCTGATATAACATAGGTTGTACTTAGGTCTTTTGTAGCTCCGTCCTACTGGTGACCTTATGACCAGCCAGTACCTACAGATTTTCTTCTTCTGTCACTATTTAATGATGAGCTTCCAGCTGGAATTCTTATTCAGTCCTAGGTAAATTCTGTGATTTTCTTTTGTGGAGTGCTTAGATGCATATTAATGAGAATATATATTGTCTAAACTGTTTATAGGTTAAAAAACAAGCACTCAACTCTTATATCTTCAAATGTCAGATACATAGGTACATGCCATAACTATTTGCTGTGTGTCCTCATGGAAACACGTTGCCATAGCATTTCCTGCAGATTTTAATGCTGCCATAAAATGAGGTCTTCAAACTATTGAACAGAAATCTGATTTTTTTCCCTACTTCTAAATATATTCACCTGGATAGATGAAATACCACATATGTTATATTTTTTTTAGTTCTGTAAAGACTGGAAGGGTAAATGGGAACACATCCTAAGGTTGTTTAGATCATGTGAAGCAACTGCGCAGCCCTCTCTCTCCAGCTGCCAAACAAGTGGATTTTATCTTAGTTTAATTGCCTTTTCAGCTTTATACATATTATAAAACAGCTATGCTCTCTTCATCCATGTGAATGCACACTATCTTGAAATACAGTTGAGTGTGCATCCTAATCAAAGATTAGTTAAAACTTCAGATTATCCCCGTGTTTTTTTTTCCCTTAATCCTGTTGAGCTGCTTCAGCAGACTGTTTCTCTAAGTAAAAAAAATGTATTATCCCTGTTTCTTTCATGAAATTCAGGTCTAATAGTAACTGCTGTTATTGTTTCTCATTCCCATCTCAGTAGTTAAACTGGAAGATGTAAATATGTGTTCAGTGCTTCCAAATAACAAGCTAGCACATCTGTGTGTGCATACATCTATAACCAGCATACAAAAAAATATAAATTCAAGAAGCTCAGATCCTCCAAGATGCTTAGGCTTATACATGCTGTTAATTTCAGTGCAAATTAGATAGCCAGTTTGTCAAAAGTACCAAACTGTTCGGTGCCTGTATGCTGACTGAGAAGTACGTACCTTAGTGCCTGAGCTCTAGTTCTTTTCCAAGTGTTGGTCACCAGTCTGAGCAAGTGTGGAAGCTGTGAAACACGTACCAAATTAAATAATATTTTTCACAGGCTGATAAAGATTCATTCTTAAGTGCAGAATAAGAAATGTGAATTGATTTAAGCACAAGGGAGTAAACAGGTGAATCAGATGAGCTAAATTTCCCAGGTAGTATGACCTGATTATTGGATCATGAAAGACAGAGACACAGAATCTGTATTCTGGGTAGGAACTGTTGGTATTGCCCTGAAATTTGGAGAGTCTGCCAGACTAACAATGAGAATACCTTTACCTTTCAAGTCGTAACACCATCTATCTTTGTCAGTCTTGATGCAGTCTGTGGACTCCAGGAGACACTGAAGACCAACCAAAATGACAGTAACAAGTCTAATCTACATAGGTCCAAGTGGCCCTTTTAAAACCCTAGTTCTATTAGCCGTGTTCTCCCCATATAAAGATGACTATCAGGCTTTGCATATGCATACAAAATTCTTATTTTCTTTTTCACTGGAGAGAGGCTGTGTCTAGTATATACATGCCTTTAACTGAATGCAAAACATCCATACTAAGCAGCCTACTCCATCATGTCCTGGCCTTTACAACCATTGGAATGCTTTTACCGAGAGTCTGGCATGCTGGATTAAGTGGATTCTTGGCTTTGATCCACCTTTGTGCCTAAGGGAAATGGCAAAGATTAGATGCAAGCAGCAGTGAAACACTAAACGTGAAGATTCCCCATTATGCTATTTAGAATAACACTTGAGTTGCTTAAAATAGAGGGACTGCACAAGTTCTGCCCTTGTGGCACTCTAGCTGTTTGTTCCTTTAAAAAAATAGCAGACTGAGGTATTTAGAAATAGGAATATAGAGATAAGAGATTTAAGCAAAACATTTTGGTTGGTTTTGTCTTGGGTTAATCTTGGTGTGGGACACATTGGCATTTTATATTTAAAAAAAAAAAGTCACATGTTTGATAGTAATTCTAGCTGATTTTTCACACTGCACTAACCTGAAGTGCCAGCCTTCCTGAAACACTGTCATCCCCTCCTTGTCTCTACCTGGGCATTTAGGATCCCCAAAACAATTTCTTTTTCTGTTCAGCACCTTTTCCTGTCTTAAGTCTGTAGTGAGAGTCCTTCACCAAGCTGTCAGCAGGGCTCCCTACACAGCATTTGGAGATGGAAAGACAGTTTCAGGCTTCATATAACATCTCAATGTTATGTGATAATTGATGACATTTAACTAACCAATTTTTCCAGATCTTTCATATTTTAATATCTTTTAATATCATCAAACTGTGAGCTAATGCAACAGAAAATACCAGTGTTACTGAGCAAATTAGACCACCTTAAGCTTTCTACTGGGTAGCAGCATCTAGTTTTCAATTCTACGTTTAGTTCTTGGCAGTTAAAGGTTCTCAGCCCATTGTGTCCCATAAATCACTATGCTGGGACACTCTCTGCAGTCTGGAAAGACTGATTCAGATACACTGTTCTTAAAATGTCTCATCAATGTTTTCAGTTCATTAAATAGATGCATGAAGCAAAAATACCCTAGGTCTTGGAGATTTTCAGTGTTGTTTCTGAAAATGGCTGAGGTGATTAATAATCCAGCAGTCATCTTGCTTCTGTGGGAGTTTGACTTGAATATGGGCTGAAGGATTTGGCTTTTAATTTAAATAAATAGACAGCATAAGTTAATTTACAGAGAAGCACTGCTTTGCAGTCATAGGGGTTATTAATGGTAAAATGAAAATGCTAGCCTCACTGGTGAAAAGAAAGTATCTTTAAAAAGTAAAACCAGGAGAGGCAGTTATTAGTCAGTATGTGTGCTGAAAACCTTTCAGTTCTGAGCTTAGCCTGGTCTATAAACATTCTGTAGCTACTCAGCTAAAATAAACGATAGCATCATGCCTTCTTTATTCTGATCTTCTGGGAACTAGTTACTCATGCTTTATATCCATAGAAGTGATATCACATGATCTTACTTACATATTACAGCCTCATGGCTTCCGAGATGTGCAGCCTCCAGCTGTCACCCAAAACACGGAAAGTACTGAAATGAACCCTCGCAAACGGCCACGGAGAGAAGAGGAAAAATAACCGTGATTCAAAAGAGAGAATACAAAAAGGTGTGCTACTTGAGAACAGCTGCACAGAGAACAAGCAACCAGAGGTAGCCTGAGAGACTCTTTAACTTAAATTCCTGCTTTTGGACATTATTTTAATGTTAAAACTACAATATGAAAATTTATGTGGCAGAAAACTCCTTTGTGTATGGCATAATTTTATAATAAAATCTTTTTTATATAATAAAAGGCTTCTGCTTTTTTGAGATGGAGAATACAACTACTTTGAGTTTAAAAAAAAAAGGCAATGCGAGCATCTAGTGCAGTATGTTTAATGACACAGTTCTTGATCACTCATCTGTTTTTGTGTGCCTCTGAATTTTAACAAGGCTTCACACAGCAATCTGCTCACATGCCTCAAACCAGGGCAAAAAGCTGTGGAGCTGCTGATAGATGCTCTAAGATAAGTACATGCCTAAATGCTATGCCAGATTGGGGCATTAGCCCTTACCTGCTGCAAAGTCCTTGATCAAGGGCAGCCAAAGCACTGTTTTGAACTTCTCATTTATCTTGTAGTGGTAACGATAGAGACAAAAGACTAGATTTGAAGGACAAAAGGTTTAATCCATATGTTCCTATCTGGGTAAGTGAGAATGTTTACCATTGTTTGAGCCAAACTGCTGCCTAGCCCTTAGCTTCTCCTTTTACCAAAGCATTCAGAATGAAAATTGTGCATTTGGAGTCTGTTTTGTTTGTGGCTTTCATTTAACAGAGAGGAGACGTGGGCTTCTTAGACACCAGCAATATATTAGCAGCTCCACACTCTAAACCAAATTAATGAGTGTCCACTGAAAATACAGCAGGGATTTGTACTTTTTTATTAATAGAGAACAAATTGATGAGATTATTGAAGGAGAAGAAAGGTATTACAGTGCAAAACAGTAATTACTTCAATTGTGAGAAGTGTTTGTTTGTACACATGCACACATATGACCCCTTTCTGGCACAGTTTGATAATGTTATAGCTGAGGAAACTCAGCCAGCAGACTAAATGGAAAATTCAAGTTGTGGGAGTCACTATCTTTAATTTTTAATTTAGTAATGCTAAACTGCCTTTGCCTTAAAACAAAACTCAGTGCTGAATCTGAGTCACAAAACCTCTCCATTTAAAAAGCTGCAAGGAAGTGGCAGTGATTTTTAGATCATTATAGTATTTAGATATAATTTGCATAATAAAATATTAAAAGGAAAAGTAGTCAGTTGCCATACACCAAACTGGGCTCTATCAAAATTTAAAAACCATGAGTCAGGGAGAAGCTCTCAAGCAAGCATGACAGAGGAAGAAAAACGGCAGGATTTGTGACTCAGACAAACATTTCAATGCAGGAGACACAGGCAAACAAAAGGGTCCTACTGCATGTGATGTCAGCAAGCAAACGCTCCATTTGGGAATAACAGCTTCCTACGTAGCGCAGTGCAGGAGGGGGGAGCTAGCACAGTACACATGCTTACGTAGCCACAAGGAAAACCATCCATTAAGAATGTTGTGGCGATATTTTAAGAAGCACTGCCGGTTACTAGTGATAGCTGCCATCTAGCATGTTTGGTATTTATGGAAAAATCCATTTCTGTCAATTTATTGTCTTCTGAATTAATATGCTCAGCACGCCCTTCCATGTGCATGGAGAATAAGGATGTCTCCAATACACTATTAATTTCAGCTGACTGTTCTGCTTTTTATTTTGTTTTTAGTAGTGTACTGTCCAGAAGCCCGAGCTGAGATGCTGATCCTTTACACCAAGACAGATCATTTTGTCTGAGTAAATGTTAGATCTTCAATATTCTAGATGTCATTATCAAACAAACAAAAGAGTAGTTACTGGTTAACAGTGGAAGTTATAAAACCTTTAAAAGAAATATTGGAAGCTGTCTATGCTGAGGTTTTATGTGTGTATATATATGTATATAAAAAAATAAAAATCAGCTCTGCAGACCAGAACTAGAGAGAAGGATCTGTTGGCAGAGACAAAATTAGATTAAATGAGCCAGATTTTGTTCTCATCTGCTGGAGACAAGGAAGCTGTTCTAGGCTTAGAACTGCATATAAAGAAAGAATTTGACCACTGTTTCACCAATAAATTTTCCATGGCAAGTTGATATTTTCTTACACGTACCTAGAATTCTCTTGCATTTCAGAGCATCAGTGCACAACAGTGAGTGGCAGAAGACAATTTTATGACTGCACAAAAAGTGCAATTCTAACTAGCTGCTTCATAGCACTGAGTCAAAAATAAAATAGGTCATTTGGTTTGTTGCTTAAGTTCCACTTCTCTGAAAGGCAACGGCTTTCACTGTCATGCTGAGTTTAATATTATTAAGTTTTGTAAGGTTGACATTTACGTGTGGTGTAGGAACCTCCTCTGTCACCACAACAAGAACACAGTATCCACCACAAGACTTGGCAAGAAGAACAATCTGTGGTTAGGATGGGCTGCTTCTCAAGCCTAGAATCCTACTTTGAAACTCTTCAGTTTGGAAAGGGAAAAATAACAATTTATTTCTTCCTGATTTTACGTGTTCTGTGCCTTTTCCACTACGAAACACTGAGAAACCAACTAACTTCCAAGTAGAATAAGATTAAGAAAACCCAAAGAGGAAATAGCTTAACCGAAGGAAATAAGGTGTAGCCAAGGTTCAAGTTATGTGTTCAGTCTTGTATTAAAGTCAATTACCAACAGGTTGACTGATGTGGAAGGAGGCTCAGCTGCTAACCTGGATGTCAAATACAGTGTTCAGAAAAAAATATTTAAAATATAGCATCTATTTTGCTGTTGAATTTCAGTTACTTTGGGGGGAAGAGGGGGGACTAAATTTAGAAGGAGATTTATTCTAAGACATTTAATGGATTATTGACAAAAGTTGAAATCCTTACTGCCTGCTTTTGTAACTCCATCCTTTTTCTGAGCAAAAAATGTATGTAAGTTGGAAGAACAAGTCACTGTGTTCCAGCTTCCCAGAAGTGATTGTCTCACGATCACGATCATAATTATTTGAAAAGGCACATTAAGCAATATTATGCTGTTTTAACATGTATTAATTTTATATGAAATATGTTTAAGTTACAAGGTATGGTTTGATGCTTTCTTGTCCTACAACTGAGTACCATGAGGGAAATTAAATAAATAGAGCACATACGTTGCGGTATCACAAATATTACAACAGAATACATAAGGGAAATAATACTTCTCCTTACAGAAGGAGAAGTTAACCTACTGTTGCCAACCATTCCAAGTGCAGCCACCCTGCTGTAGGGGAATGCAAACCACCGGCTGCTGAATTTGGCAGTGTCATAGGGCTGCCAAGCAGCCTGCCCAGTCCTCCTCCGCACCAGTCCTCCCCATGACTGGGAACCAGTGCCAGCTGCTACCTGCTCCTGGGCTTCCCCTCTCCCTGGCTCCCAAAGCTACTCAATGTCTTGTGGCTTCCAGCCATAGAGTGGTTTTGGATGATTAGGGTCAGGAAAGTTGGCTTCCCTTAGCTAGTGGAAGATTTCTGCGCTGATGCTCTACACTGAAGAATGAAATCACCAGGAACTGGCCACCTTCCCAGTTCCGAATTTCACCCACAAATGCACCCACTGTTAAACTGTGAGCTACCATCTCGCTTCCTACAAGCAAGCAATATCCGTACGGTATGCCCAATCTATTTATTAGAGATATTAAGCTCTACACAGTTGTAACTGAACCTATAGAAATAATGAAAGGTATTAAAAGCAATAGTTCAATCACTATATAAGCAGTAAAAAGATTACATGCTGAAAAGATACATCAAAAAGTATATATTTTACTGAAGTCATTCTTCAAGAATTATAGCTAATACTGTTCATTTTTCACAAAAATTTCTTGCCGCTGATTTAAATGGAACTAGAGAGGCATCAGGATACATGCATATATACATATATATATATAAAAACAGACAATTTTCAAACAATGAAAAGGGAGAATGTTTAAAATATAAAATATCTGGTAATGTATATAGGAATATAAAAAGAAAAATCTATGGATCTTAATAACTGGTTCTAAGTGGATGTCAATGGTTTTTTTTCCACAGTTTCCAGGCACGTTGCTGTAATATTTGCTCAGTTTGGTATGTCACATTACATTATTTTGGACTTCTAAATTTACAACACGTATCGTTCCAATACTCTAATTTATTTAGTGTGAACTACTGCACTTTTAGCAAACATAGTTACAACGACTCTTAGTGATTCTTTTTTATTATATAAGTAGATAAAAATGTTTTAGAGCATGAAAATTGCACTTACAAAGTAAGAGATTGTCAACATGAGATTTTAACATAATGTCACATCTTTTTTCACTACCAAGGCTTACTACACATTTGACTACAAGTGTTATGGAAGACATTACATAAATGTTTCTCTTTAAAGTAATTCATTCATTAATTTTGTATAATTAATGCAAATTTCTGTGGCTAAAGCACAGAATTTGAGACTGTTCAAAGGAAGTTAGCATCAGCTGCACACACATTTTAGAGTCTGTGAATCCTACCATTCTATCTGTTTTATCTATTATAAATATAATGCCCAGAGTCTGGACACAACAGCAATTGGTTGCTGGTTCTCACACAAGTGATTGATTTCCCCCTTCTTTTTTTAATAGACATTTTTAAGTAGGTGACTAAAATTCAAGGTCTTGTGACTGGAGCAGGATATCACAGAATCAGGAATCTAATCTACGGTAAGATGTCAAACAAGTCATTTAAACTAAGTCTGTGGAAGGACTGATATATATATTTTTTTTATATATATCCCACTAGGCACCTGCCTTAACAAGTCTGGCTTAAACTTTTTCACTTTAGGAGGAACTTCACCCCCATCCTGAAAGGGCAAAATACACACACAACGTTAAATCCCTAGAAGATAGTATAAATGTGATTTAAGTGGTGTACAATCTTTTTATTGCCTCTGCTGAACAAAAGTGAGCTTCAGGCTTAGGAATTCCAGTAGTGCTAGATTCGCACAGTACAGTGCTGTTGGACTTCAGCCTCGGATGAAATGTGTTACAAAAATGGAAAGAACAGAGCGACGGCCTGGCACGGCAACACTTCCAGCAAACTCTGTTGCTTACTGATATCAGGTCTGTGCCCCTCAGCTCTGTTTAGCAGTAAAAGGAAAATGATAATGAAGAGTGACTGATAGCTGAAGTGGATCAACCTTAACGAGTTATTGGACTCTGGTGTGCTCCTGCCTGCAGGATGATCTCACGATTTGACAACTTCCAGACCACATTACTAAGTGTTATGTGGTCCGCTGTGTTTTGCTGAGGCAATCCCACAGGCACTAATATACAGGAACACTTCAATCAGTCAGTCAAAGATCTTATGACGTAACAAACTTCGCCTTTGTTAATGGGGAACAAGGTATGTTGTGCTAGATCTGCTCTGAGAGTGTTCCAGACCTGTTAAGTCATTTTGAAGGGCTCAGCTTCTTGTTTGCTCTTTTTTTCCACATACTCTTCTCCAACAGATTTCCAAATCCAACTAAATGGGCATGGACTAATATCCTGTTTCTCACAATTGCTATTCAGAGAAATCCCTTTCCTAAACAGGGGTCTGAATGGAAGACTGAAAATGGAATTTTCCTTTGGAATGGGACTGGAAATTTCCATGACAGCTGGGAAGTGGGATTCAGGCCTGAAATCCTGTGTTTTGCAATGAGTGTGGATATTTCAGAATAATCTATAAATACTAAATTTAAAAAGCTGACTTGGCCTCAAAAAACATGAGAGAGGGAGGGAGGGAAAGAGACCGTGATTCTCAGGAACATCTTAACAGAGTAATTATTGTGGCAAAGAAGCCTGTGCAACTGCAGTGACAGAAGTTACTTTGCTTTTTAAAACTGCAGTTGAACAAAGTCTGAACCTTAAGAAAATTAATTGGAACTTGATGCAGCTTGTAAACAAGAGCCTTCACACTTTATTCCTTTAAAATTCTCACTGTCCTTACCCTTAACTAACTGAAATTATTTTAGTGAAGTTGAAGAATAATTATATCATTGAGTTTTAAGAGCTATAACAAGAACACAGACACATTCACAAGGTGACCAATACTGATTATATGAATACATACAATTTTAATCTCTTTCAACAGTGCAAGTATCATTTAATATATTATCCCATATACAACACTGCATGAAATTCAGCTGTAGAATTGCCTTCGAAATGAGAACAGCCAAAGGCTTGAAAATACGTGCTTTTCTGGTGGTTTCATCTGGTCAGGAAAACAGAACACAGCTTCAAAAATTACTTCTGGTTTACTGCAAAAGCCCTACATTTTAAACAGACTGCCTCAGAAAGCATTTTTTTCCATTAAGTTTTCCTGTTATACTCTTTTGTATAGTATCCGAACATATAAGTGTATTATTGTCAAATGCTTTTTACTGTCTCTACATGTCTTCTACTTGTTAGCGTACAGGAATTACTTCTAAAGGTTACAAAAAATTAAAAAGCACTTCTTCTTGCACTCCATACTATTCAGGTCACCTCCCCAAGGCCTGCTCAAATCCTGCTTATTTCTCATCAGCAAAATGAGAAAGAGGAAGACACATTTTCAAGGCTAAAATAAATCAGATTCCTTCTAACACAGGAGTGTAAAACCTTCCTAAAACCACAACATGATGAAGCCAAAAAGGATAGAAACACCTGCGTTTCCTTCTCAGGTCAGGTGCAAGTCTTATCCTCCATTTGAAAATATGTTGTAAATCAATGATTTCAGGCTCGAAACTTTATGAATTGTGAAATTCTTCCATTCACCAAACCTCAGCACATAGGAACCATTCATACTGCTGCTACCCAGGAATCGAGAGTGCACTGAGGCAGTCTAAATTTAGCTTCCAGAGTTACCAAACACTAAAAACATTTTATAATAGTACCAAACGCACCTCTCATAGATAAGTGCTTACTTGATAATACATCACATTTAGAGCTTCCTTTTCTGGACGGCAGCAAGTAGCAGCGTGGCTACCTTCTGCGGTAATTGCCCACCCCGCTGTCTCCATACAGTGAAGTGATAGCAGGTTCCTGGCTGCCTAACTTAGCCATACCACCCACAGTCACCATATGTTCCACATTGCAGGTTAATAAGAATGGTTTTTCACCTTCCCTCCCAGAAACAAATGTCAACATGGCTTAGGGCCATAAGCTCTTTATTTAATATCGAAGCAAAACAATACTAACTTGACCATAGCGCCAAAACTTGACAAAGTATCCCGAGTGCAAAGTTCTACTCTATTTCATTTTAATTAGTGTCCTCTGCAATTAGACAAATGACGAAAAGCACATGGGGACTGCCAAGATGAATCAAGGACATCTGGTAACTTTAACATTTCGACATGAAGCAGAGTAGGTATTGCTCTCAGATACTCCTATAAGCTGTTTGAAACAACTCAGAAATATACAATTAACAAAAAAAATTAAGAAAAAAGATTATCTAAATGCTTTTAAAATCTTTTATTGTACAGCTTAACTGCTTTTTGTCAAACAAGATGAAGCTGATCATACATCTCACTGAACTAGCTGTTACTTCTAGGAGATTGTTGTAACCAGAATTTTTAGAATTGAGACCATACTACACTAAGATTATCTAGATTATAGTTTCTTAGGAACTCCAACTACCTGAATTACTAATACAAAAACAACTAATCATGAACTTAAAACTGTTTTTTGGATACTTGCAGTGATAGGCATTCTCTCGAGGCTTGTGACTCACAGATGATGCAGTACAGACAAACCTAAAAAAAATAATAAAAAAAAAAGCAATGATGTAATCAGCTGCAACTGCTGGCTACCTCTTCATAGAGATCTGCAATCGTTTTTACCTCTCATTTTTACCTGGCATTCTTAAGTAAACAGATACTAGATTGAAAACATATAGCTGGTATACTGAAAAAATACACCTGGAGATATTCTTCTGGGAGAAGCTATGTGGTTTTCTACCGCTTTAATAGCTTTTGGCAGCGAAAGGCTAAAACCAACTGTGACAATCACCACTTCAACTCTCGTGGCCTTTACATATTCACAGGATTGCAATATGATCAGTCAATGCAGTTGCCGGAAATACTCTAAAATTAGTTTGGCTCCGAACTAACCATCCAGCGAGCAGAAGGCAGGTTTACAGCAGCACCTGACACGCAGAGGTAATTACCACAGCGCGGGGAACAACAGGTTCCAGAAAGCTATTGTCCTTATTCCAATCCATTAAAATCAGGACACTTTTTGCAGGTGAGGCTTGGCCGTTTGTCAAGGCCTCAGCGGACATTAAGGACCCCATTCCACCCCTTGTATCCGCGCTATTTTAAATACGTGACAATTACCCCTGCTCATCGCTGATATTTCTCGACCCGGGAGCTGTGGAAATAGCGCTCCGGCAGCGGAGCACAACGCCAGCCAGAACGCCTTTCACAAACGAAAAGCGACGTATACATAACGCAAGCCAGAATTCCTTTCACAAACGAAATATATTTATCGGCAGCAGGACGTGAGCTGCCTCCCTCGCGTAACTTGTAGGGTGTGACTGGGGGGGGGGACACCCCTCAGGCGGTGACCCCGCACCTCACAGCCCTGGGAGCCCGCCCGCAGGATCCCGTCAGGAGCCCCCGCGTCTGCCCGCCCCCGCCTGCCTCGGCGCGGCGCCGCGCCCGCCCCCCTTCGGTCCCCTCAGCGCCGGCCGCGCTCCCGCTCCTGAGGCGCCCCCCCCCCCCCTTTCCTCAGCGGCGTGCGCGTCCCCGTGTCGGGAGCGCGCGCGCGGCGCGCAGGCGGGCGGGAGGCGGGCGGCGGGCAGGGAGCTCTCTGCGGGCGCAGTGCTGATCCGCCGCCGGGCGGCCGGGAATGCGAAGCGATGGCCGCGGGCGGCTCGGGCAGTAACAGCGGCGGCGGAGGCGGCGCGGAGGAGAAGAGCTACCGCCGCTTCCTCGAGCTGTTCTTGGGAGAGTTCCGCGGGCCCTTCGGGGCAGAGCCGGCGGCGCCGGTGCCTTCCCCCCCCACGCCGCCTCCCGCTGCCGACGCCGCGGCCGCCGAG
Source organism: Anser brachyrhynchus (assembly GCF_964034855.1). Taxonomy (NCBI): domain Eukaryota; kingdom Metazoa; phylum Chordata; class Aves; order Anseriformes; family Anatidae; genus Anser; species Anser brachyrhynchus. Next base: position 3,930,441 of record NC_137713.1, on the reverse strand, counting down.
GAGCCCGGGGCCGAGGGAGAGGAGGCGGCGGCGGCGGCGGGCGCCGAGGCAGAGGCAGAGGAGGGAGACGCCGGCGACCCTCAGGCGCCCGCCCCGCCGCTGCCGCCTCCCCCGCCGCTGCCCCCGCTGCCCCGGCCGCTCTCGGAGTACATCACGGAGGAGGAGGTGGAGGGCGAGTGCCTGGACCTCTGCCTGCAGCAGCTGTACAAGTAGTGAGTGTGCGAGGGGAGAGGGGGGCGGCCCCTGTGGGGCTGAGGGGGGACTGGGGGGGACCCGGCCCCGTGAGGGGCTGAGGGGGGCAAGGGGGGATCCGGCCCTGTGAGGGGCTGAGAGGGGACGGGGGTGATCCGGCCCCGTGAGGGGCTGAGGGAGGACGGGGGGGACCCGGCCCCGTAAGGGGCTGAGAGGGGACGGGGGTGATCCGGCCCTGTGAGGGGCTGAGGGGGATCCGGCCCCCTGTGGAGCCTGAGAGGTCCCGAGGGGCTCAGACCCCGTGAGGGGCTCAGGGGGACCCGGCCCCCTGTGGGGCTGAGGGGGGACAGGGGGGACCCGGCCCCGTGAGGGGCTGAGGGGGCTCCGGCCGCTGTGGGGCTGAGGGGGCTGAGGGGGAGACCGTGTGGTGCTGAGGGGATCCCGGCCGCGTGTGGGGCCGTGGAGCCCCCCCTTGCTGAGGGGGGATGAGGGGCTGCAGGAGCCCGTGCTGAGGGGGGAGCGAGGGCAGGTGCCCCCCGTTTGGGGCTCCCATCACAGCGCCTCGCCCGGGACAGGGAGCGGGGGCCGGGGGCGCCCGTCTGGAGAGCAGCTTGTTTTTTGCGGGGACACACACACACGGTGCCAATGCAGGAGGAGGTGCCCGTGGTTGATTGTTCCGAGGCTCGAAATCGAAATGTTCCCTCGGTGAGGGTGTGTAAATGGGGAAGCCTCTGCCAAGAAAGAAGGAAGGGGAGAACAAGGGGAAGGGAAAGAGAGGCAGTCCCTCCCTTCCTCCCCCCCCCCAAACCCCACATCAAGAGAACCCCACACCGTGCATTTACGGATCGGGAGGAAGGAGAAGAAAGCCTTAGGAGAAAGCTGTCCACGATCCTGGGGCTGTTCCTGCCGTCAGCGGGGGAAAGCCAGCTCGCTCTGTTCTGTGCACAGGCAGTTTCCAGATCTGTGCTTTCTAAAGGCTGGTGCATAAAGAGGAAACAGATGGGAGCTATTCCCAGTGCGAAAAGTCTGTGGACTGAAACCTAAAGATGAGTTACCAGGGTTTTGTATTGTGCTCAGCGTTGGCTTTGAAGGCTGGAAATAGAAATGGTTGTTAGTGGCGTTTCTTTAGGAGCCTTTTTAAACTGATGCCACAGGAGGAGACAAATGAACCTGTGAAAATATGCACAGCACACCGGGGAGCTTTCTGCCATTGAGCTGATAATTGTAATGGGAGGTGTTACTCGGTCACAAGAAATAAATAGAGAAAGAATCGGGTTTTACAACTGCATGGTCTGCTTCTGTTCCATTCTAACCTGCCTCCTGCGTTTGTGGGCGATGGGGACAGCAGCACAATGATAGCTGCGGAGGACAAAGCTCTCCCATCCATCCACACACGCTCACCCCGCCACCTTTGCAAAGTCTTTCTCTTGAATACAGCAGGGAACGTATAGGATGTGACAGAGAAAAGAGTGGCACATCCGTTCCACATATTTAGGATGTTGTTTTTTTTTTTTAACAGACTTGTGATAAAGTTTTAGGTATAGAACAGATTATTTTAAATCATTATTTAAGGTACATCTATTAAACGATTTTGAAATTGTGTGTTTGTGCATGTGTTGTCTCTCTGTGTCCCCATACCCCAGGAGAGGCAGATTTAGGTTCCCCAGTTTCTGAGGTCCTTGTTCCTGGATGAAATTATTAAGCAAAGACCTTTTGAGAGGATTCCTTATGAAGGGATAGCTCTTGCCAGTAGTTATTTTCGTGCAGCCTTTGTATGAATCTTTTGATGGTTGCTGAATGAAGTATCTTGGCTTTGTTTAAAGTGAAGTCGATGCAGGCTTCCTCCTGTAGGCACCTACATTAGGAAGCAAAAGGCAGCATTTGCTTCAAAATAAAGGGAGCAGGGGGTCGTTTGGGAAAAGTTGTTTTCCAAAGGCTTAAATAACTTACTTGTAATGTTTAGAAAATGCATTTCAATAGTAAGCTAATATATTTTAACTGAAGATTGGTAGACATTGATTTGTGTACAGCTAGCTAAGATAACTGCAAAATGTAATTCTTCAGAGCATTTTAAATATTGTAAGCCACGTATAATACGGAGAACTAAGCTGAAGTAACTGCTTCTTGTGTGGTGATGGAATCCGAGGTAAGTGCAAGCATGAAAAAGTGGTGTCCAGGTGAAGTATTGTATTTAGTGTCCTCACCAGTCGCGAACGAAACTTAAAACTGCCAAAAGGTTATTCCGCTGACAAAAGTAAATGACTTCCCCATTTACAGTGAAGGGTTTGAATAGATGATTACAGAGACGAGAAACTTCATGCATATGAGTAAAACTTCTGTGCCTGGTGGTTGTGACAGTGTTAAAAAAAAGTGCACATAAAGTCATGGAACAGGGAATGTTTTATTGGTATGTTATTAGCAAGAAGGGCTATATTGTGAAGGCATGCTTTCTGTAACTGTAACTATACATTAGTCAAATGACTGGTTTGCATTATAAGTAGAATGAGGATAAATCCTCATTCTGTGAAAAATCCAACAGCTGTTTCTCAGCTATTTTGAGCGCTCTACTTTAGTTCTTTTTGAGAGAAGTAAGACCATTTCAGCAATGGGAACATATTGCCAATCATGAAAAAAAAAGCAATAGTTTTATGCCTCTGTACAGATCGGTATAAGAAGAGTTTCTATTTATGAGATTTTCCTGCTATTTTCCAAAAGACTCATATCCCCCTTAGAGATTTCCATTTCCTGGTTTCTTTCTGGAGACAGCATATGCTTGGAAAATTAGATTAATGTAATCTTTGTATCTGTCTAAATGCCACAAAATGTGTACCGTGTGCTTTCTTAGTGATCCTCAGCAGCAGGAAAATGATTAATAGGAGGTATGTTAGACGAAGAGAATAACCAAAAAGAGAATAACTCCTGAGGAATTGCATTGGAACATTGGATGATGATAGCTTGAAAGTTTATTTTGTGATTATCTTCTCTAACATCCTATTCAAGACAAAACTGTATAATTTAAACAGTTGCAATGCAGCAGCAAATATAGTAAGTACTTAATCCTGCATCTGTTAAATGAGACCCCATGGGTTGCTCCCACCGAGTCAGGAGCAGGCATCACTTCTGACTTACATTAAAGGAAGAAGGTACTAACTTGAAGCAGCCAAGCCATACATCATAATCTTTTCTATTCCTCTTCCTACTGATACTTTATTAAAAGTAATGTATTTAAAAGCTGGTTCTTGACAAGACATCTGAAAAACTAATCAATAAAGTTGTGGTTGCTAAGAGAGGACGGGGCCAGGCCGAGTTAAACAGTGCACCCTCAGAAGCTGTGTCACTAGGAGGAACAGAAGTATCTTGCTGTTAGATTTCTTCCTGAACAGATGACATAATCTAAAAAATCCAGTGGTATATTTTTTTGCATGTGTCTTACTCTTTTTTCCACCCTTTTCTGTTTCTCTTTCCCTCTCATGTTTCATCCCCTCCTTTTATCCCTAGGCTTTTCTGGGAATTAATAGAGTGTCTGTCATTTGTAGGTTCAGGTTTGCTTCCAGTGATTTTGGTGCTGCAGTATTTTGCTTCCAAACATTAATTCAAAGCCATCTTTCATGAACTTAGAAAGCAGACCTATTTCTCCAGTGTTCAAATTTGCAAAAGATTCTGTGTCAGAAAAAATCTTAATGTTACGTCAAATTCATTGCTTAACTGAAGTGCTGATGACCAAGTGCTTACTCTGAGGACTGTAAAAATCTTGCTCAGACTTGGGACAAGAAAAGAAAAACTTGCAAGCATTGATTGCCCTTTTAGAGTTCTTTGTAGAGTACTATGCAACATTCCCAGAATATCGTAGATCCCAGGACTAAAATCTGTAAGGCTTTAAGTGAGATTTTAAAAATTAATCCTCTCTATTTTATTTCAAATAGAGGAAATGTTTTTATACAGGTTTAAGTATTCCGTACAGTCTTGCTATGAAAAGTCAAGAAAAGCAACGTAGACTCAGCCTTTTAACATTAGAATTACGTAAAATATGGACAGTAAGTAAGCGTTTTTCCCCCTTTAATCTTGCAATTTTAAGTTAAAAAGGAAGAACGTTTCATGGTAATTTTATGTGAGCAGAAATCTTTTTGTGAAGCTCTTCAGCTGAAAACACAAGTTCTGTCTGCTGTCTCCAGCACCGATGAGTGAAGAGACCATATCTTCTCCCTTTATAAAGCAGACATATGTGTTTTTAACTTGATTTCTTAACCAATGTTGTATGAAAGCTGGCATTGTTGTTAGTATCTGTAAACTGAAATTCATGTGTTATGCTAGATTGCTTTTTTTTTAACTTCACATTAAATAGGCTGTGATGTTTTACTCTTTTATAATTTGCCTCTTATCACCTGTTCTATTGATTGCAATGTAAAAGCCATTATAGGAAATATAATCACACTACTTGCCGTCTCTAGTGTTTATCACAGAGGCCAACAAAAAAGAAACACCATCCTTTTTAAGATGGTACTTGTTTAATCTTCTTTTGCGCAGAGTTACACTGGAAATAAAGATGGTGATGTTGGCCCATGTTCACAATAAACAACTGAAGCAGACTTCAGTTGCACCTCTTTTGGGGAATTTTATGGTGCCTGGCGAGGAGGTTTGGCTAAGCAGGACCCTTGAATTTCCCACCCGTGGCTGTGCCGGCAGTCTGCTTCCCCGCCTGAGCTTGCTCCTGGGTGGCAGCAGGACCGCGCGGTGGCCTTGGGCTGGTGGCATCTGCTGCAGCCCCGCTGAGATCAGGAATCTCCTCCTGAGCGCAGCTGTTGAACCAGGCACCCAGTACGGGGTTGTGGGGTGGTAGCAGCAAGCGCCCAGCTCTGCCATGAGGGTCTGTGGGGGTGCCCAGCCGGTCCAATATCCCCAGACCCGAGGATGTTGGTCCTAGAACTCCCCGTGCTTCTTTGTGAGAGATTCTACATAATCTAGTAGAAATGTACATGGAAAGTTAAGAGAAACTAGTGTTGTCGCTAATGTTTTAGGGCCCTCTAAAAGACGCTCCTATGACATTTAATCCATGTACTGGGTGATGGTGATGTCCTAGCTTTCAGCGGTGGGTATATTTCATGCACCTTAGACTGGAAATCACGGTAATCTACAAATAGGTGATATTTAGCGATAATCACTTTCAAAACCCAACTAATGGTCTACCCAGCAAGAGATTCTTTAAGTTGCTTTCCAGGCATCTTCAGTTCATGCTCCCACGCGTTTGGAAATACTGAATCAAATCAGATATTTTGATGTTCCTTCTAAAAAAAGTGTACGAGCTAAAACGAGCTATTTAAATTGCAGATTTACATTTTGTAATGGTTAACATATATGGTGACATTTCAAAACTTCTTACTAATTTATGATTAAAGGATGCTGAGTTTTACAAGTGCAATGGTGGTTATGCTTGGAAGTTGCTTTATATAACCATTGAAAAACCTCATTCTTAGTGAGCAGATTACAGGACTATATTCATTCCAGTGCTTTTATTTCAATGAAAGTTTCTAGTAGTACAACAAACTAAGGGGAGATAATTTTGCTAGGAGCCTATTCACACCAAGATTTTTGTGACCCCAAAGCAATTTGCTTAGATCCTACTGCTCCTAGTGAAGCTGTTCACTTCTGCACAGGTATTGACTGAGTAATTAGGACTGTGTTAACAAGTTCTTTTCTTGGTCCTTATGTAACCGCAGTTGAAACTGGTCTGGCTTATCAAGAAGGAACGTGGATAATAAATTCTGTTTGTAATATGTCATTTTTCATTTATAAGGTACTCAAAAACCCTTGACTAACTAAAATCTTTTGGCCATCTTGTGAAATGACTTCTGCCTAACTTTTGGATGTGACGAGCATGTTAGGCTTTGTTCCTTTCTAGCGTTTTTTCAGCGATTCTGCACAAAGCACCCTGCACAGAATAGTTTTGCCCTTAAAATTCCTCCCTGTAATTACCTTTAGCAATGACGGAGTATTTCTCCACCTATCCTTTGAAGAAGCGATGGTCTACTCGGCTGTGGGTCTTTCCACAAAACATTTTTAAAAATATTTTTCTTGATGTTGAAATTTTAGCTGGCTTTACCCTATGTGAATAGAAGTTTCAACATCTTGACTGCTCTGTCACTGGAATATGTTCTCATTCATTTTTTTGTTGTCTTGCTAAATTGCTTACATGATCACATTAAGAGCAAAAGCAACAGGGCATGTAGTACACATAATGAGAATTCTTTTTGTTCCTATATTTGATGTCACTCTGAAATAATCCCAGGCTGTTCTGCATCGTATTCTTTCTTGGTGTTGTTTTTCTGTACCGGTTTTTGTTTTTTCCTCATAAGTATTCTCACCAACCAGGAAGGATATGTGAGAAACGAGATGAAATGGAATTAACGCTTTAAAACATTAGATGTTCTTTGAACCATGCTGCAAGACTGTCTTATGCAACGCAATGCAACCATGATTACGTAACGCAAATGGTTATAAAAATAAATGTGTCCTGAACAACGTGTGTCCGTGACATGTCAGTAACCTGTGACATGCCGTGAGACTGTAAGTGGTCACTGCTGCGTGTCGGCAGGTAGTTCCTCGTCTCTGAGTTAGCTGAAATCAACCGCCAACCAAATATTTGAGATTTTTGTTGTTATAATATATTTAGCGATTAGATGAAATGAATGCAGATTGTAGGCTTGTTTTACAGAAACATTTCTGCTGTGCCTTTGTACTTCATTAGGGAGAAACAACATCACCCACGTCTAATAAAGCATTTTATAAAGAAGTAATCATGAGTCTCATAAATTAGAACTGCAAGGGAAATAGATGCCCTTGGGTACTTCAGTAATTAATACAGAAGTTAAACGAGTTAACTAGATTGCAGGATTACCTCAGTTTATGTTTATATTGGATGGAAAACAGCTAAAGGCAACTAATGATTGAGTAACTGAACCAGCATTTTAAGCTCTAGTACTGCTCACCAGGTCTGGATCCTGCATGCAATCAGTTGAGAAGTTTTATGTTTATTGTGGTAGGGCAGGATTGAAAAGTTGACTGCTAAACTTTGATCATGGCAGAAATGTACTTGGATGCAGGCAAGTCTGAATTGTGAAATATTTGCACTTTCTTGTAGCTGAAATTACAATAAAAGGAATATTGGATTAATTGGGTAAAACTGTGGGTAGCTTCTTGAAGTTCATTTTCTCAGAGGATATGATTTTTAAGTTATTTTTGCTGATCTTTTATGATCCTGTAAGGTCTGTTAAGCTTTTTTTTTTTTTGGGTTTAGTTTCTTTTGTTCTTCACTTACAATAAAGAATTTGAGTACTTTCTCTCATTTGAGAATATATTTTTTTTATATCCTCTGTACTTCCATCCTGGTGTAACTAAAAATAGAAGCAGTGTATAAAAATAGGACTTGGCATTTTAACTTCTTGGCACTGTTTCTAGGGCTGTTCCTTTCACCTCAGGCTATGACCTTCTTACGGAGGTTCAAAAATCTGAAATGAGTGTGGTAAGTTATTTCCCATTAGTGTTATGAAAAAATCCACTCCATGCATTATATTAATTAGCTTTTAGAATAATTCATATACTTTCAATCCTAACTTGAAATTATAGAGGGCCCAACCCCATACCCTGTATAGTTGAGAATTTAGCAAGTAGTTATGCTTTGCTTTTTCTGTTTCTGGACAGGGAACGTATTCCGTAACAAAAATTTCTTTTTCCACGTGTACCAACTTCACATACAACAAACTTCTGCTCAATTAGTCACTGCTTGTATTTTTTTATTTTTTATTAGATGCTAGTGCTGCTAAATCTCACAGTAGGAATTGTATTTTCAAGCAAAGTATTTGGTATATTAGCTTATAATAGATCACCTGAAAATTGGGGGAAACATTCAGTTCTTTTTGAACCTGTGAGCCGACCTGAGGCAATGTGGCCCGGTGACAAAGTATCTAAATTCCCACCTGCATAAAAAAATAGGATTTTGTATAAAACCAATCATACACACTTAAATATACAGCATGATATATATTTTAAACTGAAGCTTTACTTGTAGGTAGTGTCATTCTGTTTGTCAGATGGTTGTGTTTGAGGCAAGCATGAGTGAACCCAAGTGTTTATATATCGAGGTCCCTATCTCAAAAGATGCTATGCTCTCAGATGTCTTGTTCTTCTTAGCAGCTGTGTAACACCCTGTGTGTGGGTACCAAGCAGTCGGAAGCTGAATGTTGCTCGAGGTTTGGGGGAACTCGGTCGTTCACTGAGCAGATCGGTTTTCTGCTTGCCGAACACAGCTGCCTTGGGCTGTTCTTGGTTCTGCTTTCTCACTGCAATGGGTACGCTCCACTGAGAATAAAAGCTGTATCTCTTATCAGATGGATTTAATCTCTCCTTTTGACATTCCCCAAAAGTTGACTCAGCTTTTCCAAGGAAACAAATTGATCGTCTCCTTAACATTCAAATGGGAATTGTTGGTGAAAGTGCCCCCAGTAGAAATGAGCACTGATGTAAATGCTGGACTGTCCTTGTTAACTTCAGATAAACATCTGTTATAATGGGTAACTTAACAGAGAGCTTGGATTTTAAAAAATTGACACATAGAACTGATTACAAAGCGTTGCTTGTACATAGTTATTCTGTGATGGCAAATACTAATGATGGCTGTTAGTTCTGATGTGCCCAAAAAGGATAAGCTTTGAGATACATTCATGCCTTAGAAAACTGAAGAGAAAGTGGGACATACCATCTATTCGCAACATCTCTCTCTCCTCTGGTCTCTCAGAACAGCCTTGTGCTCTCAGAGCAAATACTGCACATAATTGTTGTTATTATTATTGTGAGCTCTTCTCTCTGGCCTTTAACGTTTTACCTCAGTGGTAGCAACCATGCAAAATTCATGAAAAGAATCACCTTCCAGCTAACCCGTGGGTTCAGCTTATCACCATGTAACACTTGTGCAATTCCCATCGCAATCAGCGGAGAAGGGAAGATGTGGTTTCCAGGAGGGTTTGGCCGGGGCGGGACGCGCAGGCTGCTTGGCTGGAGCGGGGAATTGAGCCTTCGTTAAGTAACGTGAGCGTCTTCCCCAGTGCATTGCTCAGCTGAGAATGAATTTTAAGTGCTTTGAACTTTTCCTCATCGGCGTTAACCTTTTTCAGTGTGACTGATTATGAATGACCCAAATGATTGGATAGAATACTTTAAATCTTCCTAATTACATCGTACACTAATTTTAGAATAGCATTTTTGGGTATTAGGTGCTTTTGGTGTAGCATCTCACAAAATGGAGTTGGTGCGATTCACATTCGCTTTGTCTTTATAAGTGCTGCTGATGTTTGCGACATAGAGTCCTTTCTAAACATTTGAGTCAAGCCTCAAAGTTCTAAATCTAGCTCTGGGGATTAAAGAAAATATAGTTTCTCCTTTGAAATTACAGAATATCTTAAAACGTTTTCCCCCAAAAATATTCCAAACTCTTCCTGTGTCTTGGGAGGTGAGAGAAGAAAGGTGCATCAACAGGGAGAAAGAACAGGCATTTTTAATTGTGTGAATCGGTGTATATAGTAGGATACAACAAATCTGAAAATCACTTCTTAATTTCATCCTAACTAATGGAAAATTTAATGCAGAAAGCAGTGGACTTTAAATAACTTGATTAAAATTGTTTGTAAAAGGGGTTCTATTTATATTAATTTTATATTACATTTTTAAAAATACAAAACGTTTACTTAATAATGCAAAATTTGTTTTGTTATGTTGAAAGCTATTCAGTTCAACTTACTGTCCTCTGAAAACTGAAGTAATGCAATTTCTGTTGCCATGCTACTACATCTGTGTCTTGACAAAGAGTAATAAAGATGAAGGTGGTAACAGCCCAAGAAATGTTACGGTGAGGCACAGGTACGTGTGTATATATTTCTTTTCCTTGTTTATTTTTCTGTGCTCACCTAGATACCAATTTTTGATCAGTCCATTGATGAACAAAAATTACCTCGCCAAACAAAAGTTTGGAATAAGAAGGCAGTGAAAAGCTGGCTCTTAGTCTCGTCCTCTTTATTATGGAGTGGAACAAAACATTATATCTGGAAGTAACACCTTGGGGGGTATTTTCTGTTTTTAATTCTGAGAAAATTGCCATCTGAATTAGAGATGACAAAAAACATCTGTTGAGGAAGTACAGAAAGAAAAAAGAAAGCACTTTGAGGAAGTCTGTTTTATATTTGTGAAGATATGAAAAGCAGCTAGTCGGGTAGGGTGAAATAATAAAACAGAAAGAGGAAGAAAGAATTAACTAATATCACCACCTGAGCGACCCACCCCTGGGGCTTCCATTCATTTCTTAGAGACTCGTTGTCAGTCAGTGAAACGGACCTGCAAAATAGGGAAACTCATCAAAGGTCTGTTTTTTCCCTGGTTTGTTGTGGCAGACTCTCTAAAAGGAATCCAGAGTCTGAAAGCTGGTTATGCACTGCTGTATTTATGCTTGCTTTGACTTCATTGCGAGATGTTAGGGCTATGCCACTACCTTAACTTCTAAGTTGGGGAAAGATCTGGTACTTCCTAACGCTCTTGTTCTCATGAGGGTTCGCTATTAGCAGCCTGTTACCAGCGAGAGATGCTTTGCAGGAACCTGGTTCAGGCTTCACTCGAACTTTTTTGGGCAGGACTGAAAAGCAATTCAACGGCCTCCTTTCAGTGCTGAAAAGGGGCCATTCTGTTTTGCCTGTGGCCATCTAGCACATAGAAAAGAAAATGTTCAGAGGTGTTAAATCAGGGGCGGGGAAAAAAATTAAGGGCTGCTTCAGTGTGGGAGTAAAACCCAAAATTTCTGTGGGCTGAAAAAAAAATGAGGTTTGTTAAAATTAACAAGGAAATAATAGCATAAGATCATAAACTATTTTAAATACCATGTGCCAGCAGAATGTTTACCTCATTTTCCAATATGCTCACTACTGCAAAAAATTAAAAATACCGTATCTTCATGTTATTCTGGTAGCCTTGCGGTGTGTTCTATAATGGGATCTTGTGGGATTCTGCAATGATAGACATCTGAAGGTTGTATTAGTACTTACAGTAGAATAAAGATTCGGAGCATTTGCTAGAAAAAAGGTTGCTGCAAATTAGATCTTGCAAGGATAGTGAAGAAAACAGGCTAAATCAGGTATTTTTCTGGAAGCAGTACCATAGAATTGTATCTAGCTAAAGTGCCCATCTAGGCTCTTGAAAGGCATTCAACAGGATCTTGTATTTACTTTTCGTAGCTGCTCATTTTTGGTGACCAAACAATGCTATCCATGGAGCAGTAGGGGCTGCAAGTTGCAAGTCTCAGTTAGAGCAAGGTTAAGTGACAGACAAAAACCGTTACGGTGAGACGTCTGAAATAGCTACCCTTGTAGTAACACTAGTGGCAGCAATAAACATGGAAAGTTTGAGGAAAGTGCCAAGCTAGACAATGCGTATGGAGCTTAATTCACGTTTTCTGCATGTCAACAGCTTCCAAGTTATGCCAAAGGAAGTTTGGGCTAAATAAAAAGGCACAGGATATGACCCTCAAAAAATTGCTACGTTTTAATCCAAGAATAAACTAACACTTCCTGTAGTTCCATCGACTCTTATGTTTCGGAACTGCATCAATTAATTTACCACATATTTCTTTGGAGAAAGATTTGTTTTACTTTTCCATTCTGTGAATAAGGAAGGATAAATACATAAAACAGGACAGGAAGTTGGAAAAAAATTACAGTTTAAAAAAAAAGAGCAAAACGGTCTTCATTTTAAAGTAAATGTTTAAAAAAATTCCTCCCCAAATCCTTTTCCTTCCGTATCTTCTCTCCCTACCCTCTGCCCCCTTCAAAAAAGTTTCATGTCTTTCTATAAACAAGACCTATAGAGAAGAAGCATGCCTTTAAGCGTTAAGAGTTAGATTCTGCTATTTATTTGTAGAATATATATAGACTTCACTTACTGCCATATACTAATGATGTGTGAGAAGCAGTGAAGAAACGGAAGAAGGTGGTAGAACTTGAGATTCTGCGCAACTCAGAATTTGGGATGATTTCTCCAAAAGGTGAAAAGCACAGTTTTTGAGTTTAACACAGTGAACGTTTTGGCTAATGGTTGAAAACCTGGTGATAGAACCTGTAACCAGGGAAATCTAAACGGGGTTGTTTTCCAAACACCCATAGAGGCTGCCAATTAACGCTTTAAGAGTAAAGAGGCAGATTGAGAGAATCTAATAGACACTCTGTCAAATGGAAGTAATTAAAAAAGGAGTTGTGAGAGGGATGAGACCACCTAAAACATCAGATCAGCTAAAACGCTATTAAAAGAAATTGCTAGCTCGCTCACTTCTTTAGTCAGTTACCTGCTAACTTCATACCTAATGGGCTGTGTTTAAACATCTGAGTAAAGTGTTGATTGAACCTAATAGCCTGATCAGTTCCATTTAAAGTTGGATAGCTGAAATCGATGAAAACTAAAGGACTGGTGTCCCTTCTCCCTCACCAAGGTGAGAAACTGTATATTTTTTTCTGTTCCTTGGTGAAAACTGTATGTTCTTGGGGAACCATACGCTCTTACTTATCCAATCATTGTCAAAAGTAGCTGTAGTACAACAGCGTTAACATTGTTTTCATGGATTTACAGGACTGTAATTTTTCTGAGGTTTCACAGTCCTTTTTTTTTTTTTTTAAATCAGTATTGAATATTTCTTTAATGATGAAGGAAGTTTGGCAAGGTAAATAGACAGTCCAAATGGTTTTGTTTAACTAATGTTTCTGTATTCAAATCAGATATAGATGTTCTTATACTTCCAGGAACAGTTTGAAAGGTTAAATCTATCATTCTCTAATGTTATTTTACTGTTTTATAAATGGGAAATAAGAATTTATTATTGTCTAGAAGTCTCATAAAAACCAGAAGTACATTGACATTAGCAAAGCTGCCTAAGAAGCTGGTGTTAATGAACTCTGGTTGCTGCTTGTTAGCGACTGGGAGGAGGTCGACGTACTTGGTTTCAAAAGTCAAAGACTGTAACTGATCAACTAATTCCAGCCACCCAAATACATAAATTTGGATGGAATTGGTGATTACTAGATTTGTTCTTTCTCATATGTAAGAGATCTGGTACGCTGCTTGCTGCTAGCAGAATTTGTGTGGAGTGCTGTGGTCACTTAATACCAAAATACGGAACCTGCAGCTGTAATAAATATATTAATGACTCCCAAGGTTCTGTGTTCCAGTCCACATGCTTGGATAACTTGTGAAAGAAAGCTTTCCACAAGTCAGTGCTCCACAGATTCATTGTTTTTTCATCCTCCTGGATCCAAATAGAGTTTACACGTCAGTGGTGCGAATGCAGTTAATTGTAGGAGGATGAAGTCACTTTTTGCTTGCAAAAGTTAATTATTCATTTGTAGTAATTGTAATCCAAGAAAAACTATGTGTAAGATAAAGCAATGCATTTCTAAAACAGCACTGGTAGTTAGATACAGGGTGATTGATTTTACTCTAAGTTTACTGTTCCTTTCTGCACATAGTTATAAAACCATTACAGTGCTATCCATGAAAACACTAGAGAGTACTAATGCTAGTATGAGTAGAAAATATAGGCTGCTATTCTCACTTAGTGTAAGGGTAAGCGACACGATAAAGACATTTTACAGTGAGGTGCCTAAAATTGCTACCCTTATCATAACACTGGTGGGAACAACAAACTGGGAAAGTTTCTGAAAAATGGCACCATAGACAGAGCCCTTTAGGAAGTGTTACCCTTGATATCATGCTTGAAAATGTCTTGTAGATGTTGTTCTCTCTACAAACTATTGGCCCAGTCATGGAGTTCAATTAAAAACAAAATAAGAAAACACCAAACACAAATACACAACCTAGATCCTGTGTAAGACAGTCAAGATAGTAAACAAGCTTGTCCATGCTCACTGGTGAGATAAAATTAGATTCTTTGGTTAAAGAAAATGTGCTTGTAAGCAGACTGAAAAATACAGAATCAGTTAACTGATGTATTAGTGTACAGAATTAGGCAAGTAGGCAAATTCTGATAAAGGATAAAACTTCCCTCTAGGTCACATTTCAGAGACCGCCGTGTGAACATAAGTTAACTTCACATGCTCTTGGTTGATTTGTATCACTGCGTATAGAAGAGGGAGTGAAGAGCCAGAGGTGATTTCTCAGTCAGGAGTTAGACCTTAACACCCTCAGGGAATACGCTGCTCACAAGGAGGTCTAGGAGGCACTTTAATGGATGTCTGTTCATATATAAATATAGCTATACAGTGATAATATACAGTTCAAAGCTGGTTTGACTACATGAGACTTTAAACCCGTTCCCAGTTTTTTTTCCCAGGTTTGACTGTGCTCTTGAACTTCGCCAGATTTGCTCCTGTGATAATGCACTGGGCTGCCGCATCCCTCTTCCTGAAAAATACCCAAACTTGAAGGAACAAATCTGGATCGTATATAATCCTAAATAGCCACACAGAATATGAATGCTTCCTATCAGTTCTGCCTCTATTTGTATGAGTAAGTTTCATTCAAGCCCTATGGATCGCAATTAAGATTAGAAATTAGAAATTGACTTTCATTAGCTCAAGGCACTGCAGTAGGTTGTATTGCGTTCTGTTGGCCAACTTGACAATCAGGTTCAGTTAGAATCCAAAAGTGCAGCAGCAGAACTGTATCCCAGTATCTTAACGTGACAGCTAGCAAGGGAATTACTTTTTGAAGCAGAAGAAGGGAAACTGGAAACACTGAGGGGGTGGATGCAGACAGATATGACAAGATTCTAAGAACCTGGGATTCCTGACGGCGTAGGCCTTCAGAGACCACCCACTGAGCTTTGGCAGGTAATAATCTAGGAAATTATAATGCATTCATTTTAAATGAAGCTGTTGAGATGTTTGATCTGAGATCTTCATTACACATACAGTAATGCTTTTGCTGCTAGAGCTCTGTTCTTTTACCAAATGATGTTGAAGATAGGAAGAGATTTTAGAATGGATTTGTAATGATGTAGCAACCCAGTTACGTGAGTGAAAGTATGACCAAATTCTACAGAAGCTAGCATCATGATACTCGTATAAAAGAGTTCAGCCAACTCGATCTGCTGTTACTGAATGGCACTGGCAGGTATCCTCGTGCTCTGCATGTGTGTGCCTACATGGATGATTATCATAAAAATCTGGCGTGCAGAAGAATCATTGCAACTAAAGATCTAAGACTTAATCTGCCCCCCAACTGTAATGTTTCTACAGAAACTGCTTTCAGAGGAGTAACTCTATGCAAATGATGGAAATTATTACTTGTTTGTAAACTCTCAGAGTGTTTGCACTGTACTGTGCAGCCTCATTCCTTTGTCACAAAGCCACCAGATTTTTGTTTTACAGCTAACTGGATTAACAATTCTGGCTAGACTCCTTGCTATTACAAAAGCATTCCATCTTCTCTCCCTCCCTGCCCCGCCATGCAGGCCTGACCTCTTCTTTTGGGTCAGGAATGTAAAGCAGCATGCATGTAGTTGGGGAAGGGAAAGGAATGTGTTTGTTGGTGCAAGGGAGTTCAGCCTCTACTGGGGCACGTGGCAATGTGCATAGTGAGGGTCATAGCGTAAGATTTAGTAGCCTTGTAAAGGAATTCATGTCAGACCGTAGCTCTGATAGGACTTATCAAAGAGTACTTGCTACTTATCTATCTTTGGCAGAGGACTCTAACTCCATTTAACTGTCGGTGCACCTATAATCCTCCCAAGTCTGGAATGGTTGATAGAGTGCCAACTATCTCCGGTTATGTATTGTCAGAAAGGGTAAGATCTGTGATTGTAGTATCAAAACAGGCAAATGTAGCTATTTAATCAAATAATGCCAAGCTTTTAATATAGCATAGCATAAGCCCACATTTATTTGATTTTATTTTTTCCATTTGGTAACATGAGTCATTTCAATACTGTATTGGAGATAAGATTGAGAGATAAAGACTTTTAGGATTACAGCTACCTCTCTACAGGTAGATATCACAGACACAAAATAGCAATTTTGTAGTTATTCTTGCATGATGGAAGCCTTAATATACACACTGCTGAAATGTTGTGGCCTTTTAGTACCTTTGTGGTATGAAAATGGTATTAAAATACACTGGAGATGAGGTGATGTTACAGCATATGGCAATGAAAAAGTAACATAAAATAGAACAAAACAACCTAGTGCTGAATGGTGTCACCTGTAAGTAGGCTATCTTAATTCTAACTCTCCATAAATCAACATCTGTCTGCTTGCTATTTTATTTTTAAAAATACATACACACAGATATGTACCCATACTCTGTAAAGAAATACATTTCAACTTAGGGCTGATAGAAACTGTTCTTTCTGTCTTGAAGCTGACGTCCTCTGTTATTTATCAGAACAACTTACGCCAGTTGCACTACCAGTTTTCCTTATGGCATCTTCCAGCGCAAATAATTCTTGCAGAGAAAGGGTGTGGTTCTTTGGGTTTCTGGTTGCTGTTGCCCTGCCACCCCTCACCCCCAGTCAGCACTTGTCTGAAGCTGCGTGCTGCTGATAGTTCTGCTGGTTACTTACGTGGTCGGGGCAGGTGCCTTTGAAGAACCAGACCAATGCCACCAGCTCGTGTCATCTCAGTTCCTTGCCAAGTGAGTAGGCAGGTTATCATCACTTCCAGCTCTCTGGATACAGCTACCATTTGTTTCTGACAGTCTTACTGGGTTGAATACAGCAATCGATGTCCTTACCTGTCTGTAAGATGAGTGTTAAGAAGAACTTTTAAAGCAGGTGGATAATAATTCTCCCTTACCCACAAAAAACAAACTTCTGAAATTGTTTTTTTTCACCCATAATGAAGTCCTTGTGCAAATAGTTCCTGCAAGCCTACGTTTTTCTTCATTTCCTTTTCAAGTCAAGTATAGTAGAAGTGAAATCTAGTAAAATAAATGTTGATAGATGGAATTTATTCATCAAGCCAAGCTAATGAGGCATCATAAATGTATTTTTGAATGTGTAAAATCCATAGGGGCTAATTGC
Organism: Anser brachyrhynchus; assembly: GCF_964034855.1. Classification (NCBI taxonomy): domain Eukaryota; kingdom Metazoa; phylum Chordata; class Aves; order Anseriformes; family Anatidae; genus Anser; species Anser brachyrhynchus. The sequence goes on along the minus strand of NC_137713.1, from coordinate 3,913,193 downwards.
TACAGTTGGGGAAAAAAGATGCCGTGTGTTCTCGATTCACTTGTCTTTGAGTCAGGAACTAGCTGAGCGAGTCACTGTTGATTCAGATTCTTTCAACCTGCAATGGTACAAATAGATTCTTTTTCTAAATTCTCCAGAGAAGAAATGTGACAAAGCAAGCTTTTTTGTTTTTCTGAGCTTGTCCCCAAAGATGCAACAAAAAGGTGGAATTGGATCCAGAATTTCAAGAAGCAAAATAGATTAGCATTCCATTTCTTTCAGCTGACAGCCTTGCTTGCAGGATCTTGGCTGAAAGTACTTCTGTGACTCATCCGTGTCCTTGCTTCATTTACCCATGATAGCCACAGAACTGAATTCTCTTAAGAAAAAGCAAAAGGTTACTTACCCGTGTGTATTATACACAATATTGATAATGAAACTGTGGTCTTGATCAATGCATGATGTGCAAGTCTGCAGGTAGTGATTAGAAAATGTCTGCCAGTGTTCAGCGATGTTTGTCGTAACACAGGGAATTACAAAAGTAGTTGGTAGGCTGGAGTTCCTTTCTTGTGGGCTGCTCATTTGCATCTTAACAAGATACTTCCTGATCAGTTCAAGAAATGCAGGTCAAAAAAAAAAATGGTCAAAAGGTGGTCATTTTGCTTCTGTGTGTTGCTGTTCATATCCAGGATACTTGAGGTTGAGTGAGCGAATATGGCCTCTCGATCAATTATAAATATTATTGTGCAGAGAGAAGCAAATTAACCTTTGTGTGCAAAAACATCTCACAGCAGCGCATATGTATTAAATCAGTGAAAGGTTTGTTACTCATCCCGGTATCTTGCTGTGATTTGCAAAGTTCAAGAGAATAATATTTTAACATTATATTCCTTTGGGTATGATGATCATCTTAGTTAAAACTTCCTGAAAATTGAAATGTTACTTGTAAGGTCATTGTTTTTTGTGTGTAAGAATTGAAAGAAGAACATGATGCATTTGTAATGGAAAAGAGCATTGCTATGGAAAATGTCAGCATAAATTGTTCCTCTTGTGTATACATAGGTTCTGATGTCAAAGGTAAATGTTCTGTTATTAAGTGCCTTGGAATTTCTTCAGCTACAGCAAATGCTCTCAGACCCAGCTATCGTCTTCAGAGCATCAGCTTTTGTGACTTGGTGCTGAGTTATGAGAACGTGATAACTGACATTTATTGTGGGCAGGAGAACCAGGAGCAAAACCAGCACAAATGGCAACATCCTGACTTGCCAGAGAAAATTTAACTGTTGTCCTTCTTTCTTCATTCAGGTTTTAAATTATCAATGTCTTGGGAAAGGTGTGGAGATATCCTTCTAGCACAGGCATAGTAAGAACAAGTTAGTGCAATACATTGAAACAGGGTGAGGGTTCTTAAACTGGGTTGTAAGGCAGTGCAGTCGATCATCTTTCGTAAGCAAAGACTCAAAATATATTTCAGTATTTTGAATAGTTTTCCTTTGATGGGGTGGGATATGCGTATGAAACTGTGATATTTCCTCTGTAACTGTACCGAGTTACTGGTGCTGTGACTGCACTGCTCTGGCCTTGCCACCGTAAGTAGGCTGCACTCCATGCCGTTGCCCTGACTGGAGAAAACCTCCAGCATCCCCTTGCACTGTCATGGCTCAGTGTCACGAGAGCTGCAGTCGGTAAACACTGGACTGCAGCTTGAGCTGCCAGCGCAGGACCGGAGGCCCTGCTTTGGTGCAGTTCTGCTCTGCCAGGTCCAGCCACGGCCCACGCGATGTGACTGATGTGTCAGACGACATGCAGATACAACCAGCGGTTCACGTGAAGGGAGGAGTACAGAGGGAAGCTACATCTCAGTGCTTGTTGTAAGAGTGCAGTAGGAAAGCAAAGGCAATCTAGTGTGAAGCCTATATATCATATTTCCCTGCTGTCTTGCCTAAACACAGATCACTTGTAGCCTGGATGAAGTCTAGACAAAAATGCAAGGGACGGTCTGTAAATTACCACAGGCTTCTTTTTGTGCTTATTTTGACAGTTTAAAATGAAGACTGTTAATGATACTTTTTTAAAGATTTAACAAGCTCTTAAAATGTTCTCAGGACTTATATAAATGTCTATCTGTAGTTCAACAGGTGTAATTTTGGCTACCTCACATGTTATATGTGGGTTATTTAATATACATCAGTTGTTGAGTGTTGCAGAGTCTTAAGAATGTGACCTTAAATCAACACTACCTGTTGGGAGAACTGTAAACTAATTCAGAAATCCCCCTAAATATCTACACATATATAGCACTGTTCACTGTTGCCTTAAAAATATGTAGGGAGAAGGTGGTCGACTAGCAAAATGTTTTGGGAGAAAGGTTGAGTTTTGGATTTTTAATATGGAGCTGTGCAAGAGCGTACAGCATATCCTCTAGATTTCTTCCACAAGCGCATCCAGATGTTTTTGTTAAAAATATAACCTTTTAATTGTTCCTTAAAGAGCAGCAACTGTTCTTTCTTTGATTAGTTTTATTACCCTTTTCCGTACCTTTTCTTGTTTTTCTGTGTGTGTGGGTGTGCGTTGGGAGGGGGAAAGTAGAAGGAGGGAAACTAGGGCTGAGGCCCAAATCAGACACAGCGTTCACACTGAATGCACTCTGTTTATAAAGTTGTGTAATCCTGTTTCTGTTTCTACTGATTACTGCCATTCTATTTGCTTTCTTTCACTTTAGTCAAGAGTAAGCTGGCATTTTAGTAGAACTATTCATTATAACCTACGAGATGTTTCTCCTGAGTGGTAATAGACAGTTCAGAGCCCACTGTTCTGTATGTGAAGTTAGGATGGATATTTTCCCCCGTGTGCATCCTTTTACATTTGTCTAAGTATAAATTTGTCTGTCACTTTGTCGTCGTCATCCAGTATCATGACATTGTTGCATCTAACATTATTGTATCCTGAATAAATATTATATTAAGATATGTCATTTAAGAGAAGGTATGTATAGCACTGTTTAACTTTCAAATGCTTAACAGATCAAAATAGTGAAAATAAATTGCTCCTCTGTTAAGTATAGGAGAACGCCCATGAATTTTAACAACTGGCCTCGATTATCCTTCCTGCTGTGGTGCTTTCATTCAGATAAGCCTGCAGCAAGGCACTTGGCCTAAAGATGTTTCTGTGCTGTGGTCTCTCCATGGAAACAATCTTAAACCATAGAAAACAATTCCAATTTGAAAAAAGCAGAATCTCCTTCCCAGTTGGCTCCTAAAATAACTTACTTCAGCCTTACACGTGCTGATTGCAGGTTAACTAGGCAAAGGCTGCAGGATGGTGTTAGAACCGTTTTATAGAGGAAGCCAGGGACGTTGCTGTGGCTGCCATTTCGCTTGTCCTTCAGCTGCTAGTGCTGTCTTAAAGAATGATCTGTTTGTTCGCCACGGCACTTTCATGTTGCAGCCCTTTTGGAAAGCTGAGGATTATGAGCTTTACTAAACTTGCATTGTGGAATCCTGCCACTAGTTAACTGTTTGCTTTTTTTTTTTTTTCCTGACCAAATTGTAGAAATTACAGTTAAAGTTAAATTTTCAAGCTCTTGGCAGCTGTAGGTCTGGTTAATGTGACGCTTGTTTGTATTTCCTCATTCTCTACAGACAAAAATATTTTTTCTGAAAGGCTTAAGAAAGAAAATCACCGGTTTGTTTTAGTCATGATTATCCTGAATATGAAGCCAAGCAGACAGTTTCAATAGCTATTAAAATTAAGTATGCATTATAAGTTCCTTTGGAACTAAATACTGCTTCATTTTACATCCTTTCTTCCTTCATAGTTCCCTCAGAGTAAATTTTTTCTTGGAAGATGATCATATGTAAGAAAACCCAATTATTCTGACCATATGTCAGGGCTACTCAGCAAATTACATTTTGTAAATACGACAGCTTGATCTGAAAGGTATCAAAGTCAATCCTGGTTTAGTGATTTTTAAGGAGTGATTACAATTGTGAACAAATTAGATATTTTACTAATATGCTGATGTCATACAAAAAAAACACACACTATTCACAGGATTGGGAGCTGGGACAAAGAGATAAGTCAAGACTTTCCTGAATGAATGCCAGATCCTTTGTGAACAGGCTGAAATGCCGCTAGTGAAATGACTAGATGATGTCGATTCCTTATCACCCAGAGAAATAGCAAACGCTCTACCATTGTTCCAGTCATGTTGCCATGACATGACCTCCTTTGGGCAAATTATGCTCTCCTTTCACAATCAAAATCGCTTTTATCTTAATTTTCAAGGCTCTACCTTATTTTAGTCCTGTTTTTCCCTCCCTGTTTGTGGCTGTGTTCCCCCAGCTCCCCGCAGGCTGTTGCCTTCTGCAGCAATCACTCTGTTCACCTTTCAGACCCTCTGTGCCCATAATATTTCCTCTCCTCTTGAATGATACTGTTTTTCTCTCGCCCTTCATGTCTTTCCTCAAGATTAATGTTTCTCTCCTCCTTCTAATGCTGACTCATTCCTGATCTCTTAACTGACTTCTCCCACAAGCTGTAATATGTCAACCTATGAAAATAATTTACTTGCTAGAGAGGATGACCAAGAAATATACAGATAATTAAAAGAACATCTTATAATTTTCCTTACTGCTCGGTGTCTGTCAGTTGTCCTCCCCACAAAGCTTAAAGATTTACCCTGTTTTTGTCTGTATAATTGCAAGTATCTGGTCATGGGCCTACAGAACTGAGGCAGATGCTGAATTTCTCTTTTTTTTCTTTTAGAGATGATTGCACTTTGTTCAGAGGCTGCACAGTTACTTTCCTTCCTCATAATTCTGTGCATTTTTCTAGTGGTTTTTCATCCATGAGTTTTCAAACCCATCATTCGTCTCCCTGACTACCCCTACTCACATACATTAAGTTTCTTCTTGAGTTATTTCTTAGCATGGGAAAAAATGGGATTCCACAACTGATTGATTTACCAAAGAAGGCATATATAAAAGCTAGGCACAAGCCTGGGCTCTCTTGATTTCCCATTCCTGCCATAAAAATGTCCTCCTTTGCCAAGCTATAGCATGGCAAATAAAACTCCAGAGGGTTTCCTGGTTTTGGTTACACAATTTTCAGCATTTTGGTATTGCAGGAATATTTTTTCTCTTACTCTGAGATACTTAGAACCTCTCAGGAATTAAATCGTGTTGCTTCCTGTTTCTCTTCCTCAGCTGCTTCCTTGTTACCTAACTTTACTTAGCTACTTGAGAGAGCTAGGTAAATCTGGAAGCTCTTGTTGTCAGCCTCAAGTACACGTTGCTTGTGGAATACAAATGGTGGACGATAGATTTGTGAATAAGAGTAGATGTTGTGTGCTGTGGTTCTACCGTACAGATACAGTCCTGGTACCCACGAAGGATGCAGGGCTGCAGCTGATGCCGTGTGGACATTTACGTGCTCTGAGCAGTGTGCTGTCCATGGGAGCTGCATGGCAGGGGATGGGACTGCGGGATGAGGAACATGATTTATCTTCACGTGCCAGGTTTCCTCAGTGGTTAGCAGCTGAGAGGCCAAAAACTTTCTCCTGACCACTACGGTAATAATGGAAGGCAGATGCTAAAATATTTGATCTCTGGCAGTTACTGTGGCTGCTACAGCCGTGTGGAAGGAGAGATTTCAAGTCTGCAGCAGAAGGATAAGCAGGAGACAGCTGCAGCTGCAAGGAGCCTGAGAGTTTCTGACTTGAGGCACCCAAACGTCTTGCTGCATCTCTGCACTGGCCTGTGAATAGGCCGCTGAGGAGGTAAGAGGCAACCTGTACAGCTGGAGCTGCCCTTGGGATTAGTATTTCATTTTCCAGGACTGTCAGGCCAGTGCTTTTCACATGCCCTAAAATTTAAAACAAAATTGGAAATATTTCAGAATTGTGAGTATACACAGCCTAATCTGTTTAATTGCTGTCTGACAATATGAAATCAGTTCTGAATGTATACCATTCAGTAAAATAATAATTACCATAGCAACACACACTACGTCTGAAACATAGCTCATCCCTACAAAAGCCCAGAAACAGAAAGCCTGAACTCTTCACGCAGCTCTAAGAGCAATTAGTGAGGTTTCTTCCCTTTTTTCAAATCACTGTATTTGAAAGAGGCCAACAGATGTCGAAAGGTAAACAACAATCAAATGTTGTTTCTGTGCTTCATCCTTAATTAGGCATAAATCAGTATATTGCATCTCTTATGGCAGAGATTGTAACCGAGTTTTGTGCACCAAAGATAAAAGCGCAGCAGAGACAGGAAATCAGCAGGGGTATCGTGTTGGTGCTTCTAAAGTCCTACTTGCGCTCGGCCAAAAGAAAAAGATGTTCTGAGGCTGCCTCCCCCAGGGTTCTCTGCTGCAATTCCCCTGCTCCTGGCTCAGAACCAGCAGTAAAGCTCTCCAGCAGGCAGCCACCAGGCCTGGTGCAGGGACTTCTGCTGCGCATTAGAATTTTAAACTTGTTCTTAAAATACAGTGGGTCAAACAGAGATGTCACAGTACTTTATAGTGGCACTTCCACGTTTGTTGGTATACGGGGACCTGGTTTTATGTGTGTGTTGCTTGCGAGTATTGGAAAAGTACAAGGTGGCTGGCTGGGGGTGTGCTCACAAAACGAGGTGAAATGCTTCATTTTGAAAAATCACCCAAGTTTTCTTCTATCTGGATTTTTTTTTCCCAAAAAAGTTGTATTAGATCTTGATAAGATCCGTGTTTCTACTTCTAAATTTTACTTCTCTGCAAAGAGCATTGAAGTTAGACAGGGATTTGGAGTTAAGAGATATGTGCAAGGGCATGGAATCAGCACACCAAAGTAAAACCTAGTAACTTAGTACAGTCCAGTCACTTTCTCTGACTGCAGTGGTAACATCTGTATGAACATCACTTGATTTTGTTTATGCATGTTCATGTATAAACTCATGAAGGGCTCAGTGTTTTTCTTAAAAAATAACTTTAGTGTCAGCGCAGTTCAGATGCCTGAGTTCAGAGTTCTTTGTCACAAAATGATTTAAAAGTCCTGTTTGGAAGAGGAAAATTTCCTCTAAGAGAACTAAAAGGCAGCAGTGGTCTTAGGTGCTTAGTTTCTTCCCTTCTGTAGTTTAAAATGACAGAAGCAAGGATGAGCAGACCTTGCCCTGCAGGGAGCAAAAAGCTACAGGGCTGCTTGACTGATAGATGACTTACACTGAAAGTGGTTCTCTTTCCAGAATGAATTTAGAAATCACTGGGTCCATAATATGAAGCCTGTGTCCTATTGTCCTTGGTGTTATTTATTTATTTATGTGTTTGCTTATTGCGAGAAGGAGAAACTATTTTCAAAGATGAGCTTATTTACGAAAATGCTTAGTGAACATGAAGTTGCTTCCCTGCTCGCTATTCCATCAGCAGCAGAGTTGTTCAATAAGTGCTGTCAGGTTATTTGACCGAAAATACCTTTTAAAGCTATTGAGGATTCACTTGCAATCTTTCTCTCAAATATTTAGGAGTGATGAAAAAGCAGCTATCATAGCCTTTTATTCTTAATTTATATAAACATTATAATAGATCTTCAAGTAAAAAATCTGTTTCCTCCTTTCTGGCATGGTGGAAAAGTGCTTTAAATTAGATTCAAAGGTTTTTGCATTTACTGCCCTTCTGTAGAAGAAAGTGACAATTTTCTCTGCTTGTCAGTAAAGGATCCATCATCAATACTTTTCTCATTTTCATTGAGAAGTTCCATGATATGTGACCAATGTAGATTATCCAGGTACATAAGAACATTCTATCGGTAGCACAACTGATTTTTACCATTTCATGAAGAAACTAAATCCAAATCTGTCTATCAACTGTATATGTACAATTATTTAGCATTATTTGTTGGTGTAACTTTGGACTGTGTCAGAAATTGTTTACATTTATTATTTTTTTTAATCTGAAAAAGACTACAGAATATCAGATAATATCAATTTTAAAATTCTACTCTGCATGGTTAAAATAGCTTCTTTTAAAGCGATCTAACCAATTTTAGTAAGTATTTTATGCTCAGAGAATGGAATTATTTATTTGGCTACCTGCTCAACATGTATGAAATACGAGTACAAATGTGGGAGAGAAAAAAATAAGCATTTTTTATCCAGATAAGTGCAGAATTATGTCCTTTTTCACCAATCTGTTGATTGTTTAAAACAAGCATCTCAAGTTATTGCATTTTCAGGAATCAAGGTTTTTTTTGTGCGTGGAAAATACCAGTTTGATAACTCTGCCTGTTTTTTGTTCCTTGCCCTATTTATTATTTTGTTACGGTGGATTTCCAATTTTTATCTGTGTTTCCGTGGGGAAAAATTTGTAGCTTTCAGTTGCTTAGTTCCACAGCAGCAACAAAATCATTTGGAAGGACTTTTTCCAGGAAGCAAGAACATGTTTATATTTGCAGCTTAAATTGCTTCTTTATTCACTTTTCTTTTTCCTAGCCTTTGTTTTCTGTGTTTCCATAACAACAGAAAAACTCTTTCTTTAGTAACTTAGGATTTTTCAGCAAAATACTTGGTTTGTTTTGCCTCTCTTTGCTCTTTTTTTGGATTGATATTGAAATGGGTATGAATTGGAACCCACGGTGGGAAGTATGGTTCTCTTTTCTCTCCTCATAGAGCATTAGTAAGGTATTCATGGGTCAGGATTGCTTCTGACTTGCTGTAATCAAATCTCTTTTTTTTTTTTTTTCCGGGGAACATGCCTGTGATCTTCATATTTTCCACAGTTTTTTCTTATTATGCTGCAGACATACATCATAGCAACTCAGTCTTCATCCAGAGAGCACTGAGAAGAGCTCACCAGCACCTCTCTGAGCTTTGGCAGGAGGTCGTGGCTTCGAAAAGCCGTGGTAGGCTTCACAACACTCTGCACATTAAATCATGTTCTTACCAGCCAGATTGGCCCGACCTTGGTTAGCAGTGGCAAGCTTCAGCGAATGCACCTTTTGGCAGTGCTTTCTGATTAAAAGGGCTTCATTTTATTATTTTTAACCACAGTTGTCAGTTTGAAAGCATTAATTTAATTTTGTGTGTGTGTCTCTACGGAGACTATTAGTGACATGAAGGACAGAACGCAGAGAAATTTCATGGCTTTTCATTGATTTTTATTTTTTTTTCAAAGCTATCCTCTAGTGCTATTTCCATTTTAAGTTTATTTGAACCTCAGATTTGGTAAATATTAATTTTTTATAGCAACTTTAATTTCATCTTAAGATGCAATTGTGAATAGAGAGCAATGTGATCGTGAAGTCACCAGGTTCTAAATTTTTGCTTGGTTTTAGAGATTTACTAAATCACCTGGAAAGCAGTAGGAAAGCGGCTGAGTGCTAAATTTGGTGTTGCGTTGATCATTAAGAACTGATCCTGTTTATTAAAGGTAATTTTTAGAATTCCAGCACATAGGGAGGGGATCAGTGTCAATCATATTTTGAATGCTAGTAGTTTTTAAATGAGCAGGGTGCCTGCTGAAAAATTCTAGTGTTTTCTATCACATTGAGCCTTTATTCAAGGTCAGTCACTGTTGACAGATATACTGTCGTTGCAATGCCCAAACCTTTGATATCAAACATTAGAAAAATAGAATAGCGAATAGTATTTAATTCTGAGTTAATTTTTTCATAATGTTCAGATCAGTATTAATGTTCTATCGCATAGTGTCTGTTTGTACCATATCTTTAATATGAAATAAGGCAGTTACTAAGCAGAAACGTACTGGTCAGAAAGTTGATTGGGAAGACTGTGTTGATACGGTAATATTTTTCCTGATGTTTGTGCATGGCTCTGGCTTTTTATTTTTGAAATATTCCTCATGAAATTACTGAAGTGTTAAAATGAAGGTATTCATAGCAGCTGGAAGAGCTTTGTACCGACAGATTTTTGTGGGTACAAATTCAAATACGTGAACAGATGGTAGCACCTGCAAAGTTACAGATGTATGTATCGCTTTGTGTAAAAATGAAGTCCTATTGTGTTTCTGGAGATTGGATGTTGAGACTTTACTTCCAAAAACGCTGTAATGGCCACAGTAAATATAACTGATGGGCAGGAAAGGCTAGGCACCTTGGCAGATTACTTGGAAAGATGTATGCTGCATATGAAGGCTACTGCAAAGAAAAGCCAGTCCATTTGCTGGACACTTCCTCCTTGTTTTTTGTCAGAGCTGTAGACCATGCAGACTGTGAGTATATTGAAGTCTTTTGCTTAACAAAATACATTGAAAGGTTTTCTTATTTCATGCGGTGTTAAAATGTTTCCATTCTTTCAGTTCCACAAATTCAGCGTAGTTGTTACTGACACCTTCTCCACTGGACTTTGGCACTGATCATTATTCCTTACCCCATTTTATTTTCCACTTTCACTAGCTTCATTAAGTATCTCTAGATGAGGATTAAAAAGATGGGTTGGAGGTCACATCATCCTCGCCAACTTGTAATTATGTCCCTATTATCTCTAAAATCAAGACTGATCTTATTAAGTAAGGAGATTTCCCTCCCACTCCCTTGGGTATGCTAACCTGATTAACACAAGGTCATTCTCAAATTCTTTCAGTTGCTTGAACTACTTGTTTTTTGCCTTATCTTAACAAATATGTTGCTTTCCATCCAGTACAAGTAGGTTCCCGATGTGTCACACCTCTAAGTTCTGCATACTTTGCTGTTTACATTGGCCTCGTATCATGAAGGTCGTATCACGAAGCACTGCAATCTCCAGTTTTATTAGTGGCCCTTCGGGTTAGCCTTCAAATGGGTTATGAATCCTGGAGCAGAAGTGTTCTGATTTGTCTTGTCTGTGTTCCAAGACAGTTTTATTCTCTGTGCTTTTTTATTTCCTTACCTAAAGACTACAAAGCATCTAGGTATATTCATCAGTCTTGCAGATTTCGGAGAGTTATTTAGCTACCAGGGCATCCTGGCAGACAATTTCAAGACACTGGGTTTCAACTGTTTCAGATTTCCGCTCTTTTTGTTTGTTTGTTTTTGTTTTGTTTTGTTCTTTTCAAGAATTGTGGAGAAACTACTGCCTTGGGCCATTTGGTCTATACTTTCTGTGTTGCTTCATGCATTATATATTAACCAGCCTGGAAATCACTCTTAAGATCAGAACCGTGTCCAATTCTCCAGCCTTACAGCTTAAATATAGACTTCAGAAGGTCAGCGTGAAAGGTCACCCTTCAAAGTATGGAATTCATGTCCAAGTGAAGAGCAACACCAAGAATGTTCTTTGATATTTGCCAGGTAATTGAACACTTCTCCTCTCTTCAGGAAGCTTTCCAATAAATTAAGCATAGAAGGTGTCAAAGGACAAAGACTACTGTCCACCACTGGGCTGTAAGTTTTCCAGACATCCAAGTCATACTCAGTAAGCTTTTTCAGTACGTAATAAGCATCTTAATGTGCTGGGCAATCAGCTGGAAGCAAATTATTAAGAAAAAATTAAGACTGGTTCTGCCTTTTGTATTGCTCTTGCCTTAAACTGTAGGCGTTTGTGTGAACGTGAAATGTCCTAGGCTAAAGCACTGGCAATTTACCTGTCTCTGCATGACATTAGTAATTATTGATCAGCAGATGCAATACGAACAATTTTGTACTGTTTTAGAAGTAACGTAGGCGTTGGATGCATTTACAGTAATTACGTATTTACAGCTAAAACCAGAACAGAAAGAAAAAAGATACAGGAGGACCCTGCTCACAAAATGTCATGCCCTCCTCTTTTGTGGCTTAAAATAAAGCAAATATTCTTCTTGAAATCTATGTGCAGCAAGCAACAGGCCGTTATTGCCTCTGCATCGTGTATGCATAGCATATTTCCAACATCACAGTGGAGTCTCTGATATTTTTTGTTTGTGATTTCAGTTCGTAAGTAACAGGTCTTTTCGAAAACAGCGGGATAGATTTTTTCAGGAATCCACATCACCGTCTGTGACTCCTTATTCTCTTAGGTTTGCACTGCTGGAGCTTGCCTCTGCCTGAGCTAGGTGGGGATGTGAGTTTCACCAGACTCTTCAAAGCCATGCTGTGTATGGCAGAAGTGGTTTATAATACACATTAGGATATAATTCACTCTTTCTCAGTCCTCACAGGGAGAGAACAGATTGCTATAGTAATTCATTGCAATGATGTGATATTCTAAATTATGTTGCCATAATAATAAGTACATTGCTGCATAGTATGAAAGTGAGATTTTAAAATAAGTTTTGTTCTTTAGTTGTCAATTTTTGTGTTGCCTAATTGTCTGACCTCCATTTTTTGTATGCACGATTGTGATCAGAGCTCCTAATTTCCAGTCTTACAGATATAACTGATATGGGGGGCAAAATTACACGTGGTGTAATTCTGCAGGGGGCTGAGAGAGCTCAGCTTCTGTCACTGAGTTTCACACCTCCCCTGGGAGGAAGCATAGATGTAGCATGTACAAATTATTAAACTTTGAAAAGCAGCCTTCCCTGAAGCTTAGTGAGACACGAATCCTAAAAACAAATTCAACTTTGCTACTGTATTGGGTTCTTGGACATCGATCTTCTTTGCTTTTATGTAAAAGCAATGCATAAAACCCTTGCTCCTCCCATCACTGTTTTTATTTGCCATGCTTTATTGTATGGGAAACTTTTGTAGAGAAAGATAAGGGTAGTTAGCTGTTGTGTTTTACATGTATTTGGTCATCTCAGCTGAATGCTGCTTGTTTCAAGCTGTCATGCTTTGTTTTACAGAAAATCACAAGTCAGCTTTTTGGTGCTCTCCTGTATTGCTAAATTTTAGGCAAATTTAGAATATGAAGGTGGTATCGCTGAGATCAAAGATCTCGTTTATAAAGGCTTGTTGTGCCCTTGATGTTCCAGTGCCAAATCTGGGAGGAGGAGGTGTGTTTGTATAGGGAGAATGTGAGAATCTCATTACTCTTAGCCAAATTATTGCTCATTTTGCAGTTTTGCAGTGTAATGTGTGGAGGGTTTTTTTGTTTTTTACCAGAGATGTTTCAGCTCCTGAACCTGCTGGATTCTGACATTTGTCATTATATTAAAAGCTTATTCAAAGGAAGAAAACAAAACACATTTTCTTATAAGTGAAATTCAGACAGACAAATCCAGCTGTTGCATGTAAAAATAACTACAGACGTCCTAAACAGTAAAAAGGTTTTCACGTGTTGTTATAGCAACAGAAATTCAGTAGAACTTTTCAGATTAGATGTTGTGTGTTTTTTCTATATTTCTGTTAAAAAAAAACATGCCAAATAATTTGCTTTTTTAAAGAAATGCTCATGGATTTAGTAGTAAGAAGTTATGCAGGACTGTTGAACTCAGTTGTGCTTCAATTTAAGAGGCATTGCAGAAGCAAGCATGTGCATTTGTATTGTTGTGGTTGGGTGTTTTTTTCTGGAATTTTTTATGATGAATAAAAGTAATGTTATCCCTTAGGTCAGGACTTAAAAGCACTTAGGTCAGCCTTGTGCACTGTAGGAACATACCATGTTGAATCTCCTGGGACAAAATAGATCACCAGAACAGTACGATGAACCTGTTACAGGCAAATCTGCTCTTTTTAGTCTGGATAATTTAAAAACCGTATCAGCTGAAGGGGAAGGTCAGGTAGCTGTGAGAGGGGACATTTGAAGACATGAGATAATAGTTGCAACGGAGGTAACTTCCAGTGTTGGCTCGAGGGAACTGATTTGAGAAGGACATTTACGTGATTGGGTATATCTTGTTTAGATAAACTTTGGTATTTGTAGAAAAACCTCTGCTAAAAGCCAAACATCTATAAATCTCTGAAATCAGCCACCACTTAGATGATAAGCAACAACTGATGTTGTGTTTTTGCATAAGTGTCTGTAGGTCTCACAGTTTTGTAATGCTGTAACTGTGTGATGTTTACTTTTATGTAGAAAAGGAAATAAAAAATGAAACATGAAGTCGGGGTCATCGAAATAGCATATCGTCTTTCTGGATTTCTAGAGCTACTACTCTGACTGGATGTGGATAGCTTAATAAATCAGGAAAAGGCAGCTTTTTCCAGGAGCAGAAATTGCAACTAGTTTTTCTGTGTTTGCAATTATCTGTTACAAGTTTTGTAATATAAGTCTGGATGAATTAGAAAAGCGTTCCATGTGGTCTTCAAGCACAAAGAACTGGCTTTGCAATCAGAGTCCGTTAAGGTAATTCTCTGTAATAGCTTCTGGACGCTGCAGTTCGATTTCCTTTCTGTCATGAGGACATAAAGATGACAGTAAACAATTTTTCTAACCGAAATCAGTAAAAACGGTAACTTTCTCCTTGTGTTACATTCTTCTTGTTGTATTTACCTCTCTGATACTTTCGCCTCGAATAGTTGATGCTGTTTTATATATACAAGTGGCTTAAAATAGCAGCTAGTTTTCAAATTAGTGTTGATCATACTGTTAAATAAATAATGTTCTAGGTTTGTTGAGCTATTAGAAAACAAAAAGCTAAAAACAATGGGGAGCATAAAGGAAGGCAGTATAACTGTTTTAATATCTAGCCTTGCAAATAATGTGCAGAAATCATGTTAAGCGTAGCAGAATACATAATACAGCAAAAATACACAAAAGGATCACCTTGAAAAGTTCCAAGCTAAGTACTGAAGCGTAAATACTTCAGATAGGAAAGAAAACAGCTTTCCAGGAGCCCTGTTCTCAGTTAGCCAAATTGTTATTTCTCCAGAATTTTTCCTGGCTTCTGCCTTGCACAGATTCATGATCAGCCCGAATTTTTCTTCTTAGACTTTGAAGTCCCAAACCTACTTAACGATTTTCTGTTTCTTAACGTGTGTATACAAAAGCTGATTAAGCACAGAAAACCATGGGGTTTCCATCCGTGTTTAAGATCTAGTTCACATCAGGATAGTCCATCAAAGACATCCTCCTGGCACGTAATAAAACCTTATCCTGTCTGAAAAAGAATCTTATCCTATCTCAGAAAGGGGTCTGGTTGTATAAAATAATTTTATTCTGTAACTTGGGAAGGATTTTGCCAGATTCAGTTCAGGAATAGAAAATCTTAGTCGTGACCTTTTGTGTTGCTTTTCTCATTCCCTGCTTTTATTAGTAAATAATACTCCAGTCTAAAAATATTGGTAAATATTCCCATGAAACAGTCAATAAGTCAGTATTAAAATCCACTTTTAATTAAACATTAGATGCACTTTCAGTTAATGCTGTCATGTTCGTTCAGTGGGACCTTGCCCAAGTCTTGCTAAACAAATCTAAACAAATGGATGTGAGAGCTTTCCGAGTGAAACTCTTGTGGATTGTCTGCCAGGCTTTCCATTATTCAGAATCAAGATTATTTTTTTAATAAGTTGACCTGTTTAAGGATAAAAATGCCTGTGAGTATAATTAAATTGAATTCTGTGCTTAAAGTGACCCTCTGATTCATGGGCATTTGCAGTAGGAAGAACAAAAATAAAATTAAAGCCTTGTTGAAAGGTACAGTAATTAAGTCTCTCAATTCTGATTATTAGCAGCTGGGATGAGAGCAGTAGATAGGCAGAAGAATATTGCTCAAGCAAAAGACTCTGTAACGTACCTAAAGATCTGTCAGGGAAATCCATCTGCATGGGAAAAAATATTATCACTGCAGATTTTTTTTTTTTTTTACAGGCAGATATAAAAGGGTTGGTTCTTCATAGTCTTGTATCTTTTAGCAGCCTTAAATGAGGAACCCCAGCTGAGGACTGACTGTAGCACTGATGTAAATGCCTGGTAGAATTTGCTTTGATAAGGACTTGGCTTCCCTTTCTTTGGGTGTGAAATGGAAATGTGAGACAGGGAGGCGCTGGACCTGAGAAAAAGACGCATCTTTCAGAGGAAGCCAATATATTATTTGGTGCCTGTTTTGAAAGCTTAAGCAATAGGAAGTACCTAATCTGATTCTAAACGCATGTCTTTCTGCTGCTTTGGACTAAAGGCCTGATTATAATTCTTAATTAGTTACCTAAATATCCATTGATTTTTGAGAGAGTTAGGACACCGATATCTTTGTGATCAAGCTCTAAATTCTGTAGCCAGAAGACACTGTTATGTAGGACAGACGCTGGAGGGGGTACACAACATTGCACAATGTTAGTGCAGGTTACGTTATGAGGTTAATTAATAAGGGCTATGCTCTGGAGATAATGTGTCTCTTGAATTACCCTCTTTCCTTCTAAGGAAAAGAGCTAAGGGAAATTTCACCTGTTTTTAATAGAATAGGAAAAAAACATAGAAAATAGGGCTGAAAAGAAGCTCAGGAGGTCATTTAGTCCATCTTTCTACCTCAAGGTAGAACTAGCTAAATCTAAACCCTATCCTGAGAGGTATTTGTCTGCCCTCTTCTCTAAATTTCTAGCAGTGGACATCCTGCAACCTCCTCGTGCAGGCTGTTAACGTTCTTGGTGATTTTAGTTACAGAGGGAAGGTTTTTCTTGCCACCTAATCTGAATCTCCTGTTATTTTTTTCAATAATATTTGTCCCGTTCTCATTAACATGGAGGATTATATAATGTCTTTATCTGTTTCATGTTTCTGTATGTCTCCTCCTTTCTGCATGGGCAATACTTCCTAAACCTTTGATCATTCTCATTGCTCTTCTCTGATTGCTTCCCTCTGATATTTGCATTTTTTAAACTAGGATCTTGCAGCTGAGGTAGCTTGGGTATTACCTGGTTGGAGGAGAAGCATCCGAAAACAGGCACTGCTCCTGGAACCCAGTAGGCATTACAGGATGACCGCGTGTACGTACAGAATGGCTGCAGCTCGAGTGTTCTTTTGGTGAGTAACCACTGCCTTTGGGAGACGTCTCGTCTCCAGCACAGTGGGATAGGAAGTGACCCCCGCGTGCTGGCAGGAGCGCAAGTCCGCGGAGGGGCTCTGCTGGCGTCACTGGCTTGTGAGCGGTACCAGAGGCCCAGAAGTGAACTGAGGCGTGTATTCGCTCTTTGGCCATCTGCTGTTTTCTGTCACTGCGTCCAGATTCCACGTACTTAGATTTTACATTTTTCTCTTAAAATCTGAATGTCTTTTTTCCCCAAGGGGAAGGTAAATTGTAACCGGTAAAAGTGCAGTAATGGCTGAAGGAATGTGCCTTGTGAAGGAGCTGTCTTGATGTGAACGTTGCGGTGCACGTTTGATTTTTTTCCTGCCAGTTTTTATCTGTCCTTTTGGTAAACTCTTTTCAGCAAGCATTATCATGCATGCTTCTTGCTATTTCTATCCTGGATCTCTTACGCACAGAAATTGATAGCGGAGCACTGGGTTTTATGCCAAAAAGCAAATGGATGATACTTAAAAATCTCTTCTGCATTTGCCAAGCTGTGAATCCTGATATTTTCTGGTGAGTGGCTTAGGCTTCACCTAGATCCTTGGCAGATGAAGTTTTTTACAAAAAAGTTACTACTGTTTGAGTATATTGGCCATAATGAGGAAAAAAGCCATAGGTACTCATTACCTAGTCTGCTGTGTGATGATACGCTATATAAAGTTGGGTCTAACAAAGCTTTTAAATAAACTATCCATTTTTTTTAGTATTATGTAGATTTGCATCAAATTAGTATCTTTGTGGTATGTGTACTGTACCCTTTAAAAGAGGGGTAAAAATCTGGTTGTCAGAAATGGCACGTAGTCACATTCATAGGACAATGATAGAACGGACTAATGTTTTATTTGTTTAAAAGCAAGGTAAAATCATAAATTAGAGTTTACATATTATGCACGAACGACCTTGAAATATTGTGCTAATGGTAAAAAGAAGAGGTCGGTATGATAGCTTTAAGACTGTATTCTGAAGTTAAATTATGCATTTTACCTGAGACTGAGGCAGTCTTGCAGTGGATGTTACAGCAGCCTCCAGACAGATCTGTCTGGAAGACTCCACAGGAAGACCCAATCCCAGCTTAGTCAAACAGCTTTTTTCGGTCTCAAATATATGTAAATCTAAGTGTCTTCCTGAGTCCTCCCACTTGCGAAGGGATTCATCATGAAACAGCATGTCATGAGAAATCTGCATTTCTTTTAAATTGCTTGCTGCTTTAGATTCATTAAAATACAATACTTCAACAGGCACTTGATTTCCAATAGTAAAGCTTTGAAGGAAACGTGGACTGATAATTGGGACATCCTGTAATACTGTCAGGACTTTTTCCCCTAGTTTCCCCTGTTTCCCAACTGCTTCACATTTCTTGACTTTTTCTGCACCTGCATATCACAACAATTACATTTGGAGGAAATAGTTTGTCCTGGAAGGATGTCCAAAGAAAACCTGGGAGGTCTTCTCTGCTCATCATCAGCTCGTCAGCCCTGGGCGGCACAAACTAGAGGTGTGACAGGAGGAGTCAGCTTGCTCTGTGTGTGCCTGGGCTAGGGCGTGGGATGTGAAAGGGTAATGGGTTACATGTATGGATACAGAAGAAGGAAAGAATCAAATGTCCAGTTACTTTCTGCCATCTTGGTCCCATATCAAAGGCTGAGGTGGGTGTAGGGTGCAGATGGATCTGTGGACCTGGCTTATTACTCACCTGTTCTTTCTCTTATCAGTGGTTCTCACCATTTTCCCTTAACAACTTCCAGAGAATAGCTGCAATGAAAGACAAATTCTTTCTAACTTGGAAGTAAAATATATCAGCATGTAAATCTCTCTTATGAAGGAAATGCCATAAGTAAGATGTCTTCAATTACTGTAGTAGCAGGTATGCAAATTGATCTCGATCATTCTAGTCACAATTTTATTTTTTTTCTTACGTGCTAAGGCATTGGAGATACCTAAACTGAAGAGTTATTCAGAGTTGTCCTATCATACATTGCTGTTCTCTTTCCTTGCAGACCTTCCATAATCACTACTGAATATCAGAGAAGAGCTTTGATCACTGAGGTGTTAAAATCAGTAAGATTCGCTATTGTTTTCACTTGGGATCACAGTAAACTCAGAGTATCTACTGAAAAGGGCACAAGTACTCTCCCTTTTCCAGCATAAATGAACTTTTCTTATCAATATTCAGACATTTTCTTTGTTCAAACACTAGGTCTAGATTTAAGAAGTTGCTATCAATGCTAATATTTGTTTGCAGTTTTCTCATTTTCCTTCATGCCGTTTCTTAGAAAGATTGGGGCAATGTATTTTGCAAGAGGAAGTATATTGAAGGAATATTCCTTTCTCCCTTGAAGCCATCTGTGCAGGAGGGGGAGTGTAGCAGATCTGAAGTCCTCCATCAAATGTGGAAACCCCTTTCTCTCCTGTTCACGACTATGTGTTTCCTGTGATGCCGCCTACTGAAGACTAACAAAATTTTCATAGTTTTATGTAATAAAAAAGAGGGGGTGGGAAGAAGAGAAATGAGACAGCTACTTAAAAAAAAAAATTAAATGTAGCCCCCTGGATCAGAAACCTTAAGAAAATATGTAATATACCCTTCTGTGTTTACTAAATTAAGCGCACTTTTTCCTAATACAATGGTGACTCATAGCTAAAAGGCAGAAGAGCCTCATGAAGAATTGTGCAATACTGCATTGTTCTTGACAAGCCATGCTAAATATCAAGAATTAATACAGAGCTATAAACAGGGGACCCAGGCAGTTTGCCTTATTGGATTTTTCAGACTTCCTGCCACAGGCTGTCCTTCTGGGTAGGAGAGCACGTTCTGTCTTGGCTCTTAACAGCAGAGCCAGGCAGATTTGCATTCTTGTCTGCATTGTTTTCCCGTTGGTTTTTTTTTTGTTGTTGTTGTTCTTTGGTTACTTGAGCTTGTGAATCTCTTTTATTGTCCTAAGCATTTTATTTTACCACCGTCTAGCCCACATGAAAGCGGATCAGTGCTAAGGCCCCAACCTTGCTGTACTTTATTTGGAAATGAATTGATTTTCTAGCTGTCTTTGGTACTAATAAAAATCTATAATTTAAATGAATGATTTCAGCAAAATCATGGCATGGCTGATGATTATATAACCAGCCCTGATCAAAAAGAACAGGCTGAATATTAGAAAACAGAGTTTTGATACAAGGGTGAGATTTGTCACCAGAGCGTTGTTGTTTTATACCAGAGCTCTAACATATTCTTGTTTAATTTCCCTGATCCCTGAGGAGTTCATATTGTTGCCTTTGCATTCCTCTGTATTTGATGTTGCTACAGTTTATTAATCTAATTTGAATTAGTTTTTAAGTTTTCAAATAGAAAAGCAAAGGTAATGACTGTATGTCTAGCCTCTATAGGCAGTGTAGGACTGAACATGCCTTTTTTTCTACACATAGAAAAATCTACAGTATTTTACATTTGTAAAGGTTTTGAAGGTTTTCCTTTTTGCTCACACTGAAGGGAAGAATTGAGCTTAATTCC
The DNA here is from genome assembly GCF_964034855.1 of Anser brachyrhynchus. Classification (NCBI taxonomy): domain Eukaryota; kingdom Metazoa; phylum Chordata; class Aves; order Anseriformes; family Anatidae; genus Anser; species Anser brachyrhynchus. The sequence continues at coordinate 3,892,873 of NC_137713.1, read as the reverse complement.
ACAAGGTGTTTCGTTTGGATTTCTGGAAGTTTTGAGAATCATTAGGGCATACAAAATCAAGCCCCCAACTTTTCATTCTCAGTAACTTCAGGAAACATTTGGACCTAAGTTACTTCTTCATCCACCCTTAGTTTTTCCATCTGCTTTTTTTAGTACTTTTTAGATTAAGATTTTAGAATAGTATTTATGACCACATTGATGAAGCAGGATTCTTCCTTTATTTTCTGTGTATTTCTGGAACAAATGCGTAATTGTCTATGCCACCAGTGCACTGATGTTCCTGGTTTGTGACTGCACCCTCTCATCCTACAAGAGTGACCCAAGACAAAGAAAAGAGAAAGTCCTGAGGCACTGCGGGGCACAGAAATGGAAACAGGAGAGAGAGCGGGAGAGGGAAATGAGGAGCTCACTAAGCAAATACAATTTTGAATGCCTTTTTCAGAAGATGTTCTAGAAGAACAGGTGTGAAACACACCTCAGACTGTTATTTTGCAGAACAGATGATGAAATGTGGTTTTAAACACCTTTGAGTTTTTATACTTTAGCAATACCAGATTCACAGATTTAGTTCTGTAGTAGTGATACTGTTACTCTTAAAAGCAAATCGGTTTTTGTTGTTTTTTTTTTTTTTTTTTTTTTCCTATTTGGTGTGCTGTTCTGTTATCAGGATGTATTTTGTCCTTGCTCCTGCAGAAATCCTTCTGTAGGAGGAAAGCACAGATAGGCCTGAATGGTTTGACTTTGTTTTTGGTAACAACAAAGGTGTTTTTCCAGCTCCCTGCAAAGATTGTCTCTCATCACTGTCATGCCGAGGATCATCCTGCCGTGTTCTTACTGCTGCTGTTGTGCGTGCTAGCCGGAGGTTGACAGTATTTGTGTGTTAGCATAGCCTGTAATCATGTGTGGGTTTTGCTGTATAAATATAACTAGTTTTGTACTGCTCATAAACACCTGAGGGACCATGCTGTATACGGTCCAGAACAGGAATTATGCAATGCTTGTTATAAGTGTGTTTTTAGTTTATTAGGCAGTCTTAATGTGGTAATATGGTGTCCTTTCCCAGCACCTTCTACCCAAGGATTAAAACACAGTTTCCAGGTATTAATGAATTAAATTTCACGGTACCTCTCCAAAGCTTGAAGGCAATAAACTTATTTGACACCTAGATAGATGGATGTGTAGAGATTAAATGATTTGCTGGAAGAAGTGTCGTTTGTCAGATGCGGAACTGGGAGCAGTGCTTAGTCTCCTATCATGTTACATCTTCCAATTTACTACCGCTGTGTTATTATAACTTAAATCTTGCTTTAACGGTAACTTTTCCTGTGTTATCTCTGAGCTCAGCTGGTGTTCCTAATCTTTCTTTTCTTGGTATATTATTTTCAATCTAACCAATCGCAGTTGGTCACAGTTGCGTCTTTTTATGCTGACTCCATGCATCAGTAAAAAGCTCACTCATGCGGGTGTACCACCTGTATTTTTATTTGAAAACTGTCTGCCCTAGGGGCAGTCTTTGTGCAGCTTGACTGTACTTCTGATAGATCAGTTGCATGCTATTAGCAGCCTTTTACAGCTAGGTCCAACAAAAACAATTCATTGCTACTTTTCAGTATGGTTTTAAAATACAGATTTTTATTGTATTTTTTACATTTGGTGCTCTATTGATAGTTAAAAAATCTTACGGCTTTTGTCATGGTCTGTCTGCACTCTTTCACAGAATTCTCTGCTCCAGCTAATAAAACATACTTGAATTTCATCTTTACTTGATGGCTTCCTCCTGACTTTGCTCTTTTGTGCTTATATAATTGTTATTCTAATTTACTGCTATCCTTAGTACAGAACTGTGCTTTCAAGGGGCTTCTTTGTGTTTCTTTACTTTTTAAAGGCCAGTATTATTGATAGTTTGTACTGGCTGCGTGTTTGGGGAGCAGAATTGATTGAATTTCTCTATTTCCAATTACTTGGCACAGTGTCTTAATGATGTAGTTTCCAGGTTAGCTACCTGCTTTTGTGTGACTTTTGATCTTCTCTCTGTTTCAGTATTTTTATTTCTTCCTTTTCCCAAGGAATCTGTGGTGATTGTTCATATTTTAAAATACAGACAGACACACCCATAAACACGTGTCTATATTTCAGGTACAGTATGATGCCAAAGGATGATGATGTAGTTTGCAGGATGAGACATCAAGATAGACATATAATTCTTACTGTTCACATTTACATGGAAAATCCCATCATGGCTGTAGTAAGTCAAGATGATATTCACATTATTGTGCTTAAATTTTAGCTCAGAAAACTTAAATTTCTGTAGAGATTTCCTCCTGTTGTTTTGTGGACCTTTTTTTTTTTTTTTGCTGTTTGTTCAAAACAGTTGTGTAATGTTTCTATCCATCATTAGCAACGTGCTGGTTTTCATCCAAGGTAACTTGCACATCATGCTGGTAGAAGTAATCATTTATTTTTAGCTTATAAATCATTTGGGTATGTATAAAGCACTGTAGATATAGAAGATAATCATTTGACTCCAAAGGTTCCTTATTTTTTATTAATGTTTTGATTTCATATTCTCTCTGTCTGCATATCACTTACTCCCTGAATATGCATTACCATTGTAATTGATAGTGTGACTCCTAAGTAACTCTCTTAACTGCTGATTATAACTGTGACGCTGCTCCGCTGCTCCGTTTGAAGAAGCTTTGAGCCTACTCATCACCGTGGGTGAGTCAGTCCTCGCTAGTGTATTATTTACAGTCCTGGTTCGGGGAGCTTCAAACAAGTTCTGTTGTGTTTGAGGAAGATGTCTTCTGATCTGAGTAAGTTTTTGCTAGATCCTGAATTAACCTCCAGATAAAGTTGCTTGTTTGCATTTGCTTATCTTCCATAAAAATAAAAACGAAGTTTTACACATCTATGATGTGCTTCCATGTTCTACTGTGCACAGGATGGACTTGAGTCCAGGCACTAGGCAAAGGCAAGACAGTAACACAGATGTTCATCCCCTTTCCACTTTTATGCTACTCAGGGTCGTGTTGTCTACAGGGTGTTGTATGCTGCCTCCTTTCTTGAGGCATTATGTAACAGTCGTTCTTTATATTTAGAGCTTGTCTGCCTGCTGAAGAGATCACAGGTTTAATAATAAACTTATGGGAAAAGATAACAGTCTTGTCTGAGGGGGGCAGAGAGCAAGATGAGGTGTTGGGTTATTTCTACGTGAGCTGCAATAGATGGGGACAGCATTATTGCCCCTGAGGTGGGCGAGGTGAGTGGGTTAATCCAATATTGCTCGTACAAAATTAAATGCCACAAATAAGATTTTAAGAAAAGATTGATTCTTTTGCATAAACAAAGCCCCAGTTTTTGGTGAACGGAGAGGTAGATTTCAAGTTGTATGGAGAAGTTCAAGGTAGAAAACAATTGCCTATAACCTTACAAGATTTACTTTTTAATGCCATAGCTGTAAAAGCTGGCAGCTCTTACTTTCATTTGACCTTACAACTGTGATGGGAATGCGTATACAGATTTGTTTTTAAGTGGTGCTGGAAATAATTTTAGAACATCTTTTCCAGGTTTTAAATAATTCACTGTACCTTTTGGGATGGGAGGGAGGCTAAAGCACTGCAGAGTTGTTTGAAATCCTGAGCTTGTTCAGAATGAATTCATATAGCCTTTGTGCGCAAAAGGAGCTATATATAGACGCACACTGCAGGCAAGCTGTACGCTCTGCAGGCTCAGGACCTGCTTTACCCAAAGCAGAAGCTTTCTTGTTTTGAGCGTGGTCACCCCTGTGACGTACGGCACCTTCAACGCAGCGGTCTCAGTAAATTGAGCGTAGATTTTAAATAACTCTGAACGGGGGGAGTTGGGAAGCTCGGCCAAGGAAGGGGGAGCAGGGAACCACCGAGAGCTGTGTCTCTTGAGCCTGCTTGATTGACAGCTTGGACACTAAGGCTCATCCCTGCAATCCAGCACCTGATGGAGCCATTTGCAGATGCCTTAATGCCCTCACATGAGCCAAAAGTGATTTTTTCCCCCCATTTCTATAGTATTTGGGTAGAGGAGGGGTTTTTGTTTTGGCTTATTTCATTTTTTATTTTTTTATTTTTTAATCTCTCCAGGTTTTCTTTTTTTTCTTTATTTTTACTCTTCGGAAACACTACAAATTGCAGCATTTCCTGCCGTAAATAGATCCATATAGAAAGCGAAGGTGAACTATAAAAGGAAAATTGTTTGGCTTAAGCTTATGGTGCTACAACTACTCCCCCAGTTCTTCTCTCTGCAGCATCTGCGTGTAAATCTCTCCTTGTCATTTGTGGGCACGGTTCTCCATGTGAATCGATTGTGCGTAGAGAATTTCACACTGGTGCAGTCCCCTGTGATGTGCGTACATGGTGGGGAAGCAGGACATTCCTCCAGGTTTCTACCCAGACAGAGGTCAGCAGAGGTACTCTATCCCATCCGTCACTCCAGACAGATATTTGAATGCATCTTTTAAGCCACAAGGAGCATAACCTCAGCGACTGTGGTTGACATAATTTGTCAGGTGTAGTCGAGGTAATTTCTTTCCCTGTTGTTTTCCGTGTGTCCAGTGTTTCATGATTTGGTCTCTTAAAAACCTAGGCATGGAAAAAAAGGTGAGGTTTGGGATTTCCACATTCCACTCTTCAATGTGAAGTTGGATTTGCCATTGTAAAATCAAGATGATAGCTGTGCTTTTTTGCAGCAGAAGGAAGGAAGGAATATAGGCACAGGAGAAGAGAAACACTGAGCTCAACATCATGAGGTGCTTCTGGACTGTTAACTGGAGCATACAGAGCCATGCTAAATGGCATCTAAGTAACTAAGTCCTGTCAAATAATACAAGATAGTAGTTTGAACATGACCTGTTCAATCAAATTAAAATCCATAGTAATGTACTATATTTGGGCAAATCTCTTACCCGCTCTTTGTGAATGTGATCACTGAAGATGGATGGTGGTAGGTTTGGCTGTTTTCTCTTCAGAAAATCTTTTAAGTCAGGATTGGAAGCAGAATATGTTATAGCACCAGCCTGTGGAAAAATGTCTGAAGGCTGCCATTGTGTCATTCAGGCAAGAAAAACTGAAAGCCCTAATGCATTTTATCTGCTGTTCTGTTCCTCAACACTATAAATAATTCAGATCTGTTGGCTTAACTACTACTGGCAACTGTTATTTATTAAGAATCATTGAAATAACTATGTGGCTCAGTAGAATAGAATGCATTTGGGACTTTAATGTGAAACAGAGTAGCTAAAACATTTTGATTGTCCTTTGAAGAAAAAAACTAAAACCCTACCACGAATATCCTCTGCAATTCTGCAGAGAGTGACAGGGGGAATTAGGATGTGATCCCTCCCGAGCAAGCAAAATTTTATTCCTGTAAAAGAGCATGCAGCCTGATCTTAGAGCCATTTACCCCTTTAGTGTCTTGTTCTGTGTGCATCAGTGTTGGTAATTTTGAAATTGAGGTTCCGGATAAATCTTTAGTTTGCCACAGTGTTTAATATTCGAATGTATTTGTAGTTATATGTTTATCTCTAAAAAATATTTTTAAAGACGTATAGACTTTTCATGTTTCATTTTAATTTGATTTTCTGGCATATCAGAAATGTAAGCAAAAGAGCAGCAATATTTTCTGGCGATCAGTGCAAGTGAATTGCAGTTCTCTTGTTCCTTTCTTGATTTGGGATTAATTAATAATACCCACTCCTCCTTGGCACTATTCACCATTAGAGTTGGAATTGCTTTCCAAAGGTCACTGTCATTATCCCGATCCTACAGACAAAAAATGAAGCCATTGGAAGGGCTAAGTTCAGGCAGGGTATTGCTACAGCAGAAATAGAATATGTTGCTATGGAGTGGCAGATATTTGGCTGTACATCATAAGATGTATTACTGTATAACACCAGAGTGCTTTTGCAAGTCAACTGATTATAAATGGTGCATTTGGAATAAATTCTGTATCACAAAAGAGTTGACATCCAGGACTCAGATGACTAATTATCTAATCCTACATCTGGCGTAAACACCCAAGCCATTTGTACGATGAACTGCGTTTCACCAGAGAGAGAAGAGAGAGAGAATGTTCTCTGCTGACTCAGTGGTCGTAAATCTTCTGGGGTGTGTTTTGCCTTATATTTGATATTTGTCCAAGGGTTTGAAAGAAGTTAAGTGATCAAATGTCGTTTGAAAATCCTGGCCTGCAACTTTTATTTTTCTTATTTACATGAAGACAAATATTTCAGTAAATACAGACACAATTATTTGGGGAATAGCTTTGCGTGGCGAAAGCAGTTTGTTTGAATGGGTACTGTAGATTCATTGTCCTCTTTCTCTTTTTTTTTCTTTTTTTTTGAGAAGTCATTTTACTTTTATTTGCCTTAATAATGATCTGCAGTAGAGATATAGATGAAGAGAGCAGTATGTACTGCTATAGAGCATTTTGTTTCATTTGTTTGAAATCAAGCAAACTACTACACAGTTAAATACATTTTTCTTTTTGGATAGTAATCAGAGAACTTTGGCATGTTAATCTGATCCGAAATAAAATAGATATTTTACATTGAGGGATTCTTATTTAACTTTTGTTTCCGGACATGTTGAATGTATGCAGTATATGTCTTCAGGTTAAGGAAAATATCAATGAAATTTTATTTTTAACAGGGAGAAAAAAATAGGAGACGAAGTAGTGGTAAGTAAATGATATCTCTGAACTTTTCAGGCAAAGCATGCCTACTGTCTGCAAGATGAACTGTTCTGGCTAGTAGGTCATTAATACAATGTAGTAAGGAGAGATCATCAAAACTCCAGCTAGGACATAAAGTACCTGAAATAAAAAGAATATATGTAAATATCTTCAGGACAAGTTCAGCCGCTGTCATTGATTTTAGTCAGCATCTCATTCTGGCTTGACAAAATACAAAATTTGTAAATTAAATTTTGTGTATACTATGTATGGTCGTATGCTGATGTTGGCACGCTTTCAGATGTAAAATTAAATTACTTTTTCCAATAAGGCAGCGCAGATTGAAGCATGGATTCCTTTCTTTGCTAATGGAACTAGTAGAAAGATATTGAATTATGCTGACTTTCAAATTGACTGAGAGCCAAAGAGAGAGAAATCAATGACATTTTTAATGTCTTGTAGAGCTTTGTAACAGGCCCCAGCCTAGCAGAGAAACTCCCTGTGAGATAATAGGTGTTGACGTTGGTTTCCCAGTTAAGAAATGTGTTTCTTCAGGTAGGCGTGGATCTTGCATAGATGTAGACTTCGTTGCCACTCCAAGCACAGGGACGCTAAGTAGGCAGTGACGGGTATTTGGAATGGCAGCCAGAAGGCTTCGGTTACAAGGTATGCGTGTCACTCAGATGTTGAGCAGTTGTTTGAGCAGAGAAAGCACCGTGGAAGTATCCAAGCTAATCCCTGTAAAACAATAACAACAACAACCAAAATTCCTGAAAGTCACATGTGACTCAGGTGATTGGGTGATTCCCATAAATAATCTTTATTTTGATTAATTAATGATAGGGTGGATATATATATGACTATGTAGTTATGCATACATAGCTGAGCCCTAAATATCTAAACATTGTAATAAATGCCTATCAAATAAGTGTCCTTGCAGTATTTTTAAAAAATTGCTATAATTTTTTCAGTTTTCTAAAGTATGTTTTATAGCAGTAAATAGAATTTAATAAAAGACTGTCCAACCCCTCAGAATCCTGCTGCTCATACAGGAAAGGACTAATTTAGACAGGGAGAGGCTAATACATAGAGGCAGCTTCAGCTGTTCAGTATTCTGACTGAGATGCATGGATTCTGGTCCGTTTCTGTAGTGAAATAGTTTTTCTGCCTTCCTTCGAAGTTTAGGTTTACCTTTCTTATAATAACAGGTGAGTGTAATACACCTCTGAAGTACTCTAGCCCTGCAATATGATTTGAAGAGCAAACTTTATACCTTCAGCACTTTGATGTAATGAAGAAAACTATCATAGCATCTCTTCTGGGAATTCAATTTTTTGCAGTAATTTTCCTTTCAGCTCCTTGAACATTTTTTTTTTTTTTTAAGGGTTGTTCATGTTATCATAAACTTCTGTCATTTTAAAACCAGGCTTTAATGCAGGTGGCATCAGCTCTGCAGAGCCTGGTACCTAAGTAACCTCATAACTGCCATATTGTGAGAATGAGCTAGGGAAATCGTAGTTAGGTTTCAAAGACAATATACAGATAATCTCTTCAGCAAAACAGCTCTGTAGAAGCTGCTTTATGTAGTTTGGATTCTTCACAGCTCACCCCTTCCACGTCAATCATTTCTTGGTGTCAGTCACTAAATCACAAATATTTGGGTGGACGCTTTGTCGGTAGCATTTGTTTTTTAAACATACGCTAGCCTACGTGACATTGTACCTTGTCACAAAGACAGAGTTGTCTTTTTATTTTGTCTTGCTTATCTCTCCTTAGCTTTCTAAGGAAGGAGAGACTTGCTGCACAGCACAACATGGATTAGAGGTCTCAGTCTAATTCATGTGCTGAGGAGTGTAAGCTAAAAGTCAAGGGTTTCCTCTCATGACCTGTATCAGAGGATGAAATTCTAGTAACGCCATTCCAAAAGTTAATTTCATAAGTCTGACTTGTAAGGGAACGAGGCTTTGTGCCTGTGCATCTGTCTGCCCACCAGGGTCCTCCCACCAATCCGCTCACCCTTGCAGGCCAGGTTTAATAAAATTTGAAAGCGGGGTTGAAGCCTGAACGACAACTAAATACCCATCCATTTTCTGAAAACTGGTGGCAGGGAGGTGAGAACAGCCCGTGCCAGGTATGGGTGGGATTGGCCTGGCAGCACTGGAGGGCCAGACCCAGCTCCCAGGTGAGCAGCTCGCAGTGTAATCAGGGGAGTGATGTGGGGCTGGGGGCACAGCACCTGGCTGGGGCAGTGCCCCCCCCTCTCTCGGCCCTGATTAACTCCTCAAGTAGTGTGCTAGGAAGCCTGCGTAGTGTCCTGAAACAGAGAGAGGCTGGGGGTTTGCGAGCGTAGCTGGAAAGACACCCGATCTTTGGTTTGGCACCCACGGACAAACCCCGAGCCAGCTGCCTCGGGACCTCCGGGGCTGGCAGTCGGAGCGGCTGTGTCCCTGCAGAGCTTGGCTGGAGGCAGGGGTCGGGGAGCCCTGTGCAGCCAGCTCTCCCAGCTGGTCAGGTAACAGGGTATATAAACCATGGTTTTGCAAACATGCTTTCATAAGCAATTTTTTTCAGCATTGTGCCAGTATTTTAATATTGCTCCCTGCCCTGATTTGGTTTTTTATTAGGTGGTTTGATGTGCCATGCAGCACACCGCTTTCTTTACTTCTTTATTTATAATATCCTACAAAAAAAACCCGACAGATGAGTGCAGCACCTGAGCCCTTTTGTGGGATCGGTGCCAACACACACTAATTGAGTTGTGTGTTTCTGCGTATTTCCCATCTGATCGCCAAACATAATTTCCTAGAGTTTCCCATTCATACCTATTTCACATATACTTTACTAGAGAGAGCAGTTTATTGACTCTTCCTATCTCTAAAAAAAAAAACAAGGAAAGAGTTTGAATATTTTCCCAGGTTAGGGTAATTTATCTTAGTTTGTGAACAAGTGAAAACTAATGTCTTTGAATCTCTTCATAGTGCTTAACAAGTGACAGTTAACAGCTTGTTTCAAGGGATTTTTTTTTTTAAGGTGGTTATTTAAAAGACTATAAAGTATCTTTAAGTAATAGCTGTCAAATAAGAGCTTAATATAAGGTTTTATTCTATTTTATGAGATAGACCTTCAGTGGTTGCAAGTCAGTTGAGAACTTGTATTATTCACCATTAGCAAAAATCTCTAAGACTAAAAAGAATTTGTAAAGGGAAATTATTGTTCTTACAAAAGGAATTCTGTTCTCATTAGCTATATTTATCTGTGAAGTCTTTAGGACGTTTCTGAGATCATAGCCACCGTAAATGCTTTGACAACTCAGATACAGCTACTACAAAATGAATACAGCAACAAATGATGAAGTCTGATGGCAAACTGATGCATCTTAATCCAGCTGCTGGAGATGTTACCTGATGAGCAGTGCACCTCTCTTTTGTTATATCTAGTTAAGATAGACTTAACTGTAGGGAAGCATCAACATAAACTTGATGATACTCTAGAATACGGCAGTGAGTGCAACGCAAAAGGTTAAATATTTAGTAAAATAAATACTTACCACTGCAGTGTCTGTGTAGAATATAGGCATGGTAAACATATCAGAAACAGGGTATTTTTGTAATGGTTGTGTATTATATTTCTGCTGCTTACAGCTGTCACCACAAGGACAGAATCATTTTGAATGTGGCCAGGCAGCTGTCTCGGGGAAGCCTATAGATAGCAGCTTCCTTCTGTAGAACATTTTCAGCTCCTTCAGACAGATTTATCAAGCATCTTTACTGTCTCAACACTGCCAGCTCAAACGACTTCTCAAGGAGCTTTGGTTATGCAATCTTTTAAGAGGTGCATTGTTATTTTTGTTTTTCTTCTCTTTTTGGTTGTTTGTTTGCTTGTTTTACTAACTCACTGCAGCTAAAACCTAGTGCAGGGTTTCACTACGTTTTAGGAAAAAACATAGCCCATTTGTCCACCGTGACAAGGCTTTGAATAAGCTTCAAAACTTTCACCTGCTGTGCAGAGCAGCAGAACAGCACAGGTCGGAGCAGAGCGGTGAGCTCGCAGGAGAAAGCAGTGCTTTGTGAGTAAGGAGAGGAGAACCTGCAGGGCCAGGAGCTGGAAATAGCATCTGGCTGGCGTAATTAGAGCATACACCCGTAATCGTTGTGGGGTCTAATGACTGCTTAACAGAACATTCCTCTCTGAGGCTGTCTGACGTAAGGAAGTTAGGAGACAACCAGAAAATCCTCAGCTCGTACCTTGTCTTTCTGGATGGCTGCTGGAAGGAGAGGTGGCTGAACAGAGGGCTGGGGAAAAAGCCAAAGGATCTTCCCAAAGAATTTCTCTGCTCGTTACTGCTGCAGCTCACAGCATGGGAACTTTCAATAATAAAGACTTTAAAGGCTTCTTCAAAGAGCTTCCAGGCTGCATCAGAAGCTCCATCTGGAAAAAGTCTCATGAGACTTTGGAGTGTTTTGTAAATACAGGCGGGGGACAAATGAGGGCTTTCTTAAATTGAATTCTTGCAAGACTTGCTTTCTAACAAGAACTTGCAGCAGGCCACATTAGCACAGGAGTGTTTACCAAACTGCATCCCCAGTGTAATGTATTTGGAAAGGGTGCCGTTAGCTTGTCATACCTATAAAGCCTTTTACTAACACAGTAAATTATAGGCCTTATGGGAATGTGCTGTACTTGGTTCTTTTCAGGTCATGTTCTTGGTCTTGGATTGCTGTGTGAAACTAGATACAATGTTTTATCCCGTGTGCCTGTGGATTTGTTTTGTGTTTCAGCAGACTGAATAGCATTTCTATTTAAATCATGTTTCATTCTACCTAAAACAATTGGTGTTCTGTAGTGTCACGGGTTTCTTGAGGTAATAGGAACGCTGTATGTTTTGTGATTTACTGACCATTTTGGCCGTTGAAAGGCACCAGTACATTTCAGTCCATTTTTCTTGCTTTATTTGAGTTAGCGATGCCTCATCAGTTACACCAGACCATGACAGCCTAAGCATTCTCAGCACTGGTGGCACTCAATCATATATTTTGGTCAGGGGCAGTAATGTGCCTGTAGCATCGTTTTTCCATCAGCGGTGCTAATGCTCCAGAAACATCAGCATTACCAAGTTTTAAGAACTTGATGTATTTCTTTCATGGTTTTCTCATTTTTGAGATGCTTCACAATGTGTTTACTTTGTGCAGTTGTTTATGACTGTGTTAGCTGCCTGCATGAGGTGAAACCTGCCTGTCCAGAGCTCCCACTTGCCTGGGTATTCCTCTTAGCACTTCTGGCAGCAGATGAGAACAGAGAATATGGAGCACAAAAAGCTGTGAAAGCTCCGTAAATCTTGTATAGGTTGAAAATATCTCCCACTATCATCTTGATATTTTCCCTTCACTTGTGCTCTTATCTAGAAATCTCAGAGTATTTCATGAACTTTGACTTAAGCCTCCTACAGCCTTCCTCCCTCTTCTTTCCCTCAGGAAGTGACATTATCATCCTCTGTAGGTGAGGAACTGAAGCTCTGGGTGGTGAAGTGATATGTCCAAGGTTAGCTCCTGAATTAGTGGCACGGCTATGAATAGACGTGGGTATTGTAGCTCGCAGCTCTCTGCTAAACAAGATTGTGCCCTCCTGGTTTCAGTTTGTCATAACTTAACCACTAATAACGTTTGAACGTCTGGAATGGGGCAGAAGAATTTCTTTTCAGCCAGCCAACAGGTAATCCTTGGTTATGCCAGCAGCTGGACATGAAGCACCTCCCGTGTCCCTGTCTGCTGCCACTTGTCCTGGGTAAAGGAGGAGGTGAGGACTACTAGAGGGAGTTACCATTGGAGTGTGGGTCTTTGATGGTTTGTGGGATGCAGTAGGTACTTGTCTGAGTGTTCACTTTCACGCTAAAACCAAAGATACCAGACCCGGTTCTTCATTTGTCTCAGTGTAGCAGTAATGAAGTGTCCTGCTAGCAGTTTGACTCCAAAATGTAATCTATTTTAAAAGCAGCCAAAAACTCCAGTGCAGTCTGCTGTTCCTTGAAGGGGAGAAGTAATTCAACTAAAGTCCTCTCAGAAGCAAAGTGAGTAAGAGAAGTGATTTTGGTGTCGTGCTAATTAGGAAGGGGAAATCATCTGTCTGCATCTGGTCACTCTGCTGCTTACACGGCACAGCCCTATAAAGGCTACATAAGAAGCTTTGTGATGAACAAATGTCAAGGGCAATTAATTCTTTGGCAGGCAGCTGTTATTATTAGGACAAAGAGTGGCCAGACATAGAAGGAAAGCCTTCAGACGATTTATTTTCTCTACCTTTTCAATCAAAATTGATAAGTCACTCAAACCTCAATGGTGAACTTTCCTGCAATAAGAATTTTAAATTTGCCATCTCTCTTTTTTTTTTTTTTTTTTTTCCAGTAGGAGACCTTGGATTAGATTTAGAGCACAGAGGAATAGCTCAGAGAAAATGTTTGGAAAATCTTTGCCACTTTAACGCTATCAGCAAGGAGAAGAGTTGTGTGTTAAACTGGTAACATAATAATCTGTGGGCTGAGTCAAACCCACTTCAGACTGTTTTTCTCAAACTTAATTGATGGAAACTGCCCACTTTTAGGTTTGATTTATTACCTTAGCAGAGTTATTCCAGGATTGCTGCAATGCAACTGTGGGTGTTCTAAACATGCCCACGCTGCCAGAGAATCAGGAAGGATGTACTTAAAAACCTCTAATTTATCTAATAACATCTTTAGTGGCTTTTTGTGTAGGTTTAGTATTGTAATGGAAATGCATTCTTTGGCTAGATAAAGAGCTCCTGGGTGCAACTGCTGCAGGGACACGTAAATAGCATTTGGAGCTGAGGGGGGAAACGCTCTGTCCAGCTGCACGAGCTGTAAATGCACCTTTTGGTTTTGCAGTCTGTCCCTATACATGAAATAGTGTCTGAAGTGCCAGGTACGAGTGCCCACGGCTGTGTGTCCTCGGAGATGTGGCCCTCCCTCCTTCCAGCCCCATCGGACTGAAGCAGAGGGGCTCGTGTCTGGGGGTCATCCTCTGCTGTCGAGGTCCCGAGTCTCCCTTTTAGCATCTGTTGCCTCCGTTCGTGAAGGGCACGGAACAAGTTTGGCTCTCCCCAAAATTTTCTGCGCTGAGCTGTTGAAGATGAGCCTTGGGCTGGGGAAGAGCACGGGCTCCTGCCCGTCCCGCACAGCCCCGTTACGCTGGTGCCGAAAGCGAGCTCCGTCTGAGGGAGGCTGGTGTTTGTAAATGCTTTCGGCGTGGATTCTTCTGCTGAGCTTTATTTAGGCTGTGCCATAATAAATAATCTCGCTCTGGGTTTTTTTAGAACGCTGCTCTCGTGGTGTTGCTAACCGCTGACATAATTATTCTGTCCCAGGCATCGCAATCTCTCGCTTTTGTTGTAACATGGAAATTGCATGCAACATGAACAGCAACCGGTACTGCGTCTCTGGGGAATGGGAGCTAATAATAGAAAAGAAAAACCTGTTCTTTGTGAGCTAAATAAAGGCAGACAAGACTAGATAGAAAATGAGCTTCTACATGCGCCAGAAGTGAAGGAGGTCCCGGTGTGTTTTCCTCTCGCTGATTACTCTTAGCACCAGGCGTTGCTGTATGTAAATAGGATCAGAGTTCCTGCGTGGTGCTGGGCAGAGCCAGCCCGAGGCAGCTGATTTCCTCAAGCAGTCGTGCTTCATTAGCGAGCACGTTGAGGCTCGGCCGTGCTGCGTGAGCGGAATGCTCAGCTGCTAATTCTAGGAAATGCTCTTACTGATGGTGCAGCAACGCGGCGCGAGTGGCTCTCTGCATAACTTCGAGGGCCAGACCTTGTCTGGTGACAGTGCATCACTCGGGAAAAAGAGATTTATTGCTAATCTGTTATTTAAATAATTTATGGATACGTTGAATAGTGAATAACATGGGTCAGAGGACTCATTTTGTGTACGTTTCCTGAATGTGTTACATAATCCTGCTGTTTGTAGCAACAGTTGGTATGAAGTATCTGGAAAACATGACGGTGCAACGGCCTCTCAGAAAAGCCCCGCGTGCGACTGCCTGCCCTGGGCACCAAACCACGTGGGAATGCAAGCGGCGGCTGTCGCATGCTCTGCAGGCCCCCCAGCAAGGCCTGACCAGCCCGTGCTTCGTGCGTGGAGGTTTGTCCGCTCCGGACCTGGCTGGACGGATGCTTCTAGTCTGGCGCCTCCTCTCCACTCGTGGTGAAAGCACCAGCACACACTTACCGGGACCAAGGAGAGAAATAGGCTCAGCAAGTACATTTGCTGATGGCCTGCTCCTTGGACTAGCTGATGTAGGATTCTGTTCCTGTTCTGGGCTGTTTCTGAGACCAGAATTAGCTCTTGTGTCTCTGCGTGGTCCTGCAGGGGTGGACACATCTCAGCAGGCCGTTGTTCCCCCTAATGATAGCTGTGGAAGCTGGAAGTTTCAGGCTGCCTCAGCAAGAGACACCTGGAAAAGTTAAGGCAGACCAATGGGAAATAGACAGGTATGCATAAATGAAGGGCTATTAAACTCCTCTTCAGTGAGAAAATGTACATTGAAGTGGCCTTGGTTTGCTATAGATTAATTAACCTTGGAATTTATCAGGTTTAATTAAGCTATAGTGAGTTAAAGCCACCTTACTCTTGATGGAGAACATTCGCAAGGGAGCTTAATTCCCTTTCAACCTTACACATGTCAACTTCAGACTTCCTATGGGCCTTAACTTTCCTCAGTGTTGCTTGGTAAGGTTTTGGAAACTGAAAACTGAAGACTTCTCTTATCCCTTGGAATCCTGACTCCATTTCTTAGGAGGAGCTGGACAGAAGGGGCTTTAGATAAGAGTGTGTAATGCACACGTAGAAAATGTGCACTAAGCAAGGATTGAAGACAAACTCTGCAGGGGGGAGTCAAGTCTAGATTTGAAAAGCAAATAAAGACTAAGAAATGGAACATTAAAACTTAAGGAATGTAAGAATGATGTGATGCTACTAAAACCCTTGTGGTGAGTTTGTGAAGCTCCTGCTGCAGGGTTGCAGTGCTGTTTGACAAAGAAGACTCAGAATTTTTACAAGGCTTGGACAAGGTCCACATTCCAGTTTGTCTATAGAAAAGCATTGTTATGTATCACCCTGACTGCAAGTTACCTTGCTAAATATATATATATTGTTGTCCTTTTTCAGTAACTGCCCTTCGTTTCTGGCTGCTGCCTTGGCTAGAGCAACTTCAGATGAAGTCCTTCAGAGTGATCTTTCAGCACACTACTTACCAAAGCATGTGGACAGTGCCGATGGGATCATACGTAAGTACATCTGTGCATGATAATGTACAGTTCTATGTGGTGTGGATCTTTCATTTATACAGGGTACCAGACTGTCTTGCAGATAAGTCATAGGTTTTAAAGTCATCAGTGTCTTTAGTGATCCATCTAGTCTGACCACTTGATTGGTACTAGATTTTCCCTAAATTAGCTCCTGCTACCGGCTAGCTGAATGAGATTGGACTAGCTTCACTTGTAAAGTAATACCCTGTTGTGATATAAAAAGATTAACGGAGAATTCACCACCTCTCCTGATAGCACTAGTGGCTGGTTTCTTAGTCAGAGGTTTCTCATTTTTGAATATTAACCTGTCTAATTTCAACTTCTACCATTAAATTTTCTCTCTGTATTTATCTGTTCCTTTTTCTGGCTGTACTTGAGTCTTTTATTAATTTTTGCTCCGTAAGACCAGGTATAAGTCAATCCTTTATTTTAAGTGCATCTCCATAAGCCGTAGAACTCTATCTAGTAGCCCTGAATTTCTTTATAAGCACTTGTGACTATGTGCTCCTGCTGCTCGCTTGCAAGCATGAGTTGTTCTCCTTCATTCTTAGAGGAAAGTCAAAGATATGTAGGAGGAGAGAAATTAATTCTGAATTATTTGTCAGTATAGTTTTTACTATGGCGTTTAATTAATTTATTTTTTTATAGTTTCAGCGCAGGGTAGTATAAAAATGTTTCATCCTTAAGAGGAAAATTTCTTTTTCTCCATTTATCTTTGTTAGCTGTCAAGATTTTTGCAGCATCCAGTTCAAGGCCAAGTATCTTCCATGCATTAAAACGTTTCAGAATTCTGCTGACTAAACAAACAGCCTTGAAAAAATTTCTGGGATGCTTATTACAATAAAAAACAGCGTTCCTCACATGTATTGAAAGGAATTCTGTTGTTCCATCTGGAAAATATTGTCACCAAGACGTTTTCTCCATTCCCTTCATTCCTGATTAAAACAAACAAAAAAAAAGATTCTGGGGTTAAGTAGGAGATACAAATCTGGCTACTTGAAGAGGAAGATTCTGGTGTATTTCTCAGAGGCCTTTGCAAACCTGAGGGGAAAAAAAAATGCTATGGGTTCCCTTTTGTAGGCACTGCTGCCTCCTCCTGCTGAGCAGGTAAATGGAATAGATTTGTCATTGTTCTGGCTGAGCAGCCTTCATTAATTTCAAATTGAGATCTCTGAGACTTGCATAAATATTTGACAGTCTCCAAGGAAATGTTGACTAAGCCTCCACACTGAATATCTAAAGAGTTCAACAAAAAGAAAAAAAAAAGGAAAAAAACCTCACACCTACAGAAATTTCCATTTAAATATATTTAAATCTGTAATACACAGATGCAAACAGAGATTGGTATGTGTACGGGCTGTAGCAGGCACTAAAAGTATGAGACTTCAGACATAGTACGTTGGGGTGAATTGTCATAATGAAGGTACTTGAAGATAAAATATACCCCTACAGACTCAGTGTAAAGCATTACAATATGAAAATAAAGGGGTAGAGGAAGACAGAGAACATCTTCTGGACCGCGGTGAAGCAGCGATTTCATATGAATACTGCAATTTCACAGAAATGATAATTTTCAAAACAGAGCATTAGCTTAAATAGTACAAGGTTTGGCTAATAAAAACATAACAAAATTAGGGGTATTCATGCAGGACTGCAGGAGATTTAATAGCAAAAGATCAGTAACGCCATTCTCTCTAGCTTTCTTAGTAGGAGTCATCTGAGAAACCCAGGCTAGATACTTAGAGAGCTGGAATTGATGAGTGCCCCTAACTGATATTATAGAGGGGACTTTAATGCTTTGAAAGAAAACAAAGGGAGCTGCAGCAGGTGATGGAAATGGGATTTCTACATCTTGAATTTTTCTGCTCAGGGTTCACTATTCATCCTAATGATGTCTTGACTTCTGCAGAATGTGGAACCGAGCTGAATTCAGCCGTATACCTTTGATGTCCAATTCTGTGTTAGTTATTCTTACAAGCCCAGAAAGATTTTTACTCTGTACAACACAAGAAGACATTTACCTGATTTGCCTCAAGTTTGAATTTGCTAGAAGAAAAAAAAAATAAAAATCCAGATTTCCTTAGTGGCACATCTCATTCTGAGTAGAGCAAAGTGAGAAATCATTGCATACTTAGGACTGGTAAAAGAAACTACTGTTGTGCTGCTGGAAAGGAGCTAGAAGCCTCATGAAAGAAGACTGCTAATCTTAAGAGAAAGAAAACTGTTCTGAGCCCACAAATGCAGGAGTGTAAAAATATAGGCCTGAAATATTCAGGGTAACCATGTGTCTTTGGGTACCAGGAATAGAACCTAAGAGTCATAGGCCATGGCTGGTTCTTCTCTTTCAATTGAACTGGAGAGGAGCAAGGGAGCTTCAATGAGAACTGAATGACATTTGATTTCCTTTGAGAGTTTGGGTTAAGAGCTAAGAACATTTGGTTTTCTTGATTTGTGGAGGAAGATGTTCTCCTGGAACTTTGGCTCTGTTAAGGAACCACCAAAGGAGTCCGTGTGTAGTAGGACTGTGTTACAAGGTGGAGGTATCAAAAATACCCAGCAGACTTCACAAAGCAAATTGCAAAGTTCCATTACCCAGCCTGTTAGGAGATGGGGTTACTGTTACAAAGACAGGAGGAGGCCATTGGCTAGTCAGAAACCAGAGTTCTTAGATTAAGGAAAACTTTGGTTAGTGACATGTCTACTCTACAAACCTGAGTTCTGATCCCTGCTGTCACACTGTCCAAATTTTCAGGAGAGGTCTTAAAATTTAAGTACTAAGAAACTGAATCTGATTACTGCCATTCTCTTTACTCTGATTTTCCACTAAAAATCATCATAATGCCTGAGTTGGGTTTCCCACTAGCTGTGATAGAATTAAGCACTACTTCCAACACTGGGGACTGTGGAGCAGCAGGAGGGAAATGAAATTCTCCATGACACAACCACAATGACAGCTGAGTCAGCCCTGGCTCAGCGCTGCAGCATTAACGAGTGATGAGTAATTTACAGCTGTGAGGGGGTGGTTTGACTGTTGTGGGCCTTTCTCCTGTTTTAACCTCAGGAGCAATTATTGATGATGCTGACAGTACGCATACTCCCTGCTGGGGAAGGGTATTTAGTGTTTCAGCACAGCAAATGGGCTTACTCCGTGCCTCCCTCAGAGTGATGCTCTGAATTATAACAGCTATGTGACACCGAAATGTATGCCCTTTCCCTTCGTATATGCCCGCTAGAAAAAAAAATAAGAAGAGCAAGTCTATGGGGTTTCCTTCTGGAAAATTCAAATTGGACATTTCAGGCTGTATGTGTTCCCTCTTTAAATACGTTATACAGCAAAGAGATTTCTGGTGACACTGGTGAGAGCAGGATATGCGTTGTGGAAGAACTGGTACTCATTCCTATGGTGGCATTGGGATGACACAATTGTGTGATTTCCAGAAGCCAGGACTCCTTTCGATTACACGTATAGCTTACTTCCAGCTTAATGGCTGCTCTTGCAGATCAAACTTGAACCAGCTCATCAGCAGCAGAACTGGGAATATACATGCTCCTAGGGATCTTGGCTTCCTGATCATTATAGCCCACATCTTGTGAAGACCTGGTACTGAAATCAGCAAATGCTGCTTTGTAGGTCTTTTTTTCTTCACAGAGTTTCTGTGAACTGAGGGATGCTGTAGCCCTCCCCTCTACTCTTGCGTTTTGAGTTATTCCTCTGTGAGAAGTGATTGACACGTAGGAATTGTTGTTTAGCTTTGAAGATCTCTGGCTTTGGTGAATGACCAAGATAAAGGAGATTTTGGCATGTTCAGCTCTGATGCTTACTTCCTGTTTCCCTTCCCTGAACTTCAGAATGACTGACAGTGCCTGAGTTTTCACATTTTAAAATGACTATTTTTCAAGAGTGACAGTTCAGCGTTTTCTTAAATTTAAGACCTTTATAGTTTTTTCACTTGCTCGTGCAGATTTCTTTGACACACTGCCTATTTGGGAATCTCACGATAATCTTACGCAACTAAGAAGGTACCTGAATTTGTACACTGCCGAAACATCTCAAAATGATGCTGTTATTTTCTGCAGTTTATTTACCGTATTGCCTCAGTTCTGCAGTAAGGTGTTGTTGTGAATGGTGGTTTGGTCTGAAACAATACATCACTGTAATGGGTTGTGTTTTTCATGTGTGATGCTATATGCCTTGAAGAATTCCCTATCAGAGCTCTGTGGCACAGCTACACCACCCTGTGCAGAGCTACCCAGGGGATCAAATGCTGCGGGAAACATACTTGCTTTTCATTTTTCCTGATGCTGCAAATGAGTTCCCCAAAGGCATGGAGCAATGTTTAGACTAAAAAGACAAACAATGAGCTTTGCACTGATGAATGCTGATTATGGTGAGTTTGGCTTCCTCTTTTTATGTATCAGCAGCCAGAATTTCCCTGCTGACATCCATCTCAACTGCTTGGCTAAAATGGTTTTGTTTCATCTTTGTAATGTATGCAAAAGAAAAAATCTCACTTAATAACACTCTTAGCCTTTTATTTGTGGTGTTTGCTTACCCCAGAGATTGAGACAGTGAAGCTAGCCCGCTTAGTTTTTAGCAAACTCCATGAGATCTGCAGCAACTGGGTGAAAGACTTTCCACTCCAGCCGAAGCCCCACCGCTACTACGAGACATCCATCCATGCCATCAAGAACATGCGCAGGAAAATGGAAGACAAGCACGTCTGCATTCCAGACTTCAACATGCTCTTCAACCTTGAGGTAAAATGAGATTCTCTGGAAGGTAAATGCGTATGCTGAATACAGTTTCCATTGCTGGGGGGAACTAGACAGTCTTCTACTGTGAAAATGAAAGTCGCACATGTGATGGACCCGAGAAGGATGGAATGTCAGGAGGCAAACCTGCTCCTAAGTTAGTTCAGTTGATTCTGTGATTACAGCAGCCGTATGACATACAGTTTCTGTGTAGTGTATATAGAATAAAAGAGCAGCTTTTGCAGACTTCTGGTGAAATACCATCTAACTAAACAAGGTTTGTATCTGCCCCGTTTTACGTAGCCACTCATGCAGTGGCTGAAGAATTGACCTGCCATATGCAGAAAGCAGCCCTATGTTTGTGAGAGGCAGCTGATGCATTGTATTACCTGCAGGATTGGGCCTGAGGTGTTTTCCCTATCTTTTGGTAGGAAGAAGTCAAAAGCAAGAGCAAAGAAAGAAAATTTAAACAAACAAACAAAAAACCCACAAAATTTACAGAACAACAGGGTGCAGTTCACACAAGAATCTAGCAACACGAGTAATTTGGTGGAACTTGGGCCAGACTTCCTTCTGTTAATTTCTTTATTTGGCTACCAGTCAAATGCTCCTGCTTGCTCTTCCTTCAGTTATAAAACTGGACACACAGAAATGGCAAGAAAAAGAAAATGGCAAGAATTTTACCATTGGGATCGGGTTGCTGCATAATTGATTCTTTATTACATTCTGTCACTTTAATAACCATTTTCTGTGCCCTACCCAAATTCTTGCCTTTAAATGATATTAATGCAAACAGAGGCAGATGTTTCCTTTGCCTGTCAATTGTCAGCTTTCTTATTCCAATTTGTGTTGGAGCCCATTACTTAAAAATTACAATGTACAAATATTCTAGTCATTGAGATGGCTGTCAAGGTTGAATTGGCACTGACAGCAGGTTGGTGTGTTATATGTCTGAATAGGCACAGGAGTTGATGTCTCTGGGTACAGAGCATTGTTTCTCTGCTTGAACAGATAAGGAGAAGCTGAGAAAACTGACTTGAAGATGAGTGATTTTGCTGTACTTGATTTGTGAAAGCAATCACGTTTAATTATCTGATGAGAGAGTACATACGGGTATTTTAAAAATAGGCATCTAAGGTGATATGGATTAGATTTAGAAAGTGGGGGGGGGGGGGGAATGAAAGCAGAGGCTAGCTGGCTTCACATTTTAACTGTACAGGCATTTTATCCCTGGTGGATTCCAGTCTTGATGTAGACTTCGTGCAAACTGTATTGGATGTTGTTCTGTGATTTTAGCAGCCACACAAAAACTCCTGCTCTATTTGAAGAGAATGGCACTTTCTATTTGAGTTGAGTGACTGAACTGTAGCAAATGAGACATAAGGAGCACTGAGAGAGCTACACAGGTGATCCTTGCAGGTAGAATTCATTAGCAATAAAGTGAGAATTTTTCTCCGTATTTCCCATTGATGAAAGTGCAGATAGTCTGAGTAGTTTGTTTTTCTGGTGGAGACTGGCTCTAAGTGCAGTTTAATGCTGGTGAATGCCCACAGAGGACATCACAAATCTCAAGTTCAAAAGTTTTAGAGACAATCCAATTAACTGTTTCCATTGCTTTCTCTTCTAGTTGTTTTCTCAATGTGTTTTCATTGACAGGACCAAGAAGAGCAAGCTTATTTTGCAGTGTTTGATGGTCACGGGGGAGTGGATGCTGCCATCTATGCCTCCATCCACCTCCATGTGAACATGGTCCATCAGGAGATGTTTCAGCATGACCCAGCAGAGGCGCTGTGCCGAGCTTTCCGTGTGACCGATGAGCGTTTTGTCCAGAAGGCAGCCAGAGAGGTGATTGAGATACCTGGGAGAGAAGGGCTTGATTCTGAAAGTATTAATTGACAAATTGTGTGTATGAAACAAACAAACAAAAAACAAAAACAGAAGTTGGGTGAATATCGTACCACTGAGAGAGACAGAACAAGTTTCCAGCACATCAGGCTATCAGAAGAGGTCTCAGACAGGAACAACCAGAATTTGTATAGATTTGTTAGCTTTCTCAAACACTGCAGGCTCGTCTTGTGCAGCTGTGAGTTGACCTGGAGAGTAGGAGTCCTAGTTTTATCCTCAAACCTCAGTTTCCAGTGCAGTGGGGCACCAAACGAGGCAAGATCTCAGTTTGTGTGCTTGAATGAAAGCTCCTCAACTAAGGAGGATCAGGGAACCAAAAAGGTGGTGCAAAGCACCCCTTAGTCCCAGAACCATATACTGAAGATAAAAACGAAAATGATGGAAAAAATGCTGGTATGAGGCATCAGTAAACTGACCGTGGTGTGCTGGACTAACAGAGGTGTGCGGCACACAGCCCTGTCCCATTAACGACCTTCCTGCTGCCTTTGTTAGCAGGGTGCACCAGGCGCTGTGCTGAGCACAGCCGGGGGGCAGCACGGAGCTGTCCGTGCCCAGTCCGTACTGGTCCCACTGGTGGCCTTCTTCATGTTCTGTGTAAATGTCACCCTCACGCTTCTCACAACATCCAGTTCATTTAGAAGGATGCTGCTGCTATTCTTATGTTCGCATGCTAACTAGGTTTAGTCCCTGGGGGGGGGCTGTGTATTTTTTTTTTTTCCTCATCTACAACATAAATCTTTCTTAGCTCCAGAAAGCAAGAATAAATGGATTGCCTCCTAGGCCTCCTAAACCTATGCAAGGGCTGAGTTAAGTGCAGGGAACTTGAGATGCTTACAAATAAACCTCCCTCCAAGATCATTAACATGCGTGCATCTCTATCAGCAGATAGGAAGCAGGCCCGGGAAGTCAGCTAGAACAGTAGCAGATCACTGGCTGAGCCCAGCTTCTGAAACGTGATTCCAATTCAAGGCAAAATCGGTATTACATTGGCATTGGGGGGCTATTGCAGAACAGTCGCAGCAGTAAAGAAAGCGCTGCCTGTTCCTCCTGAGAACAGGCTGCAAGCATCTTAGAAAGCCTGCTTGTTCACATGCTTTGAAATGGTTCTGGTTTGCTTATTTAAAACTGTAGGCTTTTTTTTTTTTTTCTCCAATCCAGAGTTTGCGTTGTGGAACCACCGGGGTGGTGACTTTCATCCGAGGAAATATGTTGCATGTGGCTTGGCTAGGAGACTCCCAGGTTATGCTTGTGAGGAGAGGCCAAGCTGTGGAACTGATGAAACCCCACAAACCAGATCGAGAGGTGAGGATGGCCTGGTTTAAACACCCCCCCTGTGCTTACCATTGAAGCTGACAGGTATCGGCTTCATATGGGATTGCTGGACACTGAGTGTCGCTTTGCCAGTGTCTCTCAGAGGGGCAGAGTATGCCCGTTGTTCTGGTTTGGCTGGAAGGTAGCATGAAAGTCTGCAAATCCTTCGTTCTCATCTGGAGGGGCATTCGGAGTGCGATGGCAAGTGCTAAGAGCTCTGTTCGAACAACTCTTGTGTTGCCTTGCTGTTTAGGATGAGAAGAAACGCATTGAGGCCCTTGGTGGCTGTGTGGTCTGGTTTGGAGCCTGGAGGGTGAATGGGAGCCTGTCAGTCTCCAGAGCTATTGGTAAGAATGGGCTTTAATTCCTTTTTCAGCCTTGCTTTTCCTTTTAATTAAACTTTCATTTATAGTGATCAAAATTTGAAATACAGCTGAAGATACAACTGTGAGCAGTGACCTCTGTTTTTGCCTCTACAGTCTGAGAGGCTGTTCCAAGTAATCTCTTTAACGTAGGGATTCCATGCTGTGTTAATAAAAGGGCTTCCAGATGCTGTGGCTGCAAACCCACGGTCTTGTGTCTGTGTGTTGTTTTTCCACAGGGGACGCTGAGCACAAGCCATATATCTGTGGGGATGCAGACTCTGCCTCCACTGTACTAGATGGCTCTGAAGACTACCTCATTTTAGCCTGCGATGGCTTCTATGACACAGTCAATCCCGATGAGGCAGTCAAAGTGGTGGCTGACCATCTAAAGGAGAATAATGGTGACAGCAGCATGGTAGCACATAAATTAGTGGCATCTGCTCGCGATGCCGGTTCCAGCGACAACATTACTGTCATTGTGGTATTTCTCAGGGACATGAATGCAGCAGTCAGCGTTAGTGAGGAGTCGGACTGGACAGAGAACTCTTTTCAAGGTGGGCAAGAAGACAGCGGGGAAGATAAGGAAAACCACGGAGACTGCAAACGACCGTGGCCCCAGCACCAGTGCTCAGCACCTGCAGACCTAGGGTATGATGGACGAGTGGATTCCTTTACTGATAGAACTAGCTTAAGCATAGGGTCCAGCATTAACCCATTTGATGATCAAGGCTATTTAGACCTGACAAAAACAGAAACTAGTACACCTAAGAGTGCCAAATATCTGCCACCAATTCAAGTGTTTAGTCCTGGTATACCAAAGAATGCGAATTTGATGAATGGTTTAACAGAGAACGAATCACCAGAGAGCACCGCATCATCAGTTTGTGGACAGAGCGATCCCAGCGAGTCCAATGCTCCTCTTAGTTTGTGTGCTGCAGGGCAGAGCATCTACAGGGGGAAGGGTTTGTCTCCGATCTTCTTTGGGCTGGAAGATGAACTGTTCAGATCCTTGGGAAAACGAGTTGCGTTCTTTCATTTCCGGTTCTGTAACGGGAAGAGGCGACGAGGAGCCAGGCTCAAACCAAAGTTTCACACGCCCCTCTTGGCTCGTGAGCCTTCCCACAGAGAAGGATTGGGTCTGTCCTTGCCTGTCCGAAGCTGCAGTAACGCCAGGTTGTTGGTAAGACACTCCCCGTGGTGGAGGCTGGCTAGGCATAACGCTTACCCTGAGAGCATGTTTTTGATGCGAAGACAAAGTAATTGTATACCAGATTCGTTCCTTCATCAATGCTGTAAAATGTAACCATCCCCCTTGTGTTTCCCCTTCAGACTCCCCAAATAGACATTCCCAAAATAAACTGGCATCATCAGGAAGCAAAAAAAAAAAGGTGGGCATTTCAGAACTGTACTACGGTCCCCTGCAAAGCTCAAACCACGTGTAAATAGACCTAGGAATTAACAAATGTAGTTGTTTCAATCTCAACAAAGTTTGCTGGTGGTGCCACCCTGAGCAATGCCACAGCCACCCCCACACACGAGTATCCAGCCACATCCACTAGCGAGAGCCGAGCCGCTGGGGCACTGAACAGACACTGGTAGGGAACAGTCCTTGAGCCTGCAGGAAGGGGAACCCGAACCCGCCCAGGAGGTGTCTGGAGCAATACGTCAGGAAGGGTTCTGGTTGAGAACTGCCAAATTTTTTAGAGTGGGGGGGAAGTTTCCATAGAAGTCCAGGTTGTGTGGGTTATTTTGTGTTCTGCTTTGTTTATTTCAGGCTAGCATTAAGGTGAATCAGAAAAATAACATCCACTTTTGCAGGTAAAAGACTAAAAGCCATACAAGGTTTTACCAGGTAACTTAGGAATGGACAAACTAAGCTCCTGCCGCTCTGTTCTCAGACTCCGATTGAGGTACAGACTCATAATTTACCTATTTTTTTTTTTCCTGTAACATAAAATGTGGAATATGAAGAAAACTTTTTTGTAGTTTTTAAAAAATATATTTCCTATGGCTAGAGGTACAGCATAGGGAATTTCGTATCTTTCTGGTGCTTTTAGTGGCATTTTTCTTGTTTGTCAGTTTAGGAAACTGTTCTCAATTAGTTTTAATCAAATATAATTGTGCTTAATGCTTTGAGCCAACCTCTTTCCACCGTAACTTCATCTCAGGTCTTAAAACAAACCCATGTCTGTGGAGACGTTCAGTACGATGCTACTGCCACTCACCCAGTCAAACCAGAGAACTGCTTGCTAGGAGTAATGAGCAATTTGATGAGCTGTTTGGTTTCGGTAATGATTTCTGGACGGCAAAGACATAAGTTAATCTAAAGTTGCAGCATGAAGGACGGTAAGATGCTGCGTCTACAAGGAACATTAGTGCTGCAATTTGGTGATTTCCAGAATGCGTCAGAACGGGTGCCGGGCTGCCGGCGCAATCCGGAGCGAATGCAGATGAGCAGGGGATGTGCCTGGGGTTTAGTGCAGGGAGTAAAATCCGCTGACAATCCAGGGCTCTGCTTTGTTTAAACCCGAATTCAGAAGGAAGAATGAGGAGTGTCAGGTGCCCTTGTTTTAATAAGCAGAGCACTGCTTATGGAACTCGGAAACAAACAGTACCCACCAGCTCTGCCCTAGCACTGAGGCGCTGTTAACCCTTAAGGGAGCATTAAATTAGGACCTAAGTAAGCAGATTGTTCCCATCAGCTCCACTAAATGCACATCCTGTTCCTTTCATTTGTTACACGAAGACATTTGGAGTAGTATGAATAAAGTAAGTCTTCATAAGCATTTATTGTACATCATACCATTTTAGCAGTAACAATTTAATAACAGTGTTAGTATTTAGCTAGAATTTGCAAAGTATTTTAATATTATAAGTAGTCAGGAGATTATTCAACACGATGAGATGGCAAGGTTTGAATTCTGCTAATTTCCGCTTCTTCGATCTTTGATGCACTATTTTAAAAGCAATTTGATGAATAGCAAAAGGCTTTGTGAGTAACCAGGAGTTGGAGTGTGGCTTTAGATTCCTTTGATCTTTTTCAGAGTTTTTTCTTTTTTCTTTTATCTTATGGGATCATTGGCTCTTATCTGTCATCTTATTAAGCCTTAGCTGTTGTCAACATTCTCTTTAGCTGCAGCATATGTTCCAAGTCAGATTTACTAAGGAAATTTGAGAAACAGTAAAATATGCAACTCTGGGGCATCTCTGTGGTGCCTTTGTTTTAAATTATTCGCAGTAATAACGATGCATTGAAGTCCATCTTATAGCGTGCTTCTGAGAGAAAGGTGGTGTAAGTGCAATTGTTTGTATGAGTAATTAGAATGACAAAATGTTACGAATGATAAACTTCTTCCCAGTCTGCAGGAGCAGTTGAAGAGCACTGGACTGCATGTGTGCTGTTTTGGGAAGGATATAGCTTTTTAGGTGTGGATTCATACATGATAATTCTGCTACTCCATACCATTTATCTTGCTAGGAGAAAAACCTACCATCGTAGTTCCAGTGTGGTCAGGTAAAAAACATTGTATAGATAGTAAGTGTTCATTTCTTCACTAAATGCATATTTATAGAGTAGATAGGAACCATTTGTAAGGTAAGTCCTTTAAAGTTCTATAATATTAAAAGTAGTGGTTATTGGTCTGATATATGCTGCTCTTGATTCTACACACTAGACAAAAAAGCAGTGCTTTGTGAAATGCAGTGTTTTCTCTTAATGCCACTGGTGATAGGAAGTAGTTCTCTTCAGTTCAAAATCCTGTGCCCTTACTTGCTGCTTGCTAACGTAAGCAATAATCCCCCTCTAACGGTATCTAAGTGTTCTGTATCTCGTACTTTGAGTGTCTAGCTGGTGACAATGTAAAAATATTAGGCTAATATAAAAGTATCTAATTGTATTTATTAACTGTTGATACTGAGATTGTCTGTGACCTGTGTTTTGTATTTTTATTGTGCATCTTAGTGGTGGTGAAATTTGTATAACGAATCTTTCCAATAAAGAGCTGAAGTATCCCTTTTCGCGTTAACACAACCCGCATCAGTTTCGGTTTACGTGTTAAGCGTGTTTGCAGAACTAGGAGGTAGGTAGTGAAAACATTTTTTTTTTAAATTATGTTGGTTTTGAGAAATGGGCTTCAGGCTCTTTGCCTGAAGCTCCTCAAAACTCACTCGCAAGCTATTCACTGTGAGTACTAGAGGGATTCACTCAATCCCCACTCTGATAGTTTCCTGTGCACACTTTTTAAATGTGCAACTCTGAGGAATGTCTGCGTTGCAGAGAGCAGTATAGCACCAGACCAGGGAGCTGTTAACCCATTTCGATTTGCACTAAAGGTGGGTGGAAATGCATGTATATAACTTTTTTCTTTTACCTAGAAGTGCCATCAATTGTCCTTGCAAGTTAAAACCATTCAGTATTTGATTTAGATTGCATTGTAACACTGAAGGACAATATCAAAGCAGCCTAACTTACGCCACATTTCTAGTGGTACATCGTCATAGAAACTCCACTCTGTTTTTGGAACACTGTGTGTCAGTGAGAAATGCATGTCCTATGGGCAGATAAAATGAGGCATAACGAGTTCTGTGTTTATAGACATGACTGCTGTAGTTCAGGTCCACTATCTCCTCACTAAATCCTCCCTACCCTGGCAATGTTCTGCAGGAAAAAAAATGAGAAAGATTGGTCTAAATTAGGGGCTGTTTTAGCACAATTTATTCACTCAGCACTAGTCACGTAAACAAAGCCATCGAAGGGGATACCGCAGCTTTGTTCATGCCTGTAATCTAGGGCAATCTTTCTTTAATTCATACCCTCTTTGCAACAGGAACAAACCTTTCTACCCTTGTATCGTGCAATAAGTAAGAATGAAGCACTAACACAACCTCTGACTTAATGTTCATACTTTTTTCCAGTCCCTGATAAGCAGGTGATCGCACTATACTTGCCAGCACTAAAGCTAAAGAAAAACTAAATCCCACCTCTTAGGGTCTAGTACAACTATTGTATGTTGCAATTACATCGTGTTTGTGTTTTTGGTTTTTTTTTTTTTCCTTCTCCTGCTCCTTCACTCTTGAAGACGTCTTGAAACAAGAACAGGGAAAGTTGGCTGAGATCACCCTGAGTACTTCTACGCCCAAACGCGTATTTGTGTAGATAGCCAGGTGTGTTGTCAGTTGCTGCACTGGGTGCTCCTGTTGAGCTATCTGTATTACCTTGTTCACGAAACTAACATGTTCTTTATAAAGTGAATAAAGTAAAGCTAATCATTTAACAGTGTTGGGACTTTCCATTTGCAATCTTGTTCTACGGTTCACATATGAGTTTATAGTTATAACCATGTATTAGTCATCCATATTTTATTTATGCTGTTTATACAGAAAAACTGTTGAAGTTTTACCAATATCTTAAATAAAACAGTAATTTAAACCACAACTCAGCTAGTCTGTTTCATTAAAAGCTAATGAGGACAGCGACTAACATTAAGTGTCTTCAGTGTGGTAAAAGATGACTTCCTTTGTGCAATATGTAACAGAAACCACCCTTCACTGCTGGGCTCCAGGGTACCTACGCAGGGAAACAGCAACAGCAGGGTGCGCTACAGCCCCTGGCTGATCTGTTCTACAGTCAGAAAGGCAAGGTGCTGTTAGGGCACAGTTGCTTGTAGGTCCAGCTCAGCATAAGTTACTTAAATCAGGCATCCAAGCCTGTTTCCTACCCTACCTCTTGTTTAAAATCGGCTCTAAGTAAGTTCTTTGTGAGGGCAGCAAAGCATGAGGGCAGTGTTTTTTACTGTTGGACACCAACTCTAGAACAGATCATGTGGCTAATTAAAATAATTTACTTCAGCTTGGCCCTCTTTGTAAGAGTAAAGCAGCTGTGAGTGTTGAAGAGGCAGGGCTCTGTGATTACTGCTAATTGGGCTGCGTATACTAATCAACATGCCACCCTGTACAACAGTAAACACTTGCACTTTGCTATCATAACGTGCAGGTTGTCATAAGGCCACCTTCAGCACTCATGAGCTGGAACAACGTGTGCATAAAAACTGCCCTCTCCTTACTTCAGCTGAAAAACAAATACTGCATGAAGTACAAGTTAGGAACAGAGAAGTACTGCATAAAGACCAAGTCAAGGGTAGAAACCATAGATCCTCCTCGCTTCCTATCTGAATGTGTAAGAGTTAAATAGGTGGTCTGGCTTCCCTGAACACAGCTTTAAAATTCCCTGCAGATTTCCTGAATTACTTGGTGAAAGAGGCTTAAAAAAAAGTGACAGCTGTAGCGCAGAAGAAAGTTCTCCTATATTCAGGCAGGCATTATACCAACTCAGTACTAAAGAGCAAGTCAAGCTTGGTGACAGTGTATTGCTTATCTTAACAGACAGCCTGTACCCTTTTACATATTTACACATGAACATCTAAAACTTCACACCAGATTTCAACATTCATTTTATTAACAAAGTGCAAACAGTTTTAAACTATGAGTTGTACAGCACTTACACTGCGGAACACTCACATGAAAATGAATGCCAGTAGTCAGCTGAGACAAGGACAACTATCACATAAATTCATGCTTTTTCACTAACCAGTTATTCAGCTTTCATCATAGCTTCACAAGTAGTTTAGCAGCTCAAAATGCAATGCACAGTGGCAACGAGTTTGGCAATGTGTTCGGTTGGTCCACAGCACAGTCTGCGGAAAACAACTTCTGTGCCAGCTACTTTACCCCAACTCTCGAGCCACTGCAGCGGTGGGAGTCAGTAGTCTCAGTCAGTTCAGACCATTTAAAACGAGGACATTCGTGCATTGGCTGTTACTCCAATGACACAAGAGGAGAGCCTGAACCAGGGCTCCAGCACATTTTGGACATTTTTTCAGAGCATCTGAAGCTGGCAGAGCCAGCAGGAACACAACCTTTATAATAACCCCTCAAAGGTCATTTTGCCCCAGTAACAGGTTGAAGATGACTGCAGAACCACCACACAATGGTATTGACAGAATGGAGTGCGCGCACAACCATCAACAGCCTCGGACTAAGCTCCAGTGAATAAATGCACCTCTTCCCAGGAACACGAGCCAGCGAGTCTTCAGGCCCCGAGCCAGTTCTCTATCTGGTTCAAAGAAAGTCAGCTTTCATTGAAAACCCTCGGTCTGGGACAGTTTTAAGGCTTCAACAAATACAAGCTGATAATTCAAAGTTCTGTGCCGGGTACTTGAACCCCATTTTTTGGTGATTACGTAACCATGCAAAAACTCAGGCAGTCCTTCCTTAGCACAGTGTAATTTTTAAAGGCTGACCTAAAAATGCAGATCGCTGAACAGCCCTGAGGAGGCAAGTTAGCCACACAGACCAGGAGCTCACCTGTCTGCTCTACCTCTCCTGGGGGCATGCTGCAGCGCATTAGGTTGTACAAACACCCTTCTGTCTACCTGAAGTAAGATGAACATTTCCTCTAATCTCTGCAGCTCGAGGGGCAGTACAGGAAAGGTGCATCCCCAGGGATCCGGTCAGCTCAGGAGCTAGCTAAGGCAAACAGTTAAAATTACCTGGTGTTGTCTTCTCCATTAACAAAACTGAGATCATCAGGACCGACTTGATCACCCTCTGGGAACGCCGAGCACCGCTCTGAGGCTGAAAACAAACAAACAAAAAAAACCCTTTACCAGGCAAGCAATCAGAACAGAGAGAGTTAATGTTCCATCTCTTGCAAGTGCTGCTGTGTTATACTTCCTCGCTAACGTACTGGTACACGATGTGATCGACATTGTGTTAAGGCTGCCATAGGGTTTTAAATTAAAGATAACTTTAGTCAAGCACAGATACGAGTGAGGTTTTTATTATTCCGATGAGTTGCAAAGATTTAATGCCTGCTGCAGACATACAGCAAAGCTGTAAACTAATTAGTGGACTGAGTCGTTAGGCCATCCTGCTAATGCACAGTGAGATGCTTATTCGGGCCCAAATCAGCTCCAACCAGCATCAGATGTCACCTTACAGGTTTTAATTTGATCAGAAGGTTAAAGCGTTTCAGAAAGATATGAAATGAGTTTTTAAAATTACACTGAAGTGCTCAAAGCACACTCCTGCCAATTAAGATGCAAATCCACGTCTCAGGCAGTGGTTACCTCCCTGAAGGTAGCCTACTTACAGCACCAGTGCTGGTGCACAGGGAGTTCCAATTCAGAAGAACTGGAGCTATGGGTTTTCCAACGCTTCCCCTGGGAGATTCACCTAAACTGACTTCTCAAGGCTAGAGAGAGTTCCCCTCTTCTCTTTTGATCTGCTTTTAATTAGGATCCCAGGAGAGGAGTTCCAAATCTTATTGGCTCTTACTTGTGCTTTAATACCTCTACGGCACCATCAGCAACCTCTGCTTCAGCAGCAGCACTGAGGCAGACTCACAAGACGGGAACACAACCAGTTCTACCTTCACTTGAGGACTGCACAGAAAAGGCATGGTTAAACCCCTCTGACGCAGAGGTGGCATCCTCCTGCTCTTCGTTTTCTGTGTCACATTCAATGTCACTATCACTGCTCATTCCCGGCAGGAGATGAAGGACATGCTTCTGACATGCCCCACCTACAAAAAGATAAACAAACAAAAGCAAAAATGGTGGCACTAAGATCTCCGTAGCTAAAGCATTAAACTTTCTTCACACGGAAGAGTTACCAATATCAAATACCAAGAGCTGGCAGGAGAACAAGGGAGAAAGAGCATGTTTTGAGCTAATGTATTTACCAAAGCACTAAGGAATTTGACAAAACAGCAGGGACCAGCTTTGAAAACAGCCTAATTGTGCAGCGCAGCTTAGCTTGAGAGGAGCAGTTCCAACAAGCCACCAGCTGAGTGCAGACTCAGGTTCCTTCCTGTTCAGCTGCACTCTCTGCCTCTGCAAGTAGGACAGAAAATAAAGGTGGCTTCTTTAACAGTTAAGGGGTAGTATGACCCTCTACACGGATATATCTACCACATCCTTCAAGCAGCAATACTCTATTTAATCTATTTAAGTCTCAAACACAAAACCATGCCTTTCCTTCAAAAAGGAACCAGAGCTTTTGATGATAATCAAAGTGGCTTCTTTTGTTTTGCCAGAACTTGGGACTGCACTGGTACCAAAATCCTCCCTTTTATACTGTTTTGTAAGTGACCAAAAGGGTTTGTTCTGCTCTTTTACTTCTCCGGAGTTGATAGTCATTGCTAAGAGAAAGCAAGTAAAGTGAGATGCCAACTCTACTGTAGTTTTTCCTCTGAAAGGAAAAAAAATAGTAATATTTGTTTCCTGGGGTTTTTAACAATGAAGTATTTTAGTTTTTAAAACATTTTCCTATTAGGCTCTCTGCTATAATAGGAGAACTGCGGGAGCACATCACGATCACGCTGCAGTGACTAAGAGCAGAAATTCAGTTTTGTCACTGAGAGACCTTCTGTAAATGCCAACTCCTACACAATATTGCACACTGCAGATAGAGATGGATGCTGGCACCTTAATATAGGCTTTGCGCTACAATTCAGTCATTGAAATTCAAATTAGTGCAGGGGTGGAAGGCAGGAGAGTTTTAGAAAGATAAGAAAAAAACTCTTCTATGTGGACTTTCAAAAAGAAAGGCAATAATATTTTTTTTCCAGCATGGAAAGGATGCAGGAAGGGAGGGGGAAAAGTTTCCTCTAAGTCTCTAAGGAAACCGGCTTACGTACCACAACACCCAATACAAACGAAACACTGGAGGGATTTTAGTGTGATGTGGAGGTAGTTACCACTGTGGCTTGTTCCTGAAAGCTTAACTTAAAAGTCAAGGTCACTGACTATTAGTTTAATTAGATAAATTATTTTCAAGGCCACAAAAACAAACAGCAAAGCAAAAGACCCAGAGGCATATCAAGAGGTAGAAAAAACAAGCAGTAGTCCAGAAAAATAGACGGCACCTTGTAACCTTATCTGCTAGCTCCCCACATTCCTGTTGTACCATAACATCACCATTACTCCACAGAGAGCAGTGGCACGGAGATGTTCCTTCCTCATTTAGATTTATACAACAGCTGCCAAACATTACAGCAAAGTTCACCAGCCATAGACACAGGTGATTTTTTTTCCCCCCTTCATGCTATTTCCATTACAGAAACGAACAACCATAGACTGGAGCGTGGCAACGCTGCATTTGCCCTGTACAACATCCAATTTACCTTCTTCTGGCCCCGCTGAAGCGCCTTCAGAAAGCACGCCCTGCAGTTCACCAGTTTCAGCGTTGTTTTCCGGACTACCTGATTGTGTTCCTTCTGTGCGATATCCTTTAGAATTTGACCTTATGAAAGAGTTTAGAAGAAACACAGAAACGCACGTTAAAAATTCAGCTTTAATCCAGCTATGGAAACAGCTCCTTTTAGTGCCACATCTAGTTTTACTCATTGCTTCAAGTCATTTCCACTTAAACTTCCAGCTTTAACTAATTTAGAAGTATTTAAAATCTCAAAAACTAAACCTCAAGGTTTATGTGTATCTTCAAAAAAATTGTGATCCTTAGTATTTTTATAAAACGTAGTACTCCATTGCACTTAACTCTCTGATGTGTAACTGAACTATTATGAAACTACTGAAAAACAGTCCCAGTGAAGAGTGTTCTCTTAAATGGGGAAACCCAAAGTGGTAACCTTCAGTTAGATGATATTTTGGAACGAATGGTGGGAAAAAACCCTTTCAAATCAAAGTAGCAGACTACATTAGCAGACAATTAAAAAAGAAAAGATGACTTGTACCCTAGTTATAAAACAAAAAATTGATCTCCATAGGGAACAACAGCAACCAAGTAAACTTCAAAGTAATTTCACTTCCATGTTCCAAGTACTTGGGTATAGTAGATTAGTATTTATTCTAGATCAAGAAAAAGAAGGAAAGAAAGAGATAAGAAAGGGGAGGAAAAAAAACGTCCTTACCCTAGAGCAACGAGAGCACCAGCTTTTCTGGTCTTCTCTACAGCAGCTAAGCCGTTTAAGCCAGAAACTCCCACATCGGAATCTGAAACTTCACAAGGTCTTTCCTCTGCCTTAGGCAGAGCCTCAGCAGCATTACTGCTGGCCAGGGGCCTGGGACAGTGGTGCCGACTGCTCGACTTTGAACTCCCCAGGCCACCTGAGAAAAGAGGGAGACAAGCTCAAAGCACATCCACTTTTGTTTTAATCGGATGCTTGTTTAGTCTTATTTTACACCACCTGTTTGGTTCCAAACATGTACGTACAAGCGTAACTCCCCTCCTGCCCCCAAACCTTACATTTTGTAGGCCTCACATGGGATACACATACCATTTGATGCATATTCTCTAAACACACACAGTCTCTGTCTCAGCTGCCATTTCTGATGGGAGACGCAGGTAAGTACAGATTAATCCTTCCCCATCTTGTGTAGTTAAAGCCTATCTTCTACTAACACAGCAATCCTCTTCACTGTTATTTTTCCCAGCTATAGTTGCCAAGTTGTTTGTCACCCAAGTCTCCTACATCTGTTTAGTATTATGAGAAACCAATTGTGATACCCTGTACCTTCTCTGAACACTTAGATTGTGAAGGGCAAAATACCGATTCTTGTGTTAGGCATTTCATTTCAATCAAGGAAATGCAGCGTAAAACTCAGGAGCAGCAACACTCTACAATTCTTTCAGTCACACATATTGGGATTTTTCTTGAATTCCCTTTAAGTCAAATCACATTTTAAGCTTGTTCAGTATTTTGTCATCTATGATGTTTACTGTAAAGGTAACTCCTGAAACGCCTTCAGAGGGACCAGGAGTAATATCCAACACATACATCTATGTTCTATTGACAAGTCAGCTGTGTGGCACTGTTCCTCAGCTGACAACTTATCTAGGGCCTACACAGGTACAGTAACATTTAATGGATTTGAGAACAGATCCAGCCAAGTCTCAGGCAAACTTCAGTTGCCAATCAAAGGGACTTCTTGAAAAGCTTTTGTACCACACATGCTAAGATGCAATGCACCACACAAGTAAAGATGACTGCTTACCCTCAGAAGTTTGACCGTCTCCCTTTAACCGAAGGTTATTTTCCCCGCAGTCCATAGCTCTTCGTAAAGACAGACTCCCTGCTGCTCCAGAGCGAATAGGCTTGGGGGAGTTACTCTTCTTACTCACAGCTGCAAACATAGTTTAAGATGTGACAAAGATTCAATCAAACTGCTACAGTACTCTGCATTCATGCTTGTTTTAAGTGATTAATGAGCAATGAGACATATCAAGTTCAACTCCCTAACCTGCACACAACTCCTTCCACACCCTTCCTGTCAAAGACGTGGTCTAGAACAAAGCTTAAGTAACTAAGGATAAGGCCAAGAATACACAAGAAATGTCTGCTTGTCTTCCAGTAAGAGATCCTTCAGGAAGCGATCATCCAGGTGGCTTCAGCCATCGTACTCCAGAACGGAAGCATAAAGGATACGGACAGCCAAAACCATCTCTCAGCTCTTACGTTTGAAGCTCAAGGTCACTAAGGACCTCAAATGCAAGACTGGACGTCAGGTTACAGGAATCACACTGTCTGTAACTTCCCAAATTAACTGTTCCCTGACGGTGTGTCAGTGTGACTCACGGTACAGAAACTCGCCTAGGTATAGGAATGGAGGAGAGGTAACTGGAACAGCAAAGCACTTTTACTGTCACCACATCCCACAGAGGTGAAGAATTTAGGCTTCAATGCAAGTCAGAAGATTTCTCCGGTTTTACCGAACAATGTATGCCCGTTCTTTTAGTCCTGTTGCACAGTGAAGGGACTTCCCAGTGCCTTAGCAGCCTTTGAAATATGAGGCATTTGCTAAGGAATGAGGTAGCATTAAAAGCCACACAACACACAAACGCTAGCATTTCCAAAGGTGTGCCTTGATTCTTCTGTGGCTTACTGATGGTGCAATTCAGGCTCCAAACCAAGACGCAATTCTATCCTCAACGAGCACCATCAGAGAAGAAATTTTCTGCTCTCTGGAAGTGATGAAATGCAAGGTAAACCTTGGCTGGAGCTGCAAAAGCCCTTTTTTGCAGGTCAGCGTTGAAAGGAATGGAGAGGAACAGAACTATTATACCAGCTCTTCAGTCCACTCAGACATTTGTAATAGATTTCTTACTCGTCTTAGCTCCAAAAAGGCAAGCAGTAACTTGAATCAAAACTCAGAATGCTGGAAAATCATCTGTCCCAGGCTACAGGGAAGTGAGAGAGGACTGAACCATCTGTGCCTTTATTAAGGTCATCAGCAACTTGCACAGTCTTCATGCTGGTACTTGAAAGATTCCACACTGGCTTACACCAGTGACATTTACCAGGATTCAGTGACAGTACCTGAAGAGACTGAGACACAGGCACCTCTTTGAAAGAGGTCACCTTTCAAAAGGCAAAGTCTCTCCACAAGCATCACAGAAAATCAAGTTCATAGATGATCTAGAGCAGCATTCAACAAGAAATGACCTTCAGCTAGAATCACTTCAATACTGATTAAACTTCAGAACTTTCTCACTGTGGGTGTGCTACTCATCGTGGACCAAAAAATTTAGATTTTAAATTTATGTATTCTTGAGTATGAATAACTACAAAAAGGTCTATTTCCAGGTGCCTGGATACATAAACCACCTATACAAGTGACATTTACATCCCCCCCCTTCTCTGAGCACTTACAATTCCTTATGTAACAACTGGTAACGGAAGACTTTGTCAGTAGTTCCATTCCTATTTCTTGCAGCTTGCTGCAGCTGTCTGTTCCACAGGCAGCTAAAGCACCCTGCTCGATGGAGAAGAAGTTGGGCTGCCCATCGCATGAGCCAGCATTGCTGCTTCTTACTTCCGATAGCTGGTTTTTTACATCGGACATTTTGCTTCGTACTTCAGCCATCTGAGTTTTAAGTCTCTTCAGCATCTTCAGGTCAGGTGGCACACGCCACATCGCCTGGTGTCTCCGCTGATCTCGATCTTTTAGAGAATACGATGATGCTTCACCAAAGGGAAAAGTTAAAGAACACAACAGGTAAGTAAACCAGTTCTCAAATAAAAATAGGTATCTGTTTTTTAACAGCTATAAGCATTCTACCTTCCTGGACTGCTATAAAAACAACAGATACAGACACTTTCTTCTGTACACTACAGCACCATAGTATTTAGGATGCTAGCACTGCATCACTACTGGGACAGCAGATTTCCTTTCTCTGCCTGCCATAGCAGAAGGGCCCAGAACTTCTCTTTGGAAGAACAAAGACCCCTGATACTGTGGCATGAATTCTGATGACAACTGAGCTACCGTGTATTGCCAGACAAGCAAGTCTGGTCGCTAGTTAAAACATCGAATTTGTTAAATGTTTTTATAAAATGCGTTAAATACCTGTATAACATTCTCATACCACCACCGTTTCATGTTAATATACAGAACTCAAATCTGAAACTAGGAAAGGAATTCCCCTCGGTACCTAACACGGCAAGATCAGGTCAAAGAGCTAACACCCGAGTACGTCAGTATGCTGCTTACCTAGAATTAGATCAACTTTAATGTCTGAGTGCTACACATTCTATAGACATTTCATTGCAAATTCAGCTGGTTCAGAGCTGCAAAGCCAAGTGGCTCTTGGAAACCTTCATTTTAGGAGGTGAAGTTCAGCAAACTCTAAATGTAACAGCAGCTTTCTCCTATTTGGATGACTTGAGTAAGCTCTGGGAACAGTCAAACCTTAAGGGTACCTCAGCAGAGCAGGTGATTTCAGCTTTGTAACCAGGAGCTTAAGACCAAGAACCCATTCAATACAACAGCAGAGCTTAATTTTGCTCAAGCAGTACAGCCCAAAATGCAGTGCCTCCTCTTAAGGTCCTTTTGTCTAAGCCTTTTCCAGGCAAAGCAGAGCTGAGACACACAGTTCACACACTGCCTCCTCTTTCTTACTTGTGGAACTGACCTCCATTTTCGGAAAGATGGATTACCATCAATAATAACCATGGGTGCCAGAGCTGCCAGGTATCTTGCTTTTGCTGCACGTGAACTTAATTGCTGTTTTCAGATGAAGGGTCCCACCCAAACTGAAAGTACTCTTCATAATCTTCAATTATTTAAATAGCATCACTTTTTTTCCTCCTGATGTTCTGATCCATTTTTCTTCTGTAAGTGCTCACGTGGGCTCTTTCTGAGCTGTTGGCTTTTAGCCTTTTCCTACCTTGAGCCAACATTCCTCTGCCCTCTGCTTGCGTTTCCAGCTTTGCTACTACATACATCTTTCTAGTTCTACGTGCCCTTTTTCATACAGAAGTAAATTCCAGGATTTCTTTTCTTGTTAGTACACACTGCGCTCGTGGTACTCTCAACCACCAAATGTACAAATTGTGTGAAGCAAGAGGTGTAACTGCTTTCTGAGCAGATAGCTGTTTTGTGTTATTTTGACTTTCAATGCTAACCTCTTCTAGAAAAGGGCCTTTCATTCATCTCCCACAGCGGCTTTCAAAGAAACTGCACGAACTGCATCACTACTGTGTTGCTACACAAACCAGCCAGCCGCTTCAGTCACATCCCCCAAGAAAAGACGAGAAGACCCTCCTTGACAGACACTGCTGTTTTCAGTTGAGTCATCCGGCATTCTCAAGCTGAGGTCAACCATTAAGACAAAGAAAACATCAGAGCAGGCAGTAAGATACAGCATACTGATGAGCACAGAGGAGGATGTGAAAGTCTAGCTATCAGTGAAAAGAACTGCCTGTCATTATCTTTCACCCACTCCTCAAACCTGCTTCTAACTCTGGAACTGCATTCTCAGACATTTCCAGGTTGGAATTAGATTGTTTGAGACGTGATGTGCAGTTACCTCTGTTCTGTAGAAGAGAGGCAGGCGGACGTGGCTGAAGGCCCCAAAGGTTTTCCATACCATTTCTGTCTTTTAGATCCAACAAGTGGATTAAAATCAAGGGATCAATATCTAGCAAACTGCTACTGGCTGTCGAGCCTAGGACACCTCCTCCCCGCCTTGAAGGTCTTCCACTTGCACTGGTGTAGCCGTGGCTAGTACCTAAGGAAGAGTTATGGACAAAAAGTATTAAATTTCTTATCTTTTATATCTCTTAATAAATAGATTGAACATGTTAATTAACAAATCAATGCAAAGATTATTCTGAAGGCATGCACATAAACTTTTTAGCTATTTCCCTCTCCCCATTAGCCACTGCAGCATAAATACCACCTCTGGTGAATGCCACTCCTGATCCGTGGTCATCTCTGCCATAAATATGTATATATTCAACATCTCAGAATCTTGTTAACTTATGGATCACCTTTCCATTATTATAATTAAATAATGGAAATAATAAAATAATTATTACAATTAAAATATATTTCTGCTTGACTTGTACAGATTTTTCACTTCATTCCTTCCACATAGTTTAGGTTTTACAGTGCACTAAAATCTAAGTGAATGGATCACATGTTCAGAGGCCACACAGACATTAGTAAGAAATTGCTTGGCAATCTACTTTTGATTGAAATGGAAGGGTTTTCAAAGAGGCAGAGAAGTTTCCCTTCTAACTTACGCATCGTTTTTAAATGAGCACATTCAGAAGATTCCCCCGCCTTTTTTTTACTGAACCAATGAGACGTTTCTGCCACACTGCAATAATCAGTACAAACTACATGATGCAGCACTTCCAAAAATAGAAATGCCCGCAGAACACACAGCTTGCTGTTGCTTCCAAGAAGAACAGGGGAAGAAATCCAGCAGCGTTTTGCATAAATGGGAATTCTGAAGGCTGTTTTTCATACCTGATGCTCCAGGAGTAGCAGCAGCTGCTGCATCCTCCATGAGATCTCCTTCTTCCAACTCCATATTATTACTATATTCCACGTCATTTTCTCCCGACCTTAGGTGATGATTGGGGTGGAAAAGGGAGAATACAATTAATTATCTTCTGTCAGACCCCTTTAGACATTATGGCACATGCCACTGAGAAAGACACGAAGCACTGTAAATATCTTCTGCATTCCCAACCACACTAATTAAATGAATAAAAGTGGCACAAACATCTAGATTGTAAGATCTCATCCAGCAAATGTATGTGTTACAACACATTCTTGTGTTTTAATGAAGATTTTAGGATTTGGCATCAACTCAGCTAAGAAATTTAAATTCTCTAGTTTTAGTTAACTACCTGTCCTTATTATCACTCTCCTACTACCACACCACTTTCTAATACCAAGCCTCTATTTCATTAGTGTTGACCAGTACAGAAAGAGGTTTCTTGGTGTTTTGGGAAAGAACTCTTACAGAGTAAAAAGATAGAAAATGTTACAAAAAATAAAATAAAAAAATGAAGAGACCAGAAAGAGAAGAACTAGCTGTCTGAAAATTCAATGTTTAACATTAACTGTACCAGTTCATGTTGTTTCCAGTACAGGAAACATCCCTCAGGTTGCACTGACTCCCACATACACCGTAACGGCGATATATCAAATGAGTCAGTTTCCACTAGGACAGGATGATTACCACTGGGAGACACGGTGATGATCTGGGAGGCACTTTAAGTTACTTACATGGTTTCTTCATCAATATCATTTTCTTCAGTGTTACTAGTTGCTGTCGAACTAGCTGAAGAGCTGCTACCATCGAGGTGGTTCACCTCATCTTCTCCAGCCAGATCTACATCCAAATCTCCATCAGAGAGTTCATGCTACAGGAATAACAGAACAAAAAGGAACATCTCACTTGCACCTTAACGCATTTATCAAAACCTACAAAGATAAATTCTATCTCCACAGAGGTGTCACACTATCACAGAGAAATTAAGAGGGTTTTGAAAGCATAACTAAAAGCTGGTAATAAACAGGAGAGTTGGATTTTTCAGCTGCAGCTGGGAAACCTTGTGGTAGGATCAAGTAGCTCTGTTCCAGAACATCTCTGTCATCTCTTGCTACCTCTCAAGTTTATCTCCTATTTCTACACAGACACTTATAAATCTAATTTACAACTCAAAAGTTCACCTATGTTTCTGCTGCTATCCTAGCATAAAAAGCTACACAGAAAAGGAGGCAGAAAAGAGACAATTCCTACATTAAAGTCTTCATGCTGGATCTTCTCTTCATCCTCTTCCTTGCTGTCTCGCACTAATCCTGGAGCAGCAACGTTCTCAAGTAGTACTTCAGTGCTTTGTCCAGATTTCTTTGATCTTGTTTCTGGACTATCATCGTTCTGGGGACTAAGATGGGTGTCTGGAGGTGAAATGCCTCGTGATTTCTGAGTCCGGGAAAGTTCAATCGCAAGCCTCTTAAATATTAGAAGAATACACAAAAGTGCACATAGAAGACTACAATGGAGCAGCATCACCAAATAATTTTGGTGACTTGCACATACTGTATTTTAATGACAATATCAAAGCACCAATAGCTACCCAAGTAAACAAAATCATCCAATATGAACTTTGTAACCTAAACCGGTTCACTGACGGTCAATAAAAGCTGATTTTACAGCAATATACATCCCACTTACTTCTTTGAGATTATTTATTTGTTGGATATAACTTGTCTGAGCTGCTTCCAATTGAGCAATATACCAGTGTTGATCCCGACACTTTTGGAAAAAGGTTGGTGAGCGCACCTGAAACCTTCAAAACAACATCTGTCAGAAAACTGAAACTTTTCAAAGTCTGAAAAGCCATGCGTTAAGTCCATCAGACAAGCTGGAATCTAGTCTGTTCAGTGTATTTCATCATACCACATACTTTATACTCAGTATCCTGAATGCACTGACTGGTAACAGGAGGCATTTTGTAGCTGAAGCAGTTATAGGAGAGGTACTTATCTTCACAAACCAATACTATCAGAATTAATGTACTACAAAGCATTTAACAGTAGCAAGAGTAGGACTTCCCAGAGCTCTCTGAAGTAGACAAAGCTTCTACATTTGTCACGACATTGCAGTTTCTATTGGCAGCATTAGTTCCCTTACATTACAGTCTTCCTTCATTCCCAAAGCTCTCCCATGCTTACAACACTACAAGGGAAAGAATAAACCTTTTTCCTGAGTTACCTACAGATCTCCATCCGAGGCATATTAAAGTCAAGCATAGCTACTTCTCAAATAAATATATTTCAACTTTTCTCAACTCCCTTAAGCTTTAAAGGAACAAATTTGCTAATGACAGTGAAATCCATTTATGACAAAACATGTCATAGTTATTTTAAATTCATCTACTTAATTGTTTCCTACTTCAGTAGTATGATACTTTATGAAATAATAGCAGGAAAAAGCTACACTAAGTTGTCTTTCCTACCTTAGGATCACGGTGTCGTTCTGTCTGTTTAGATAGCCCTCATTGGCTAGCAAGTCTAGACGAAAGAATCTGTTGTAACCCCAGCACTCTCCAACTTCAAAATCGGAAGCAAACTCTCTAATTATGTTTTTAGTGGGATCATTGGTGGACTGGTGAACCATTTCTACACGGTACTCGTACCTACGCAGAGGAAGATCACAGAGATTAATACCAAAGCAAAGAGATGTCAGAACTGATGAACGTGTCAAGTTTAAGAGAACTGCGCTTTCTGGGAAGTTGGCATGTCCAGCTGAAGAGGTTGTAAAATTTTACTGAAAATTTACATAAACACTGGTGGGGGAGGAAGGTAGTAGAAGGGAGCAGTCTGTCAAACCAAGTCTGTAAGTCTGTGACTAAATACCAGGAGACACATACTGTCATCAGTTGTTTAGCCAGCTTGTTTTCTATCTTAAGTAAGGCACTGAGTAACATCTTGAAAATACTATCTTCAGGCACGATTCAAAGCTCAGACAACAGGAATCTCACTAGTCTTTTCAACACTGACTGCATCAGTCCCTAGCAACACTACAGGACTTCAGGTCATTCTTTTCCAACCTCTCCAGATGCTCTGCCGACAGAAGAAACAAACAGAAAAAACAAAACAACCCAACCAACAAAAAAACCACACAACCACAACAGGGCTGTTCTTACTGCCGGTTTGCTTACTTGGAAGTCTCTGGCAGTCCAGATGACAGCTCCAAGAACACAGACAGGTAGTAGCCCCGTACCACTCCATTTCCATCCTTGAAAAACACAAAATTAGGAGAAGATAAATTGGTTAAAAAAAAAGCTAACGCCAGACAAATCCCACCTCTACACTCCCCAGTCTTCAAGGCTCAGAAAACAACTTCAGTCA
Source organism: Anser brachyrhynchus (assembly GCF_964034855.1). Lineage (NCBI taxonomy): Eukaryota > Metazoa > Chordata > Aves > Anseriformes > Anatidae > Anser > Anser brachyrhynchus. Next base: position 3,848,346 of record NC_137713.1, on the reverse strand, counting down.
TATTTTCAGCAGCAGTCTACTTTGTATGCTACAGCTCTGCTTTTTTTTCCCCTTCTGTGACCGAGAGCTCATCCTGTAGTCTGAATCAATGTAGAGCTTGCATCTAGAAGTGCATACACACTCCAGTATTTGTATCACTGATATCAAACTCCAGACAGAGCTTTAGTTACTTTATTAATATTTTAAGAGTTCAATTAAGTGGCAGCCTGAATAGACAAACATTTGTCAATATACCAAAAAAAATGACGTAGTACTGAAAAAGCAGCAAAAAAAGCTCATCAGTTTAGTAGATGTCCTGTTTTCCCTCAAGCTCTCAACATGAAAACAGCTCAAGTTAAACATTAGTTCTGAAATACTTCATGTAAAACTGTATTTCAAAGCCACTTCATTTTTGAAATAAGAGTAATATTTCTTTCTTTAGAAAAACATGCAACATGAGAAGTTAGGTCAGTTAACAGAGTAACCATATTAGAATCACCAGAAATCAAGAAAAATTATGGCAAAATTTCCATCACACTCACCTCAATCAAGGATGAAGAATGGTTCAACTTCAATCCTCTAGGTTGAAGAAATATTTCAACTTACCACTTGAAAATAAATTTTAATGTCTTTTGACAGCATACCTTACGTAGTCAATCCTGAATTTACAGTGGTCTGAAAACTTACAGAGGAGTCCACCTCTGCACTGCTGGAATACAGTTCTGTACCTATGTGACCTTAACAGTTCTCTGAAGCTGCCATTCAAGTGACTGATAAAAAAAAAAACACTTGTACTCCACCACGAAACTTATGAAGGTATTTCTCCAAACACTTCTGCAGCCAGAACTTCCTGGAAGCACTGACCAGAACAGTGGAGTGAAAAAGATCACACCTTACAGGTTAACGCTCCAACACTGACAAAGATATTGCTTCAGAAGTCTGAATACTCAACCCACTGAAAGATGATAGTACAATACGTACATTTTAACATCACCGTTCGAAGACAGGGCACACAGAAAAACAGATTCCCCTTCAACTAATACTCGTCGTCCTCCCAACTTCCCAAATAAGTATTGTTCATAAACATGAATATGTAAGTTAATCTAGACTTCAGCTTGTTTTTTGTTGTTGTTTTAGTTCAAACTAAGAAACATCTACAAGAAACACTCAAAGACAAAAAGAGTAAAAATGTCTGTTAAAGTTCCCATGGCATAAGACACATTTTAATTGCTTTTACATTAACCAAATTAACTTTACTGAGAACGTTCATGATGGATATCTGAAAGCAGAGAGGGAACACTTCAATGGCTGATGATTAACTCTGCAGCCTTAAGTTTTTTTTCCATACAGCTCTTTATATACACCATCTCCTCTCTTGAAGAGAAACTATCTGAAATTTCCCTACAGGAGAAGCATAAGCACGCTGCCTAAGAGTTTTAGACTGGATAACAGTTTTAGTTGAAAATGTAACTCACTGGGTAAACTTTCAACCTCCAACAAAGTCCTGACACTTGAAGAGGTGGACTGTAAACAGGATCTGCTCGCTGACGCAACGTACTATTGAGAAAGGAGAAAAAACATTTGCTATAGGGACAAAGCAAAACCCTCCATGAAATAGTAAGTAATGTATACATTTGTGCTCTTAATGCTGTAAAGCCATCCTTCATGCTGCACAGAGCATGTAGCCGCATGAGGCCCATGCAAAATGTTCAGTGCCCTTAAGAATATGTATTCCTTGCAACATTATTCGATATTTTGAAAAAAGAAAACTAAGTAGTTTATCATGAAAAGCCTTTTACCTATCAGTTTAGCTAGGGTTAATTGCTATTCACCTGGTAAATAAGAGCTTTTGACTGAATTCACACAGCTTAGTTCATATCTAACAGTTTTCAGTAAAGATTATTCAGTGTTTTAAAGAATACTACATGTGAACAGAAGAAACAGAAGAAGCTTCCTGATATTCACAGTAATTTCATAAGATACAATCTTACCTGAAGTTTTCCAGTACAAAAGTAGTTGAGTCATAGGCTGGGACCAATTCACTGAGGGGAAAAAAAAAATACATTAGAACACACTGAGTAACATGACATTAAGAATTCCAACTTCTGGAATTTTCAGAAGCATTTCAGATGATTTAGGTCAGTAGCACCACTGAGATTCACCAGGACTATACTGGGTTATTTCAGCACTTTTGAAGAATCCATTTATAAGCCATTCTCCCCAGCACCTCTCCATGTGATACTGCACATCAAATCAAGTATTTTATATTACGAAGAAAAAGCAGCTGAAAGTATTTAAAAAGAGTTAAGAGGATTTACCCTTTTACCTGTTACGCCTAGTAATCTGTTAATAAGAGTGAATTTTTAACATAAAATTCCTTGATAGCTCTAGAAGGATGAACCTACTGCATGGCTAGAAATACAAAGCTTAAATGGTTCATGTTTCAGAGCAGTACATATCTTACTGCCACTGGGAAATGAATATTCAGCTTTAAACTCTCCTCAGACAGTACTTTATTTTTTTCAGAACACACTTCAGGACAATAGTTTTGAGATTTCATTTAAAAGCAAGCTAAACTGGTATTTGCTAAAGAACACAAACGGATTTGAGGAGTTCTTTTAAGATTTCTCATGCTTGCAATTTTATGGAGACAACTTGCAGCCAGCTATCCTAAACCCACAGACTTCTTCAGAGCCCAGCATTAACAGCACTCTTTTATGAAGAATTGTGTTAGGAAGTGATTTTGACTATATATTCTGAATTAAGGTGACCTGCAGAGGCATCTCATGAGAGCCTTGCAATTATATACTGAATGACCCCAATAATAAGAGAAAAAGGACAAATCGGTAAACTAAGTGTAAAAGAGAAAAAAATAAAATCTAGTCATCTGGAACCCGCTGTTCTGACTCCCCAGCAGAGACTACAGACTTATGAAATAAGCCCTGCTGGAACAGAAAAGCCTGCTTGAGACATACACTACTAAAAGAAATTAAACAGTTTGACATTTTTGGCGTATAAACCCAGACCCCAGTTCAGTCAGAGGTAACAGGTTTAACACTGAGAAAAGGACAGAACCCCACTACTGCACAGATTACTGCTGCCACAGCTCACAAGGCTGAGATGCAAGACACCTCTCACTAGAGGTGGGTACCAAGAAATCCCTCTAGCAACCTGCCCATCAGCCTCTTATCACCCACTTGTTCAAATCCACACATTAAAATACAATGGTAGTGTCCTGTCCTAGTTTTATAGAAGGCTTATGCACATCAACATACATCTACCTCCCAGACTCACTGCAACATCCTCTTCCATACAAAGGAAATCTGTCTCATGGGACAATCTTCCGCAATTTGGGAATCCTTTACAAAGTAAAATGGGAAAGGGATATTCTCCTCTAAACATTTTTTTAACAAGCAAAGCAAACAGTTATAAGACAGCTTTCAAGTTCAAGCTACAACAGAGAGGAAACACAATGTTTACCTTGTGAAGTCTGGAGGAACAGGAGTAGTGACAAACGAGGCCATAGGTTTCCGATGAACCTGCTGGAACATCATCAGGATCTCTGAACTTTTGGATATCAACTCACTCTTGCTGCAGGATCGTAACTATACAGGGGAAAACGGGAAAAAAAAATCCTTACATCATTAAGACAAAACAGATTTTGATCACTTGTTTTTAAACAAATGAACTGCATGTCTGCACCAGCTTCACAAAAGTTTCCCACAATGCAATCTACAATGACGCTTCAAGGGTATTTTGTTGTTGCTTTGTTTGTTTTATTTCCCTTGAAACTGTCAGCTATTATCATCAATAGTCATGTGTTCTAAAATTTCTCTTAAGTTGTTAAAATGGTATTTTAATTCTGCCTCACTCCCAGGCCTGCGCAACCCATTTGGGAACTCCTGAATATTGAAGACTGTCAAGTTCTACAGTGAAAATTAAAACAATTAGTATGTATTTCACTTAGGTTAAAAGAGTATGTATAAAAATGTTTGATTAATACCAAGTCACACATATTACTGTGCTTATACAACAATAGCAAAGTAAATCAATCTGGAAAAGAAGCTTAATTAGACATTAGGATAATTTGCTCAATATATCACGACACAGCAAGACAAGCTCCTGTGACATTAGACAGTTTCTGTGTTTCAGTTATTCCTTTACTGTCTTACTGCCAAGCACTGTACTTTTTTTCCCCAACCACGTTGAACAAAATGAAGCCTATATTATCTTAAAGAGATGGCAAAAAATAAAAAAGCATTTCAATCCACTTCATTCAAGGTGGCCTACAGGACCAGTCTAATAATGAAGATGTTTTCAAAATCTCAACAAAACTAATCTTGTATGTTCCCTGAATAGCTATTACTGTATCTTCTAAACCTATTTGCTAAAGGAGACAAATTACGCTGCTTCTTATTTATGCTTTAAATATTGGAAGAATACATCTTAGATTTACAGTTCAAACTTTCTGCCAGGCTTAAGTGAGACTGATATGCGCATTTAAAAAAAGCCACATTTTTGCTGTGAGTTCTTCAGATAATCCTATTACTTCCCCACACACACACACACAAAAAAAAGTGGAATTCAAAGCCCCTTTTAACAAAAACAGATATAATGAATTTAAACTAGCAGTAACAGTTGACAGATAACTGCATCTTCTCGTGGCTCTTTAGCTAGTAAGCTTTTCCTCCTGTTTTGGATGGAGAAGAGGTCATATTTCATTAGTGTCAACTTGTTATCATTTGAATGCTTTTTCCACAAAAGAGAAGCTGATCTGCAGATGTGAGCACACAGTTTCTCAAAGATTTACAAGGTCCTCATTCGGGTTGCAACATAAGTAATTTTTGAACGAGCTATAAACAGAGGGCTCTCAACAAACAGGCAAAAACATGCTGATGCATGGTATGCAGGAGTACTCATCCTCCTGGTGTCATCAATTCCTCAACCACAACATTCCATCATAGGTATGAAATCATTAACTCAAGCGCAAGGAGAACACAATAATTGCTGATCGGCTTACAAAGCCAGCTTAGCATTCTTACTCAATCAAAAGCATGGCAGGAGAATGAAGAATGAATACAGGACAAGAGGCATAATTCACCAAGAAACTTCCCCCACCATCCCCAATCTGAAATATCAAACCCTCCTGAAAGACAATTACTGGATGTGGTTGAAGGAAGAAGACCCTTCCACTTTCTCAGAGCAGGTATAAATTGTTCAGGAAAAGTACAATCAGGCTCTGCAGAACTCCAGCGTTTCATTTACAAAAGCTGAACTTGTGTAGCTAGAAGCAAGGTGGAAAGAGTGATACAAGGTCATCTTGGAGAGAGAAACAGTAGATTTTTCTTTATTCTCCATTTATAGCCACCACAATTCATATGCTGTTGGCAGTGTCAAAGCTAACAGAACCTACCCACATGGCCTAAATGCTGTTACCTTAAACAAATGCATAATTGTGTATTTTGTAATTGCTAGGAATCCCTGTAGTAGCTTTTCAAACAACAAAAGATAACGCATTTCATTATTTCTAGAAGACACACTTGCTTTAAGAAGAAATTGTGCAACTTAAGGCCACTTGAATGAAAAGATACCATGAAGAAATAGCTCTAGCCATCAATTAATAGTTTAAAAATAAAAAAAAAAGGTCAACTGAGAAATTATCTATGCAACACATTTCAGCTTTTTTTCATCATCACCTGATGTTCTACTTCTTGAAGCAGGGATTCCAGAAGTTCAGTTTCTTGGGTAAGAGATGTCTTTTGACCTGTTTAAAGAAAGGAAGACCTGCTTAAAGACAAGATGACACAGTCGCTAGATTTTAAGAAATTTAGCTCTTTTTTTCCCACCCTCGTCTGGAAGCTGCCCCAAAACCTAATAAGGTAAAGGATTTCTAAATATACCAAGGTTGATTGAGAAAGCATTTTAAAAGCAAGCCTACGTTTTTAATCAGAGCTGTAGTGATGAACTCACTTGAGGTTAAGACAGTAATGAAATATTCTTTGTGTCCCAGAAATGGTAGGTTTGTTGTTTTGGGGCGCTTCTTCAGACAAAAAAAAAAAAAAAAAAAAGGCAGGTTTCACTTCACTGAATTTACTCTCCTTCAGAAATCCCTTTTATATTAGCTGACACTTTTTTCTTAAAGTCCACTATTTCTCTGGGCTTTGATAATAAGGGTTTTCTTCATAAAAAAATGAACAAACAATGTTTAAACATGTTTGTAAATTTCAACTGGCATGAAGACTGTGACAAGAAAGAATAATTGCCACATTTGTCTGTTTTCCTATTGTGGGAATTTACTTTGTCACCATGATATATTCAGTGTCTGAAGAGTGGTTTCTAGTCCTTAGAAAAAAAGGTGTTACACACACACAAAATGTTAATCTGTAGATAAAAATACCTAAAACATTCTGCCAAGGTTTTAAGACTGATCTTCAATCACTACACCTTAAAATAAACCTTGCAACTTGTTACTATATTCAATATAGGCACAAAATACGTACAAATCCTGGATTTAACTTAAAGCAAGCATTTTAAAGAACCGTGATTTTAAAGAGGATCCTAACATACAGCTAAAGTACATTGATGTTTTATTTTTAAACGGAAACGAACTGTAAGAATAAAAGCAAGCATTATCAAAGCTAAAGACATTTTGCAACCATGAAAAATTTTAGAATTTCTTTCGGGCGGGGAGTGGCGGTGGGTGAAGATTCCAAGCATCAGAAATACGTTTTGCAGCACAACTGTTTTACTGTATTATTTCTGGGACAAGCACAAGGCCAACAATCTATTTGTTCATGTACTCTGATGTACTGGTTGTATACTTTGCAAAACCAAGATTCTCAGTATAACATTTTTAACAGTGTGTCAAGAGACTAGTATCCCAAGAAGATGTCACCTTTAGTATGTGCTGCTATCAATGCATTTACAAAAACTATAGCATACATGGAAAAAACAAGGCACAGATGAGAAATGAGTTTATTAGACGGGGTTTTGCAAAAGAACAAAAACAGGATATGTCTAGCAACTTAGAGTGGCATCAGAGTAACTACAAAATTAAATACAAGCTTTGCTGTAGATAGTTTTCTGTCAGCAGTTTCCTTGCTTAACACCATAAAACATGTAAGGAGTCATACTCCTAGGGTAAGAAAGTTTCTCAATAGATTTATACATTGTAAATATATTGCTCCCATTTGTAATACATGAAGCAAATACTCACCCATTAGTGTTATAAGCTTATTTTTCAGCTGAGTGTCTAACCGGGCAATCATCATCTCCACCGCATTTCTTATTTCCCGAACTCGTTCATCCTTCGCACTACGCACGGCCTCCACATTCCTCTCCTAAAAGAGGGTTCAGAAAAAAACACACACAAAAAGAAAGTCTTCGCACTTTAGCACATTTCACTCGTTTGCACACCAACTGCACTCTTCCAGACCCCAGAGTTATCCGAAAAGGCCATTTAGAGCCCCCTCCATCCCTATTTTTCTAGGAGGAAAAACAAAAATCCTGGTCTTAATGGACTGAAGTTTGCACATGTAGAAAAAAGAAAACAGGAATGTGTTTTTAGATGAGCTGTACTGCAGACTATTCCTATTGCCAATCTAAGTACTTCATTATTATGTTGTAAATATCCTTTGACTTTTATTGAATATATAAGTGTGCCCTCTGGTGGGTGACTAAAGGTTAACAACAAGCCAGCAATATTTTCTCATTACAGAGATTTATCCTATAGGAATTCTTTATACCAAAATCTGTGAATACAAGTACCTGTTTCTTTTCTGTAACTGGAGCAGCACAAAGTTACATTTTTGGAAAAAAGAATAATTTGATTTAAAAAATTATGCCTCTCTCCCTGCAGTGAATCTTTCTACGTTTTCCAAATACAAGCAACCCACTTGGTGATGTAACTTGGTCAGGTGCACTGAGACAGAGGTAACCACCAGTGCATGCAGCAAACAGCTACCTGAATTATAGCATACACAGGAACCACACGGAAACTTTTTCAAAGATAGGATGCATTTATGCAGCATGTACGAGAACTTACTGTGTGGTCCTTGTGAAAATAAAGTAAGTGTCACAGCATTCAGCGGGTCCTTCCTAGAATGCAGAGAACTGCACTGATTTGTTAGAATTGCCACTGAAACTGCCATGGCTGAACGTGTCAGGTGTTTGGACTTCTAGCACTCTTATCACTATGCGAAGGAAAAAGTGGGGTTCATAAACTTCAGATCTCTAACTAGTGAGCATCCTGTAGGCTCAAATATACTGGTACTTTATTCTCCCAAAGAAAGAAAAATAAGCTGTACTCGAACAAAGCATTTTTTGTACTTGCTTAGCACAGTAGTCTGCACTCTTTAAGTGTTTACAAATACACAACATCCAAAGAACTGCACAAGTCTAGCTTTTAAATAGAATACATCAAAAATTCCCTGTGCTAGCTAACTCGCATCTTCTACTGTCTGGTAGCTACACAAAAAACATTGAGAATATGTTTGTCCTTCCCCAGCTTATAAAAAGAACATAACTAAAAGTGAAAGTGCCTGTTTATGGGATCACCTGATTATGTTCACAGAAACAACAGCACAGAGGTACTGAAAACATCCACAAATATATGAAATGGAGTACTACTTCCATTTCCTGCTTCACGGTTATCCTTTGACAACAGCATACTGCTGGAAAGCTTAATGTTATCTTGAATCAATTTCTTACCACTTCTTGCACTAAACTGATCAATTCCATGAGTCTTCTCCTAAGCTTTGCCACTTCTTCGTTTACTTTTGTGACATGTTGTTCGTATATTTCTGCCAGTGGCTTAAAAGTATGTCCTCCATGCTGTAAAAAATAAAGATATAAATAAATGGGAGGGAATGGGGAAAATAGAACATGCCATTTTAATTTTATTCCAGTCCTATTAAATTACTGAAAGAGAGGGGAAGAAAGCCTCCTGGTGTATCACTCATTTTGGAAAGGTTCCAAAGCAGATTGCATGTAGGAAGTCTGTCTTTCACTTCCCTTCATAAGAAGTCATGAATTTGACTTTCATAACATCAAAGCTTCCTGTCAAGAATTATTTGGAGTCTCAACGGTTCTCCAAAAATAACCTGATTTATTTATTGTACAATACTAACAAATCAAAGATAGAAGAGTTATTACTATTATTATTAAAACACCCTTCCCAAACAAAGGCAGCACACCGTTTCAGCTACATTCAATCACTTATATTCCAATGCACGACAGCAGCCTCTCCTTGAAATATTCAACTGAAGGGATAATAAAGTGTGGTGAATTGTGCTACCAATGAACCTTTGCATATATTAGAGATCATTGCCCAGAATATTTAAATAACAGGTTATCTATATATTCTGAGAAAGACTTCCTTTGCCCACAGAATTTTTCACCACCATCTACGGTTTGTCCAAGACATCATAAAGTTAGTAACAAGCAAGGTGATTTTGACTTTTCAGCAAAAATTAAACTTGCTTCTACAATCAGAAACAGAAGATACTTCTTTGCAAAACCAATCTTTGTATTAAATTATAAATGCATATATAACTATAGTATTTGCACGGTAATTCAATGCCACACCGACAGTTTCATAGCCTATTTCTTCAAACTGCAGGCAGACGTAACACTGGCAGTCTCTTACTAAAACATACCATGTGCGACATATAAATAAGCCTCTTCTTACCATTCCTCCCCAAAGCGCACACTGATGGCAGATACATTTCTTACAGGTCCAGCAGAATACACTAAGCTTTTCATGATGATTTTCACACCTCAAATAAAAAATAAACATGTAAGCAGCAGAAAACACCTAGTAATTTTCTGCTAACTCAGTTTAATATTTTCATTTGTTTTGCCACTCGGAGTGAAACACAAAACTCCAGCAGAGCATAAATCATCAGCATAGTTTTGCAACAAGAATAGTTGGCAAAAATCTTCCATAAAATAAATGTTGTTCTTAGTGTTCTCTCTGGAAATATTTCATAGAGAAAGTACATTAATAAAATGTGATTTATACCCAGGAGGCAGAGGGTATCATCACTGAACCAAGCTCTGAATTCTAGAAGTTAATCCTTCACATCATTAAAATTCCAATCATATGCAACCTAAAGTAACCACAGAACAATGGCTTATAAGCTTTTTCAACAAACTGATCTCTGTCATTTCTTAAAATTTCAGGCATAGCATCAATCAGCAAGCCAAGCACAGAGCAGGCAAACCTCCAACACGTGCCTCTCCCTTCCTCCTTCCCTAGGTTTCAGGAATTTGGGGAAGGAGGAGGTATGGAACATGTCATTAGACCCTATCCATGTCTCAGTAATTCTCCTCACACTTTTCTCCTCCAAATCTCCAGACTATTATACATATATTTAATATTTATTATATATATACATTTTTATATGAATATAAATCTTAAACACATAGTAGTTTTCTAGGTAAATAAAGTTAGGAACCCTTCTCATTGCTATTAATTATGACAGAAGTGAACTCCAACTTTTAGACAGACAGTGAGAAACAGCACTGCTTTGTTTGTTAAGCAACAGCACAATTCAATTTTTAAGTAAGAGAAGTTACGTTTGTTTCTCTGACTTTAAAAATGAGCTGAAATTAAAAGTCCACTCATGTAAAGCAAACCGCAAAACCCTTCATGTGAAGGATGCTCCATTTACTTGTCTTTTTCATTTTCCTCGTGCTTTGTCAGATTACACAGTTGAAGTGTGTCAAGCTGTTGTGTGACCTCTTCTGCCCAACGACAGTTTACAAGCTCTCGTAGCTGCAGCGGGGCTCTGCAAGAAGCATTGCAAGAGTTACAGCGAGAATTCAGCTCCAGGAGCTAAAAGAGCAGCATCAAAATGAAATAGGTTCATCAATTCTACAGTATTGGAAAAGTCACAGGCAAAATGCTGAAGCTATACTAGTTATTTCAGAGAAAAAAAAAAAAAGATTAGAAATGTAACATTTTAAGTTCATTTGTTCGTATTGGGGGAAGAAAACCAAACCGCCCCACAACTACATATAGAACACCTACACAGGGAAACCAAGAACTATGTTAAGATTTGGTAATAGACTCCTGGATAACACTGGGGAAATTCTTTCATTTCTCAGTGCTTCTTCAATCCCTCCCATTGTTCAGCCATCCCCATAGGAGCGCTTCAACTATCCCCCTTGTAAAACACAGACATTTTTACCCCCTTACAAGCACTTAGAACTAATGATTAAATACTTTAAAAGTTGAATATGAAGTTCTACAGTAATGGCTGGTTGTTTTTAGCAATACCTCCCCTCCCTTAGAGGCAAATATATACTGCTTCCCCTTCCTTAGGGCAAAACACACCCCACCTCCCAAACGTCAGTCTATCAAGAACTAGAATTGCTAGGCACGCAGGAACCAGAAGCACTAAGGTGTGCCATGGGGCAGGGGTGGGTTGTGTTGCACTGAAAACAAAACAAAACCTGCACGCACTCAGTAGGTACCTCTCCAAGGATTTGCAACACACCAGGTAAATCTCCCAAATTATAGGTATAAAATAAAAGTACGTTTCAGGCTGAACACTGAAATTTCTGGTCTCTTAGTCTTGCAAGATGAACATTAAAAGTTCTAAGGGGAACACCATCTAGTTACTCTTATTATATGGCAATAGAAAACAGCAGAGTAACAGGGTAACAACGAAGATCTTGCTTAGCTTGTCACACAACTGCAACATACGTTAGAATAAGTAATATATCGGGTAAATTTTTATCGTGACAGCCAGCAGGTCTCAAAAATCACACTTAAAAAATTTATGTAAATTGCGTTGAAGAAAGACCCTTCAGAACTAACTGGCCGGTGCACCCAATTCCTGATAATTTATTCCTCATATTAAAAATACCTTACCTACAATGAGGGCACTGAGCTCTTTGTTCAGTCAGCCAACGCTATGAAGGGGAAAAAAAAATAATGAAAGAAAGCACCAGAAAAGAACTGCTAACAAGTACATTCTATTGTTATTTAGGAGTTACTCCCCTTTGTTACCTTGTATGCGGTTAATAGTGCTTTTATTTAGCCTTCCTGTATTTTTCCATTTTTAGAGATTTGTAATTTAACTGTTCAACCACATAGTTACCGAAGAAGCAGCTACTTGTATCTTAGTAACACCACCACCGCCGTTCTTTAGTTGTCAAAAACACTCCACTTAAAACTAAAAAGGGATTTTTGAGGTACCCAATATTCCCTTAGAAACCACGTATCTGGTGCAGATTTCCATAGCTACAGACTACAGAGCATATTTCAAGAAAAGAAAGCAAAAGACACAGCAAGTATATTTTTCTGACTCTAAAGTATTTGAGGTAACTTATTTCTTCTTCTTGAGCTATTTATACACAAGTTAGACACCTGCAGTTCAAATCCACAAGGACCCTTTGACTAGCTCTCTTCCAGAAAGTTCCCTTCAAAGACAAGGAGCTGAGGAAAGAACTTCATCAGGCCGCTACAGCTTACAGATGTAAAAGATCAGCAGCTGAGAGGCTCATCCTTTGGCAGCTCACTGCTGCATTTAAAGATTCTCATGAAAAATCTCTCACCACCCAGCAGCAGCATGTCATCTAACATCCTCAACGTGCAGCACGAATCCTTCCCCGACAGCTCTTGGCAGAGCTTTCAGAGGGAACGATGACTGTCTGTTGTGATTCCTGGAAGTACCGGTCGAGGTCTGAGAACCCCAGCTGAACCCTCTCGCACTACGTTAGCGCAGCACAACGCCTGGACTCAGAACTGAAGCGTCACGCATTAGTGACTGTCACCTTAATAAGTGAATTAAGGTGCTTCGGATGCTGCTTCAGCCCACTGGACAAGACACGCTCAAGGAGGCTTCAGCCTGCATCTGATCACATCATTCCGGCTCGGGAACTATTTTATGACATCTCCAAGGTAAGAGGTGATGTTATGACCTCCCACCGTTCCATATTGACAGACGCAGTCATCGTTTGATTCCTGTCCCAACTCTGTCTTCCACACAGACGTCACTGACTTTCAAAATACGTTAAAGAAAGGGTCACCGTGTACCTGTTTCTTAAGAGTAACTCTTCCAGACAGTCCCTATAATTAGCACTACTAAATGCAAAGCACAGCCTGCCTAGTTTTTCCTCAACGTTGTAAGAGATTTTGAAAGGAAAACTAGAGAGCACATAGCAGGAAAAAGAAATCCTCAGAACCCCACAAAAAGAGGCAAGGAAGAAGCTAGAATGTGTTTGTAAGATCACAGTGTTTTCTAAGTTCAAACATTTGCAAAAGTAAGCCATAATAAGCAAACTCACCCGAATACAACTGAAACAGCACAGCTTGGAGCAATGAGGACACAGTCGTGCATCACGCAATTTCTCCATACAAATAAAACATCGGAATACTTCAGCAATACTCTGGAAAAGGGTAGATTATTGCTATTGTTAAGCCACACACTTCTGACATATGAGAGAGGCATTTTTCAGGCAGAACGCCAGGCTGAACAGGTGCAATCCCATTCCAAACAGCAACGGGTAGCGCATCTCAAAGCACGATACTAGGTCATACACCACGGCTCTCCTCCCCACCTCCTTTTACGTCCCACCAGCTCTCAGCACCCATTTTGAAACACAGTTCTTTAAGCAATATGTTTTTTGTTTGATTTCCCTTTTTCCAAGGGGGAATTTCCGTAGCCAAGAGATATTATTCCTCCTTGTGTTCACACGGCATTGAACGGTTGCCAGAAACAACTGCGCTGTACCCGCGGATTCAAAACCTAGGAGCTCCAACATACAGGCATTAAGCTAATTTAAAAGCACGTTAAGTGCATGTATGATACAGAGTGCTAATGAGAAGGCTCGCATTGGACAGACCATTTTATTGACTAATAGGACTTAAATCCTTTTAACGTCTACCATTGCCACCACGGTTTCTCTGTCCCCTCCACGTCCCCCCGATTACCCTCGGTCAGCAGGGACCAATTTCAGGCACGGTTCCGCTGCACCCCCGGCAGAGAAGCCATTTGCCTGGCCCCACCTAACCCCTCCCCATCCCCAAACAGCAAGGTTATTTCCCAGCGCCGAGCCCCGCTTGCTCTCCCCGCCGAGGGCTGTCCCAGGACCGAGCGGCTCCCCCCCTTGCGCACCAGGAACCGGACCCCCGCCAGCTTTAACCCCCCTTACACAACCCCCCCCCCCAGCCGCCAGGCGCCCCGCAGGAGGCCAGGCCCTCCGCTAACGGCCGCACGGCCCAGGCGGAGCACGGCGGGGCCGGGCCCCTTGCAGGGGGGCCGCTCACCTCCACGCTCTGCTCGTCCATGGCCGCGGCCCCCCCGGCCCGGCCCGGCCCCGGTGCGCTCCGGAGGCGCCGGGCCGCGGCCGCGGGCAGGGAGGGAGGGAGGGGAGCGGGGGGCGGGGCTTAGCCGCGGCGCGCCCGGTTTGGGGGGCGGAGCCTGACCCCGCCGCAGCACTGCGCGCGCGCGCGCCCGAGTGGGCGGGGCTAAGGGCGGGTGTTGGCGCGCGCGGGGCGGCGGGGGCGCGCTGCGGGAGGCTCGGCGGGGCCGTGGCTCCAACGGGGCGGTTACGGGGCGCGCCGCTGTCCGGCCCGGCCCGGCCCTGGGGCTGAGCAGCAGCTCGCAGGGGTTGGAGGCAGGGGCAGCCGCCGGGTTCAGCTCGCTGCCCCGCGCCCACGAGTCGGTGCCAGGCAGCGGGGGGCCGGCACCGATGGGTTCCCGCATCTCGCGTGGGGGTTTGAAATGGAGCGGGGTAACCGCAGCCTTGAGGACGGTTTGTTTTACCAGGCGCTGTCCCAGCTGCGCTTGTTTTCCCGCTTACAGGTCGCTTGGACCACGTTGCGCTAACAGAACTTTAGCGCTGCGGAAGGTAGGGGGAGTAAAGAGCAAGCCTAGCAGTTGGGGATCGATAGGGTTGTGATGCTTAAAGCAGTTTGTGAAGTGATGGCAGCCTTGTAGGTAAAACGGCACTCAACAGCATCAAGTCAGCGTATCCCCGGTCCTTTTCTCCCCTTTCTTGCCCAATACGGACCCTGCTCCTCTTCACGACAAACTCCAAATAGACTGACCAGGGCACCAACAAGCTCAGAAATGAGCGTTCCCCTTCGTGTAGGCACCAATTTAAATTTCTCTTCTTTGCTGGCCATCGTTTCACAAAATCTAGAGGATCTTACTAAACTTCAGATATCCTCCTTTCTCAAGTTAGATTGAAATAAACAAAAAAAAAATAAGCAAGCAAACCAATCCAAAACAACCCAAACAACCTGTGAGGGTGGTCAGACACTACAGGATATTGCCCAGAGGTGGTGAAGTTTTCACCCTCAGAATTTTTCAACCCAGGACTGCTCCCAGCCCTGAGCAACCGGCTGCAGCTGGCCCTGCTGTGATGTGAGCAGGGCGTTGGACCAGACCATCTCCAGACCTCAGCTATTCTGCGAGGCTGCAGTTTTACTGGACTGTCAAAAGCCGGTTCACATCAAAGGAAAATGAGAGGGGTCAGGGGCCAGGTTCAGGGGTTAGGGCAGGGCTCAGGGTCAGGAGTCATTTAAACAGCAGCATAATAAATCTATGGCCTCGTCGTCTCCTTGACTTTCATCATTTATTCAGGAATGTAAGTACAATTAAGTGGCTTGGGTTATTTGCCTTAAAAACCCCGCTCAGGAATGTAGGCAAGAATATGGAAACGTCACGTGGTTAACAACACTGTTCAAAAATGCATCGTCTGTAATCCTATAAATATCCGAGATCAAATTCCAACCTCAACATTTTTTCATTCTGAAGTTTTTAAGTACTAGAAATAGGATTTCTATACGGATACATGAACAACTTTCCAACAGTGTTCTTTTAACTCGGACACCAAAGAAATACTTGCTTGTTAATAATTCAGGAGCTATGACGAAGATGCTTGTGTGTCAAATGAGAACGGACCGAGCATTCGTTTATGCAACTAATTTAACATTTCCTTGTCTGTCAAGTTCCACAATGGCAAGTTCTTTTAAGATTTGTATTCTTGAGTCAGTGGCTTTCATATTCATCTTGTTCATCTGCGAAACACTCAGTGCGGCACTGTAAGGCAAGAGCAAACTATTTAGCAAAACCGGGTATCAAACAGCAGGTCCGTCAGAAAATGGCTAAAAAGCCTATATTGTTTAAAGAATGATTTTTAGGAAGTGTTCCATAATTCTCATAATTGTTGAGATTGTCATCAACTTTACTGTGCTGCATTAATCTAAGAACAATCACTTCCTAATCCAACTTTGGGATTAAAGAGACAGAGTTTCCGAGCTTAAAACTTACTCACTTTTGCCATCGCCTTCAAGAGATCTGCAGCACTAATCCCAGGAAGGGGTCAGGGCTTGTGGGAGAGATAAGGGGTGGTGGTGGTGGAGTTCAAGGTCAGGCTTTACCATTAGGATTTTGAAAAAAAAAAAAAACAAAAAAACCAGCCTGTTTCTGAAGAACGTGACATTCAGTACTGTAGATTATCCAATTATAAATGCCACTTTTCTGCAAAGGAATTTAGGGTGTTTTGTATGATGGCCTAACACTTTGGGGTATACACCTAACCAGCAAGGCCATCAGGGAGCAAGATCAAATTTCAAAGTTATAACAGAGCAGCAAATGGTTAGCTAGCTGTTTGTGTTTCATTTGAAAATGATGAATTTCTTTACAACTTATAAAATTCTTAGTAACGAGTGGCTTTAAGTCTTACCTGTTCTTATTTACAATGAAGTGGTTAAATAGCTCCCTGTACAAATTGTTCAAGTCTGCTAGTTTAACAGTGCTTCTGATACTCCTTGGTACAGACACAAGCATTTCATCAGTCAACGGTTTGAATTGTGACTCTAAAACATTGGAAACAGAAGGTATTTGTTTCTTCAGAAATCAGGCCAAAGATAAGACAGTACTTTCACTTCTTTTTAAGAGAACACTGAAATAGGTCTCTATGGTCTGACTGAGAGATTTGCCCCTGTTGTACTAGGGGCAAAAGAGCCCATATTCGTCAGCTGAAGTTATTTATACTAATTGCCTTTTTCAGAAAGTACAACAGCTTAAGTTATTAATTGCTGAATTCTAGGTAGTAACTTGATATGTTTAAATAGCAGAGAACTATTAGAGTTCAATATTAGAGGTGGAAGTCTTAGGAGAGATTAGTATTAATCCCAAAGGTTACTTACTGGGGCTAGGTGTAGGGGGTGGGGAGAATCAGACTTAATGGTCAACCGGGAAAAAAAACAGTGGAAAATTCTTCCTGCACTTACCTTCAGTTGAGCCAGGAACTACAGATCCTGAACAAAATGGCTAAAAATAAACAAGACATAATGTTAGGATTTCTCGGAGTTTGGTTTAGAAAGCAGTTTCTGCAATTTCATTTCTGTATTAGCAATTACATTTTACCATTGGATAACCAATGATCTTGCAGCCACTGCAGCCAACAGCAGAATCTGAGGCATTAAACAAATCCTGGTTTCAAATAAAATAAATTTAAAATGGAAACAGGAAGATTCATATGCAAGTCAGATGAACCTCTTCAGCTTTCTCCTTTGCATTCCAGTACAGATGTAGTTGAAAGCACTGCACATGCAGCAAAGGGAAAAAAAATGGCCTTCCTATTCTCAGGCAACCTTCAGAGGCTGACAGTCCTGACAACCTAAAGGTAGCTACACTCAGCTCTCCTCAGCCAAAAAAGAAATACAGCACTGACAAAAAATCCCAGGACCTTTGTGGCATCTTTCCATTCCTTCTGCCTTTCAGAGAACTTTTAGAATATCTTCAAAACACGCTCACTGACGACATAGGAAACAATACCAATTAAACTGGCCTCAGCAGGAGTAGGATACAGCTACATTTTGCACTGGGGCTGTTTATGCCAGCTGTATCTTAAGTGCTTTAGAATAATGGAAAGACAAAAACATTTTTTGAGCATTTATCAAGGTTGGGGAAGATATTTGCAAACAGAGTGAATGAAGCAGAAAGGTACTGGAAGGCTTTCATGCAAACCAACCGTGGCAATTAAGGGAAGAAAGGCAACCTTTGACAGAAAACTGGAGGGCAGGAAGAAGACACGTAGAAAAAGATAAGGTCAGTAAGACCATTATACTCTATTGACTTTCTTCACTATTTTGCTTTTATTGTGAGACCCACACCAAACCTTTGCAGATAACTATACCAAGACTCTGTGCTTCAAGAAGCTCTGGGAGAATATCCAACTTTTTAACAACTATTAGTTTAGATTTATGTTCTTTCACATTACAGTTAGAATACACTTAAACTATTGCTGGTCATATTCCAAACTTTATTTAAGATTTCACAGGAAATTAAATCATCAACTTAATCAGTACACAGTAAAACTGGAAAGATTTGTGAGGAACTTGAGCTCATTCTGAAAAACTCCATTCAATTGAGTGATATTAAGGTACAGAAACAGCCCCTTCTGACTTGAGTTGAGCTACTCAGGATTAATGGTTTCTGGAATACTGACACTTGGTGGCCTAATTACCTCTTCCACTAGCGATTCCATTTCTTTAACAGTCTGACAGGTTAACTGCTGTGCTGCAGTCTGTTCTTCTTCTGACAGAGGCAAGCGCTAGAAAATAAAAAGATACCAAGAACTCTGATACTTCCAGTTCCTAGGGTGATGATATTTACAAAAGAACTCAGTGTTTGCGTAGTTGTTTTCACATGCAAACTAATAGTAGATTCCTACTTTGCTTCAAAGGAAAGCAAGTTGACAAGCTTAGTATTTCTGAAAATCCAATCAGAATATTCCTTTAACACAATACTAGAAATGACTCAATGAAAATAAAATGAATTATTCAATAAAAAGAAGTATTTCACTTGAAGAGTTAAAGTTTCTCCATAATAGTTTAATCAATTTTTGTTTCAGGAAACAGTCAAGTACAAGATCTTCATTAGCTAAAAGTCTAAATGTAACTCTAGAGACACAAGAGTCTTCCACTTTAACAAAATCCTATATGTCAATTATTCTTGGCAGCATATCCTTGGAACACAGAGAGAAAATATTTTTTCTTCCTGTGACATAATAACTGCTGTCTTTTAAATCATTATACGGTATGTTTTATCTATAAAGACTTACCACTATCTTGCCTACACCTGTTGACAGATTAAACACGATGTCAGGGCACTGTCATCAGAACGCTGATGGGAGAGCTCAGATCCAGGAGAATGCTTTAGTCACACCAATCCTATCTCTGCCACTACGTTATCAATTAACATTTTTCAACTAAATCACCTTACTTGTAGAGGGACAAAAGCAATGCTTTCACAACCTTTTCAAAATTGTAATGCAGCATTGTCTGAAAACCACTTACAAAAATGTGGGGGGGAGTTCACAGGCATTATCATATTGAGAGGAAACGTTTCTTTGCACTACCTCTAATGCCACCCCATACGTTACAAAGTATTTTTAACTTACGCATTTTAGACAGTGAAAAAACATTTGTCACTTAAAAGCTTTTTTAAAATTGGTTTTTCTTTCTAATTTCTTTACGGTAGCTACTTTTAAAAAGTCAGAGTAGGACTGCTCTGACACCGCTGTGAAACTATTCAAACATGTCATACTATCCACTTACAGTATAACTTTAATTCAGACTAAATACCACTAGTTTAACCAATGAGTGATGAATCAGGTTAGAGATTTACAAAAAGAGCTGCAATCTTGCAAACATTTCTTCTGGTAAACTTTCTTCTTATTTTCTACGAGCCTATACATTTAACAGTTCCCAGTGAAACCACTCACATCTACACAGAGGTTACACAAACGCATGCGCCTGAGAGCCCATGTTACTAACATGAGACTCAGCGTGAGAGCCGAGTTACTAAAATGAGGCTGCTACCTGAAGACCAGTGTGTTGCTGTAGTGTCTGAACCATCTTCATTGTGTTCTCTAGGGCAGCACGGATGCCGTTCATGGATTCCCTCTGCTCTAAGGAAACTTTTTCCAGCTGCATACATAATGTTTTATAACGAGATTTCACCACTGAGAGTTCTTCTAAGAGAGTAACCGGGTTTTCCTATGTAGAAATTAGAGGTATATTTAAACTGTTCGAGAAAATTTATGCTGCACTTAGGATTTAAAAGCATAAGAGTCAGAAAAACTAAAATATAACATGAAACAACCCTTTACAATGAAAAGTGCATTTGAGAGTATTTTTTACCTATACATTTAGTTTTTCATATGCACAAACGATAGGTGGTGTTAATAAACCAGTGCAACTCTGTGGTTCCATAATAAATACATTACTATGTTTGTGAATTTTAATAGCTTTTCTGATTTGGAATAAATTAGGGACTTCTAAATAAAAAAGATTATTTTTCCACTATGTCACAATATACATGGAGGCAGGGACTTATTTGTGAAGGCTTCTACACACTGCCATTTATCATTTTCATCTTTCTCTCATCCATCCCCAGCCCTGTATTTAGTTACTGCTGACTAGTAAGTGTATCTTTGGTCTCACAGTAAGGATGAGTTATAGCTAAGATAGGATACCCTCTGTAAAAATTAGGTGTTAACACTACTTCTAATTTCTCAAAGCAAAACATGGGAGAACTTCATTCACTATACCAAGAATTTAGGGTTTTCTGACAGTTTCTGCACTGAATTCATATTATGCCAGTTATCTTGGTGTGTGATGCAAGAAAAACGTTATAATAATAAAAAACTGTCAACTAGATAAAACAACATTCACATGTTTTCATATTAAAGAATAATACCTATTTATTACCACTTCACACAGAATGCAATAAAAGTTATTAATTTAATTTGAAAATACTACCTCTGCTGACGGATTATCAGGAAGACTTTTCATTATTTCAAACTCCAGTCTGTGTTGAATATAATCCAGATCAGATTCTGCCTTCTGGAACTAAAATATTTAGGATTAGCCACAGTATATTTACAAAGAAATGCAGACAAACCCCAACCATTTGCCTTTCCTGTATTTCAGGAAAGCAGAAGACAGATGCCGCCTCTGCTCCTCCAATCTATTCCATTAGATGATGGTTGCCAATTACGCTGACACACATCTAGCCTGAAAAGTACAAAGCAATAAACTTTGAGACTTCTAATCCTATAATTTTAGAAGTTAAAACCCGTCATCCAAAGAGCTATAAAGTATCCAGGTAATAAAAAGCAACGCAGTGGGAAATCACTTTGCAGAATTACTTTGATACCTTACGTGTAAGCTCTCAGCCTCAGACATTACCCCATTTGCCATCCCCGGTACAAACGTAGGTCTGGACACGAGCTTTTTCCTCTAGTGTGCCATTTCAACAGGCGTATACACACACTTCTGATTGTAGCTTCTTTATATTTATCTAACCCAAATTAGCTCGTTGCTCACTTTACATCTTGCCTCTACTCCGTGTTCCTACAGTTCCCCAAGCGCATGTCAGCGTTCCCATCCATTCCTGCATTACGTGCCCTTTCAGTGCCAAACCTCTCGAGGTTGTAAGCAGTACTCCAGAGGGAAGTTACAGCAAGACACAAGAACAGTGCATCTTTTCTCAACAGATCTTCACATATTGCAGAAGACATTTGATTTTTTTCCCCCAATATCAACATACATTCCATCAATTTATAAAGCTGTTCCTTGGCTAGTTACTTTTCTTTTCAAACATTACGAATTCTGCTAGCTAAACCATAATACTCGGTTGTTTATCCAGCAGAAACTATGAATAAGTGTTGAAGAGCAAAGTGTATCAGAGATCTTGTTACTAATTATATGAGGAATGAATTCTCTCAGATTATTATAGTAACCATTACACATTTTATTATTCTCCAGTAAGCCAGAGCAGACAATAAATAGATAATAGATAATAAAATTGATGACATCACATTTATTTCCTCAGGATAAATAACCCACCAGAGAGTTATCTAATTGCCCTGTAAAACAGTCTGCTGATAGCATTATTACTTAATTAATTCTAGCCTGCGATTTTAATACCTATTAAAGACTCCTCCTCTAAAGAAAGGCAGTTTTCCCAGTTCACAAAAACAAACCAACAAAAACTCATTATTTTCTTAATGTAATCATTTGGGAGATTTTACAGTCATGGAAGAGACTATGATGAAAGCAAGTTCGAAATGCTTGGAACTTACTGCGCTCATGGTAGCTTTCACTAATTACGTTGAGCTTAACTCTGAAGTAATCATTATGACTTTTAGGATCAAAATACGGCTGTTTGTTAACTGCACCCCAAAGTATTAACTAGCAGTGCTTACAGCTAAAGTGACAAACTTCAGTGGGCTTTGGAGGTACGATAAAAAGGGAAGAATAAAACTTGTTAATACACTATGTTTTTTTAAAGAGTTCATGAGGGACTTTTCCTAACGGATCAACTGTTTCTGTGCTCCTCCATTAGCAAACGTTTTTTGTTTTTCACTTCTAGGGACAGGCACGCCGGAACGATCGTTTTCTGCTTTTCTCCATCTCTTTCCTCTGACTGCTAACTCTTGGGAATGCAGACGATGAATATGGGTGGCTTTCAAAATTATCCATGAAGGTCTGCTCTTGGAATATTTCAACACTGATAATTTGAGATTTACAGGATAACAATAAGCCATTAACACTACGCTGCTACTGTGATTCAGGACAAAAAAAAATAATAGTATTATTTCCTAACTATTTATCTCTTGCTGTATCTCAGGAAACACACACCTGCAAGAATCTCACCTTAGCGTTATAGGTCAGGACCATTTGTATGATGAGTTCTGTACAACAGTCACACAGAAAATGCACTTTATGAGATGTAAAGTTGTAATTTACTCACAGGCTTAGCAGAAAGTGTTAGAAACTGTGAGGCAACTCTCAAGCCATTGCTGCATGCTCTGCTTTCAGATGCTTTGACAATACTATTGCACTGCTAGCTGTAAAGTACAGTAGTGCAATAAAGTCAGAGCATTCGTTAGCAGCAAGAATTCGGAACAAGTAATCAATACACTCAAAATACTTATTGGAAAAAAAAAAGTCAGCGGTTTCTGTGGGTCAGACATTTGGTAAGGCAACATTCACCCAGTCCTAATACAGACATGCAAGAACCTTCACGTTTCAAGACATTATTATTAGTCATAATCACTGTCATTCCACTGACCGGAAGAAAAAAAGGAAGAAAAAGACCCAACAAAATGCTCAACATATCTGTCAGAAATTCATTTTTGCACGATTTTCTGCTCTTTTAACTGGCAATTGCATTTCAAAGTTTATGTAATTTTAGGTTTGTCTCATAGCATTTGGAAACGGTAAACCTCCATCAGATAGATGTTCTTAAACTGTGTTACAGAGAACATTTTACGGACACACGAGTTTATTCGGTCACTTTAAACTGCACGTAAACACACACTCATTTCCAAACACTGTGGATATAAATTATCACTGGGGTTACCTCGTGGCTGTTAGAGGCCACGAACTGGGGGTGTATTTCATACGTCTCCATAAAGATGTTTCTCTTTTTAATAAAACCAGTAACTTGATATACAAAGGCTGAGGACTGGGCGGGTAACACTGACAGCGTTACGGTTCTTAATAACAAAACGCAAGGAACAGAGGAACGGGGAGGAGGGAGATGGATGATGGCTGATGCACGCAGAACAATCTGAGCCAACTTAGGACGTTTCTGTAGAAAACCCTGTAAGAATCCCGTACAGCGCTCCTTCCTCTTTGCAGGGCACTTACTTCTAAGGACACATGCACAGAGTCGATGGGATTTGTCATTAAATACCACTTAACATTTCTCCTTGGCAAACAACTAGGAGACAGTGAGTGCAAAAAAATAAAAAGTTTTCAATCCCATTTTAAAGTTGGTTTTCAAACCAGCTGTGGTCTCAGACACAACAGTGACTTAGGACTCGCGGCTCCGTGAGTAACGCCGATAGCATTGCTGGCCAATGCCCTTTTAACATTGCACTGCTTTGTGTACGATCACTAGTAGTACAACATAAAAAGGGCACTGGACAGACACCACTCAGAGAAAAAAGTAGGTCCAGTACAACAGAAATACAGTCATAGAAATTAACTGAACTGCTCTGAATGAAGCACTCTCACGGCATCTGCCAGTTTATCCATTTGGTATCAAGTTTTACTAAAGGAATGTCCACCAAACTCAAGTTTCTTCCACTGCACACCACTGAAGTGCATACTGGGAAGCATTGCTAATGGGTCAGCTTTACAATCTGTCACCTAATGAATCTCATCTTACAGATGTTGTGGTTCATTCAACACTTGTTGTTATTGTACTTTGAGCACTAGCCTCAGATAACTGAAGACTACCTGGCATTTTCATTCACATCGTTCTTTTTAAGCTCCTACACAAGAGTTTATCCCTGGTTCCATGAGACTAAAATGAAACTTTTCAGGAAATGCACGTCAAAACCTCTGGGGAAATACAAGTGTTGTTTTATCACACTTCTGGGGAGAGATCCAACCTCCCCGCCAGCCCGGGTGGAAGACACAGTAAGCATAGGGAAAAGCAAGGGACATAAAGCTGCAGTATGTGAGACGGTTGCCAATGTACATATTTTGCTTCACTTAATGACAAAGAAACGTTACACTTCTGAATGAGGTTTGCATATAGGAAACTGGTAAGCGAAATTGTTCAAGAGGTATTTAAAATACACCATTTTTATAAAAACATGTAAAGTTCAAAAACACGGGTGAAGATGCAAGACAGAAGTGCCGTGGGCCACCCAGCACTGCTAAGGGACAGCAGCCAGGCACGCCACCTCCCGCGGGAAGGAGTTAACAGGAGACTCACACAGAAAAGTGTTAGGCTAAGGGAGAAAATTTAAAATTCAGTTGGGTTTTCAAATGGATTCCCTAGATGATTTTGGATAATCAGGATGGGGGAAAGACCAAGCCAGAATCGCCAAACCTTTGGAAGTTTGTATGAACCTGTGCAGGTAATTGACCCCACTGAGGTCTCCACACTTCAGTGCAAGATCCTTTTGGTGTACTTGTAATGTAGATCGTAAGACAATGACACATGACCATCTTCTTCCACTGGCATATACAAATTCCCCTGTTAACTTTAAGGGCAGCTAATCAAAACACCTCTTTAATTATTTACACGTCCTAAAGTGAGGAATTAGAAGTCCAGCTTTAAAGGCACAGCTTTCACTAAAACAGTGAAATAAACCGTAACACCCTAAAAACAAACAAACGACAAGAACAAAACCAAAACCTACTACGATGACAACAAACACACAGCTAGCCTGGGTGTTTCGAAGCAGAATTACACAGAAAGAGAAATGTGTTACAAGGAAAAATGAGATCACTCAAACTGGGCTTTTAAAACAACAACTACTAACAAAGGACACAGGGAGCTGAAGCACACACTGTGGGCAGGGCTGAGGTTTTGAATCTGCAATTGGAACAACTTCAGAGCTCTGACAAGAATGCAGTATGTCACTGAAGTCAAATACTGTGTGCATTACCATTCTGAGTGTTCGGTATGATTACCGCAGGTCAGTAACTGCAGGAGAACAAAAATAACCGCAAAAGTATGGCTCCTTCAAAATAAAATCTGTTTTAAAGTGCAATTAAGCTGAGAACTAGATAACAGTTTGAACCCTCTGATACTTCAAGTGATGCAGGCACTCTGGCATTTTTTCAGATTATTATATTTTACTTCTTAACGGAAGTAACATCACAGCTTCAACTATTTACCCCAAGTGACTCCCTAGTACAACAACACATGGGTCACTCAGTGAGGCGACAGAGGCAGGTCAGCAGGACAAGCTCCCACGTTAACAACATTCAGCCCCTTCTTTCTTTTCAGGCCACCCTTACTTGCCCACTGCTGCTAATGCTTTCGGGGATGCGCTATACTGGTAGCGTAGAAAAGTGACAGAAGGAACAATAAAAAGTAAACTAAAAGTTTAAAGGAAGCATTAAGCAGCACGCCAGCTCTGTGTATCAGAGTGAAAGTCTTGCACACATCAGGTTAAGGGATAATGTTGATGTACAATATTCCCCATCATGTTCTCCTGCCGCTCCTTCTATTTTTCCAGATTTTTTTTTCTCCACTTTGGTGATGTGAGTGTGTACTGATAAGGTCTAGGAAACTCTTAAACTCTTTTTTCCTTTTTTTTTTTTTTTTTTTTTAAGAAATTAAACCCAAGGTTGCCAGAGGGGAGGAAAAAAAAAACACACACAAGGAGAAATTATTTTCTCTGTAGTGAATAACGTACTTTCCCCCATCTCCTGATGAGGCCATTTCTGGTTTGACAATTGATGTACCTAACGGACAATTAAAACCACAGAACTTTTAAATTTTTGGAATTCCAACATTCCCTGAAGTCTCCATGCGAAGAAAAACCAAAAACCACCACAAAGGAGCACCGTATTTTGGAGAATTACCTCAGCGCGAGCATTTTACCTCACACACGGACTTATGAATGAAATGAAGCACTTGTAGGCATAAAATATCGTGGAAAACTTCAGCGGAAGGGAGCTGCGAGGCGGCTGCCGAGAGCCACCACAGGGAGCCCGGGCTGCGGAGGCCACCACAGGGCCCCGCTTCCCTCACGGCTCCGGCGCCCCCCGAGCCTCCAGGGCCCCTCGCAGCCCCCCGCCTGCCGCGTGTCCCCCCGGGCAGCCCGCTGCTGAGGGCGGGCGGCCCGGCAATGCCCGTCCCGGCCGGGCGAGGCGCTGCGGGCGGCTCCCCCCCGCCCCCCGGTGCCGGTCCCGGTGCCGGCCGGGCCGCGGCCTCCCCTCAGCGCTGGGCGGGAAAACGCCGCTCAACCCCCCCCTCCCCTCCCCCCCCGACCCGCCTGGAATGGACCATCCCAACCCGCCTCCCCTCACCGCCCCCCCCACCCCCCACCCCGCGGGGACAATGGGACAGCCCAGGTGTGAGTTCCCCCCCCCCCCCTTTCCCCCCGCGCTGTGAGGAATGGACTCGTCCGGCAGCGCGGCGCTCCACGTCCCCCCCTCCCTCCGCGCGCGCGGCCGGGGGGGGGGCAGCGGAATGGAACGGTCCAACCCGGCCCAGCCCGAGCCGGCCGCTGTGAGGGCCGCGCCCCCGGTGCCCAAGCCGCTGCCTCCCCCCTAAGGGCCGCGGCCCCCTTCTACCCCTCAGGAGGCAGCTCCGGGGCTCGGCCGCCGCCCCCCAGCCCCGCCGCCGCCCGCCCCGGCCTCACCATGGTCTCGAGCCTGGCGAGCGCCGTCTCCATGTTGAATAGTTGACATTCCTCAGGCGGCGGCGGGGAGATGCCCGCCCCCCGCGCCGCGGGCCGCGGAGAGACGGAGGTTGCCATTGGGCAGCTGTCAGTCGGAGCTCGCCTCCCGTTGGTTGGGCGCTGAGGGAGGGCCGCCGCCATTGGGCGGGAGGGGATGTAAACCCTCGCGGAGGTACGGGGCTGTTCATTGGGCGCCGCGGGGAGCGGAGGGCGGGGATTGGCTCGCGGAGGGAGCGCCGCGAGACGACGTTGGGGCGGAGTGGGGGCGGGCGGGGATTGGCTGGCGTAGCGAGCGCTGAGCTGCTATTGGCGGGAGCGCGGTGCTCGTGCCCTCCTCCTTTCCACCCCATTGGCCTTTCCCACCTCCATCCCGCATCTGATTGGTCAGACTCAAACCCTTCCACCCAATGACGAGGGCGGAGCAGCGCCAGGCCCGCGATTCCCCCCCTCCCCATCTCCCTTCACCTCACCCGTCGAGCTATGGGGAGGGGGCCCGCGTCCTCCTAGCGACCAATCAGCGTGCGGCTTACGCGGGGGGAAAGGGAGGGGACGGCTGAGAGCGGCGCTCCCATTGGCTGCGCGCCGCGCGGGGCCCGGTTTGAATCGGCGGCGCCGGGCGTGAGGTGAGCGGCGGCCGGGGGGGGCCGGGGGGAGGACCGGGGCCGGGGGGGGAACCGGGGGGCCGGGGATCCCGGCCCCCCGGTTCCCCCCCCGACCCCGGGCCCCCTCCCCGGCCGCCCTCGTTCCGTGTCCTTTTCTCCTTATATGGCGAAATTGCCGCCCCCACGTCAAATTTCACGTTTTTTCCACACGCTCACCGTGATCCCTCCGTTTCTGACAGGAATGGCCAAGTACAAACGTCGACGGAAAGCCAGAGCCAGAGCGAAATGTCGCCTGACAGGGAAAGGAGGTGCTGCCAAACCCCCCGGCTCGGGCTGTGCCGCGCCGCAGTAAGAGGCTCCGTTTTTGACTAAATTTTTGATTTTTTTAACTTAATTTCTGCGTCCCCTCTTTGCTTCTGATGGTATGTGGAGCTGAGGTAGCAGAACGGCGTCTGGAGGCTACCGAGAGCCTGGCCTGGATGCTGTTGAGCTGTGTCAGCTGTTGATCTTCTACTCCTCCATCTATTGTTAACTTTAACGTGTAGGAGAAGCAGTTAAGATTTGAAATATTTCTTCTTTTTTTAATCTGTTTGGTGCTGGAGCACTTCTCACGGTGTTCTCTAGCCTTTCCTGGCCTGTGTGCTCATGTTTACTATGCTGGCACCTGCTGTTGCTAGTAGTTGTAATTTGCCCACTGTTATCTTTTTTCAAAGACTGAAACTATAAATATTTAAATAGGAATATAATTATGACCTCATTCTGAACTATTCTGTTCCAGGTCAGCAGGTGATATTCCGCTGGACCCATCCTCTGTCCCAAGCCATCCATCCTCACGCTGGTCAATAGCCTTGCCCAGTGTAAAAAACATGGTAAAACCTCTTACAACAACGGTGTCGTTTCTGTATTGCTGGTGCCAGAACACTGTTGCACAGGTAAGTTTTATGCTTTTTTGTTTTTTCTAGTGCGTGAGGTCAGCCTTAGAACTCAATGCAAGATATGTCAAATTTGAAAACTAAGCTGTAAACTTAATTATGTCTGTTGAAACATCTAAATATATATATGGTGTTTATTGGTGAAGGAATAACTATGAGAAAATGTCTAAGGCCACCGTAGACATTAAACACTTATGTGAAATTGTATATGGCAGCGTCAGCAGGATTTGCAGTGTCAGGGGTTGCAGTCTTCAATAGCAGAGGTGACCGTGTTCACTTTTCACGTCAAATGTGAATTACAGCTTAGAATTACTGGATTAAGTTAAAAGGCTTTCTTGAGGAAGTCGCTCCTTGGGTTTCTGCCAAGGAAGTATTTGTTGAAACTGTGTATCTTCATGTTGTGCCTTTCTGTTGACCTCAGTGAGAAGACCCTGTGACAGAACTTACATCAGTAGTCAGGCCTCTGTATCTGGAAATATAACTGAAAATATTCATTTTGTTTCTTTTTATGCTCAGAGTTTTAAGGTAGTTAAAGAGACGATATTTCCATCACAAATCTACTTAAGGGAGCTAAACACATTCAGAGAGCAGCTGGAAAAATTGGAAACTGAATTTTCCAGACTACAGGGAATGCTCCAGGTCAGTGTCAATCCCTTTGGGGCAGGGTAATGTTTGCTTGTGTAGGGGTCTGTGGTCAGTGAGGAGAAAATCAAGACCTCCTCTCCGGGGAGTGCTTCACCTCTTCACATTCAGCATTACTAAGCTGCAGTTACTTGATGGCTAAAGGGAACTGGTTTTCTGGTGAGCATCCTAAGAGGGCATCTATGTCTTCTGGATCAAATGAAGCCACAAGCTCCTTTCTCTTAAATTCTACCTGCTCTTATCAGTGGATTTAATATTCTCTTGTTTGTTTATATTGTTTTCAGATGAATGGAGTTGTGAATTCGTCTTCAGAAAATTCTATTTGTCAGAAGTGCAATAAAACAATGCTGGGTGCTCCTGTACAAACGCAGACGGACCCGCTGTCATCCACGTGCGTGCCTCCTGCAGTACAGCTGCAGCCTGTGTCTGCACCCCCTCCGCCTCCTCCTCCTCCACCACCACCACCACTGCCTCCACCAAAACTGCCTCCAGCACCTCTCCTCCTCAAACGGGGCAACGGCTCTAAAGCGCTTCTGGTAGGGAGTAAGAAGGTTCTTCTGTTTCTGCACTCCCGGCTGGGTTCTTTGGACCCAGTTCATCGGGAACGCATGTCGTCGTGAAGGATGGGTCACTTGCTGATCCTAACTGCCCTTCCAACCACCTTTTATTTTCAGGAGCCATCACAAAAAAAGGATGTGCCAATGCAGATCACTCTCAAAGATCTCCTGAATGTAAAACTTAAGAAGACGGAGAGCAACCTGAGAACGGACAAGGTAAACCAGAGGACGTGGATAAATGGTGTATTGGGGCCAGCTCTGCACTGGAATCAGTGTATTTCCTATGGTGCTTTTCTTAGCACTTCATAGAATTCTTCAATAAATGAATTCTCTTGTAAAAACTCAGGGAGCAGGTTTAAGGAATCTTTCTAATTCTGCATGTGGGCATTTGAAATGAAGAAATCAAGTGACTAATGTCAGCTGATGTGCAGGACAGGTCTAATCTTAAAGGGCGTGTAGCTTTATGTCTGTGTTATCAATATATTTTGCACCTTCTTTTGCCTATCCAAAATCTTGTTTGCACAAGTTTTGTTTTTTAAATAAACCCTATCTTTGTCCAAGGTGCATCAAAATCTTCAGGATGCAAAAAAGCATAAAAACCCTAAGCATAGAAATCTCTCAGAATATCAATATTAAATAGATCTCGGATCAGCGAGGCCTTCTCAAGTTTATCTGTGGTAACATTTCTTTTCTAACTCCAGGCAGGATCACCAGTGAAGACACGCAGGGCATTAATTACAGTCTCAGATTTACAAAGTGTTAGTCTGAGATCTAAATCCAAGCCATCAGCTCACATTACAAACTCCTTAACGTAAGACACTTTCTTCCTTTCTTTGTTGTTAGATTTTTTCTGTTCAGAACAGATTTTTCTGTTCAGAGCAATGATGAACACTATTTACACAGTGGAAAATGTTTCATTTTAACATTTTTTCTAGTAGTACCCCGCCTAAAAATCAGTTAGATCTTCGAAAACATCTTAAGAAGGTCAATATACAAAGGTAAGTCCCATTCTCTTCTTGTTTTGTTTTTCTAAATAAAATTAGAGAAGTAATTTAATTAGAGAACTAATTCCCCTTGTTCCCAATCTTTTCAGAAGTCCGGGTGGCACTCCACTAAACAATAAAGAAAACATTGAGTGTGGGACCGGGTTGACACCAATAATGACACAGGCACTACGGCGCAAATTTCAGGCAAGTTGTGATGTCTGTCTGTAACGATGAGCTGGCCTTAAAATCCATACAGTTGCATACTGACTTTTGTCTTACGATGCAGTGCCATTGGTATACGTTAGGTAATCTCTCCATAATTCTCATCCAAAAGTGCCAAGTACCCACAAAGAGGGGTTCTGGTTCTGCTGATTTCCATTTTAATGGTAAGGAAATTGCAGAATGCCCATCTTTGGTTATTTGACCATGCTAAGAAGTTCCTTTTTTGATGGCCATTTTCATGCTTTCAGTGCTATCTCCAGCATCGGAGTTCCAGTTTCCAGGAGGACAAAATCTGAGGGTTAATAATGTCTTGAGGATTGGCTGTGTCTGTTTTCTTTTATGAAGTGTCAGTTAAGTTAAAATACCGTCACTGTCAGGCATTAAAATAATGTCAGTGTCAGTTAACATCATATTTTATCTCAGTAGCAATTAGTACTGAGTTCATTTTCCAAGATCTGACCCTGTTCTTGTTTTACCAGATGGCTCATCCAAAAAGTCCTTCACCAGCCCGGCTGAGTGCTGCAAGCAGCTTTGATGAACAGAAGTAGGTTTATGGAATAATGTATTTTTCGTTTGTGGTCAGGAAGCCACTTGAATCCAATTTTTATGTCACGCAGACAATGAATCTGTAAGTAAATGCAGTACATTTGAGAAGGGGGCATTTTGAAAACACTCTATGGGAAATCTGCCTTTTTCAAAGGCAACATATTTCCAGTGTGTCTCAGACTGGTTCCATCTTCTCTGATAATGGGAAAAAAAAAGAGTGAAATTTCCTGAGATTTTTGAGACCTGGCTGCTGCTGAAGCAGGGACTGTAACGTTCCTGGCATTGATTCTGCTTGTAATATAAACGTGTGCTTGTTTATTGACATTCAATATTGCTTTTACATTTTTTTGTAACAAGGATCTCGATGGTAATTGTGTAAATCCAAAGAAAAGCAGTTAAGCAGTGTTATTAAAGTGAGAGCCTACAACTTCCCACAGACAATTCAATGACGTGATTAAGAGTGTACTTGTGATGTGTGTCACTTTGGGCTGGTGTCTGACCAGCTGTTGTGTTACAAGAACTGCGCTGCTTCGATGCAAGTAAGGGGAGGGCTCCTAGAGTGGTGTGATGAGTTCCCCACCAGTGGCAGACACATGAGGTGCCAGCCCCACAGCTTCCCTCCGCTCAGGACAAGGACTTGCCTTCAGCAGACCTTGAGGCTGCTTTCCAGAGAGCCACCACTTTGTGTAAGTCTAATGGCATCCTGGTCTTGTCAGGAGTAGTGGGGCCAGCAGGGCCAGGAAGGCGATTGTCCCCTCGTACTCTGCTCTGGTGAGGCTGCACCTCAAGTGCTGCGTTCAGTTTTGGGCCCCTCCGTACAAGAAGGACAGCGAGACACTACAACCCCATCCAGAGAAGGGCTATGAAGCTGGTGAAGGGCCTGGACCACACGTCCTGTGAGGAGCGGCCAAGGGAAGTGCGGGTGTTTAGTCTGGAGAAGAGGAGGCTCAGGGGAGACCTTACTGGACACTGGTGGTAGGGTGATGGCTGGACCAGATGATCTTGGAGGTCTCTTCCAGCCCTAAGGATTCTCTGACTAAGCCCCGGGTGCGGTGGCACAGCAGCGACCCAGCTGCGGCACGGGCTGCCAGCCCTCTGCGGCTGCCCCGAGCCTTTGGGGAGCATCGGGAGAGGAACCAGGCGGCACTCCTGGCACTGCGGGTACCCCCTGCGGGCTGCCCCGGCCTTGCACCCCAAATCCAGCCCGTGGGGGGGCGGCACCACCTGCCCGCATTTCCCCCACCGCCCTTTCCGCTTCCCGCCGGGCGTGCGGGCCGCAGGCTCCGCCTCGGCCTCGGCGCAGGCGCGGGGCCGGGCCGTGCCGGGCCGATCGGAGCCGTGCCGGGCCGTGCCGAGCCGGGCCATGCCGCTGCCGGGGCCGGTGAGCCTGCGGGAGCTGCTGCTGGCGGCCGCGGCCGGCGCCGAGGGGAGCGGCGGGGGGGCGGCGGCTGCGGGGCCGGGGCCGTCCCCTTCGTCCCCCGGCGAGGAGGAGGTGTGCGTGGTGGGCATCTTCGGGAAGACGGCGCTGCAGCTGTGCTCCGAGAAGGCGGCCCTGGTGAGCACCGTGTGCGACCGGCAGGTCTTCCCCCTCTTCGAGCCGGCCGACCCCGAGGAGGCTGGAGATGTCGCGGGGCCGGAGGGCGAGCCGGCGGCCAAGGACTACAACCAGCTGCAGGCGTACTACAGCCAGGAGAGCAGGGTGCTCTACCTGGTGCTCACCTCCATCTGCGACACGCCGCAGCTGCTGAAGGCCTGCGGGGACCTGGCGGCTGCTGAGAGCAGGGAAAGCGCGGCCGGAGGGCCCGGGCCGCTGCCCCACGCCGAGGCTCACGAGTTCTGGAAGCACCAGGAGAAGCTGCACTGCCTGAGCCTCCTCTACCTCTTCTCCGTCTGCCACATCCTGCTGCTGGTGCACCCCACCTGCTCCTTCGACATCACCTACGACCGCGTCTTCAGGGCGCTGGACGGGCTGCGGCAGAAGGTGCTGCCCTCCCTGAAGGCTGCCATCAAGGACTGCCCGGTCGGCAAGGAGTGGAAGCTGAACTGCAGGCCCTGCCCGCCGCGCCTCCTCTTCCTCTTCCAGCTCAACGGGGCGCTGAAGGTGGATCCGCTCCCAAGCAGGGGCCAGGACCCCTGCGGCCACCTGGAAAAGCCGCCCCCCAAGAAGCACTCCCCCAAGAGGAGGTTGCAGCACGCCCTGGAGGACCAGATCTACCGCATCTTCCGCAAGAGCAGGGTGCTGACCAACCAGAGCATCAACTGCCTCTTCACCGTGCCCGCCAACCAGGCCTTCGTGTACATCGTGGCTGGCGGGGCCCAGGACGGCGAGGATCCCGTGGCCATGCTGCTCGATCAGCTCAGGAGCAACTGCACCATGAGGGAGACGGACTCGCTGCTGGCTCCCACCCTGTCGGGACCCAGGAGGTATCAGATGATGCGCCACGGCAGGCAGCAGCTGTCCTTCTACGCAGAGAGCAGCAGCAGCAGCTCCAGCTCCTCCGGGCAGCTGGTGGACTGCACCCTCAAGGAGTTCTTGTGGCAGCACGTGGAGCTGGTGCTCAGCAAGAAGGGCTTTGACGACAGCGTGGGGAGGAACCCGCAGCCCTCTCACTTTGAGCTCCCAACCTACCAGAAGTGGGTCGCTGCGGCTCTAAAGCTGTACGAGGTGACCATCGAAGGCAAAGACGATGACCCGACTTCTCTCACTGGGGAACTGAGCTCCAAAATCATGGGCAGCATCAAAGTCTTGGAAGGCTATTTAGATATAGACACCAAATTCTCTGAAAACCGTTGCCAGAAAGCCCTCCCCATGGCCCACAGCGCCTATCAGTCCAACCTGCCCCACAATTACACCATGACGGTCCATAAGAATCAGCTGGCGCAGGCCCTGCGTGTGTACAGCCAGCATGCGCGCGGCCCAGCCTTCCACAAGTACGCCATGCAGCTCAACGAGGACTGTTACAAGTTCTGGAGCAACGGACATCAGCTGTGCGAGGAGCGCAGCTTAACTGACCAGCACTGCGTGCACAAGTTTCATCTGCTCCCGAAAGCAGGTAAAGAAGCTCGGTTGGGATTGATTCTCGTGGTTTAATTTTGTACCTGTTTTAAAATGTCACGTCTCAGGGTGAGAGCACCAGCTCCTGCGTGTTTATGGAAGATGAAAACATGGGAAGGACGTGAATATGGAAGCTTGGCGCCACTAAAGCTTCATCCTCCTTGAGTGGCACTAATTACAGCAGAGCTGTTGTGCAGGTTTCTTCTACGTTGCCCTGCTGAGATGCCCACTCACAGCCAGGAGGGATCATTCTGATTTGGAGGCAGTTTAGCTTCCGTGACCAATTCAGGCTCATCCTCTGCAGCTCATTGCACGGGCTGGGACTGTATACGATGCGTTTGCATCGCGTAGGACTAGGACATCAGAGAAACCACAGATGGTAGGGGACTGTTTTTTTTGTCAGTGTTATAAAGGCGTAATCTCCAATAACTGTTCTCATGGCTTTATGCCCTTGCATCCTCTAAATGCTATGTAAGACAGACACCACGACCCCACTTCTATTGAGCAATGTTTAGGAACAAGTTTGCTGTTAGTAGTAACTTTGATTCTCAATTGCTGATTGGAGGTGTTACACGGGAGTTCTTCTAATAAGAAATAGTGAACAGAAAGAAAAATATTTCCAGGAGAGTAAAAGTGCCCTCCACTTCCTTTTTAATAGCTTGATAGAGTTCAATCAAGGAATAGAAAACTGAAATACGTATTGCAGGCTGAAGATGTCTTTATGCCTTTTAGAAAGCTTCTAAAAGCAAAGCAGATTCAGTTGAGTGGTAAAATCTACACTGGAACTTTTTATACAAAGTGGGAAAGAGAGAAGGAGTTGCTATATATGTATGTAAAATTACTTATCAGCAAGGAGGAGGCAGTGAATTAAGGGAATCAAAGAATCTCTTGAACTAGTGAGTGATTTATCTGGGGTTTGATTGATTTCCCTTTTAGGTGAGAAGCCAGAAGCAGACAGAAATCCTCCAATCCTGTACCACAACAGCCGGGCTCGTTCCACTGGTGCCTGTAACTGTGGAAGGAAACAAGCTCCTCGGGACGACCCCTTTGATATCAAAGCAGCAAATTATGACTTCTACCAGGTAACTATTAAGTCTCTATTTTTGCGTCAAGCAGTGCTTTTGCTTCATCAGCAAGGTCTGTACTCTGAAGCGGCCACAGATAAGTTTCCTCTTAACTTTATGAAGTTGTGAATGGTGCTTGGGGAAGAGATTCTTGGGAGCAGGAATTCTTTGCCTGATGGGCTGCGTGGGCAATTTCAATGTGCACCACTCCATGCTGACAGGAGGACCTTCATGTGTAGTGGTTCATGTGAATTTTAAGCCCATCGTACCTGGGCTGTTCTCCCATTGCCCCTTCGATTCACACGCCTCTTGAGCCTTAATTGTACCTGCTAAATGCTGTGACTCTAAATTCGCTTGTGCCAGAGACAAATTAGAAAGTTAACCGCGTTTTCTTTTCCATAGCTGCTGGAAGAAAAATGCTGTGGGAAACTGGAGCACATCAATTTTCCTGTGTTTCAGCCAAGCACACCTGACCCGGCACCTGCTAGGGACGAGTCCTCGCCTGCCCCTCCGGAAGGCGAGATTGAGAAACTAAAAGAAAAAGAACCTCAGACTCAGGGAGAAAGCACAGGTCTGAGCTTGGCCCTCAGCCTGGGTCAGTCGACGGGCAGCTTGGGCACTTACCCGCCTGACGCCCAGGGTGGAGGGGACAATGCCGAAAGTCACGGGCAGAGTGGGGACTCCAAAAGTGAGAAAAGGCCGAGCCTGGTAGATCGCCAGGCATCCACTGTCGAGTACCTCCCTGGGATGCTCCACTCTAACTGCCCCAAGGGCCTCTTGCCCAAATTCTCCAGTTGGTCACTGGTTAAGCTGGGGCCTGCTAAGGCTTATAACTTCCACACGGGCCTAGACCAACAAGGCTTTATCCCGGGAACAAACTATTTAATGCCTTGGGACATTGTCATCAGGACGAGAACTGAAGATGAAGGAGATTTAGATACCAATTCTTGGCCTGCACCTAACAAGGCCGTTCCTGCAAAGAGAAGCGCAGTTGTGATGGGAAGAGGGAGACGGAGAGATGACATCGCTCGAGCTTTCGTAGGATTTGAATATGAAGATGCACGTGGGAGGAGGTTCATGTGTTCAGGACCCGATAAGGTCATGAAAGTGATGGGCGGGGGGCCAAAGGAATCCGCCATCAAAGCCCTCAATTCTGACATGCCGCTCTACATCCTGTCGTCGACTCAGGGGCGAGGGCTCAAGCCACATTACGCTCAGTTCATGAGACTCTTTGTGGTGGTTCCGGATGCTCCGCTGCAAATAACATTGACGCCTCAGGTAAGAAATGCAAAAGGGAATGTGGTCACTGCAGAGGGAACGTTGAGCGTTGCAGCATTGACTGCAGGACTGGAAGGCACAAAGGTGATGGGCAAAGGGTGTCAGCGGGGTGCTACAAGGAGCTCTTTCCAACCCAAAACAACTGCAGTCAAGTTCTCCAAAGCAGTAGTCGCAAAAAGCGCCCGAAGTATCTGTTTTGTAAACAGGTATTTTTTTTTTAAACTTCAGGATTGGCTTATGCCAGCTTTACACTTTATATAAAGTAAGTTTTTAAAAATATATATTTTATAAAGAGTGAATTAATCACATTTGCTCAGATTGGGAAAAAAACGTAATTTATTTTTTAAAAAAGATGTCCAGTGAGCAACAACTGTAAGAATTAAATTAATAATATTAAAAGTCAGAGAAAAGCAGTGACTCATTGCTGAGACTTGTTATTATTATTTGTTACCATTTGAATTTAGGAGGTGAAAAAGTGTTGTGGTTTTTTTTTTTTCGCTGACTTGGAGGGTCTTTTTCCTGATTTCAAGTGTGTATTAAAGAAATGGAGGAAAAACCTCCACTTATGCTTTTTTTTAAGGCTGTAACATATGGGCAGGTGTATCATCCTTCAATTACTGCTGTATGAAATAGTGTGTACATAGGTGGTCATTATTTGTTAGAATATGGCAAGAAATCATATCGGTGCTCGTTGTATGGTACTGTCACTGAGTCAGTACCAAATGCGTTCCATATGAACGGTGGGAGGGGAAGCAGATTTGGAACATCTTGTAGCCCTTCTAGCTGTTCGAGAAGTGCTACAAGATCCTTAATACGGAATCACAAAGCAACGGAATTGGCTTCTTTTATGGGAAATCTTCAACTAATCAGGTATGAACCTGTTTCTTCTTAGAAGTTAAAGGAAGAATACTGACTG
Organism: Anser brachyrhynchus; assembly: GCF_964034855.1. Taxonomy (NCBI): domain Eukaryota; kingdom Metazoa; phylum Chordata; class Aves; order Anseriformes; family Anatidae; genus Anser; species Anser brachyrhynchus. The sequence continues at coordinate 3,810,375 of NC_137713.1, read as the reverse complement.
AAACATGACTCCCAACAGCCAAAATTCCACCAGTATTATAAAAACATGCAATTTAGTTCAGCAGTTGCTTAATTTTGTTCTTGTCCTCCTGCCTTGCTAATCTCTGAGGTTTTGTGTGTGAAAACTGTCAGCCATCTGACTCCCCAGGGAGCATTTCAATTTATCTTTTTAGAGGAGAGTGGGGTGCAGCGGAAGAAAATTAATGCCATTAGCAGTCTATCATGTTATTGTTTGGAACTGAGGCAGGAATTGAAGGTTTTGTTTATGCTGATACTTATTTTTCTGTTCCCAGGTTACACCTATATCACACCTTATGACTCCTAAGGGTGTGTTTTCACTTGGAAAATCTGTTAGGCTATGCATTGTAGGTTCCACATGTCAGTTGCTAATGTGAATAAGGCTTTCTCAATCTTCTAATATGACTTATACATGACCTATATTAGATGTTGCTAAAATCCTTCAGCACATGGGTTTAGGTAATGGTTCAGGCACATCTGTGCTACAGTACTGGAAATCCCCTGATAACGCAGTGTTTAGTGCGTTGGAGGGGCATGGCTTGTGTTTGTGTTAAGGTTTTACCAATGACAGCCACATCTGCAGCCTTAAATTCAGCATCTTGTCAATGGTAGAAATGGAATCTTGTGGATGGCTCATGGTAGTGGCACAGTGGTGTCCTGGGATGTGCTGAAGTGGGTAAGATCTTGACTGTAGGCAAGATTTAGAGACTTAACAGACTTCCTTGGATTCAGTCGTCTCTTAAGTTTTTATTCTAATGATGTCTAATTATCTACGCATTTCCTTCTTGTTTTCAGGTTCAGCCAGGGCCACCACCTTGCCCTGTATTTTACCCTGAGAAACAGGAAATAACCCTTCCAGCTGATGGTCTCTGGGTGCTTAGATTTCCTTATGCGTACGTGACAGAACGTGGACCCTGCTTTCCTCCAAAAGAAAGCCAACAATTAATGAGTTACAAAGTTCTTCGAGGAATACTGAAAGCGATTACACAGTAAGAATTGTTCTGGTAGATTGATTTTAGTTTAAAAAGACGGTCTTCAACCCAAATTATGGTTTTTGATTCATGTTTGTTACCTAACAGTTATCACTGTGATCTAGTGAACCCCACTGTATTTCACTGGAACACATTTTGGAAATAGTCAGATATCAAAGCGGAGAAGTGAATCAAAGAAAAAAATGTAAGTCTTCTGTTGAGTCAATTTTTGTATGTAAAAAATAAAAGCTGGTTATCATCCTGAGCCTATATTATTACATGTTCTGATGATAATGCTTTTCCCCATCGTGTCTTTTTACGCAGTTATTTAGGAATACTTAAAAATGACCATTGCCTGAAATCAAGACTTTCCTATGTTATATTGAGACAATGATGGGCAAAATCTCTCTTTCTAAACAGGCTATTAGTCTGCAAAGAATTGATGCTCTTAATGTGTTGATGTGAGAAATTGTTCACCTTTGGTCTTGTTTAAAAAAAATAATTACAGTTCTGATTTGTATTACTAGCATAGCCAGAAACTGCTTGTTTCTATACCAAGTTGAAATCTTTTACGGCATTTGTATTCATAGATCAGATTTTGTTAAAAAGCTGACCTAAATTTATACTTTGGAGTGACAGATCTCTTTGGAAACTAAACCTGCTGGTAAATTTGTGAAAACTAAAGCACTGGAAGTTTGTTCAATATAAGCACCTCCAGCTTAAGTTGTCAGTAGAGCTTGACTTGTGGTGATTAAACAGACTTTGGGTTGTTAAAAGGAAGCTTTTGGCCTAGTGTGAATCTCAAATTATGGGAGTTCTGGTAATTACGCCACTATCCTAAAGCTGCGTGACATGATGCTTAAATTGGCAGAGCTTTGCAAATGTCTGCGATGAGAAATTAGTCGTGGAAAGTCAACTCCTAACTTTTTGTCGAGGTAAGATGTATTACTGCTAGGCGGCCGTATCCTGAGACCTAATTTAATTTCCAGAATATTTGTCTTTAATTAGAGTGCACGCAAAATTTAATTTGCCAGCTTGTAATAATAATTGTACCACCTGACCGGACTCGAGACCTGGTTTCTGCTCGCTGTAAGTCACCGCTGACGTGTGGAAAACACCTCCCTCTGCCTGCGAAGAAGACAATACCCCCCTCTAACCCTCCTTAACGAATTAAATTTGCCAAGAGCTCGCTGCTCCAGCACGGTCAATAACATAAAAAGCACCACAGAGAACGAGACGGGGAGGGGTGAGCGAAGTGGGCGATGTCTGTTAGCCGCTACAAACCGCCCGTGAGGGCGCAGGGGGGGGGAAATCGCCTCAGGGCCCCGTCCGCGCCCCTCACGGCGCCAGCCGCGGGCCGAGCCCCTCAGGGAAGGGCGGGCACGGCCGGGGACCCCCGCGCCTGCGCACGGGGCCCGCTGCCGGCCCGGGGGCGGAGGGCGGGCGGTGCGGCTGCGCGGCCGCTGTGGCAGCCGTTCCCTCAGCGGCTCCCTCAGCGGCTCCCCCTGCACCGCCGCCTCCGCCTCGTCGGGAGCCGGCTCCGGGCAGCGAAGCGGGTTCTCTGCCGCAGGATGTCGGCCGCTCTGTACCTGCTGTCCACGCTGGGGGGTTACGTCCTCACCTCGGCGCTTCTCCTCAAGTGCCCGGGGCTGCTCCACCGGCCCAAGCGGCAGCGGTTCCGCTGCCGGCACATCTCCCACCGCGGCGGTGAGTGAGGGAAGGGGAGCGGGGCGCCGCCGGGGGGAGGCTGCGGCCGCTGAGGGGCTGCCCTCGGCCCCCTCACGCCCGCCTCGGGCTCCCTTTAAACCTCCCTGCGGTAGCCTAATTTTAGGTGCCACCTGCTGACCGGTGCTCGATTTCAAAGCCGAATCCATCGCACAACTCAGAACGCGTCGACCGAAATCAGCTCGTTTTGCGTCAATCTTGATGGTCTCCCTCTCAGACGGGGGTATTCTTTCCTCCTAGCGATTCTGCATTAACGATATCTCTGTTCCTAGTGAGATACTGCCCGCTGCTTACCTCAGGTACGAAACATCCGCCGTCCTGCCTCTGCCTGCCCGTCTGCTTTGCTCTCTGGTTTCAGAAGAAATGCCGCTCTTGCTCCCCTTGCTGCTGGAGACAGCTCCTGGTTCAGTGCTGTGGTAAATCTGAGCCCGTTTTCTGAATCTTGGCCCCTCCGTGTGCCTTCTTGCGAGGCCTGGTGGGTAGGCTGGTTGCTTCTATGTAGAATAGCTAAAAGGTTCTTCCAAAGTTCCTTCTACCTTCTCCAAGTATTGGGAGGAAAAAACGGAGCAAATGGTATCTTCCTGTTCTGTGCTGGTGAAGAAGGTCTGAGCTGTTCCTTGCTGCCCCTTTCAGCTCATGGAAATACTGTCAATCGATTTTCTAGTAAGCATTTTGCTCTAGATTGTGTGGAAGATGTGACAGATGCTGAGTTTAAATGTTGTTTCTAGTGCCAGTTAATGCAGTGTTTGATCACACGTCTGGTCAATTGTCCTTAGCTACTGTCACTATCTTGAATTCCTCAAACACAAAAATTAGAGCTGATCTCCTCAAGCTTTTACTACTTGGATTTCTTTTAGTTGGTTTATGAGATAGATTAACCTTCATTTTAAGTCATAGTCTTACGTTTAGCATAAAATGCTCCTTTTGGTTTGGAATACGCGTATTAGCTGTTACTTCCCAGGGCTTTTCATTCCACAAAGGTTCTTAACTTTGATTGTTACCTGCTTGTTAATTTGCAAGCCGTTTCAAAGTTGCGGATGACTTTGTAGGAACTTGGTGTGACCTTAATCTTCTTTTGTTCTCACTTCTTTGCAATGACCTTAGTTAAGATATACAGCCCTAAGCCTCAAATGCAAGCGTTTAGGCCAGTTGCACTAAGCCCCATTAGAACGGTAGAAAAGCCTTACTTAAAGGGAGGATTATTATTCATTCGGCATTCAGAGACAAAGTCCGAGGTCTTCGAATTGCTCCTGTCTGCAGGTATAGGGAGAAGTACACCCAGGGTAGAAGTACATTCCTTAAACAACTCAACAGCCTTTTACTCGCTGGGTACTATGAGACTGAAGATCACTTACATTTCACCCTCTGTGGTGTTTATCTTATAACTTAAATTCCTGTGGGACTTAGGTGCTCATCAGGCTTTAGTCATGCTGTAGCTTCAGATGCAGTGTCAGGTTTCCTGTTGCATTACCCCTGTGAAGTTAGGAGCTCGAGGTAACACTTAATTTGTTTGTCTTGGTCCTCCCTGAGATAAAGCTTTGCACGTGAAGCTTTTTAAGTCTGCGGGGCTTGGTTTTCGTTCTGTTTTCATGCAGGAATTGTCTTATCTCAGGTTACAGCTCCTCTGTGGAAGTATCCCTGAATCATTTCTTTACTTCTGCATAGTTTTAAAATTGCTCATGTCTGAGAATTGTAACTATGTATTGATACTCTGTGCTAGAGTCCTCTGTCAATGGCAGCTGCGTGGATTGCAGAGCCTTTGACCTGGGGTAGCATTCTCAGATATAAGTGTGTATATCCAGCCTGAAATTTTTACAGAATCAAACATAGTTGAGATTGGAAGGGACTTCTGGAGACCGTCATGTCTTGACGTCCCTGTTCAGAGCAAGGCCACCTACAGCAGGTCAGTCAGGACCCTGTTTTGGGGACATGCGAGGATGGAGCCTCTATAGACTCTCTGGGCAACCTGTTCCAGTGTTTGATCGCTCTTATAATAAAAATATATATATATTTTTTTCTCATGTTTGAACTGAATTTGCAGGATTTCAACTTGTTCCCATTGCCTTCCAGTGTGCAACACTGAGTAGTCTGGCTCAGTCGTCTTTACTCCCTCCCATCAGGTATTTATTTATACGTGGTGATAAGATCTCCCCTGAGCTTCTCCAGGCGAAATAATCCAGTGCTCTCAGCCAAAAATCTCTCTGATTCTTGCATGCAAGAATCTCTCATCCCTGAATTTTCACAGCCTTTCTCTGGACTCGCTCCGGTAGATCCATGTCTTTCTTGTACTGGGGAGCCCTGAGCTGGATGCCGTGCTCCAGCCATGGTCTCAGCAGCGCTGAGCAGAGGGAACAGTCGCCTCCCTTCACCAGCTGGCAACGTTCTTCCTAGTGGTGGTCACTGGTTGCACTGCGGGGGGACACCCCAGAATTTGTGAGGGTTGTTTTCTCGAGCCAGTGGCTGGCTGATTCCTACGAGTCTGACTGTGGTGCTTTCAAAACTTGCTTGTTGTAGTTCCCTTTCCTGAATGTGGCTTGTGAAACCCGTGTTGCTGATTTGCAGCTCCTGTTTAAGCTCATCTCTAAACTTTTTTTCCTCTTTTCCCCAGAACACAAGTCAGGCGTTTTGTTATCAGCTGCTTTGATTCACCACACCTACCTCCCTAACACACAACTTGTTACAGCAGTCATTTGAAGTTTTAATTTTGTAAATTTCTGCCAGAAATGTTAGGATAATGTTTTGATCACTTTTTTCCCCCCTTTGTTGCAGTTCAGGATGTATGGGCTGTACACACAACCGACAAGTTACCCAAAACTTTAGTTATAAGTTAGCTGCAATAAAAAATAATCACTCAGGTCTTATGCAGGTTTTTCCTGTCTGTTAGGCAATCATCAGAAGTATTTGATGAGATTCTCGTGCTCTCTTTTATCCCTAGGTCACTTCTGCCACTCAGCCTATTCCTAATTCTGCAATCGAACTTCATAAAGCATTGGTGAACGTCTAATCACAGAAGTTGCTGTGGATTTACCATCTTGGTTTATGTTAAACCATGGAGGTTTTGTCATTTTGATTCTAAGTCAGTTGATCCTTTGTAAGCTTACCAACGGAAGCCAACCTGATAAAAACAATATTAAATTGCCAGTTGTGTGAGCACGGAATTGCGTTACTTTAATTAAATAGCTAAACACAGCGTTAGATAAGTGTGTAATGGTGAAGCCTTGTTAATAGGCAAGGCCTTATTGGAGTTTCTGTAATTGTTGTTTACAAGGCCTGGCATTCGTCACTGCGAAGAGCAGTTGGATATCCTCATCGTTCCGTGTATCTTCCTGAAGTCGTTTTGCGTTTCTGTTTAGAGTATCGCATGTTTTCCAAGGCGGGAAGAAGGCACAACCTTTTCCAGTCCCTCACCAGGCTGATTTTCAAAGAATTTTATGTAGAGAATGGTGGCTTCCGAGTTGCAGAGTTTATTCCTGCCTGAGAGAAAAAATAATTTGCTTGTCTTTTATTTTCTTCGCTGGAGTTGATGTGTTTCATTCCTGGTGTATGAGACCTCTCTTTGCCAGCAGCATAAATCTCTACTAACAGAACTGTACCATTTCAGGAGGCCTTCCTGGACTGAAAAAGGTTGCCACCCTTTGACTATCAAGTGGGTTATGTGCTTAGGGAATAGCAGCTGCAGAGTCTTCTCCCCCCAGCCCTGGTCACCTTCCCTCTTACTCCTCTCAGTAGCTCTGAAGTAGACCTTATCATAATGCCCTTACTGTGCCTGCGGAGCATGTTGTCTTAGCCAAATGACAGTGCCTTTAAGGAAGAACAGGACACCCAAATGCTGGTAAAATAAACACTTCGATTTGCATATTCAAAGTGTTATACAAATCAAAGATAACTTTTTTGGTTTTACCTTGACAAAGTCCTTTCTCTTGGGTCTCTCCAGTGGGTCAGCAGCAGCTGGGATTTCTGACACTAGCTTCATATTCATTCCCCCAAATATTTCTTCAAAATGTGTACATCTTTAATCCATTAATTTCGTATTTATTTCCTCTGGGATTGAGGGAAGGAGAAGGATTTAGTTCATATTCTATTTTTTTTTTCATATTTAGGTGCTGGAGAGAATCTGGAGAACACGATGGCAGCCTTTCACCAGTGAGTACAAATGGAACCAATAACGTCTGCTCCTGTGGTGTCGTCATGTCTTTAATGAGTGAAGTAATCACAAAAAGATAGGTCTTCCATCAGTTGTTTGGGTTACAGTGTCCTATTTCTAAAAGTCATCTTGCCTTTGAATGACTACTATGGATTGCTAAACATGACTCCAATTTAAACATGAAGACATTGGGAAACCACAAACTGAGTTATACATGGTAATGTAGTAGACTGGAGTTTGCAAATAGAACTCTTGAGGCAACCTCCTCCTCTAGCTAATTAAACACGGAACAATGTTGTTTCCATGTTTAATGGAGATTGCATCTGTTAATTTATCATTATAAAGCTATTTTTCTAACTAATATCATACATTTTTTTTTCCCCTTAGATAAATTGATATTTCTCAAAAGGTATTTCAGATCACGGTCTATACCAGTGTGCTAATTAGCATACAAGGCTGGATTTCAGGTGGTCTGATGGCCTTGCTGACTGCTTTTATGGCTGTAAGCCCATCTCTTAGATTCTCCACAGATTCATGATATTCAGCTCCCTCCTCTGTAAAGAAGGTTAATCACTTGTCTTCTGGGAGTATTGTGACTGAGGTCTAAATGTTAACAAATTTTCAATATACCATCCGTAAAGTTAATAAAAATGTTTGCATTATTTCACCTCATTCACATACTTCATTTGCACAATGTGTGAAAACCTCTTATCTAGGGCTTTAAAATTGAGTTGGTACTGGAAAGCCTTTTAAGCCTCCAGCATTTAAGAAGCAATAAATTCTATCGGTGTTCTCAAAAAACATTTAAAAAAGCAGCATATCTAAAATTCCAGCTGCCAAAGAGTAGTGACCAAATTATGTGGGCTACTCTTTATTCTTGGTTTTGTTTTTTTTTTTAATTTCTTTTGTGCTAAGTAGCCTCATCAGTTTGCACACTTCCTTGCAGGCTGAGTCGTGCCAGCTTTCCCGACCAAGCAGTGCTATTGAACGTACTGCGGTATTTTCTATCTCCATGGAAGCTTAGCATAGCTTTCTGTTTCATTCCTGCTGGCCTGCCTCTTTTCAACTCTCCTACTACTCTTTCCAGAAAGTGTTTCTTTTTTAACCATTTCTTAATTTTGATTTAGTATCGTACTGGCTTGATATGCACAGGGTTCTTAAGAAGAAAAGTTATAGCACAACTTATTTTTATTTCATTCTCAGAGGTAGGCTGTAGTACTTAACGGTAAGGACTGCACTAGGAGTCAGATTGTTTTGTGATAATTACAGGCATTTGTCTGTTTCTCTTCTGACCATTTTAATTATTTTACAGCCATGGTGTGACAAATGCACCGAGGTACACTTTTTAAACTGATCACAACTGCCAATAGCAAAGTCCAGTTACTTGTTTTGAGATTGTTGTGGCTGAATGATAAAGGCATATTCTGCAGAAAGCAGAGTCAGGAATTACCTTGCATTAGACAATGGGGAAAGTTCTGGCTTCCCTGCGAAGGGCCAAAGGCTTTGTCCTTCTCACCCTCTCGCCACCATCTCCGCTAGTGAGCTAGCAAAAGGAATTGGGTAGAAAACTGGTGATCCACGTGACGAAAAATCATCTGGATTGGCTCAGATGGCTGGTATAAACCAATTCGTAACCCATCAGATTTCGTGTGAAGCCAAATAGGATGTGCCTGCACGAGTTATTTCTGCAGGTTCGGGCAGGAAGGCATATTTGCCCACTGATGTCATTGAATCCAAAAGAGAATGCTTGTCTGGAATACATGACCTGCCCCCTTGGTTCCGTAGTAACCTAAACTATTGGCGAGCAGGTAGCTTTAGGTATGCTATTTACACTGAGGGGATTGTAGAATATTTAATATTATTGCATGATTCTAGTATGTAAATAAAGTGTTTGGGGGAGATGTAGGGGAGGAAACCTTTGTTGGTAACTTCCAGTTTTATACTTAACAAATATTCTAGAAAGCAATTATTAGCTCTTTGTACCAAAACCGGTATTTTTTTGTTTGCCTGGTAGACGAAACATTCTTTGGTTTTCTTGGGTTGTAATCATGTTATGTCATACTTAAATGCTTCTGCGATGGTTTTCGGTTGTAAAATAATTCTCTGTAAACTAAAGGAGGCATCTGTAGAGTCTTAAAGGATTTGGAGATCTGGCATAAAAGATGTTCTCATATTTTGTTTACAAGCTTAATTGTCCCTAGTGCAAATGTAGTTTAGCATTGTCTTGACAGGAAGCTGCTAAGTAAACTCTCCAGATATTTTTCTTATCTTACTGTATTTACATTTATGATCATACTGGGCTTAGAGAGAAAGTTTTAAACGCTACAGTTACAGCAACAGATGTATGTTGCTAACTTAGTATTTATAAACTCTGTACGTTGTGCTACTTTAGGCCTTGCCTAAGGCATTATTTTCAGAGGTAAGGCATTTCTTAAATATTTCCTGGTATTTTCTATTGCTTGAAAACAGTTGGAGTTAAACGAGCAAAGAGCTCTACCATCCTAATTTGCAACTACGAGTCTGCTTTACAACTGGAGTTCTGGTGCGGTTGGATCAGAACACATTTTGCTCCAGATGTTCTCCAGATTGCGCCTTCTCTGTGGCACTGTGGGTCTTTCAGATTAATACAGAACTGCAGAAAAAAACTGGTCTATAGCTGGAAAAAGTCAGCACTTTAAGGAAGCTTATTAGCAGCAGGCTACTGGAAAGAGCCTGGCAAATTCTCAGATTTGTTAACAAGGCAAGTAGTTGTTCTCCTTTATCCATTCAGCATCAGTCCTGAAATTTTTAAACATTAATATTTCTAATAAATGTTGATTGTTAAATGGTAATACGTGGTGCTATGTGGGGATGTCCTCTATGAACTTGGCACGTCTCCTGCAGCATAGTTGGAGATGTTTTTCGTCGGGAGGAAGGGTTGCACAGAACAGGCTGCCTAATAGGATTTTTATTTTCTTCCTAATTAGTGGCACCGGAAAACAGTTAACAAAGTGGTTTTAATTTGACAGTCCCCCTCCTGAACATTATCCCAGCTGGACCAGAAATTGTGTTAAACACTTGGTGGAGGGATGTTCTATTTTTTGTTTTGTTTTGTTACTGCATTTGTAAATGTTTATGATGCTCCTGTACTGCAGCAGTCAATAAAGACCTTTTCTTAAGGAAAAGGTTGCTACTGCAGCCGCTGGGCTTTGAGTCGGGTATGGACTGTACTCACAGATACTAAAGATTTGTTCAGAAAGAGCAGCCCAGTGTTTTCAAGGAAGCGTTCAAAATTCAGGCTGAGACATCCAGCTGTCCGCTAGAACGATACCTTCCGAGCACCTTTCTAATGAAATGGGCGACTTGCTTCTCATTAGAGGAAAGCTTTTTTTTTTTTTCTCCTAGGAGGTTTATTGTACTTTTTTCATCAGTATTACTCTCACTTTCTGCTTTCTTGACTCCTTCTCCTATTAGTTAAGCTTCTATAGGGTGAACTGGGATTGGATTAGGACTTTACAAAGTGGACTGGAACATGACTAGCTAATTCAGCAGCATTTCTTTGAAAAATATAAGTGGCTGTTTTAATGATTTTTATTTTTTTTATCAAATGATCTTACAAATTTATAGTTTTGCTAGCTGAAAAAGCCCAAAACCTGAACGTCCCATTGGTAATTTCCTGAGCCTTCCATTCCTGACTAACCTAAAGGAAGTAAAGAAGGCGTTCCTATCCCTGTCATGTTGTTTATGCTTACTACAGAATTGTTCTTTTTTAACAAGCCCTTGTGTCTTCTAGTGATAAATGTGCTGATACTGATGAGCATCACGCTCAAAATTCTGAAACAATGCTGTAGAAGTAGATGCCTCAGTACTGAGGCGGTAGGCTGCGACAGACAGAAGTGTCACTCCACTTCTGTGGAAGGCAGAGCCAAGGCTCCCAAGTCCAAATCCCGTCTCTGATTCATAGTACTTTGTTTATTCTTGCATCAGCTTTCTGCTGCAACAGAATTATTTGTTTCTTGCTTGGCAGTAAGGTTGTGAGGATGCATTGCATCATAAAGCATCTAAAGCACTTTCTGTGGGGTTAGTTCAGTTGAATAACGTGTATCTGTTACGCTTGGACCTGTACGAAATACACGTGGGGTTCAAGGCAGACTTCTTTGCTTCCAGTGCAGTTAATATAGGAACAGACATGTTGGAGCTAGATTGTCACCTGACGAAGGATGAGCAAGTGGTTGTGTCCCATGACGAGAACCTGAAGAGATCAACAGGAGTTGATGTCAATATATCCGACCTCAAATACTCTGTAAGTTGAAGAAAAAGTGTTTAGAACTCTGTAGAATGGCTGGGGCGGGCAGGAAGGGGGTGTGTGCTTAGTATCCAAAACCTAAGGAAAGGATTCATCTCGTCTGCCTAAAAAATATGAACTAGGCTCCCCATGTAGTCAAGGGATAAAAACAGGCACACTTCTAGAGGCTGATTAACTCCGTCCAACTGCAGTGTGGATGAATAGCTTTCTGGAGGCGGGCCTGTTTTGCCATGCTGGTGACAAAGGAAGCTTAGTCAACGAGCTCCTTCTCCTATGACTAGCTTTTTAATGGGCAAAGCTGGTAGAGGAATCCTACCTGCACTGACAGTTTTAAAAGCCTGTTTTGCAGAACTGGCTTTCCATCCGATATGTAAGTGGAGTTCTCAGAACTTTGAGATGGGTATCTGGAAACGTTTTGCCTTATTCAGCTGCAGGGAACGCCAGTCCAAGAGTGCCAAATAGTTCAACTATGAATGAACATTACGCTTGCAAAATCAATTTTTAGGCAAGAGATAAAAAAGAATGAGTTTTGTCTTTACAGGTAAATTACATCGTTTATAGCTGACAATTTTTTTGTCTTTTTCAAGAAAAGTCGATTACATCCCTGCATTTAAATTAGTCTTTTTTTCCTCTTTATTTTTCAGGAACTTCCACCATATCTCTGCAAGTTGGACGTCACATTTCAGAAAGGTAAATATTTGTCTTTTACTATTTCAGTTCACATTTACAGTAACTAAACATACATGTGACAATTCCTTATTTTGGCAAAGGGAGTAGAAAAGTATGTATTTGTATCTATCAGTATCTGGATAAGAGAAATGTTAAGTATCTAGATAAGAGAAGTGTCAAAATATAATTCTAGCTTTAGAAACTAAAATACATATTTTTTTCAGACCACCCGACAGTGACTAAATCTAAGATATAAGATACCTTTTTCCAAGTAAACATCTCAGTTGTTTGCTTGTCTCCTTGCAGCTGCCTTCTAGTTCCCCTGTGACCTCTTCAGAGGGTGGTGATTAAAAATCTGTTGTTCCAAAAACAGAGAAGGCAAAGGCAATTCCTTTACAATTCAAATGCCATTGTGCTGGTTCACTCTGAGCTCGAATATGAGATGTCAGATAAAACAGATATTTTCAGAGGGTGAATTAAAGCAGTGGTGTAGTAGTTATTGTATGTGTGACTTACAGATTGGTATAAATATTGCTAAAAGAGAGGAAAACCTTGAAAAAGATCAACCTGTTTTCTTGTGAAAACCGTGATTCTTGGGACTGTAATGTGAATAAAGTGTGCAAAAAAAGTTTTAAAATTGAAAAAAATGCACCAAGTTGAGCTCCACAATATGTTATTTTCACACATGTACATGTTTTGTTTATGTACAGTAATACATAGAGCCACAAGTAGTTTCAAGCACTAACATTTTGGTATTTTGCCATCTGTTCCCTTTACATAGTATGCTTCTCCAGTGCATTTTCCTAGAAGGAAAAGTTCTTCTTGTTTGGTCTCACTTCATATTAATCTCATTGCATTTGGTATGTGGTAACTGAGCCCATGTTGGCTAGTTTAGGATTTTAACAATGCCTGCACTTCTGCCGTTGGAAAATGACATAGTTCGACCCTAAATGTGAAAATGACTCAGTGCATTTTCATTATGGAAGTGAGCTTATCATAATTAACTACAGCTATCCAAGTGAAGTTGGTGGATTTTTTTTTGGCTGTTTTTTTTTAATTTCCAAAATGTGCTAATTCTAGGAACCATGTTATCTTTTAACTTTTAAGATGACAAGCGCTTTGACATCTCAGCTTTTATCTACAGTATATTATAAAAGGTCACAGCAGTGACAACTGTCTTGTTTCCCCAGAATGTCACTGTGAGGGAAAAGATAACCGTATTCCTCTCCTGAAAGAGGTGTTTGAGGCATTTCCACAAACTCCTGTCAACATTGACATCAAAGTGAACAACAATGTGTTGATCAAAAAGGTACATGAAAAGATACGCTTAAATGGGACTGAATGTCATGTGATGTTGAAATTCCAAAAGAAAAGAGTTTTTTTGAGTTGATAGCAGTCTGAGCCACACAGGTGTGTGTTCTTGGGGAGCTTCGTCCTTCACGAGTTAGATTTTGCACCGCATATGAAGTAATGCAGAAGATAGAGACCTAGTGCAGGATGTTCAGTGAACAGCTCTTTACTGGCCTTTTATCTCAGCGTAAAACTAATGAAGAGATGCCAAACTGCTAAAGACATCTTTGTTGTGTACTTCATATGAAGGGTCTTCTTACGGACTGTTGCCTACAAATAAAAACATGCATAAAAACATGGTGTAATTGTAAAGGTCAGTGTTTATGATGGAAGAGGAAATCTGCTTTCCATGAGATACTGTTTTGGCATCCAGTTTTTCTTGTAGGTGTAGTGATACTTCCTTCCTTTTATCTGTTGTCCTGAACACAAAGTAGCATAATCATTTTAAAATGGGAGATTGTGTAGAAGAATTATTTTTTCTATAATGACTTACATACTTGAAAATTAGCAAGTAGAGATTCAGTTAAGTTATTCCGCACATAATATTCAATGAATACACGTTAGGTTTCTTTTTGTTGTTGTTCTGTATTGCAGGTTTCAGAGCTGGTGAGTCAGTATAAACGGGAGCATTTGACTGTATGGGGGAATGTCAATTACGAGGTTGTATCAAAGTGTCTTAAGGAGGTAAGAACGGATCCAGCTAAGCTTTGTTCTTGCCTGTTTGTTACTGTGTGATGTGTACAGAAAAGCACCCTGTAAATCAGGATCGAGTGAGTTATGCCAGACTTCTAGTTGTGATCAGAAATTGTGCACTTAATTTATTGTAACAGTGTAGTAAGCAGAATAGAGTCAAGCACAATTAACAGTCGTATATTCTGCAACAAAATATTTAAGGAATAAAGCTTAATCACGTTTTACATTTGTTCTGTAATATATGGGGTCTTATGTTTTTTTATGCCAGGACTTCCTAGCGCCAGTATTGCACATCATTCATCTGGTATGAAAGCAATTTTAGAAGGATTGCTTATTATGTATTTCTTTTTATTAAAATAGTGGATGTGGACATCAGTTGCCATGCACTTATAGATATATATTGGTATAAAGCTGTTTTACAGCTATAAATTCTATTCCTTTTTGTGCTACAAAATTGTACAATTTAGAATTAAATTAAAATTATGCTTAGTCCAAGGGAGTTATGCAGATGAGTGAAATTGATATAGTTAAGACTACAGATACTGTACTGATTTATCTGTGCTCTGAAACAGGACAACTCTTTGCTACCTGAACAACAGTTGTATTTGTTCATTTTGTTCATTAGTGCTCGAATGTTTTGATTCATAAACCAGCTTCTTATAAAATTTGTTGTGGAGCAAGCTGGTGTAATACCAAACTGTAGCAAGTTCTGTATCAAAGCACAGCTTGGTCCTTTTGGTAATATGAGTCAAAGCTAAAATGCTGCCTGGTATTGTATAGTCTGAATTGTCAGGTAACAGAAGCAGTACTGGAATTACTGAGACTTCACCTTTTCAGGTTACTGTTGCCCCTTCAAATTGTGTAAAACTTGGATTACAAGTTACCAGAAAGAGTAATTTAATTTCAGTGGTATGCATATTGTAGACAGTTGGCTGTTTAATTTTCAGGTGCAAGCGCTAAAATTTAAACAAGCATAGATGCAATTTTTCAATTGCAAAAATTCAACAATCTGCAAAGAAAAGTTAGAAACTTTCTCTCCTGGTTCCTGCAGAATGCTGATATTCCCATCATCTTCTGTTTGCAACGTGTCCTCCTGCTTCTTGGCCTGTTCTACACTGGTCTGCTGCCGTTCATTCCTTTCAAGGAAGAATTCTTGGAAATTCCTATGCCCTCCATCATCCTCAAGTGAGTTAGAGTTGGTTGGTGAGTGCCGCACTGAAATGATAGAGAAACTAGTGCATGATAGTGCCAGCCTGAGTGTTGATGGAGTCACTGACCTCAGGCTGAATAAAGAGTAAAATAGAATGTTTCTAAGGGAAATGCACTGCACAAGTAGGTAGGTAGGTAGTGATCTAGTACGTTCTGAAGGAGCTGTATCAGAATTTATGATAAGGGATTAAAGTTCTCTTGGAAGTATTGATTTTTCTGGAGTATGGAGAAATATGAGTCTCAACTATTAAAGTTTTCACTTCATGAAAAAATAAAGGGGTATTAAGGCCTATTTGAGTAACTGGCTTAAGTTATGATTCCATTCTTCTCAGTGATAGTTTGACTGCATCACGTTAAAAGTTTTTTAGTGGTGCCTCTCTTTCAAAGGTAGAATTCAGTCAGCCCACTTGTGTCCTTTAGTGTCCTTTAGGTGGAAGGGGAGACTATAAAGTGTATGCTTACCATCTTGACAGTGTCTGTTTCAAAAGATTAATGTATTGTATTGTTTTGTTATTTAGGTACTTTTGTGTATTCAGAAGTGAAAGTTATGCAAATTTTCTGGTCCTCTGTATTTAATCTGTTTCTAGCCAGCTCAGAGTTACTCTGTGGGTAGTGTGGGATGCCTGTGTATATCTGTTTCCTGTTGACAGCATTTTCTGTAACTACTCCTTTCAGGTGGGACAGCAGCTGCCTCTACAGCACAGCTTGTGCTGACGCCATCTAAACAGTAATTTGTTGCAGTGCTATACAAATAACTAATTTTTGCACCTTTCTTCCTCTTTCTTAGATGTGGAAACTGAGAACAAATTAGTCTGATTAAGGCCAAGAGGCAAGTCAGTAATAGGGTGGATATGAGACTTCACGTGCTTTTTGTTTCTCGTACCTTACTGAAAGTGCTGCTGAATATCTGTCTCTGCTGCTTCTTTTAAATGTAACACATTTCTCTGGTGTAACCCAATTCTAAGTCACTGTCCTGAAGTCAAAGGGCAATTACTGCTCTAACTTGAGAAACTGCAAGACTAATTCTTCATGTTTTTTTTCTTTTTTTTTCACAGAAACATCTAAACGTTTTAATCTGTGCTCTGGTAATTTTTTTTCTTCTTCCTCAACAGGCTGAAAGAACCACAGAAGATGTCAAGAAGCCAGAAATTTATTATCTGGCTAGCTGACACGTAAGATTTTAATCTTATTATGTTTTTAACCATGTTTTGTTTATACATCGACAGTTGGCTTAAGCAACTAAGAGTAATTTATTACTACAACTACTTGATAGGTTGTGATTTTTTTTCAGTTTCTTCTAGCATTTTTGTCAGTGCAGCATAAATCATATTCAAATCTTTCATTGATGTTTCGGTACACTTATTTATTCATGCACTGAAACATACTGAGGTACAATAACAGTGGGGAATATTCTAGTTTGACCTAAAATAGTTCTTGATTATTCTGTTTAGTTTCTGTTGTTTAGTAGTTTTCATTTCTTCTAGTGTGAAGGATAAATTCTTCTGAAAGCGAAGGGATTGATTCATTGGCCATCGTACAAGGGTATCTGTACAAGGAAGGAGGTGCCCGCTGAATTTGTTTATCAGGAGAGCTGATACAAATATCCGTAGCTAATGCAAATTTCTGGATATGTTCGTTAGGCAATCTTGAGTTGTTTAAACGAAGTTTCCTATAGTTTAATTCCCTTTATTGTGGAAACCATTGAGTCTAAATGCTCTATGGAAAAATTTGTTACAGAACGTCAATGGATGTTGAAAATTTTCTTGAACAATTTTTTTTTCTCCTTTTTGCAGACTGCTAATGAGGAAAGCACTTTTTGACCACCTCACTGCTCGGGGCATTCAGGTATAGTGTGGCAAAACTAAAGGAAATCTGCTTTTAGTCTAGTGAGAATATGAACCAGCCAGATACGGCCTTAAGATGGGCTCATATTCTCTGCCAGAATTCATTCGCCTATGTAGTTCATTTGAAATAAATGTATTTCTTAATCTTCTGTTACCAAGACACTTAGTATCATCCAATTGGAAGAATGTTTTACAAAAAGCTACCTAGCTTTTCACTATTGATGGAACTTGCCAATTTTTAGATTTGTTAATGAAGTGTAGGCAGAGTGTATTCTGAAATACGAGTCTGTTGTGTTACTAGCATTGCAAGTTTCTTTTTGGTTCCCGAACAGTAGCTTTTGCTGTTACATTTGCAGTAGTTGCAGAGGAACAATTACGGGTTTGGAAAAAGTTCTTAAAAATTTAAATCCCTTTAAGACTTTTTTTCACTTCAAACTTCAGCCTGCAAAATCTTTTTTTTTCTCACTTTTTGTGCGTCTGTCTTTGGCATCGCAGTCTAATCACTTTAAATATACGTGGCATCATCTCTCACACATGAAACAATTTAGGTCATCAGTTCACCTTTTTTTTGAATATTTCATGTAATAATGTGTTTTCTTCTATTCTCTTCCATATTGCAGGTGTATATTTGGGTACTGAATGAAGAACAAGAATACAAGAGGGCATTTGATCTTGGAGCAACTGGAGTCATGACAGACTATCCAACAAAGCTCAAGGAGTTTTTACACAATTATCCAGCATAAGGAAAGAAAAACAAGGAAGACCTTGCAGAATAGATTCAGCCAAGGAATGTCATCAAAAAAAATGAGCAACGTACGCAAATCATTTTGTTTGAAAGATATAACTGGGCGATCCTTGACCTTGTTGTCAGGTTGCTACATAATGTAAAGGTTGTCTATTTATTTTAAAACTTTAATTGCATAGTTTACGTTTGTAAATAGATCATTTAGCAAAGGTGCACTTCACTAATAGTTACGGCTAAGAAGAAAGTTGCTGGATAGGATACCTGTAGATAATAAGTGTTATTTTACCTGTCACACTGTCACAAGTGTCCCTAAGCAGATGTAAAGACATGTCAATTACTCCAGTTATACTCTAGTGTGCAGAAACTAAAGAACTCTTGAAAGTGTACCCTTGTGTATATATTGCTTGTGTTGCTTTTACTTTTCAGGTAACTTGTAGGGCAAAAAAGAAAATGCAAAGGAGAAATAGACGGCAGAATCTGTGGATGGCCAGTTAGTTTAACCCGTGAAGTGTAGTCAGTAAAGACAGTCGCTTGGTCAGTGTAGATTTACTTAGCTATTCTTACTGATAAGAACATTGAGCTCGAGTTGTGGCTGTATTTAGACCCCTTTTTGATGTGATGGTAATACTGTGACTTACTGGTCAAGGTCTAGGTACAGCATTTAAGCCAGCTTCTGGGTTTGATGCTGAGTTCCAGTGCAAGGCTCTAGGTTGGCCCCTGGTTCTGACCTGCCTGTCAGGCTGCCATGGCATGGCAGTAGCCAGCTTCCCAGGACGGAGAATTACACTTAATATAGATTACACTTACTTTGAAATAGTCTTTTCACAGAGGAAACCAATGTTTTAGAAGTCTTTTGCACTTTAATAGTTTTAACATCTGTTGGCTTGACAAATGGGAAGTTGTTTTCAGGGTGAGGGACCAAAGAAGACTTTGTTTGGTCAGGAGTTTTAGGAACAACATAAAGTTCATTTTAAATGAATTCACCCATATCAGATTCATATATGTACTTAAAACAGGAGCAGGTGTCAGTCTAGGATGTGTGTAAATTTTAGTCTTTTCCCTCCACAAAAGTACATTCAATATTCATGAAGTTTATGGGCATGGACGCAGGAGTAACTTCAGCAGCAAAAGCCAGGAATCCCCAAGTATTGTGGAATGGGGATGGAAAGGAATGTATTTCTGGAAGCTGAATGCTGCTCTGTCACTCTGAACAGATGCTATGTGTGTGTCAAACAGATTTGAGCCTGCAATGCCTGTGTGTTTTGGTGTTATGTTAGCGTTAGGGTTTTTCTGAAAGAATTTAACTATTTTAGCTTAATTATTCACAGTGGTGTATTCACAAAGCTCAGTCATGTAATCATCAGATACTGCTGGAACAAAACTATTGTTTAGTGATGATATCATCTACTTCTTAGAGGAACTTCACTTGAAAAGGATCTCACTTAAATAATAAATATGGTCGCCAGAAACAAGAGTATATTTACTGCAAGGTACACTCCTTAGTATAAAATTTTTAAAGTAATTATTTTTTTTCCTTGCTAGCTCAGATTTGGAAGGGCTCTTGTCTCGCTTCAGGGAGACAAGACTCCATGCCATACCTGTAATCATGGAGCATCTTTGCTATTTCATTATGCCTGTCCGTGTTAGAATGTCAAGTCCATCTGGATGGATAATCCCATTTGTGTGATGTCCGTTTAAGGGAAGGGAAATTCCTTCCTATATTTTTTCTACTCAGTTTTTTTGCTATCAAATTTCGAACGCACACACCTTCATAAAGATGCAAATATAACTCTGGTTTCAGAGAACACTACCAAATAGCACTTAGATATTAAAACTTCTTTTAGGCTAGAAAAAAATGAATCTTAAAATGCCACTCTTCATTTCTGGACTTGATGTCTCAAAGGACACATGATGACTTAGTTTCTCTCTCAAGTTTTCCTCATCACTGCCTAAGTAAACTATTTTGCTTTATCTTATATTGAATGACAAAACAGTTATTAAAATAATGGACTTAATTTTATTATTTCATTATAATCTTCTGCCTATTTCACTCTAGTAGTGGTGTTGGAAACTTCTGCCGTCAAAGATGCTCAACACATTCTTCAACCACTAGTCTTCCTACGTCTGACGTAGCTTTTGACTGTGCTGCTCGTACATGACCTCTCTGATAAATCTACCACTTAATATCTGAAATTTGAGTAAGTCAAGCTACGTGGGAGGGAGGGGCTCAATGCTGGAAAACTGCCAAATTTATTCAGTCACCCATTTGAATTCCAGTACAAGAGCTAAAATTTGATCTTTTGAGACAGATAATGTAAGGATGAAGCTATGAATCTGAGCGCCCATACACAGGGTTTGGGCCATGATAACTGTTTGTAACAAAACAATATGGAATTGAGGGAATTGTAGAATGTTTATTCTATCAAATCATTGTTTTGAATATTCCAGAACATGCTGTGTGATTTTTTTTTTTATTAAACCATTTGTACAGAAAAAGCACTTGTTGATCTTGCACAGCTGTCCAGGAGGATGTTCAGTTAATCCCTCTCTCCAAGGAGAGATTTTTTTTCTTCAGGTAATTTTAACTCTAAATATTGTTTAACACTTACTGTGTTCTCAATCCTGTTGCAAAATACTGTATGTATGAAGGATGATGCATGTATTCCATGCACTTTTAATTTGCAGAAAATGCTGTGGACCTCTCTAGCTCAAAATCTATGAAGTGATTTTTTTTTTCTTTTCTTGTAAAGAAAGATTGATGCTCTTGAAATGTGACATGTTCAAACATCTTTGCTCATAAAAGATCTAAAATTAAATACTACTTTCTTGTGATTTCTTTGCCTGAAAGGATAATTTCGGAGGTTACTATTTATAGTGTTGTAAACTTCAAAGTTTTTATGGTGGTCTTTTTCGTGGATATGGTTGCTCAAAAGACGGGGGCGTTTTAAATGCTCTAAACTTTCTAGAAATTTTTGTCAGTTATGTTGGTTTCCTCATAGTAATTATAGCATCTGCAGCTAAATGAAACCTGCAGGGGATTTAAACACGCCTTTGCCATGAGTAAATAAGCTCTTAGGTAAAACTTTTGAAGTCAATTCCTATTTGATTTATCTTTGGTTCATTTTAAGGCAGAAAGTAGTAGATAAGCTTGATCAGAAGTAGTCTGTGTATGCAGCGCTAGAAAACATCGTAGAGAATTTGCTTGTTCAATACTGCAGTGTGTGCTGTTGCAGGCACACCTTTGTTTGGAAGCAGAAGAGGCATGGCAAGCTTCAAAGAGCACAGCCTGTCTGTGCATCTGCAAATTCAAATAGTCAAAATGGAAGATCAGAGAAGAGCAGGGAAGCGTACACATTATATACTAAACTCTTGAAACCGTACTATATGCTTTTCGTTTTGAAGTAGACAGGTCTTTGTGTAATATTGGTAGAGGAAGATAAAAGGGTGTTCTCTAGTACCTTAACTATAACTGAATGCCAAGACCGGCACAGCAGGAGAGCTGATACTGTGCATGTGTTTTTGCCATCAGCATTTCTACATTTAAAGATTCTGCCCGTTTGTCTAGGACCATAGCACCTTAACTTAAAGATAGGGTCTGTGTTTCTGCATGGATGAAAACGGCAAGTTAAAATGAGCCAACAAATGCTTATTTGGAGAATGCTTTGAGAGTTATTATACATGCTAGTGGCTTGGATAGCCATGCTCAATAGTAGCTGTGTAAGTGCAAGAGCATTGGCCTGTGCTTTGTACTTCAGTGTGAAAGTCATTGTCTGCAGCAGAGCTGCTTTTTAGAAGTCACGGTCCTTAATTCTCAAGCACAGCATTGCATGCCTATGTAAATATCGGCTTTTATGGTTGGGAGACAGGTCGTCTCCTTTTTTTTTAAGATACATTGTTTGGTGTTCAGCTGACTTCGTGATCGGTGGCCCAGTTCTGGCTGTACTATAAGACTGTACGTGTGCATTTATAACACCATATCTGAAATGAATGGGGAAATGCAAAGGTTCAGTTTTCTGTGCATGTAAAATCCAGTACCGGAGCAACTGGACTGAGGCTGAAGTGAGAGCCTTTATTGTGGAAGGGCTTGATCTACAATTTTTATTTGGTTAGACATCATTTTCTCTTTGGTTTCCGTTGAAATGGTAAATATCTGGTAATTCAGACTTATTTTTTTAAAATGACCTTGCTGTGGCCCTTCAATTGTTCTGAAATCCCTTTTTGTAATGGCTTTGGGATACGTTTGTTCTTGTGAACTGTGTCCCTCACAGGAGTCATCTCCATGCTCACTTCTACAGAAGTCCTATGCAAAAAATTGTGATCAACAGATTATGGAGTATAAAAAGCCTTTCACAGGTGACAGATACCTGCTTCTGAATTGGCAGCAGCAAACTAGCAGTGTTTTGAATAAGTTCCTGCTACCAGATAACCATTTGTGGCAAGTCTCTGTGTATTGTCCTTTGTTAGGTGCTGGTCTGCCATAAATACGGCACTCTGATACCAACGGGCTTTTTCTCATGATAAGCAGGTTAATGTTTCCGCCAGTTCTAGAGGTAAAACTCCAGCTTTCCTACTGGATTGCCATTAAATTACATTTAATACTAGGTTTTAAGGTCAAGTGTAATTTTAAAGCCTTGAGGCTTTGTATTAGCTAAAAGAGGTGAAGTAGGGTTTTTTGAATGTAACAGTATTTAGTAACTTTTTGAAGACTTTGGTAGCTGATGATATTTCCCCAATTGATCTGGGCAGTAGCTTATTTCTAAGCAAACAATCTAAATGGTTAGGAAACCAGAACAGGGAAGTGGAAAACGTGAATGAGCGTTCGCATCCATCCTGCTCTACGTGTATGTCTTTCAGCACAGAAAACATCAGTCAGTGATCCCTCCAGACAGCGCAGCCTGTGAGAAATCTGCAGTACTGGCACTTGCGCCTCCACCAGCGTATCCGCCAGAGCTCAACCCTGTTTATAATCCAAAAGGAGAAAGCTTGAGGTGCGGCTGCTTTTAGGTGTTTTTCGGGTTATACTTCACTCCATCGGTGAGCAAGAGCATTGTGGTGTCAGCAGAAAGCTGAGACTTGCGTTTGCCCCCGCAATTCCCTGCGTGTGTGGGGAACGGTTGTGAGAAATGCGCTACCTAAAGCGTTTAGGAAGCAGGAGAAATAAATAATTTAAACCCCCACAAAAGCCGCAGGTCCCTGTCGGGCCGCTGGAGGCCGCCGCAGCCCAGCTCTGGGGCCGGCCGGGCTGCACGCTGCGTTGCGGTGGTCTCGTTGCAAGGTGCAGGGGGTTTTCGTGGGCAGCAGGATGAGCCGTCAGCAGGCTGGGGGTACTGAGGGCTCTGCAGCTCCGCTGTCAGGTGTCTTGGCGATTTTGGAGGGTAGGAAGGGCTTGAAACATCTGTGGTTTGGTTGTGGGACTGAAAATAGTAATGCTGCAAGGAGGGGAAGAAAATACCGCTGTTGATAAAGAAAGCATCTTTCATTCATCTAAAGTACCTGAAGACGTTGTTTTGTGATATCATCGAAAAAGTTTGACATATCCCTATTTTATAAATAAAGCAAAGGTAATATCAGGTGAAGTATCTTTATTACAAGGCCAGTAACATCGGTAAATAAAAGCGGTAAGCACTGAGGAACTGAGATTGTAAATGGATTTTAAGTACTACTAATTCTATTGCAGCACTAAAAATATTGAAATACCATGAGTGATTTGATACTTTCTCCCCTCTCAATACTGCAGTAATAGTCAAATAGCAAAAGCTAGCCCCAGACGGAGATGCTTTGGCTCAGCCCCAGTCAGCTTCTAGTCTAAATTACAATAAAAGCTGAAACTGATGTCAGACCCAGAGCAGGGAAACGCTAGCTGTCTTGTTCAAGTTTCAAAAACAGGATGTTTGCAAATAGATAAATGAAAAACCCTGCTCAGCTGTTCAGTTGAAACCTGAGCTGTCAAATAGGTTAGATCCAAAACTCAGATTTTTAAAATGAGTAAATTTTCCAAAAGCTTAGCCCAGTGGAAGTATTCGTGACGCTTATCAAGCTGTGCTTGCAGAGCTTGCAACCAAGTTCTGTAATGCAGAATCCATTGTGAAAATGTGACTTGCAGCTTCAATGAGAAAATAATTAGCACCTAACTAGCATTTTATTTTTTCAAACAGAAGAAAACGCTGCTAATGAAGTAGTTACCCCTGAAAAGATTCCAGTTTTCTAAAGGATTTTCATAAAGAACAGCACATAGTTTAAAAAAGCAATTTTGGCTTTCATACATAGTCTTTTTCGCATGATTTCAAAGCTGTGTGATCCCCTGGATTTCCATGGTGATACTCAACTTATATCAATGTAATTCCAATTAACCATCATCCTAAAGCAAGTTTGTTTTTATATATACAAAACTTTCTATTGTAATCATCTCAATATTCTTGTAAATAACATGCATTTTTATTAACAAACAAAACTCTTCTGTGCAACTCACCTCCAGGTTAAAAAAACAAAACAAAAAACCTTGCATAGCAGCCTCTCTTTCATGTTGTGTAAACTTATTTTGCTGATAGTTTTGACTTTAGATACCTGAGGTTATTTTGAGGAGTCTTGGTGATGTAAAGTTCAAGCAAATTTTTCACCACTTCCTGCACATAAACGTGTCTAGATCTTGTAAATATGGCTTCATCTGGTTCTGTGGGTCTGCAAATCTGGTGTGTTGGCTCTGCTTGCTGGCCTGAAGAGGAAGGAGGTTATCTAAGAAAAGAAGAAGCTTAAAGTAAGCCTACAGAGTAGGCTCTTGTTGCTCTGGTAGCAGACTAAGGATAACATGACAATTTCCTTCTTCATTTGAGTCTATTTCATTGCTAGCAACTACCGTGGTGCTCAAGCCTTCATTAATAGGATATTTAAATTGTACTTGGCAGTACCACCAGCTTACAGGAACAAATGCCATTTTGTGTTTTAAAATCTGGTTTATACAGTCTCTTAGCTAGCTGGCATGCGTTTTAGTAATGTGATCTGAGAGGCGTGTTTTGCTTGCGTGAAAGAAAACTATGCCTATACTGCAAGGTAGAAAGTTATTTTTCTATATAAGGGATATTTTCTTCTTTTATTACAACTAATAGAAATACCGTGTCATATCACCCATTGCTTAATGCTCTTAGTGTGCATTGGTGTCCATATATTTATTGTACAGAACAGACCCTTCCCCTTGCAGTTACCATTATTTCCAAATACAATAGAATTGCTTAAAATATTCATATGAATATTTTAAAAGGCAGTAAAACACTAGAGCAAGAATAATCCCATAGAGCAACTGTGTTTCAGCGAGTATGATCTATAACTTCTATCCCTTTCTGTGACAGAAGGATGGATATAAAGTACAGTTTTAATAATGTTTCATACGATGACAAATTGTTGTCACCACCGCTTAGGAAAGCAGATGTATAGCTCACCATTTTGTAAACCAGAACTCTAGGAAAAAAAAAGCAGCAAGAAGCCTTCAAATCAGTTTATTTCGAGCTGTGTGCTGCTCGTCTCTCAATTAACGTGCTCAGAGGTAATCACACCTAATTTCGCCCTTGCACTGTCTGGTTTGGCTGCGTGCAGGCGCGTACGGACCAAATCTGCATCTAAATTCAGAAACAGGGGGGCCTGAAGGTGACAAAATTCTCCGTAACGTCGGGGGGGCGCTAATGGCGGCGACCTCTCCCCTCAGGGCCGCCCTCCCTCACAGGCCCGGGGCCGCGCGGCGGGAGCGGCTCCTTTAAGAGGCAGCGGCCTCTGTTTGTTGTCCCCCCCGCCGCGCTCCACGCCGGCAGCGCCAGCTCCGCTCCCATTGGCTGCCGCCGCCCCAGCTGCTGCCTGCGCGAGGCCGACGGCGGGCGGGGCGGGGGGGGGGCCAGCGGTGAGCTCAGGGAGGGAGGAGGAGGCGGGTTCTCCCCCCCCGCCTCCGCCTTCCGATTGGCGGCGGAAAAATGGGCTGCGGCCGGCGGCGCCCAACCGGCGGCTTGTTGCTATGTGCCAGCGGGCGGCGATTGGCCGGCGGCGGTGCCGATCGGCGGGGAGGAGCGCTTATAAAGCGGCGGTGGGAGGGCGCTGCGGGGCTGCCTGGGGCGCGTCGGCGGCCGCGCTCCGACTGCGCTGGGGCCGCGCTGCGGCGAGTGAGTGCGGCGGGGCCGGGGGCGCGCGGCGGGGCCGGGCTGCGCCACAGCCGCTTCCCCCCCCCATACACACACGCGTCCGGGGGCTGCTCCCTCAGGGGGGGCCGGGCCGGGCCGGGCGGGCGGCGGCGGCCTTTGTGTGAGGCGGGGGGGGGGGGGGCAACAGGTCCGGGCCGGGGGCGGCGGGGGGACGAGGAGGAGGAGGAGGAGGAGGAGGAGGAGGAGGAGGAGGAGGAGGAAGGCCGGCCCTTGGTGTCCGTTGAGCTCCGTGCGTGAGGCTGGGGGCTGCGGGACCGGGTCCCCCCCCCCAACCCAGGCCGGGCCTTGAGGCCCCCCCTCCCCTAAACCGCCCTCAGGCGCGGGGACCCCGGGCCTCGTCCTGCCCTACGGGGACTGGGTTTGGGGCAGCAAAACCCTGCGAGCTCGGCGTGAGTGAAGCAGCCCGCTGCGGGGCTGGGGGGGGGGAAGGTTTTAACGGGGATTTCTGCTGCCAAGGGAACCGGGTTTGGTCCAAAATCGCAGCTCCAACCACGCAGGGAAAGCAGCCGGACACCCCCCACCCGCTGCGATTTGCTGGGGTGAGTCTGTGCTGGGCTGCGGCCTCTGTCTCAAGGCACGGAAAGGGGAAGGCCGGGAGCGGGTGACAGCGGGTGGGACGCGGCACCTGCCCGCCTGGCGCTGCCGTCCTCGGGGCCTGCTCCATGCTCCAGATAAGGGTTTTCTGCTGATGCCTTCGCTGTTACTTCGGGCTCACGCTGGGCAGCGCGGGGAGGCCTCTGCCGAGCCAGGCGGTCGGAAACGGGCAGGTACCGAGAGCTGCGGGAGAGGATCCTGCCCGGAGAGGACGTGTTGCGTGACTTCGTGCTTCCAGAGCGCTCCCGTTTGTTTGGTTTAAGACCTCGTCGTACCGAGCTGCACGCCTCTGGTTTCTTTGAAATGTTTGCTGTGTAATGGTCACGGTTCAATGGAGAGCTGAGACGTTGTCCTTTTCTCACTGGATGCCTAATTCTTGTCTCGCGCTGAAAAGAAAACCGTTTAAAATGAGCTTTTGGTGCTTTGAAGGTAAAATTGGGAATGCTGTAGGAGGGACAAAGATATTTCTTTTACCTAGTGCTTCTTCGTTTTATTATTATTTTTTTATTTAAAATTTTAACCTTTCCTTGCAGGTGTCTCTTTCAGGGTGCCAGGGCCTGGGAGTAGGTGGCAAAGCTGTGTCGGTCATTGGGCCGCCTTGTGTCCTCTGGGTCCACAGGCTTTGAATAAGTGATTTCCTTTCTGTGCTGTTTGGTGTGGGTAGTTGAGTCAGGGTTGCACTGAGGAAGGCAGCATCACTACCTGTAAATCCACATTCCCTCAAAGGCTCCTTGACTCATGGCTGAATACCTGTTGCTGAGAGAGAATTTAATTAAGGAACTGGTCACTCTGGTGTCGATCCTGGCTAGCAGTTTAGAAGGTGGGAGCTCCTTGATCTAGTGTGGTACTGCCATACAAGCGTTGCGGGGATTGCAGAGGAGTAAAAAGCATTTACTTCTTGGTCTTGCATCACGGCTTTGCCTTTGACCATGTGCTTAGAAACCTCCTGAAGGTCAATAAAGCTAGGCTTTCACTGGGCTTTGATGGTTAACTGGGAAATCTTTGTCTGTTTGAACTTAAGAGGTCAGCTCTGAAGCGCTAGAGCAGTGGGATTCGGGAGAGATCACCGAGTGGCGTTTGGAGAAATGGAGAGTTCAGTTCCCGTAGCTGCTTGGAAGCTAATCAGTGAGGCTCAAGGCGGAATTGCGAAGCAGAGCGTATTTATCGCTTTGAAACCATTGCAAAACACATAGCTTCCTTTCTTTTCTGTGAGTTGGTCCTTCCGCTTGTTCCCTCTTTTCTGGGCTTGTTAATGCTAAGGCCTTGTCTTCTAGATCTAATCACAGTAACGAAAGGGTAAGGACAGATTTCCTTTGCCTTCCAGAAACCAAGACAAATCCATAGATGAGATCGACTTCTATGACTCATGCGAGGATTTTTCATTTCCTTAGAGCACATCTTCCTCCGGTAAATCAGCACGTCTGCAGCCGCTGCCATGCCGGTTGAGCAGCCGGACCTCTTTTTCCCCAAACAAAGACTTTTTATAGGTCGGCCTCTTTGGCGGGGGGACGAAATGCAGATCTCTGGGTGGGCTGCAGGGTCTGCGTCTCATTCCCTGTTGCCCCCATCGCTCCCAGCTCTAGTTTTCTCTGGACGAAGCTCAGCATCCCTCCTCTGCCATGCCTTACTTGCCCCTTTGATCCGTGCTTGTCCGGGCATGGCCCACGTGGTGGCCTTGCACTTCAGGAGCCGACTGCTCCTGCCTCCTGCTTTTTTCACCCTCTGCTTGCCCACCACCTCTGCCAGACCTGCCCGAAAGCGCTGCCGCTCGCTGGGGCGGGATGTGTCGTGCCCGGAAGCGTCGCCGGACTGGCCAAGCCACTTAAGGCTGCAGGAAATAACGTAATTAATAAGACTTAGTTCCCCCACATCTCGTACCCGACAATCTCCAGGCACTTGACAGTGCTAATTAAAGCTAATCACGCTCCTCTGTTTTCAGTAAATAGCTATTATCCTCACTTCACTCTTGCTTTAACAAATGATAGTGCCGGGCAGCGTGAGTCAGTGGAAGTTGTGGGAATGCAACCCCTAAGAGCCGCCTTCCGGTGCCTTCACGCAGGCTTACGCCAGCCAGAGATCGCCGCTTCTGCACCTGTTCCAGCCTTGTTCCGGCGTGTTAAGAGGTGGGACGTTGTGCCGAGGCCCAAAAATACGCAGCTTTTCGCCTCCTACCGCAGCTGTGACTTGTACAGAACTGAGAACCAAACTCCCTGGGTCAAGCGAAGGCTATTAAAAGTTGAAAAAGATGAGGATGCTTTGAATTTACCCTTCAGAGAAGGTTTCGATCCTCGGAGCGGGAAGGCAGAGCGGTGTCAGAGCTGCACTCTCGCTTCTCCTGTTTCACGTTGGCAGCCACTTTGTTATGAGGAGAAAAATGTAGCATGGTATGACCTAGGAATTGCACAGCTCAGCCACAGAGCTCTGGAAGATTTAAATTTCACTGATGAAGTATTACTAAAGGATGGCTCGAGCAATATATTATTAAAAACAGATTGTCCAGCCTCGCCAAAAAAAAAAAAAAAGAGTTAATTATTAACTATAAAAAAAAATTAATGAGAATCCCAGGAACTCCCAGCTCAAGCATTCGTCAGTAGGCACGGAGCTGCGAGAGGCGAGTCAGCTCGCATACCTTGGCAGTAACGTGCAGGCTAGTGAGGATATCCAGGAGGAACTAATGACAAAAACTGGTAGGCTAACAGCTGACTTCACCATCTTAAACTCGATTCGGTTATAAAGTATCTGTCATGTGAGCACTGGAGCTGTAAATCTTCACCTGACTCTTCTCCCGTGGCGCTAGGGCTCCCATGCCTTCAATGGAAACGCGAGCTAGAAGGACGATGGCCGAACTGCCACGGAAAGTATGCACCTCATTAATAAAGTAGGGGCTGTGTTAAAGTGGTTCTGAGGGAGCTTGGTCAGAATTCAACGCGTTATCCTTTGCATTAGACAGAAGAAGAGATGCAGATACCGGAGTAGGAAATGGTCCTTGTCTCGCCCCTGCCACGCTCGTCTGGGCAGTGCGAGGTTCTGTAACAGATGCTCCGGGAAGGACCCTCTGAGCAGGTGGGTTTTGTGAGCAGGGGAACACGTGCAGGATTTGACACGGGGAGCTGGCAAGCAGTAAGCTGTGACAGGCAGCTGCGGCAGATCTTCATCTCCACTGCAGATGACATTGAATTTGGAGAGGTTCTTGCCGTAGTCGCACAGGGTTCCCCCGGTAGCGAGGCTTTATCGGGGAAATGGATGGCCCACCCAACACGGCGAGTTTCCTGAATCCTGGTTGTTCCTCCACTCGCCAAAAAGGAAGGCAATGGAGCAACGTAAGGAGCACGAAAGAAGCGTATTCGTGTAAGAGGATTTGGATAGCCAGGCTGCTCTACAATAGTACAGCCGAGGAAGGGAAGTTGGGAAGCTAAGTGCTCCCATTTTGGTCACTTGGATGGGAAGAGCTTTTCCTCGATGTCTTCAGTAGAGGCTGGTCCTACAGCAAGGCTGGGAGGGGTCCTCCATTTCACAGAATGCTGGGTGTGCATCATTTTGGTGATGTTTAATATCCTTGATCCTTGGCTCCAAGTGCTGCCATCATGCTGAACACATAGCACGCGTTGGCAGGAAGGCGGCTACGGACCGAAGAGCTGCATCTTGCCGCGTGCGAGCCCTTCTCTTACCTCCCTCTGGTGCATGGCTGGTGCAGACGAAGGGCTGTTAGCCCTCCGTGTGGGACGCTGGCATCAGCCCTCTTGAAACGTAAAGGAGGAAATGGAGCCATTGGCGTTTTAAATCAGTTCAGCTTGCAGTTTCTGCTTATTTGTGGCACAAGTGGGATTTGCTGGTAGGAGCAGAAGGGCGTGCTGGCTTGTTTCTAACCCGCTCGGGCCAACCGTGCTGCTTGTCCGCACGATTCCTCCTGCCCTTCGGCGCATCCCCCTGGCACCTGCCGTAACGGTGCTGGAGCCAGCCGCGATGGAGCGCGGCCGCGAGGCGAAGGTGGGCAGCTTGCAGCCGTAGAGCCTCCAGCACCGCCTGTTCTCGGCAGCGCAGCCTCTTCTGCGTCGCAAGGATGCTGCTGCCAGGCAACTCGCGGGCGAGTGGGACGAGGGTTTGAGCAGAGGTGGCAGTCATCCTTCTGGCACAGGCTGAGCTCCCTGTGCCTTTGGAGGCAGGCCCAGAAACGGTAACGGATTCGGAAGGCTGAAAGGTGATGTCTGTGCTAGCAGCCCTGCGTCTTTTGAGATGAGGTTGTAAAAGGATGCGTTTTCTGGAAGCTTTCCAGAATGATTTCCCTCCCTTGCCTCCCGTTGTGGTGTCGGTAGTGTGCCGGGCTGGGTTGTTTTGAGCAGCGTGCTTTGTTCCGTGCTGCAGGGAGAGATGAGTTAGCATTTCTGACGCTTGGCGGGCCTGAATGGCTGAGTTTAGCCTTAGATCGGTAATAAATTCAGAAAGTTCTTGTGGTCCTCAGGTCTCTGCAGCCCACAGCCAGGAAAGCAGCATCTCTGCAGGGTCTTCAGTGACGTACCCAGCCTGTTCCTGTGATTTCGTCGGTTGTGAGCTGTGGCTCAATACAGGGGAGCTTTTGCTCTGACTGCAGGCATCCTCTGTGCTTGCTTGTGGTGCCACAGTTGGACCTGAGAGCCTAAAAATGCACTGGTGTGGATGTTGTCTATTTAAAAAAAAATAATCTGTGTAATTTTACTTAATCTCCAAATTTTCAGAAGGTAAATCAACTACGTAAAGAACAATTAATTTTTTTTTCATAAATTACTTTGTTAATCCGTAACTTACTAAAACCAATGTTAGTGTGTACAGCGACAAAGCCTGACCGAGTTGGGGGGGGGGGATTAACCTGAAGCGAGCCTTGAAGCTTTGCTGTTTGTTCCTCTGATTAACACAACGGCAGTGACACTTCTAGTATCGATAGCTACCCAGCAGAATAATGACTGATGTTTTTCCTGACAAGCTGCCTGTGGTATGTGGAAGCACGGCAGGTGCAGCGTGGTTGGCGCCGCGCCTGGCCCTGATTCACTATGGCCAGATAGTCTTTAATTGCTGTTTTGTGACTCTCTTTTTGATGCCCTCTAGTGGTTACCTGGCTGTTGTCTGCGTTATGTTCTGGTGTCTTTTTGCAGCCACCCATACACATCCTTTTTTCCCAGAACCACAGAATGCCTCCTGGAGCTGGCGGCTGCTGTCTCCAGGGCGCGGATGGGAGAGCTAAGGTCTGCAGAAACGAAGCAGCTTGCTAGGAGATGCCCAAAGGAGTTAAGGGAATGAAGTGTATTTTCAGTCGAAGGTGGTTTAAGTGAGAATCTCGCTCCATACTGTATTTTTAGTGCAGTTCTGTGCATGAATCTGTTAAAAGTAAAAGTGAATGCAGTCCATCGTTTCTCTGTTTTCCTTTCTCCATGGGCTTGCAGGGTTTGGAGAACGAGCTGAAGGAACACAGGCAAGGAGCCCTTCCTGAGGGAAGGGCACTCATGGTTCTTGTAGCAGTAATGACTTCTCTTGGTCATGCCGATACCTCTTACCAAGTGCATTTCAGGTACTGAACAAGTAGGGGTATATTGCTTACACCCATCTGCTACTTAAACTTCTTTCTTGGCTTTCCCTTGTGTCCCGTGGTTAAATTCACGACGATCACCCTTTCTTTCAGGGCCTTTCACAAATACCCTACCCTGCCACCTTCAGATGAGGCTTTGTCTTTCCAAAGCTGTTGCAGCCCTGTGCCGAGGCGAGACCCTCCCAAAGTGCCAGGATCTCCCCTGCAGCCCCGAGGCTCCCAGCTGTGCCAGGTGTCCCCGAGGGGTCAGCGTCTGGCCTTGTCACACCAGCTCTGATTCCCCAAGGACGAGCAGCAGGACCGGGCGTTAAACCCAGGCTCCTCTTTTAGTGATTAGTTTTAGAGACGAGCCTTCCTCTTTCGCACTGCAGTGCGTTAAGTAGTGTTAAGGCAGCTTCCACGTCAAGAAAACCCCGATCAGCGTGCTTACCACAAGCGTTTTATTTAAACCGTGCTAAGACCCTGGAGCAACGCTGGCTGCTAAAGTTTGTGACCTTGTGGAGACAAAGAACTCTCCCAGCTTGATTCCCGTTGTGGTGTAATTACACCGAGCATAACTACATCTCTGGTTCTTCCCACGTGAATGAGAAGGCACACCGAAGGAGGAAGGTTGGGCTTCCCGATGGTTTCTTACTGATCTACTCCAGGCAGCTCTCCCTGGCGTTCGCCGCTAAGCATTTAACAAACTTGAAGGCTCTTATCTTAAAAAGTAAATAATCCATAAAACTGACCCTCAGACCCAGCAAACCTGCTGTTTGTCCTTCCAGAACGAACAGGGACGTTTGCCTCTGAGCTGCCTTGCACACGGGTCGGTTGCAGAACGGGACTTGACGTGTAAGAGTTCTCGTTCTCTGCTCCCGTGGTGCGTGGGCTTGTACAAACAGCAGCCTTACGTAGCCGGTGTTCAGCACGGGCTTTGCCTTTCTCCTCTGGTGTTTCATGAATTGCTAAAGAACTTAATGTGGAAAGCGGCTGTTGGACAGGCAAAGGGTGAAAACTGAACTAAAAAGCTGTCTGAACAGCGAAATGTCGTGTTTTTTTCTTCCTCGAGGTGTATCAGACTTGGCAGGACTAGGCAGGGCAGCAGTGTGCGCAGGCAGTGCGTTCAGCTGATTTTCTCACCGATTGCTGCAGCAGAGGAAGCTGATAAGCTTTTCCCTAGAATCCGTTCCTTTTGTCTAAACCAGTTGTCTGATTTCTTGCAAGTTAATTAATCTGCACAAATTTCTGTTCCATTGACTCGATCGCGACCATTCTAGAGATAAACTTCTCTTGAATTTTAAAACGCTGGATTCTGGGGCGATGGCAGATACTCATCTCTCCTAGGCTGTTAGGCACAATCATTAAGTAATGGAAACATTTTTTTTTATTATTTATTGTTTTAAAAAAAGGTTAATGGAATGACTTCACAGCTGCCCGCCGTCAGCGAGGCTGAGGAACATGAGCTCACTTGGCTCCGCAGAGCCAGAGGCACGGCCTAAAATCAGCCTCGTGCCTTGGTTCTGCAGCAGAACGAACGTCTGTGAGCTGTTACGTGTGTTATAACTCAGGTGCGTTTGCCACTAGGACGGGAAAAAAAATCCGGGTTGTGTTTTTTTTTGCGTTGCTGAGAGCCACGGATGTTATTTGGTGTATTTTGAGGGGATAATGGAGGTGGATATGGGTCCCTCCAGCCTGGTGGCTGTTCAGGGTGGAAGAATGCCCTTCCTGCTGTTTTCCCCTCTCCACCACTGTGGTGAGGGCAGAGCTCTTGGTGTAGACGTGCACATGAGCAATTGGGCTGTTGGCTGGACACTGAACAGAGGCAGTCTCGTTATAAAGTATTTCTATTTACAAAGTATTTATAAAGGGTTCCATACTGGAGTTTACCTGAAGGTGTTTTTCTTTTCTTTCTTTCTTTTTTTTTTTTTTTTTAAGGTAATTTCTTGCCTATCATCTTAGGTTTCCCAGCAAGGTCTTAGCTCCCAGATCTTTACACTCTCCTCTGCCTTGAGTGCAGAGATCAGTTTGCCTTCTCAGCACCGTGCTGAGAACAGGAATTGCACTTCATCTTAATCTGTGCTCAGATACCATCTGACTTGAATTTTTGTGTCCTGTTCCGAAAGGTCAGATGTTTGAACTGATGTTGCATGTGTTGTGAGGCCAAATGAATGAACGCTCGTGAAATGCTTCTGCAGAAAGCTGTATGCAGCCGATAACTGGTGTATGCACGTCTTCGCGTCT
This sequence comes from Anser brachyrhynchus, assembly GCF_964034855.1. NCBI lineage: Eukaryota > Metazoa > Chordata > Aves > Anseriformes > Anatidae > Anser > Anser brachyrhynchus. Next base: position 3,776,169 of record NC_137713.1, on the reverse strand, counting down.
CTGAGCCAACGCAGTTGCAGTATTTCCTCTTTCCCTCGCTGTTCCAGGACACCGATGCCTAGGAAGCCTGGCCAGAGGGGTCAGCAAACAACAAGTAGGTGTTGCTCCCATGTTAACTCTGCTTGGGCATCGTTTATGTCTCTGTTTGGCTTTGGGGCTGCCCATGGACTGCTTTCTGAGGCTGCCCTTTTGCCTGAAGAGGAGCAGGTTTAGTTCCGAGCGAGCCCTTCTGTGCCAGGATGGGCCTCGCGAAGCTCTCCCTGTAATTTTAATTGGAGAAGGTTAATCTGATCGGGGAGTGTTTGCAAAGAGCTTTAAGGATGGGAAGTGCCATGTAAGTGCTGACTGCTACGATGGCGATAGATAAGCGTTATCAGCGCTTTGCAGGATGAGTGAGAATCCTTTTCCCATTCGACTAGGAGATGTTTCTGGCGAGGAGAAGAAAAATATTTCAGGGGGAAAAAACCCAACCAAAGCAACCAGGTTTCCTGCTGGCTTAGCAGCCTCTGCCTCCTGGCGAGCGCTGTGCGGGACCAGGCTGCGCTGGGCTTTGGACCGCGCCGATGGGGCCGGGCTGAGCCCGCAACGGCTCTCCAGCGTGTGCTGCTTGCAGGAGCTCTGCTGGAAAGCTTGCAGGCGCTGCTGGCTCTCGAGGGATGTCCGGCTAGCGGGAGGCTTGGCAGGTAACCTGGAGTCCCTCAATCTTCTTATTCGCCAGTGACGAAAAGACTTGGGAGAGGTGTTAGAGACGCGGGCTCTGTACAAGGTGCTCTGGTGCCGAGGGGACGAGTTGGTTTTGTTGCGCTTTTATTTGCACGTGTCTGACAGTGCTCCCGCGTGGGGCTTTCCAGCGGACAGTAAGGGACTCTCAGCCTGATCTGTGTTGCTCTTTCAGTCCGTCTTGGGCTGCTCTGTCTCGGTGAGGTACTTCTGGCCGATGCTGGGCAGAAAAGAAGCTCTGCGTGCTGCAGCTGCGCAGGACTGCCTCCTAGCACGGCTCTCCTAGCTCCTGCCTTCGGTTCCCCGGTAGGTTTCCTGATTTCCATCCCGCTGTTTGACGGTTTTCCCTTTAGCAAGCCAGAGAGACGTGTTTGCTCAGACAAATCCAAGTCTAGCAGTGCCCTGCTGCATCCCCGGAGCTCGGCGCATCGCTGGCGCCTTGCCTGGGGCGGCCCAGCTCAGTGTGCGAGCCGCGAAGAGCTGGGCTCACAGCGTGGTGACCTGGGCTGCTGTTAGTCCCACCTGGAAGATGGTCAGGTACGCTTCAGGCAAGTTACTCGTACCAGCTAGAGCCCAGCTTTCAGCTCCTGCACCTTTCTGGTACCTCACTTGGAGAAATTTCCGCTGCAGGTCAGGTGCGGGTGGTTTTTCTTATTTTTATTTTAGGCTGGGGGTTGTTGTTGCAGCATTTGATACACAAAATGCAGACTCAGGAACTGAACAGAATCCCATCTTTTGTGGGAAGGGAAATCCTCCTGGGAGGAGCAGCCAGAGCCCGTGATTAATTTCTAGAGCGCGCGTGCTCGCCGTATGTTGGGAGGGAGCGGAGCTGCTTCCCTCGTCCTGCTGCTGCCTCCATCCTCGGAGGGAACACCGGTACCTGGTGAGGCTTACAGAGGTGGGATCTGAAACCTGATTTCTGACAGAAAAGAGCCAAGCTTGAGCGACCTAGCAGGCTCTGTCAGGTAATGCTGGATAGCAAAGAGTTTTTCCAACCTGAAGAGAATTTTTAGCCGTCTGCTGCTATCAGGGGTGGACCCGGAGGCTGCTTCTGGCTGTCAGATGGGGGAAAAAAAAATACTGGAGTGCGGTTTGTAGAGCAGGTGCTGCCCTCGGAGCTTGCAGCAGGTTAAAAAAGGTGAGCGTGATGAAGTAATCCAATGTTTCCCATGTGGAAACTGGGGTGGTGCGGAGAGAACGGGGCTCCCGGCTTTCCCCCAGGCTCCGGTCCTGGCTGCCTCCAGCTGACGGAGCCCAGCTCCTCCAAGGGCTGCTGCAGGGCTGGCTCTGGACGTGTGCTGCTCCCCAGAGGGGTCTGGGAGGCCAGGCGTGGTGAAAATGACCTTTTGTAGTGTCTTTGTGCCTCTGTAGTCCTTTTCAAACCCACTACGTGCTGGGAGGATGAACGGGGGTGATGGGGGTTTGAGCGGCAGGAAGATGGGAGCAGGGGGATGAGGGCAGCCGGCCCGTCAGCAGCTGAGCTGTGGGTCCAGCTCCGTCCTCCTCGGTCTGATCTGCAGGCTGTGTCCGTGTCCGTGTCCCCTGGCTGCCCGTGTCCCCTCCGCTTCCCCTCGAGCACTTGGTCGCCCCGCCGGCCGGGAGGCGGCCGCGCTGAGCGCTCTGTCTCTGCTCTGTTCCGAACGCAGGTTTGTGCCGGCTCCTCCGTCCCCTCCGGCTGAATCTCTTCCTCTGAAGCTGTCCCCAGCGTGTGGAGCCTGCCCCACACCCGCCACCTGCCAAACCACGGCCTTTACCTGTGTCTTCCGGTGTTTCCCGTGCGACCCGTCCTGCGGCAGCGCCTCCTGGGCCACCCCGGAGTTCACGCAGCGCTCGGTGGCTCCAATGGTGAAGATGACAAGGTCCAAGACTTTCCAGGCGTATCTGCCTTCGTGCCACAGGACCTACAGCTGCATTCACTGCAGGGCTCACCTGGCTAACCACGATGAACTCATTTCCAAGGTACGTGCCTGACCTCACCCTGCGCACCGGTGCGCTCGCGCTGCGGGTCAGTCGCTGTGCCGGTGCCCGGCCCTCGCTGCTGCTGCTGCTGCGGTTTTCGCTTGGAAAACGGGCTCGTAGCCTAGAGGATCTAAGGGTGAGCTGCTGCTTTTGTTACAAGTCATCTCCAAAATAGCTGCAGGGGACAGGTTTCCTCACGGGTGGTCTGTCTCTTGCCGTGATGCTGGCGCCTCCCTCTCGTTGCCGGCTGTAAATGCGCCCGGACTGATGGCCGGGACTGCGAGTTACCTTCCAGGGCTCTTCGGGTGCTTGCTGGTCAGCACAGCCAGGGCGCTGTTGTGTGACTGTGCACTGGAGAAGTGTCTGGAAACGCTCTCTCTGCTAAACTATGAACCTGTACAAGAGGCTGCCTTAAAACCCTTACTTGGAGGCATTCTTTGCTGGTGCCTCCACTGAAATGTAAGACAGCTTTACAAAGACTGTTGAGTTGTTGCTCAAACCTACATCATTTTGTCAGCTTCCAGCAAGGAACCGTGCAGTGAGCAGGTGGGCTGTGCTCTGAGCCGGCAAGGTTGGGAGGATGCTGTCCTGTCCCCGTGATCACAATGGGAAGGGTCTGAGGCTAAGCTAAACGAAAAGCTTTCAGAGGCAGTACGTAGGGGTCTTTGCAGAGGGAGCAGGTCAGTTCAAGAAGCTCTTTCTGAAGTGCAGAAGCTGCTGCTCTCTGAGCCTGCTGTGCCTGGCTGTGGTCAGGCATCAAGTTTCCAGGTTTGGGCTGCCTTGGCAATCAAGCCTCCGTAAAGTTTATTCAGCTCGTAAAACCCGTGTTCAGAAAAAGCAGGCACACCGTAAGATTTATTAGCTGAGATGAGAGGAAATTGCGCCGTGAGCTCTGTGCGTGTGCGCACCGTGAATGAGTTCAGCTTCTGGAGCAGCCTCGAGAGAGAGGCCAGGACGACACGGGACAGAGGTGCCCTGCCTGTTAGGGCGCAGTGCTTCCCCCTTCCTGGTGCACAGAAGAGATGAGCGTGTGTCACCTTGCGCCAAGGGCTTCGGCTGTGCAGCTGTGAAGGTCCTTCTGGATTCTTCCTGTTGGTGCTCTGGCCTGCCTTCTGCTGCTGGAGGCTCTCCTTCCCTTTTCTCGTGGTTGTTGCCTGGCTGGGTTGATCCACACCTCTGTGATGGTGTCTCAATGCCAAACAATTGAATTTAAGCGTTCTGCTATGAACAGTGCTGATTGCAGACTGCCACAGTTTGGGGTTTTGCAGCTTCTCTGTAGACAGGCTTCCTCTTAGGCTATTGCTTCTGAGTCATTCTGCGCCTCTTGGGGGCTCCTCGCTCTGGTGCAGCGGCTGCTGCTCTCGGCAGAGCTGGCCTTGAGGGCTCTAAAGCCTCCAGCTTTTAAAGGGGAGGAGGTTGTATGTTTCCTCAGCAGAAGGAGGTTTTGAAATGTAAATGTCCACAGCAGAGCGTACCGGTCTGTGCCCCAGGTCTGGGCACAGAACCCATTCGGCCTCTCGGACCGGCTGTGTGCCTTTAGGTGCCTGTTCCTGTGCTCAGGTCCGTTACCTGTACAATGGGGTAGTCACCGCCCTGGCTCTCCCCTGGGAGAGGTGTTGCAAGCTGGATTTTGTGTTGGGGGGACCCAGGAGGTGCCTTACTGGCTAAAGAAGGAGATGTGCTTTACTTCGTGTTCATTGTAGATCAGAATTCGTGCTCTGCTCTTTTAACCATGGCTGGTCCCAAGGCAGAGAAAACACGTGGCAGTGTGTGCCCGCTGGTTGCACCTTTGACACTTTTTTTTCCCCTCCTTGTTCCACGTCTGTGCCCCCTCCGGTCCTTTTGTGCAACCTCTGGTCCTTTGTGCCACGCAGCTTCGCAGGTAAGTAGCTTCCAGCCGGGCAGTGCCAGCGCGCCGTGCTGCTCGGAATCGGAGTTCCTGGCCATCGAGGCGTGCAGTAACTGCCCAGGAATGCTGACTGCTAAAATACGAACGCAGGAGGGAAGATCCAAAGGCACGGAATAAAGCTGTGTGTGTTGAATTATGGAAGTATGAACTACAGCGTGCTGGGGTGCTCGTGTTGCTCCTTCGAAGGGTTTATTGTGGGCTGCGGCGTAAATTTTTGATGGTGCTGGGACCGCTTTGCCGGCTGAGCATTAGTGGGTCACACAGTTTGAGTCCGAAGGGTTTGGGGTTTTAGGTTTTATTTCTCACAGTTATAAACCTTAATAAAATACATTCTTTGTATAATTGAAAACTTTATAAGAATAATTGTGCAATCACAATTTGTACAACAGGCTATTAAACTGAGAACAGAAGGGCAGTCCCTGCCTCAAGGGGTTTCCAATGTGTGCAGAAACTTTCCCAGGCAAACTGAAATAGTCATCTTTTTATCTGTTTGAGTTAGGATTTAAACATCTCCCCGAGGCCTTCTGCAGCTCTTTCATCACAGGCTTCTATTAGCATCTGAGAACCGGGCGGTGGAATTGCCGTGCTTGTTTTCCATATGGAAATGTAACAGACTGAAGGAAGGAACAGGCACCGTGAGGACTGAGAAGGGAACGGGGAAGATTATTTCAAACCAGAGCGCTTCTCAGTCTGCAGTGCATCCCATCTTGAACCTGACTATGTCACTTGATTCAAAACAGCCCAAATGACACCATCTTTGGAAACGCTCCCCAGAAAACAGGCTTTTATGTAACAGCAGGGTGTTGGTGTTTTGGCTTGAAGAAATTAATTCCTATATTCATTTTGCCCCAAGTTGCACAGAGACCACATGAGAGCTGCGCTGCTTGGCGTGCCACGAGCTTTTAGCTCCTCTGGACACACGCACATTGCAGCACTGGCTCACGCCGTTGGCTGATGCTCTCTCTGGAGCTGAATCCCAGCATTGTTCCGTGTCAGCCTATACTTTATTTCCTCTTCTCTGCATTTCCCCTCTTAGTCCTTCAGCACCGGCGTTAACTCACTCTGACTTCGGTGTTTTGCCATGACTGGGTATCAGAAGCTCTTTGACAAATACGCCTTGGCAGGACTGTTCTTGCTTTCTTCTCTTCTTTAGGAAAACCTCGTGCATTAAAATGGGTAGAAGGGTTCTCAATAAGCCATCGCTATTTAAAGAAAATAATCGATGCTGAGGCTTTTAAGAAAAGCTGAGGCTGTTACACGAAGCCGGTTACCAAAATGTTGCCTGCTTCCTTGGCCTTTTATCTCCTGCAGCCGAAGGGAGAGAGTGGTTTAGTGTGTCTGATTTGTAATGAGATCCAAATTGTGGGTTGCGTCGTCTGGCCAAGAAAGGTCTGGCTGACTTAGGAAACAGAAGGTGATCAGATAGATGGGTGGGGTGAGTAACTACTTTTCATTTATATGGTCCTTCGGTGTCTGGGCTAGCGGGAGTGGAGGTTCTTGTTCCCTCGTAGCAAAGTATCACTTAAATGCGTGCCAAATTTAGTACATGCTCTTGTTTCATTGCTTTTTCCAACGCCTAAGTGGACTGAGACTCTTGGAGCTCAACCCGGCGCTGTAACAGATGCCTGCGCTTTGTTCCTCCTTTCCCCACCTGTACAGCTGAACTGCTGCTGCTTTGTCCCGTCTGCCTGGGAGATGCAGCCTTGGAGCAGGTCCTGTCTGCCTTTGGTAATTAGCACAGGGTGTCCTAATCCCCTTTGGCTGTACCCTGAAAACAAAAGTATCGTGCCAGGCAACTGTAGTTAAAAAGTATATTTCAACGCCTTCCCGTTGCCAGAAAATAAATGAGAGATACTTGTTACGTTTCTCTTTCCCAGGTGCAGCATCCCATGGTTCTTAGAACCTTCAAGAAAAACACACGTACCGCAACCAGTGGTGGCCAAACCTCCCTGGAAAGGAGGTGGGGGGGCTTCTCTTGAGAAGTGTGCCTGCTGCGTCGCTTTGTAGTGCGGGGCCTGGGGGAACAACTAGCAAAACAGACATTCAGCAGTGTAAACAGCAGTTCCTCTCTTTCTCAAAGGAGACGCGATGCTGGTCTCTACCTGCTCTGTGCTTTTCACACTCTTTGTCAGTCTTAGGACGTATGAATTCGTATGTACCTCGCGTCCAGTGGGGAAGGATGGGAACGAGCAGAAAGATGCAGGCCAGATGCGGCCACGTTGGTGTCGTGGTTGCTGGCTTTTTTTTTTTTTGCCATGTGAACAGTAATCCAGCAGAAATGTCCCTGATTATGGAAGTATGTAGGGAATGTCTTGTGGGCGTCCTGCAGTTTCTTTTTCCATGAATTACTGTGATCCAAGTGCTAAACATTATGCAGCGATATATCCTCTGAAGTTAGCCTAAGGCTTGCCTAAGAAGTTTCATGTTTTCCTTTGATGTCTGCTCAGGACCCTTACTGAACGCGAATGTGAAATCCTTTGACACAAAAGGCTGCAGTTCCTCCAGCCCCGAGAATTTAGGAAAGAAAGAGAACTTGTGCGTGCCTGACTTTCTTGACTGGGGCTGGATTGTTAGCGAGGGATCACTCACAAGCTCTTTTGTGTCTTTTGAGATGGGAATTGCAAGGCTTCTAAGCAAACCTCGCTCCTAGCCATTGGGATTCCTGCACCTTTTGCATCCCCGGTCAGCAGGGTGCTGGAGCCTGAGCTCCTCGGTACAGCAGCCTCCTGGTGATCCTTACGGCATGCTGAAAGCAGCAAGCTTTGCTCCATCTTCCAACTGGAGGATCTTAGAAGGATTTGAAACTTTGGTGCCAGCTTTCAGATAAGTTGGGGATGAATTCTGCTACCTGAGAGCATTACCGCACACCTTACGTAGATGGTGTGTGGCAGGCGCTGTGGTAAGCAGCAGTTGTTGGGCTTTTCTTTTTTCTTTCCCCCTCCTGAGTATTTGAAGAAGTCAGTGCATGTTCCTACTACCTTGCTTCTCAAGAACCATTCAGCGGCGCCGCCAAGCCCACGTTTTACGTCAGTTCACCTTGAAGACATGAAGTTACTTGCTGGGGAGGGAAGGGGGGCATGCACACAAGCCAAAGGACTAACCTAAAATTGGGATGTGGCTGTTTCGAAACTCCTTTAATGGAAAAAGAGGTATTTGGTAAGTGGCCAAGACAAGTCGAGTGAAAATCCTACGTTTCTGTCATAGGGGAAAAACTGAACTGGGGGGTAAGGTGAGTATTCCTTTCTCAGGGCTGAAGGTCTTACTGTTTTTCATTTTGTTGGGTTTCTTCTTGCTTTGAAAGTAGGTCTTGTCTCTTCCCAAATGTGAATTTAAGCTCCCAGCTTCACACTAATGAACCCCTAAGTCCAGGAGGAGCTATCACGTCTGACCTCTTCTAGAGCATGGGCCAGTGAATTTCGTCAGGATTGCAGCACGTCTTGCAGAAAAAGCATTTAGTCTTGATTTGAAGGCTTCAGGAAGGAAAATTCACTGCTCCCCTTGGTCACTTTTTCCAGTGGTTAGTCATCCTTACTACCAGAATTGGAGACACCAGGTTTAGATTTGTCTGGCTTGTGCTTCCAGTTGGTGGCCTCTGGCCTCTTTTTTTTTTTTTTTTTTGCTAATAGATCTGTGGTCCCTACTATTTCTTGCTGGAGAAGTTAGTGGTATACAGTAACCAAGGTCACTCTTGATCACTTTTCTGATAAGCTAAACGGATTCAGTTTTGTCTGTCACGGTAAGATGTTATTTTTTCCAGTTCTGTGTCATTCTTGTGGTTCTTTTCGACATTTCTAGCATTTCGACATCCTTTTAGGAATGGAAACAGGGCTGGTCTCATTGTTCCAGCCTCAGCAGTATACAGCAGTAATATCTTCACAGCGTATGCATTTCATAATTGCATTAGTCTTACTGGCTCAGCACCGCACACTAAGCTCCTGCTCATTTATTTTGCTATTAGCTCCTCAGGCACTGGCTTTATCAATTTAACGCACATCTCTAGCAGCTGTCCAGTGGCTTTTGCATCCTGTTTTTCAGCTCTTGTTCCATAATGAATCATCTTTTAGATGTTATTTGGAGCTTGGTTCTTAGTTGCAAGTATCGCTAGGGTTCAAGTCGTTTTGTTGTGTTTTTTTTTTCTTTTTAGCTTCCCAATTTTGCTGCCGTGATGAACTTTTAGTACGGTACCTTGTAGTTCTTGATTTCCGTGAAGCTTAAAATTAAACTCTAGTTCTCAGTAGAACAATGTGTCGTCAGAGTTGTTAAATGTGAGCTGTTTCCTTCAGTGTCTTGACCAGGAGACTGGCACCGACAGGGCAGAGACGAGCCCTGGCACCCGAGTTCCTCCCCAGGAGGCCGTCGTGGACAGGTTGGGGGCTGCTGGGCTGAGCTGGAGCAGGGCAGTGGGGCTCAGCAGCTCTGGGAAGCCTTTATTTGAAAGACAAAAGAATAAACCAAAGTGCCCTTTGCTGGAAAAAGTCGGAATATGAAATCTGAGCTGCGTAATGAGTACGTGTAGTACCTGTTCCGTAGTGCGGCTGCCTAAATGCGATCTTTCTGTCCTGCGTAATTGCCTCCTCTGGGGCTTATCCTGCGAGGTACCGTGCTCGCTCAGTTCCTGCTGGCCTTCGTGGGATCTGAGGGCAGCCAGGATCAGGCCCCTTGTTTAGTCAGGATGTGGTTGTTTAGCAGAAAGAGCCCAAGGAAATTTGTACCTCCTTGCATAATTGTGTTTATGCAGCAATTAATTGCTGTGCGATTTCTAAAATATTTCATTCTGTTCCAAGAAAAAAAAAGGGAAAAAGGTAATAATTCAAAACGCTTTAGAATTCCCTGTCAGGATAAAAACGGATTTTCGAATCCATCACTTTATGGAAATAACTCTCCCTCTTCCTCTCCCTTAAAATTGATGACCTGAGCATAAATAAAACATTGTTCCCATTTGTTACCCAGGGAGCTGCCAGGGCCGAAGGACAGTGAATCATCAGGGCTTTTGCTGCATCTGCTGCAAATCCTGAACGACTGGAGCATGGAGTCGATCAGGTCTGAGCCCTCCTGGCTTCCTTGGGTGTTTTCGGTTGTGGGCCCTCGCAGGTGGAAGAGGAGGAAGTTTTAGCAGGCCCACGCAGGTCACAGCTGAGGGGTCCAGGAAGGACCGGCAGGTCTGAGCTGGGACCGAACCGCACGTGAGCGCGGGGGGCAGACCGGTGGAAAGGTAACTCGGGGTGAGCCTTCCCAGCGGGAAGGTGGGCGTCTGGTGCTTATCTGCACGGCAGCAGATCTGTCCTGGGCGAGCGAGGAGCTGCTGCCCCGCGTGTCCTCCTGTGGACGTGGCTTTCGCTGAAAAGCCCGCGCTCGTCGTCAGCGCTGGGGCCAGCGGAGCTTAGCGGCCGCGTTAACGGAGGGCAGGGATCCGCTGATACGGGGCAGTCGCTGTTACGCTCCTAATTAAGTAACTGTTGCATTAGCAGTTTCCATCTTCCCTCCCGGTCCTGTCGTGTGTTCAGCTCTAATACCCACGTAGTAGCAATAATTAATGTGGGGAAAAAACGGGCATCGCTTCCTGCCTGCCCCTCCTTCTCCAAATGACTCGATCCTTGGATGATGGAGCCGGCGTCAACCTGCAGCAGGACGGCAGCACTTAGAAGGGGGTGGGGAAGGCACAGATCCTGCTAAAGCAATTGTAGATGCGTCAGAATAAAACCCTTTTTCATCTCCCTGTATCCAGAAGGAGAAAGCTGGGGTTCGTTTTCATCTTCTGTAGTTTTTTCCCCGGGGAATAATGAAGTTCTGCTCTCCACGCTGCACTTCCTATGTACCAAAACGTGAAGGGTTGTGTTCGATGGCTCTCACTGGTGACTTAAGTGCCAGAGATTTCCCTTTGCAGAGGGGAGCTCAAGAGCAGAGAAGGAGCAGTTGCTCCCCGCTCTCAGGGGGCTGTGTGCGCTTCTTTTCCCACATCTATAACCCCTGCTCGGGTTGCAGAGGAGAGGGACATCTCTCTCCTGAAGCTGCTCTGGTTCTGTGTGCTCCCCTAAATATAAAAGCAAATACTGTGGGAAAGGAAGCAGAAAGTATTTCCATTGCTTTTCATCCTGAAGTCAAGTTTTGAAGTGCAGCAGCAGCAATCAGAGGCCATCAAAAATTGCATGAGAACACACAAAATGTTAAGTTTTATAGAAGTAATAAATTCAGTGTACTTTTTATTTGCCTTCTGTTGTTTGTGCCTTTAGCATTCACATTTTGAAGTTGCACTTTGAAGTCTGTGGGCTGGAAACACATTTAAAAATAAATAAAAGCAGAATCCAGGAGCCCAGGGCTTGTTACAGGAGGCACAGAGAGGGCTCACGATACCTCTGGGTCGTAGCAGCTTGTGTCTGAGCTGAGTCAGGGGCTGCAGGGGAGCCTGCCAGGTGTGTTGGAGGCAGGAGGGGACAGAGGAGTTTGCAGATACTTTCTGAATCTTGAAATTCCTTACAAAACTTTGTTCAGGCTTTAGCTTAGCAGACTGATGGCTTAAATAGGTGTCGTACTTGAGGAAAAAACTAAAGTCTGGCCATTTGTCTTTCCCTAAATCCTGGTTTTTGTTACTGCAAAGCCTCAGAAGGGATCTCTCCTTTCCTCTGCAACCGCAATGTGAAATTTCCCTTTGAAAGAAACCTCTTGCTCTCCCCCCTGATAATAATGGACAGTCGGACTGACACATGAATTAATAACTGGGAATGTGCTCCCGAATCCTGACCCACTTAAATCGCTTTGCACAGCCTATCTGCCTGGGAGCGACGCAGCCCCGCTGGAACGCTGCTGTCACCTTCGTGGCGCGCCGACGTGCATTGGAGAGCTCTTCCCACAAGCAGCACGGTGACGTTTCGTGGCAGCGGGCACCTGCACGGTGCTGGGGGGTTTCCATCTTCCTGAGCGGCGCTGGTGCGGTGGCCGTAGCACTGCAGGGCGCGCTCCAAGCGTTCTCCTGCAGTTCTTGGCGCTGCTGGGAGTCTTGTGAGCAGTGCTGGCTTTTCTTAGCTCCATCTCCTAGAAACATGGAAAGATGAGAGAATCACACCAAGAAAAAACCAACAAGGTTTGCTGCTTAAATTTGCCTGGATGCGAAGCTGTGCAGAGCATTCTGAGGATGAGGAGGCTAGCGTAGCACGGGTGGAGGACCCGGAGGAGGTCTGACCGAGGCTTCAGCCGGTGGTGATGGCTTGGTCGCCTCTTCTTCTGGTTGTCTTCTTCGTGCAGCGTTACTCCTGGCCGCTGGAGGAAGCGGGTGGTGTGTGTGCGCTGCTCAGGACCACGTCTGCGCTGGATGCGATCGGCTCGGCAGCGTGGAGCGGTTCCTGCGCTGCCAGCAGGTCGAGGCTCTCTGCACAGTGCAGGAATTTCAGAAAGCTGTCACAAAAGCAGGGCGTAACAAGCACGAGGTTCTTCAGTCTCTGGTAAGCGGCTCCAGCACGCCGCCCTTTTTCCTGGCGGTGTCATCGCGCAGCCTTTCCCTAGCAGCAGCAGACTGATGGATTTCGGAGGCGGAGGCAGCACCGCCGGCGTGTCCCGCTGCTGGTCGTGCGGGCGCTCGCTCGCCCAAACCTCGAGCACCGTCTGTCTGCAGCCTCTCCCCGCCGCTCCTGCTTGGACCAGAGGCTCCTGCAAAAACACGGCCGCGCTGCGGAGCAAAGCCCCTGCCACGCGCACTGGGTGTGGAGGGAGCAGGGGCTTCGGCGAGCACCTGCTGCTGCCGGGAGGAGGGGAGCGGTTGTAAGGACATCTCCCGTCAGCATGAGAGAGATTGCGGTGACGTCTTCCCTCTGCCCAGGCTGTGCAGCAGCTTCCTTCTCCCAGACTGCGTAACCCAGGACAAACAGCACGAAGCTGCTAGGATGTAGCTGCTCCTAGGATACAACACGGCGACCTCGCAGTTCCTCCCTCTTCCATCACGCAGCAGCGCAGACTGACGGTGAATAAGGCCATGCTGAATTAATTGAATTACTTCAGAGATGAGTTGGGTCTGCTAATTCCATATCGACGTTGGGCTTTAAATAGCATTAAGGACCCACGTTAGAGCTCAATTAAAGCTCTGAAACGCAGCTAGAGCAGGGGAAGGGCACGTCTGGGCACGGGGTGGAACAATGGAAGCGGTTCCCTTGACGCGGGTTGTAGCCGGCATAATCAGAGCAAGACAGTCTGACTTAAATCTGATCACTGAGTGCCCCTTCCCTGAGGACAGCAGGAATTACCGACCCCTGAGGAGGCCTCTGGAGCCCGTGTGGGAACAGGGACCAACAAATTGAGCTCGAGCTCCCCTGGGAACTACTGTAGGGTGTGTTGCTGCTAGGTGTGTGGTTGCTATAAACACGCTGCAAGATGTTTGTTTTAATCAGAGTCATTTCTGCCATCAGTAATAGGGCTTGAAAGGTACCATTCAGGCCCAGCCTTCAGCTGGGATAGCAGCTGACAGGAACTGGGATTAAGTGCCGGAGAGAGTGGGAGGCGTGCGAGGAAGGTCGTCTGTCGGTGGTTCGGGGCACGACGTCGCCTCGTGCCCGCTCTGCGGCCGAGCGCTGCAGCAGCCGGCGCCTGCGCCGTGTTCTGCAGCACCCAGCCTGGTTTAAGACACAGTTGTGTTGGTTTTGTTTTTTTTTTTTAAATCCTGACAACGTAAACAGGAATCGCCAGGTTTAAAGACCGCAGTTTCCTTGGTGTCGGAGCTTTGCCGAGTTTTCCACCCTTGTTTCCTTGTGCTCACAGAGCCTGTGGTTTGGAGCACGTCTTCACAGCAGACTCGCGTGCGTTCCGGTTGACGTGCCGTTGTGCTTTGGGTGTACCTAAAGGTCTCCTCCCCGTGTTCAAACTGTGTTTTACGAGAACAGAAATGTCGTGCCGAGAAGTTCAAGGTCTAAATCAGCAGGACCAAGTCGCACACCGAGGTGGGAGGGAAGCGGTAACAGAGCTCTGGAGGGATCCTTGCATGAATTTGTCTCCCAGACTGCCGTTTCATTTTTGTTTTATTGCCCTGGGAAGAGGCTGCCAGCTGGATGTAGGTAAGCAGCGGCGTTCTGCAGAGAAGCATCGGTACGGAGCCATTTCGTCCTGGCAGCGGCTTCCTGCTTTTCCAGATGATTCCAGCCAGCTCTTTTTGTGTTCAGCCTATTGTCGAATGCCATCACAAAGACTTGGGATATTAATCCCGTCATCTGCTCGCTGGGTGGAACTGCTGAGTGGGCTGCGCGCTGAATGGGGAGCCGCAGGTACTGGGGGAACGGGGACAGTGTGTGGGATCCACGCCTCTCCCCGGCTGAAGACTCAAACCCCCCTCTGCGTCTCCAGCAGCCACCAGGAGCAGAAACACAAGGCTCTGAGGTGTGCTGGTGCTGGGAGGGCTGCTCCCCTCCCCGAAGAGGCTGGGAAGGAGCCGTGCAGCCTGCCCAGGAAGCACGGCCAGGGCAAACAGAGCGGTGCGTTCAGCACCGGGCGCTGAGGTCAGCCCGGAACACGTGTGCCGAGCCGAAATGACCCTTCCCAAGGTCACGGGTGTTGGATTTCTGTGGGTTCAGCTCGAATCCTGCAGGACGAGCCCATCTCCAGCGAGCAGGCTGCGTCAGCCACAAAGGAGCCAGCGCTTTGCGGGAGGGCTCCTCCTCATGCTCCCAGCCATGGCAGGCCTGGCGCACCCCTGCCCTGCAGCCTGGGTCCTGCTGGAGCTGCCGGGCTGCCCCCTGCTGCTCTGCCAGCAGGTCCAGGTTAAGGAGCGCCTATTGTGAGCGATTTGTGATTAATGAGCAGCTCGTGTGATCCCTTTGTCCTTTAGGCTGGATCCGCGATAACAAAATCATGCAACAAAACACGCCATCTCCCTCCACGCACACGCAAAAAAAAGTACTTGTTTTTAAAACCCGTGCTTTCGCAGATCTCGTTTGCAGTCAGCACAGTTGAGGGGGGCTGTGAGTGTCTATAAAGCGGGTGGTAGGAACTTGTTCATCCACAGCAGCTACCAGAGGTATCGTAACGTGGAGCTTCTGCCGTAAGGAGACGTGGCAGGGGGGGGATCCGCAGCCAAATGGCTGGCTCTGGGCTCGGGGTTCCCACCTGGGGGCTCAGAGCCGCGCTCCTCCAGCCCTGCAGCTCCTGGCGGAGGAGCAGAAAAGGGCTTTGGACGCCAGCACCCGGGAGGAGTAAGCTGCTGCGTGTGGCACATCTCAAGAGCTTGCATTGTTTCTAGAGGGCTCAGGGAGGATGGGGAGGGAGTCTTGTTGCTGGCACGTACAGATGTGTTTCCAGCCAGGCATTCAGCGCTAGCAGCGCAGAGAGAAATATGCGCTTGGGCTTTCAGTGGGAAACAACAAAAAAATCCTTTCCGTTTCTTTCAGCTGGAAAGTGATGCCAGGAGCTGTTTGCTTTAGAGTCTGAAGTCGGTATTTGAATGCACGTGTGCACCTTTGTGCATCAAAAAAAACCTGCCCAGAGAAAGCACGCAGCACAGAACGCAGGTCTGCTGGCTGTCGCTGCTCAGGGGACACAGGGGTGCTGTGGAAATCTTTCTGCATGCATCTTTGAAACGAAAACAAAAAAAACAACATAAAAGAACATCTGCTCGTGTAAAAACGGATCCGTTTCTCCTGGTTTCTAAGTGCCCGTTGCAGCATGTGCCATTTTTTCTGGAATCACGGCAGAGAAGGGACGTCTCCAGGAAATGCTGAGGTTAAAACATCGAGGTACAGCCCGGCTGTGCTGTGGTTACAGAGGTACTGTCGGCTTGGTCCTGCGGACAGCAAATGCGTTAGTGAAGTTGAGAGATACTGCCAGACCTCCCTCACTTCTTTCTTTGTGATTTGCCAAATCCTCAGCTGGCCGCAGGGTGGGTACTGAGACAGGCAGCAGCACTGAAAGCTGAGCGGTGGCGTGTTGAGAAGCCCTGCTGGGGCAGGAGATAATTAACGTGATTTTTTTGTGTGTGTGTGGTGACCGCCCTTAGGTGCCCAAAAGCCCTGGCTCGAGCTGGAAGGAAGGGCAGCTGTGAGAGGATGCTGCTGTCCCCTGGGAGCGTCCGGGGAGCCCCAGACACAAAGCTGCTGGGTTTGGTTTTGTTGTTTATTGAAGACAGGCCTTTGTGCAGCAGTAATGGAAAATCCTATTTCTGTACCAATAAAAGCTTTGCTCCCATGGTTGTTGTTACTGGCAGACGCAGTCTCTTTGGTGTTTATGGAAAAGTATTTACTGGGGAGGCCTGGATGGCGAGCAGGCTTCGTCTGCTTTCGTTCTGCTCTGGTGGCACGCGTGCTCCTGGGGGACCCCCGGTGCCTCCCCCCGTACCCCCCCACATCCCCTCCTGCAGCGGGCACTGCCGGTGCCCCTGCTGCTGCTCCGTTTGCTCTGTACCAGGGCAGGGCACTGCGTGGCACCGGCCTGGCCTCTTCCTCCTGCCCCGCGGGGGCTCAGCTCTGTGCTGTTTCCCCCCCGGCACGCTGCTCGTAGCTGCCAGGCTGGATGGAGCTAGCGGGCGTGCGGCCGTGCCAGCCCCAGCGGCGGCAGCACAGCATCGGGGCGCTGCAGGAGGGTTAAAGGGAGCTTCTTTAATGCATGCAATCACACAGACGCGCTCGAGACGTGTGTCCTGTTGAATTCCTTCCCCGGTGAAGAGGTAGGTGTTCCTCGGGGTGCTGCTGTGGTCGGCGTGGAAGAGCTCCGAGGGCCTCAGGCAGCCTCCGCGTCCTGCCTGCGTCTCCTGGCCCCTGGTCCTGGGCTTGGGATGCAGCTGAAGAGGAGCAATTCCTCCGGGATGGAGAGCGTTCTCCTGCCTTCAGAGCTGCAGAGCCACTGGGGCCGTCCAGCCCTCACACACGGCGCTTTCCCCACCGGAGGGGGTTCTGCCCGTGCCCCACGGCCCTCTTTGCCCCCAGGGACGCCTCTGCTCAACACTCAGAGCCTTTTGCTGCCCTGCTCTTGGTCGGGGGATCTCCCAGGGGGCCTTCACCACTTACTAGGGTCCCTCGGCACCAGGTGAACACCGCAGCAGAAGCTGGCTGCTTCCAAGAGGCGGCTTTGCTGCGCTCCGTGCGAGGCCGGGTCCCCGGGGCTGGAGGCAGGGGAGGGACGGGGCCTGGTGCAGAGCGCGCTCTGTGACCCGCGGGAGGGTGCTGCGCTGTGCTGCCCTGCCCCAGGTTGGCCGTTTAACTGCCCCTGCCATGGCAGGGGGTTGGAATTGGGTGGTCTTTAAGGTCCCTTCCGTGCTAAACCACTCTGTGACCTCCTGAGGTAACCTGTGTTTAACACAGCGGTTTAACTCAGCGTGTGCTCGTCAGAGTGCGTTAAAAACGCCGGTGGTGTCTGCTGCGTGTGAGGCAGCTCCTGCACGCCTGGCACCATCGCAGGGCGACGTTAGAGGTGCCACAGGGGGGCCGTTGGCTCTCGGGAGCACCCCGATGAAACAAGGGGCAGGGAGGATGTGCCCCGACATCAGGAGAGCAGAGGCTGAGTGCGTGTGCCCGGCGCCTTGCGCCGAGAGGACCTGATCTCGCAGCTGGGTTCAGCGTGCACCCGCAGTCTTCCTAAGGGGAACTCGCGTGCCATCAAGCACCACGGCAGCGTTTCAAACTGAAAACGTGAGCGCGCTGTTGTTTAGAAGAGGGCGAAATTGATATTTGGCAGCGAGGCCGCGCTGGGTAAGGATGAGGCAGGGCTGTGAAATTCGTAAACGGAACTGAAGGAGGGAACGTAGGCATCGCTGGAATGTAAGAGGGAAAAAGGCGTGACTTTTTAACTTGAAAAGCCCGTTGGGCTTGCACGGCGCTGTAAATGCTGCAGCCACGCGTAGGACAAGACCTCTGCTAGCCGGCTCTCGTTTGGCTCTCGGGGTTCCCATCCCGAAGCCCACACTGACGTGGGTTTCAGGCCCTGACCGTCTGAGGCCATTAATGCAGCTCTTGAGAAGTTCCTGCTTTAACCTTATTCCTGTCAACCAACCGGCTGAATTGTGTTTTCTTGCCTTTCAGTCCTTCCAAGGAAGCCAAGGACGAGCGTACCTCTTCAATTCAGTGTGAGTACCGCTCCGTGGTGTCACCTCTGCGTCTCTTGGGGTAGATTTAAGAAAACCCTCATGAAGACATACAGAAAACCTTTTTTTTTTAGGAAATCTCTAAGACCTGGGAGCTTGCTGGAAATGGTTGGAGAAGGAGGCAAGAAACAGCACTGATTCATGTTTGATATTACGTTCAAGTTTCAGATAAGCAGCTAGGAAGAGATTTTTTTTTCATCATCAGATTGAGAGAGAGAGCTAACATGACTCATTCTCTTCTCAGAGAACGTAGTTGAGCTGAAGAGTCCAGGTTTTATAAATGCAGAGACTATGTAACATCTAAATGTGAATTTTAGAGCTAGCATAAAAACTAACTATAATTTTCCCAGTAACTGAAAATAGTTCGCGTAAGATCACGGCTGGGACGTCTTTCAGAAGTGCTGATTTCAGTTCCATTTGGGAAAATAAAAGTACAATTTTAGCAATTTGAAAATGAAAATCTTTCTCAAATGCATCATTAGTGCAATTTACTACTGTGTTATTAATCTTCCTTTCAAAACTTTGTAGATTTTTCAGTTGAACAAAAACCCCATTTTACCTTTTCATTCTGTTCTGGAGCTGCAAGAGGTCTTTGTTTCGGGAACAGCTGCGGGACTCGGTATTCTCAATTTCCTGCTTACGTTCTCAAATACTGCAATAACGTTGCCATCAGCTTCGTTGTAGTGACGTGCAGTGGCAAGATGCACTAATAGAGAGCTTCTCTCCTTTCTTCCAGAGTTAACGTGGGCTGTGGCCCCGCAGAGGAGCGGGTGTTATTAACAGGATTACATGCTGTTGCAGACATTTACTGTGAAAACTGCAAAACCACACTGGGTTGGAAATATGTGAGTATCAGTATGGTTTGGTTTTCCTGGGACCGTCTTCCTTCCAGCCTTTTGTGAAGGTGTGCACGTTGTATAACATGGTCCTGGGGAGCAAACGTTGACTTGGGAACCAGAAATGTGGATTCTGGTCTGTAGCCACATCTTCTCTTCCTTTCCACATTTCCATTTTCACTCCTGTCCTTTGTTTGTTTTCTTCATTTAGAGCATGAGCTCTCTGCGGCTGATGTGTTGCCTTACTAAGAGTTTGTACTGTGGGCTTGGTTTTGGTGGGTGTCCCTCGGTGACACATAACGTAAAATTCAGTCGGTTTCGTGGTTTGTGTTGTCTTTTTTCCCAGACCCTCTCAGAATAATAGAGCGATCGATGCAGTGTTGGTCCTGTGTCCTTCCCACTGGAAATGCTATTGAACACGAGTTGATCTGTTTGCTGTCTCTTGCTCTCTATAAATTCAATTACCTTCAAATAAAGCCTTGTGCTACGTTCTCATTTCTGCTTCAGGAGGCACGCAGCGTACTTGTTTGTCAAAACATTTTGAGCAGTATCTAAACAAAACATTTATTGTGTCTGTGGTCTCTGGACAGAAATACTCTTTAAAGCCAGTTAAAAGGCTATAAAAAGTAAAGCATCAAAAATTGATGCGGTAGGAATCCATGCAGAAACACAGCATGGATCCCACAAATGGAGAAGGACACTAAGTACGTAAATGGAGTTTATTGTGGAACGAAACACAGAATTTCATAAGCGGAGCAGTAAGCTCAGGTCTCTCCAGCAACAGAATCACGTCCTGGCAGATGCGTTCCAGGCACGCAAACAGCACTCCTGAGCAGAGCTGAACTGCCTTGGAGGATGCAACCGAAATAAATAAGTTGAGTCCCTTCTGGATAGGGATCCCCTCGCTTTCTGTACTTGTTTCGTTGTGCACTGTTGAAGCACCGCGTGGTGCTGTGGCTGCCAGCACCCATCTGTGCAGAATGGGTCCTTCCCAGGTGCCCCTCGGCTCCTTTCCTACATGAAGCTTGCCATAACTGGGCTCCTTCCCAGTGGTGATGTCTTTACAGCAGGTTTCATCGGGGACCTCAGCGTTCCTAACACTAAGAAATCCTCAGACCACCCTAGAGAGAGGCAGATTTTGTCACCGGTGGTTCCTAAAGCATAGTTCAAGGAGCGGTTGCTGTCAGCCTGCAGAAAGCTGCACGTTTACGTGGTGCCAGTTCCTTTTCTCATACTGTGAAGATGGGCAGAGTGCTGGTTTAATCCCTCCCAGGCTAGGATTGTACCAGCATTCCGGGATCTGTAACCGTGACTTTACCTTCCATATTGATCTCTTTCTTTCTCCTTTTTTAGGAACACGCTTTTGAAAGCAGCCAGAAGTATAAAGAAGGCAAATACATCATTGAACTAGCTCACATGATCAAGGATAACGGCTGGGATTGAATGGGAAGAGCCCAGCCCTACCAGCGTGTAAGAGAATGCCATCCAACCGAACATTATATCCAAGAGTGAGAGAGTGACTGAACGCTTGGTTCCATGCATTTAGAGGCTCTGCAATCTGGGAGCATCTTCACACCCTTCTCCATCTTTATTGGTGACTGGCCTCTAAATTTCTGTCTCTCTGTCTCTTTGCTTTGTATCTGTTTGTGAGTTGACCCTGGCTGCTTCTCTCTCTGTTCTGGCGTTGGCTAAGAGAATGCACCGAATGCCCGACAGCCATTCCATGTTGACGAATGCTTACGTACAAACTGAAGTTGGCTCTGTGGTGGCAAGCTAGCAGCAGGTCTCGGTGCGGGAGGAAGACCCGAGTTTTGGGCAGGAGAAAGTGATAGGGGGTGGGGAGTGGGCCCACAGGGAAGTCATCGGAAGTGAAGCTGTAACTTCTCCTTTAAGTCCTGGTTAACCAAGGCTTGAAACTATCTACTTGTCTAAATGGACAGAAAAATACCTCACGGCTGCGTTCTCTCCGAATCGTAAAACCGCTGCTCCGCCGAGGGAGCTTTGGTCTAAGCCGGCTGAGCACAAGTCCTGACCAGTTCCCCTCTGCAGGCTAGTTGTGGATCTGTGTTTTGTTTGCCGTTCGTGAACTTGTTGTTGGGGGGAGGAAGGCTGGAGAGATTCCCCGCCTCTCCTTTTCCTCTCTGTTGCAGAGGAGGTAGGCCGAACATCCCAACAGAGCACGGCTGTGGGAGCACCCTCACAGCCGGAGAAACCAAATCCTGACTCTTGAGCCCTTCAGAGAGGAGGAGAAAACCACTTAAGGCATAGGGAGGCTGGAACTGCAGCTTAGAAGATACAACAAAAGAAAAAAAGGCGCATGCTAGGCAAGAAAGAAGAAATTAGGTAGGGGAGGATGGGGACAAAGGTAGTAACACAGGGTACCCCTCGACTTCTGAGCCTCCGCTGAACCTCCTCGGAGGTCTTTTACCAGTGGTTCACAAACGAAAGTAGGAAAATGCTGCTATGAGTATCTTCTTCTTAAATCCCAGGCCCCAGCCATCGGCTCTGCTCTTGGAGCCTGTCAGAGAAATGATGTGAGAGTGGAGAGAGGAGGGAGCAGAGGACCCCGACAGTTGTAGCAGTATTGCACAGGTGGATATTTCAAGCCATGAGGTATCCCCCCCGAACCTTCCCCCCTTTTCCCACTCCCAGAAGCCTGTTGGAGGTACAGGGGAGATAGGAGAGAAAAAAGAAATTAAATGTCTGCCCCATGCCCCTGGAGCTGTCTGTGCTGTGGAGTTTAAATGGGAGGGGTGGATGTGGACATGGTAACTGCAAGGGACGAGCCCTTCCTGTTTTAATTTTTTCCTATTAATTAGTGTGGACCTTCCCGAGGTGGCTGGTGGGGAAGGAGCATCGTGTGCGAGAGGGGAGCTGCGTTAGGCATAAAAGACAATGTGAAGTTTGCTTTGCAACAGTCCAGCCAGTATCTGGTGCATAACTCAAGACTATTTAACTGAATTAGTTTTATCTCTCTGAGTGAATTTCCTTTTTGTTTGTGGAATTCTTTCAAGTAGGTTAATCCACTGGGGGGAAATCTTTCTTAATCCAGAAGGAAAGAGTATTGTGCAGGGGTTTGTAACTCCTTACGAAACCTAGGCTTTGGCGTTGTAATCTCCTGTCGCTTGCCCCCACCCCCAAGATCTCTGAGCCGGGGATCAGGGCGGAGGGGCTGGCCACAAAATAATTCGCTGTTAGACGACGGGGATGTGAGCAGAGATGCTGCTTCGGATCGGGATAGACTTCACACGTTGGATCCTTGTGCTGAAGCCCAAACCCGATGGCCCATGGAAGCAGAGGCTGTTTTTTCTCTTGAACCACTACTCCTGCGGCAGCCCGTTGTTACACCTCGCAGAGGGCAGGGAGCTGGAGGCTGGCTGCGGCTCCTGCAGTGGGTGGCAGTAGCTCGTTTTGTGGGCCTTTGCCCTTTCTGTTGCGGCTGTGTAGCTTCAGCTTTCATTTCAGGTTGTCTGCTTCCATCATCCGCATTCCCGTAAGTGACAAAAATCTTGTAAAAATCAAAAACTGTGCAGTGCCCACTAGCTTGTTGACACTGGCACTGGCCTGGTCCCATTTTCCTGTCCTTTGGTGATTGATCCAGGGCAATTTATTGGGTTTTGGCTAGTGCGAAGTAATTTGTATTCTTTGAAGAGTTCTTAGTTCCCCCAGACACACAGCATTTAAAGGGATCTGTTTGTACCTGGGAGAAGTAAGGAATAATCCCAAATTGTTAAAATGAAATTGAAAAAAAGACCATGCCCCAGCTCTTGATTTTATGTTGATAAAAACATAAAATAAAAACATAAAAATAAAACCATGTAGGCGATAGTGATCACCTATAGAAAGGATACCAGATACAAATGTTTTTGTCCTTATATTTGGGACAAGAAAGGATGATGTTAAATCAGATCAGGCTGTTTTTAACTGTTCACAGGGGTTACGCTTTTAATGGCAACCAATCTAAGCTTGAATATGGCAAGATCTTAATCTGCTTTTAATTGGCTTTGTCTCATCAGCATCCACAGATTTACAGTTGCTGAGAATCTGGCCTCAAGTCCTGATGTGAGAAAACGTGTGTGCCTGTGAGTGCACACCGCACAGAGTTATCTCTAGACTGACTTTTCAGGGAGATAAGAAAAAACTGGCCTGCGAGGCTCGTTTGTTCTCTGCTGTGCGTCCACCAGCTATGAAGTCCTTCCCGCGCTGCTAATCCCCTGCGACGTGCTGTGGTAGACACAAGACGGTGCAGGGCGCTGGTGACCAGCGGGACGATGAGGTCTGTGTGCTGGTGGGTGTCACAGCACAGCCTGAATCGATGACTTGTAGGGCAGCGTGTTCAGAGCATAACCAAAGACCCTCGCTGTCTGCATCCCCCGCTTGTGAGCCAGCTGTAGCCAGGTCGTTCCCCTCTGGGGAGATGAAGGTGGGACTTTTGTCTCCGAGCCGGAGATGCGGCCCGCAGAAGTCGCCTCCTCGGGCACCGAGCGCTGGCGGTGCTGCTCCGTGGGGCTCAGAAAACACCCGGAGCAGCCGCTTCTGCCCCTCTCCACGTGGCAGCCTCGTCTCTGGCAGGCTGCGAGCGCCCTCGAGTTTACATCACCCCAGGCTACCCCAAAGCTCAGACTTCAGTCAGTTTTAAATTTCTTGTGCTCTGGTGGATTATCTGGTGTGAAATCCTGGTCCCTGTAATAAATATTCAGATGATAATATATACAAAGCTGAAAAAAAAAAGAAAAAAAAAAACACATTATCTTGTGAAATATACTTTTGTAAATAATATTTAATTTTTTTAAAAAAATAATATATTTGGTGCTGTTTTCTCAGAGCCCCTCCCTGAGAGCACTTTTTTCGTTGTTTATAGATGATACTGTTTCCTTCTGTATTTGTTGGGAAATATGTCGAAAGGGAAACAAAAATCACAGTAGATGTCCTCTTGAGTCTATCCAGTTTTCCTCTGGACGTGGCAGGAGAGCGGAGTCCCTCCGGCCTCCGTCCGGCCCGGGCTCGGCTCCTGCACAGGCGGCACTGTCCGTGCCGGCGCTGACACGGGCAGGATGGGGCCTGGCTCCTGGCACCAGAGTCCGGAGTCGCTTGCGTGCCGAAATATCTTCCTGTCAGTGTCGCAGATCTCCCCTTGCACCAGTATTGGCTGGAGTGAAGTAGATCCCGAGGCTTTAGAAAACCGGAGTGAATACAAGCTGCGGCCTCCGAACCGCTGCTTCCACTCGCTTGGAGGCGGCAGGGACGGAGGGTGGAGATTTCTGATGAGTCGTCGTTTTTAAACTAAAAGTCTTTGGACATGGATCCTGGTTTTCTTTGGGGTTCTTTGTTTGTGTGTTTGTTTGTTTTTAAACCAGGCTGCTACAAAACAAATTAGAGTAAAAAGTTTACCTCTCTGGCAGTAAAGTTCTTTTTTTTTTTGTTGTGTTCCTTTCTGTCTTTAACCTCCCCCCTGCTCCCCACTCTTCGTTTTTAATTCTTTGGGTCTCTTGTTTGTCCTGAAGTGGACCAACAGCACAAACCACTGGACTGTGTTTTGCTGAGCAAGGAGCTGTTTTCAGTGCTGAATAACTGTTGCACGCTCTCTGATTCTCTGGTTTTGGTGCACACGATTTAAAAATACACAGAAAAAAAAAACAACCTACAATTGAAATTTGTTGTTCTTGTGATGATCATGTGAGAATTCTCTCTGTATGCATTTTTCTAACTGGTATGTGAGTGTATTAATCATGCATTTCACTGCACTTCCTTGTTTTGGGAGGAGCATCATGCTTCAGTGTGAACCAGTTTTTGGGTGACCAGATGACACCAGGCACCAGGGGGGGGCAAGCAGATGTGCAAGAACCAGAGCTCAGCGCAGTGGGAAGGAGCTCTTCTCACCAGGTGAGAGGCCTCAGAAGTTAAATGCTCAGAAACAATAACGTTAGGCATAGGTTCGGAAGAATCATGTTCAAAAAGAATAAACAGAAGAGGGGAATAAAATCATACTGAACTCAAAAAAGAAATCAACATATTTAAATGCAAGCAGAATGGCATTGTGTATGGTAAAATCACAAATAAGCTATTCTCATAGTTACGAACTGTATGTATCCTTTGTTTTGTTTCTCGTAAGGAAATGGGAATGCTTTCCCCACTGACAAAACTAAAGGAGAATATTTCCAATACCAGCCTGTCTATCGATGCTCTTGTGTTTACAAATTGTGTATACTTTTATTTCTTTGATCTTATTTTAATTTTATTTTTGGCATATTTCTTCAGGTCATTTGCTTCAGTAATAAATGCAATTGTTTTCAAATAATTGGTTTTCACCTTTTCATGTATTTGTACATTGTATATAGTTCTTCAGTATTAGAGGGAGGCGTATTGTTTGTCATATTTACAATATGTGTTGGTGCTCATTTGAGAAAATAAAATTTTCAAGTACTAAAATGTTTCTTCCATGTGGCTATCTTATTCTCCTCTGCCATGTGCAAATTCTTAAATGACTGGAGGCAGCGAAATTTGGTTGTTAAGAAACGGTACCTTCAGCTTGCAAACAATTAAATTACACTCCAGCATTGGTGACGCTGGTGTGTTTGGGCATTTGCAAGCGCATTTTGCTTTAGCAGGAGAGAGCACAGGGGGAGGGTGATCCCTAAGTATTAAAATACAGAATAATTCCTCTCAATAATGGAGGGAGCTTGTCCGTCGTGTGCGTAAGCTGCGGCACTTCCGTGAGTCATCTTTCTTGTCAGATGCAGCTGCACCCTGCCGGTGCTCATCTCGTCCAGTGGCACTCACGTAACGCCAGGATCACCTCTCTGCGATGGGTGGTGTAAACGTACCTGTCTGTGGTGCCTTCGCCTCTAAAATCCGTGTTAAGCTCCGGTCGGACTGAGAGCAGTGCTCCATTTCAGGCGGTTCTGAACGGGCGCAAGCAGCTCTGCTGGGCTGCTTGGGAAGCCAAAAGGTTCTCCCTGGCTCTCTGTTTCCATCCTGTTCCAGACGAGCTCCATTAAAAGAGCAGCTCAGCAGGTCCCCGTGTCCAGTGGTACACACAGGTGCCCGGAAACAGGCAGATCGAGGCTGAAATCCTATGGGCAGCACCCGCGGGTGGTTCTGGCAGGGCCACCTCCGTTCCCTGGGGCTGCCGTGACCTTTCCGGAGGACGGGCTATAAAGAGAAACGCGGCTCAGCGCGGGCAGCCCCCGTCAGAGCCCGAAGTCACAACGATTTTTTCAGAAGACAATCACGGAGCTATAAATACCGCGGCGCCAGTGGCCTTTAATCCTGGTGCAAGAGCAGTTGGACGCGCGGGGTGGGGTGGCTGCTGTCCCGGAGCCGGGCTGTCGGGTGACCGCGGCGGGGACACCGCACGTGGCTCCTGCCCTCCCGCTGGGCCGCGGGTGCTGGGGGGATGCTGCGGGTGGCTGCCCTGCCGTCAGTGCACCCCGTCCCCTTCCCTCCTCCTCTCCCTCTGATACCAAAGCACTTTATGACCCTTAACGACTTAACCCCTGTTTGGGGTGCGTGTCCTCCCCTCCGCACTTTCACAAAATTTAACTTTCCACCACTGGCAGTGCCCTTGGCTGCTGCTCCCACGGGAGCTGACTGCTCCTGCCCCAGCCAGGGCATTTTCGTGCTGACAGGAAGGATTTACAGGAGCGCTTCCAGGCTGCCAAACGCGGGGGATATTTTTACCCAGCTCCAGCCTGGGGAATAAATAGCGGTGAGGCCAAGAGACGCGCCATGGATGCAGCCTGGCTGCGATGGAGACGTCACCCGGAGGGTGGCTGCTCCCAGAGAGGTTTCCTCGGCCTCTTGGTGTGGGTTTTGGGGCAGGGCAGTGCTGGTGCCCAGCAAGGCCAGGTGGCACCAGGAGCCTTTGCTGGGGACAACACGGTAACACCACCCCCTTGCACCCGCGGCGCTTGGGTGCCGCTTTGAGCAGGCTCCAAAAAAATGTTGGCGCTGTCGGTGAAAAAGGGGAAGATGTCAAAAGCAGAATGGTGGTGTGAGGAACTGCTAAAAGCTGAAATTTTCTTTTTTCCCCTCTCTCACAGGAAACGCTTTGCATCCTCTGAAATTTTGGGCTCAGCTGAAAATTCCAGTGTTTTCTGTACAAAAAAAACACAAGGAGATGTCCC
Organism: Anser brachyrhynchus; assembly: GCF_964034855.1. Taxonomy (NCBI): domain Eukaryota; kingdom Metazoa; phylum Chordata; class Aves; order Anseriformes; family Anatidae; genus Anser; species Anser brachyrhynchus. Next base: position 3,749,574 of record NC_137713.1, on the reverse strand, counting down.
AATGCGCCCCATTAAGTGTGGCTCAGGCCCCAGGCAGCTGCGGCGGGAGCTGCCCCTCGATTTGTTCTCCTTGTATGGAAACTTCTGCTTAGGTGAAGTAAAAGGCTGGGGGAAAAAAAATATAAAAAAGGCTTCCCCAGGGGCCCAGCCTCGCCCTGTGGAAACGTGTGCCCTTGGTAAAGAAATTCTGTGCAAGTTTTTGGATGCTTTACAGAAATAACAGAAAAATATAGGAGCGTGCTTTTATATAGCTCCGCTTCCTCATCAGGCTCAGGCTGGTGTTTTCTTTTCCACTAGGACAAGGCTTTTCCCATAATTGTGCTATTTTTGTGAAGGTTTCAGGGCAGAAATCGAGGGCCCCTCCTCGGCGGGCCTGAGGAAGCCCTGAGGAAACGCAGCTGTGCCCATCGCGGCCTCCCCGGCCCCACGTTTTGATGGTTGCCAGAGGAATCGGGGCCTACTTGTGCCGGGCGCTGCCGGGCTCTGCACCTCGGGCCCCATCCCAGGACGGGTTTCGTGGCCATGGCCCAGGCCAGCTCCCCTGCCCAGGGCCATGTCACGGGGATGGGCCTCTGTTGCTTGTTGTTGTTCGTTTGAGCTCGGATTTCTTCCTCAAACCAGCTCCCGAGCACCTTCCAAGCGCAGAGCTTTGGGTCTGCCTGCTAGCTGGGCCTTGGTGCTGTTTTGGGGGATTTCGAGGTGTTTTCCTGTGGGTGCAATGTGGGCGGGCCTGCGCTCAAGGCATCACTCGTGTCACCCAGATGCGTGGCGTGGCGCTGTGCGGCCTGTGCTGCTTCTGGCAGCGCTACAGTGCCGGCAGTGTCTTGCCGGCATTATTAAATTACCTCATGAAGGAGGAGAGGTTGTGCCTGGCCTCCCAGTGCCCATGTTTCCTGCTTTTCTGCGAGCTCTCTCGCAGCGCAGAAGCACCCTTTCAAATCAGAAAGCCGTGCAGGGGCTGTGATAGGGGCAATCGTTCACGTGGATCCCGCGGGCAGGGCTGTGAGGGCGAATTCCACCTCTCGAACACCGGTGCCCGGTGGGGATGAGCTCCCGCACCCATGGAGCTGCTGCAGCCACACGGCTCCTCCACTGCTGCAGGCACCTGAGCCATCAGCAGGGCAGCAATGTCATTTATTTAATGCCACTCGTTTAGTCGCAGCTACGTCACGCCCGGCGTTTACAGCCGTGACTGCTCACACGTCCCTTCCCACCCACTGGGTGTCCCTGAAAGCCAGGGGTTGTCAGCTTGATCCGGGGGTTTTCGGGAGCTCTCTGCTCTGGGGGCTCCTGCCCTGCAGATGGGGCCATGGTCCCCCCTCCTCGCTTCCTCTCCTATTCCCGGCAGCCTCAGCCAAACAAGGGGATTGTCCAGCTTCCTTCTTCTTCCACAGGAGTCAAGCAGAAATGATCTCTTGCTGACGGACAGACGGACAAGCCACAACTTGCACAAGTGCTGGCTTCATGGTGTAGCCCAGATTTCTCACAGGTTGGGGACAGGCTATGTGAAAGCACAGGATGCAATAACACTTTTAAAGCCAAAAAAAAAATAATAATAATTTTGATTTCTTTCCTTAACAAACAGTGGGTCTAGAGCAACTCCTTTGGCCGAGTGAACAGCCCGATGTAGTGGTTGTCTCTGGCTGTACCCCAAAGCTGGCAGCTCGGCTCAATTTGTGACACCCCGGTGGGCTGCCCCTGCTCCAGAGGGACAGGACGGAGCCTGGCCCCTGCTCCGTTAGATCCTGAGCTCCATCCCTTCTGCCAAACCTGGCATCCCCGGCCTGCAGTGAAGTGGGCTGGCTGTGCACTTTGTACCTGTGGTCCCCACTGCAGCCCAGCTCTGAAGGTCCACCTCTGCATCCCATGTTCTGGCTTCTCAATCAGAAAAATCTGGGAAATGGGCAGGGTTCAAGCCTCAGGGCAAAGCCATTGCTGGAGATGTTGGCTGACGGAGGGGAGCATTTACTTCAGATTAGCTGCCCAACAGCGAGAAAACCTATTTCGAACCAGAGACTGGAAGCATTTGGGCTAATCCCAGGTGAAAGCTGATTAAAGGCTCGGAGGCGCAGATCTGGAGCGTGTCCTGTCGGTCCGCAGAGCCCCCAGCTGCACCCCAAGGAAACGGGGCTCAGCACCGGGGCACTGGGGCAGCGTCCCCTGGCCACGCAGATGGGGCCAGGACCTCGCTGTGCCTCGAGCTCGGCTCCGTCCCCGGCTGCTCCCGCTGCACCCGTTCGAAGCAGCGTGAGCGGCTTCGTGCTGCGGGCAGGAACTGGCCCAGGGTGAGGAGCCCACTGGTGTCCAGCACTTTTACATCCTCCATCTCCTGCTTTTCCTTTTTGTTCATGCATTATTAAATTCCCCATTGGGGTGATCAAAAAGGAACAAAAAGGAGTTGGCTGCTTAAGCAAGGAGCGACTGTTTAAACTGTGGAGTTTGACGTGTTCTGGGTTACAGCTGAAATTGCCAAAACAGGCAAAAACACTGCTCTGGTCAATGATAAACACAAGGCACAGCACAGCTCTGCGATTCCCAGGGTGCTGTAGGGGCTTTTGTTGCACAAAGTGCATGGAGCTGAACGCTGACCCTTGCTGGGAGGAGGGCAGAGCTTTGTGCTCCTTCCAGGCTGGCGAGCGCGGGCATCGCTGGCCCTTCAGCGAGGGGTCGCCCGAATTGGCGACGTGGCAGTGAGTGTGTTTGCCCTGTCCATATCCAAGCAAAATATTTAGACTTTGGCCACTGCTTTCAGGGTCCTGTAAATCAGTTGCAATCAGGGAAGCGAGCCCCCGTGGGGTTTATGACCTGCGTGGGCAGCCCTGCAGACCGGTGCTGGCCTGTAGGGTTGGGCCCTCCTGGTTTAAACCTTTGCTCTTATCCATCTTGCCCTTGAATTGCTGCAGAAACGCGGCACAACAGCAGCCCCTTGTCCGAGGCTCACAGCTTCCCAAGCACACGACCCTGCAAACAGATGCCGGGTCTTGTGCATTGCAGCTTGCAAAACCACAGTGCTTCCTACAGGTATAAATGCTGAATGCTTCAGCTGTAGCACGCCTGGCACTGCCAAATGCTGCTGTGCCGCTGCTCCAGCTGGGTAAATATTAAGCAGGCTGGAGCTCGACTCCGGGCAGTGCTTCGGCAAACAGCATTCAGTGTAAACACAATGTAATTTCCTTTCCAGAAAAATATTTACTTACCTCTCTGGTCACTCTCGAATTGAAAGCACATTTAAAGCAGGCGTGTAAGGAATTGCTTAGATTGGATTTTTTTATTTTTCTCTAAACTAAAAAGGGGGGAAGCGAGCAGGCTGTGCGAGGAGCGGCTGTGCCCTGCAGCTTTCTAAAGCCCTTGCTCCAGGTGTTTATGCGCTGTCGCACATAAATCACACCTCGGACCATGAGCCCTTGTATCTAATCAGGGGCTCTCAGTGTTTAAAATACTGCAGAGCCCTGGCTGTGCAAACAGCCCCGAGCACGTCCTGCCCCCCATGCCCACCCACACCAAGCAAAGTCCTGGGCGAGCTCTGCATGCAAACCCTTGTTTGCATACATTTGCATACATCTGAAGGCAGAAGGTGAGGTGGGAGTGATGCTTCTACTTACTGATGCTCAGCCACCTCCCTGGGCCATACACGTGGGGAGCGATTCGGGCACCGGCCGGGCAGGCTGCCGTATCCCCCGGTATTTATGCCCTGCACCAAATCAGAGTTCCCTGTGCCAGGAAGCGCCGCAGCTTTCTGTGCGGTGGTTCAGGGAACACCAAAAGCAAATTCAGCTCCACTGGCAGTCAGCAGTGCTCCCCGCAGCGAGGGAGATGTCCAGTGAGTTAAATATGGTTTTAGGAATTAGTAGTTTTTATGTCTCTTTGGAAAACTAGCTCCGACCAGTCATTTTCTTCCCAATAAATGCAAAAGGTGCCACTAAATCTCATTTTTAAAAAGCCCGGCCCATAACCTGAGACATCTGGCCACTTCCCCTCGCCCAGCCTGAGCTTGTGTCATGAAATGAGCTCAGAGCACCCAGCCCTGCCCAGGCTGGGGCTGTATGGTATCGTAGCAGCCTGGCTCTGGCCTGCGGGCAGAAGCAGCGCTGGTCTGGATGCGCCCGGAGCCCACGCTGGGGACGTGCAGGGCAGCGCGAGCCCTCCTCAGGCTGAGCTGTGCCCCCCGACGTCGCTATTTTTGCCTGGATTAGAGGGAAATTAAAATTAATCCTCAGAGTTCAGGGAGATCTCAGGGGTTTAGCATTTTTTTCCTGATCATTCGTTATTTTTAGCAGCCGCTTTTTATTTTTAGCATCTCGCAAGTGCTGCAGGTACTTGAGCTCCCGCCCCACGTCCTCATCACTGCGTGGGCACCGGCGAGCTCAGCAGTCGGCCCCGTCTCCCTCCCTCCCACTGCCCCACTTCGTTAGCTTGAATCCTTGAATCTTTCTGCTGCATCACATCTTTGCTTCCCGTATTAGCGTTTTAGAGAGAAAAACCCTTCCTGTGAGCAGCGAAGGGCAACTTCTCCTCTCCCACTCCCTTGCTCTGCACGGAGACGCGGCCTACATGGGAAGCAACCCACAAATTTCACACTTGGAGATCAAAGGACTGAAAACGTTTGATCTCCTTACCTTTTTAATTGCTACACCCCCAGCAGCCCGCCCAGGGCACAGGACTGTGCCCCGCAGGCACCCAGCCCGGGCTTCGTGTGTGGCCACGGGGCTTGGCGTCCTTTAAGATCAACCCGTGCAGGTGTCGTTGTTGAACGCAGAGGTTAATGTTTAATTAGACACTATTTCTGTCAGATGACAGACACCGTGCATGCTGCCTGATCCTAGAGCCGATCGCAGCAGCCCAGCGTTTTCTATTTCTCTTCAGGACGTTCACACGAGCAGGCGATGCTGCCTCCATCTCAGGGGACAGGGTTTGCATCCGTAAAAGCACCGAACATGCTCATTCCTCGCCCCTATTTTGCACCCCGCTCCTGTTTTGCACCGCAGATCATTCGTGTGCGTTTGCTGCTGCACACCTGTAAGCCCGGGGTCTCTTTGGTGGCTGCTGCAGCTGCCCTGCTGCCAAGCACGGGCCGAATCTCTCCTGGCCTGGGTCCGCCACCTCGCCTCTCCCCGCGTGCCGCGGGCTGCACGTGAGCGGCCCCACTTCGGGCGGCGGCGAGGATTGATTTCTTGATTACAGTCTAACGCGTGGTATAATTAAGGAAATCCTCACGCTTCTGAAAGTCATTAGGAGACGGTTAATTGGGATGGGGCTGGGAGCTGCCTGCTGCGGGGGGGGGGGCACATGGTGGCTCCCCAGGGCTCAGAAATATTGCGAGCTGCAGCTGCCGCTCCTGGTCCTGGCCAGCCACTCGGGTTTGGTTTTATTTTTTGCATCTTTTCTTTTTTCTTTTTTTCACTTTATTACATCTTTGAAGACTGTTTCCATGTCTCTCTCCAGCCTTTCCTCCTCCAGTCTTGGCACAGATCGTATTTGCCATATTTCTGCTCATCGCCGGTGCTTTTCTCCTGATGCTTCCCAGCCCGACAGGCAGCGCCCCGAGCTGTGCGCCGCGATCCAGCCTCAGGATGCAGGGTGCGGGATGCTCCTTTCCCAGCCGTGCTATGCCCTGCTCTTGGCTGTAACATTTTACGAAGGTGAAATTCTACCTGCAGCCTACCAGCTCCCAGTGGTTTCTTTTCCTTGATAATTTCTCCCTGGTTTTGCACTCGTTTTCTTGTTTGGGACATCAGAAGAGGTGCCAGACTGCCCCGGGGGGGTTGCAGAGCGGTGCCAGGGCAATGCAGAAATGCAGTTCATGCTGGGAGTGGGTGGCTGCGTCACAAACCGGTTTTATTCGTGAAATGTTAATCGAATAGTAAATTGTAGATCTGCTAAGTAGATGGGGTGAAAAGATCAATTCACGGTAGGCAGAGGAAACCATATTTCAAGGCAGAAAAAACTAATTAGGGAAAAAACAGTATTTCTGTCAGTGTGCACTAGCGTAAGTTACCAACGCGTGTACTAGACGTGTCTGATGAGCTTTTCATGTGGAAATTATTACAGGTGGATGGATTTTCAGTCGCACAGATGCGTAAGTGCGTCGTGCTTGTGGAGTTTGGTTTTGCTCACCCTGCAGTGCCGTGTAAAACTGCTGCAGCATCATAAGCATGTGGGTGGCCACTGAAGAAAGGGGGGGGAACTATGACAATAATTTTTTTTGGTCGTGCCTTGGAACAGAAGACAAACGGGAATCTGACCACATCCCCCGGCACTCAGCAGTGATTTGAAATCCACAGCACGCGGTGTGCTGAGGCAGTGTCCTGCGCTGCAAGGAGTGGGACCAGCAAGCGCTGATTCTGATTTTATAATGCATCATGAACCAGGTTACTGGAGTCTATCCGGTGCTGCATCTCAGTTAAACATCTCAAAATGCAGGGGAACAGGGGAAAAAAGAACAGATTTCAAATTATCATCAGCAATGCAGTTTACCCAGGGTTTGAATGTGATGGAGAAGTTCTAAATCCCGGAGTGAGTGACAGATTCAGGTGGCAAATACTCTGGAAAGAAGCCCAGTGCCGGTGGTCGCAGCGGTGCCAGAGGGGCAGGGTGCGGCCCTGCAGTGCCTGTGAGAGGCTGAACTGGAATCCCACATGCTGCGAAAAGATCTGATCCCCGACACAGGCTGCGCTTTCAAGGTCATTTCGTTCTGCTTCAGGGTGCAGGGAATTGTATTTCTGAGCTTTTCCAGATTAAGGGACATATGAGCAGCAGGCCTGAATTTCTCCTTGGCTTTTTGTGGTTTTTGCTTAGGCTTTGAATGTCAGTCAAGATGCTCGCGTTTAAGTCAGGAAACCTGGACTGTGCACAAACACCAAGAGACTCCCCCTTACAGGGCAGTTTGCTGCAGAGCATTTCATACGCAGTGCAAGACGTGCTGGACTTAGGTACCCGCTCCATCCAGCCTGGGATGGATCCAGCACTGCACCACCAAGGTCTCAGGAGCGTCAGGCTTTACCTGGGCTAGGGGAGCCCAGGTAAAGCACAAAGGTTCTTTGTACAAAAAATAGCTAATGCTCCCCTAGCCCTGGCAGTGAGACAAGGCAGTACGAACCTCTGAGTGCCTTGGACACCTGAAAGTACAGCTCAGCTGTGCCACGTTCTAGCACTCTTACCTCAAATAATCTGTAGTCTACCCAGTTAAAGAACTCCTTCAGCTCCTCAACTCCACATATGTGGGAAGCACAGTGCTCAGCACTGGGCATCATTGAGTGAGTCTAGATCAAATAGAGCGAAACAGACAGTTCTGATGCTGAAGTCATTAAATCTTTGGCTAAGCTAAAAAGGCAGAGTGAATAATGTTTTTAATATGCTCAGGAAATCCTCCATATCGGATGAGATCAGAAGAAGCCATTAGCAAGGACGGATAGGGATTCTTCTCCAAACAAAGGCAGATACTGAGTAATTGCAGTTCTATAAACACAGCATCACTTAAAATATTCAATAATTCACCCAGCATCTGGGGAAACATCAAAACTTTGTATTTAATATAAAGGTGGATGGGTGAAAAATAATTAGGACCCTTACAGTTCCACACTTACTTTTCTAATCTGTATTGTGCTCAGGCCATTATATATTTAAAGGGTTTATTCTGTGCTAATGGGAATGGTATTGCCAAATTCATCTCATGCTCAGAGAAGAGCCTTCACCATCTTTGTTCTTCTGAATTAAAGGACAGAGGCAAGGACTTTTCTGAATACCCTCTCTTTTATTTTTTCATAAAAGCCTAAAGAGACGCTTGCTTTACAGATTACATCTTTCTGACAACAAATTCCACTTTGTCTAGAGAGAAAAGATGAGAAAACAGCAAAACCTGTAACTTAATATAAGACTACATGCTGAGATAGCACAGGTTTTCATTAGCTCCTAATAGCAGAGGAGCATTTGAGTGGTTCTCAAGCATCCGTTAACCCTGAAAACACCACTAAAGCACAAGAGCAGTGTGATAACAATTTTATGGGGAGCAAATACGCGGTCAACTTATCCAGCAGCCCACAGCTCTGCCTCCAAGCACCTTTCAGATTAGCTGTTAGCCAACCTGCTGTACGTCTCCTTCGCTTAATGTCGTGCTATAAATCACAGTGTACAATTTAAGAAGGAAGTCTGTGCCGGGCTAGCAGTCGTCATTGCTAGTAATGGACTCAAGCTGCAAAATTTGGATTCAAAGCTCAGAGCTGTTTGGATTTAGGGTTTTAGGTTGCCCATTATAGAAATAAGAAACAGATGGGATTTGCAGGCCTGGTTCGGACTCCACACTTCTCATAAGGTCAGTGTTGTTTAAATCAAATCAGATTTTAAGTCAGATTCATTTCTGCCTGTGCCCGCTTGTTGTGTGAATGGCGCAAAGTATCCCCAGGGCCAGAATCATTAAAATACCGAGTATGCTCTGTATATCTCAGAAAAGGAATATTACTGCTGGTTCTGCAAGCAAAGTGAATTAGTGGCAATTGGGAACATTTGTAGGCAGGGCCAAAAAGGTCCTTAGCATGCATTTATACATCAAAGGTCCTGTATTTTTAGAGCTTTATAGTTGAGGAACTTAAAATATCCCTTTTTCCTCTCACAAGGCTCTGCGAGACGCGTGGAAGGGCTTGCCATATCCTTACCAATTTGCAGAAGAGCACACCTTGCCTTCGTCTGCTGCAGACTGTCGCTCTTGGGGCAGGACGGGCAGAGCGTTTCACTCGGACGGCTCGCCACATGAGGCTGCGGCTTCCTCGTCTTTTCAAACCGAGCCTCGGTATCTTCCCTCTGGAAGAATCACTTCAGCTGAACAAATTACTAAATTTAGTAGCGGAATAACAGGCTCAGATTGCATTTTGCTGAAGGTCAGATTAGAGTATCTAATGGTTCTGTCTGGCTTTCACATCTAAATGCCATTTGAAATAAGGCTGTTGAGCACCTTTCGGTCTGTGTCGGTGTGCAACTGACTGTGCTTTGCCCTTGTGTGTCAGGACCAGTAACAACCCAGTAATTCTGCGATTCCTGTGAAAGGAGAACTTCCTGCGGGACTTTCACTGGTTCCCAGTGCCTTGTGGAGATTATCTAGAAGAAGAGATTTACAGAAGCACACAGTTAAAGATTCACAAGCAGGTGTTATCTCAAATGCTGCGCAGCTCATATCCATGCCAACAGATCATGGACAAAATACATAAGCTGCTCTTCCCAGGGTGTCTATTCAACTGGCCAGCTGCTTTTGTCACGGGTGCACGAAACGGGAGTATCTAATAAGGAAGCACTTTGATGTCGCTGAGCCTAGCTGCCAGACCAGCTGCGACAAGGGCAATGCCTTGGGACACCGCGCTGCGATGCTGCAGGGAATAAAGAGCTAAGGAGGGCAAATGTTCAGTCTTTAAAGGCTTCCAGCCTAATGTAGGATTAGTGGAGAGAAAATGGACTGCACATTAAAATTCATGAAGGAGTACAATTTAAGATCTATGAATAACAGGGCCACAATTACGCAGGGCTGGGGATTTGGTTTTGTTTTAGTTTTTCCAGTGCTGGTGGAAGAACGAAGCCATTAGCAGAACGTGTGTGGCTGTCGCGGGCTCTGCCTTTGTTGCTGGGTGCTGTGGACATCCACAGCTGATGATACTGAAGGGTTAAACATGAGGACAAGAGGAAATTGGATAATGCAACCGCTGCTCCATAGATTCATAGAAGAAATACAAGTTTCTTGTGGTCTGTTTGGTAGGCCCAATTCTTTGTTCCTGGATCTGAAGGCCACATCTGAGGCAAGGAGACACCTCAGCGGTGGCCGGGCCTAACAGGCCTGTGAGCTGCTCATGGTGGCCCAGACGAACGTGTCATGAAGGCGACCACAAGAGGCAATGAGGGGAATTTTGACCAAAAAGATTTCCCAAGGGTTCCTGGGAGACCCTGTCTCACTGGGAGAAGAAGCTCCAAAGCAAGGTTATGGAAGGAAGTGGAAGATGGACCTGTATTCACAGCTGATCCTGTGGGTCACGGGAAGGGGAGGAAGGCAGTGGGTGCATGCAGCTCATCACCACCTGATTTTGGGAGAGTATGGAGGAGATCTGGCTTTTCTTAATGACTCGCTGTGAGAGAAGCTCAGGCCAGGGGTTAACTCTTCCCCTACAGTCCCCTCCGTGAGCACCGAGGCTGTGAAAACAGTCAGCTGCCTTGCTCTACAGTCCTAATATAGAACAAAAGTGTAGTATTTTGTCCTAGATTGAACAGTTGGGGAAATAAAACTACTTTGGGTGATAGGAGGTGCTGCCACATACACAAGAGGAAAATTCCAAGACAGCTTAGGATATCTGCTTATTTTACTCTCATAGAAATATATATATAAATCATAGCTGTGGTGCACTCTAATGGGAACGCAGAGTAAATTAATGATTTATCACATCTGATAAGGAAGCCAGGAGAACAATAATTGTGTCTAGTACACAGAAATATATTAGAAGCCTCCCACGGGCTGTAACAAAGTGTAGGCGTGAGGCGTTCCTAAAATCACCATGAGCTTTCAGTGCCACAGGTACCACAGGACTAGAGTCAGGGAAATGCTTTGGGTGGAGGCCCATGGCTTGTACGAGCACCATGGGATCATTCCTGATATACAACCCCTCACCTGCCTGCTGTGTGTGAGCGGGCTGACGGACAGACGGACAGACCATGCCCTGTGTGAGAATGAGGACAGCTGAGCCACGCCGAATCCTCCCGGCCTGCGACCTTTTTGTGGGCGCTGGCACCTGGCAGCAGCAGCAGCAATCACTTGTGTGCGGCCTCAGAAACAGCTGCGGGTCTGACACGTCTGACACTGTGGTTAAATTTAAAAAGGGTGATGCAGGAGTACGTGTGAGGGTGGTAAATTAACGAAATTAACTGCTGGCCTGTCATAGACCGACTTGAAAGAAAACAGGGTTTTAAGAGAAACAGCTGGGGCTTGTAGTGGGCAAGCCAGGTCTCTTCTACTGAGCACAGCAAGGTTCATGCAGAAACGTTCGCAGAGCTCGGGTGCTGAGATCTGATCCTGCACCTGTGGCTCGCTGCCGGCCAGATCCTGGCTGTGGCCATGAGCAGGCAAACCTCAGGTGCCCTCAGGCAGGCACAGGCCTCGGTGCATACAGCACAGTGCTGCCTCCCCGTTCTCCTTTCCTGCAGTATTTTTTAGCAGAAACCTGTGAAGGCGTCTCTGAGTAACCTGGCTGTTCTGGCAGACTGTGGGCTCTTGTTTTCTGTGGAACTAAGCACAAGGCAAATCTATTCGGTATGCGGGAGAAAGGCTAAGGCGTCTGATCTTGTCTTCAGAAAGAAGCAATCTGTAACAAGCGGAGGAAAATTTGAAATAAAACTTGTCAATTCATAAATGTTTTGTGGGAAGGCATTCTAAGATAGCAGATGGCAGTGTAAAGGGGCTTTGCTTTTTGCTGTGTCTAACACCTTCTTTCTCTGTTTTAAGAATAACGCTTTTCCAATAACAGCTCAGAGCCAGTGCCACAGAAATCCTGGCTGACAGAAGAACTGCTGGTCGGCTGACAGGAGCACGGCTTGTGGGAACTTCGGGCTATGCTCTTTGTCAGTAGTGAAATTAAAGCTTGGGGATCTTTCTTCTAAAACGTGGCCCTACTTTCCACAGGCACAAAGCAATTATCTGTCATCACTTGCTCAATGTAATTAATAGATGTGGTTTCCTTCACAAGCATCAAGGGATGCCATGTTCATCATGGAACGGACTGCTCTGTCCAGAGCAAGGACAAGAAAATTCCTCAGGAACCTGGGCCTCTCCTCTGGGAAGAGCAATAAATCTGTTGTGTACCGTGAGGGATTGGAATATTCATCATATCCCATTATCTCTCTGCTTGTCGGAAGAGAAAAGATATCCTCTGCTCAGAAACGAAAAAAGACATCCTCAGGGGTAATTCAGTACAGGAAGCTGGCAGAGCTGCAGCCCTCTATCACCTTTACATGTAATTTGCAATTATGTGTAAAGCTAAACCTTAGGAAAAGAGCAATTTCAGTCTTCCTGGCTAGCCTGAAAGTCACCATGCTACCCTGTGTAGCACAGTTACTGACAGAGCAGCTGTGTGGGTAGAGATGCAGTTTTACAGAGTTATTAGAGCAGGGAATTGTGCTGGGATTACTGGGTTCTTCTACCAGCTCTGCCTTTGATTTGTGGTGTGCGCAGACCCCTTAATGTGTTTCTGTTTTCCCCATCTGTGAAACCGAGATAACATCACAAGGGACTTGTAGAGTGTGATTCATTAATGTTTATTAGACAGAGGGAAATCCTTAAATGAATGGCACTGTATTCCAGGAGGACAAAGTTCAGGACTGCAAAGAGGCTGATTAAGCCCAAATCTGTTATTCCCAGGCTAGGAGGACAAAAAAGAAAATTGAAAAACCTTACCTACCCCTGTGCATGCCAAAAGCAGTATGTGATTTAAATAGAACCAAGTAGAATGTGCATGTCTGCATGCATTCATACATACATATGTACCTATGAAAACCATATAATAATGTAATAAAAATTATCAGTAAAAGACTACCAAAAAGCCTGTTTGAAGTTTCCAGTAGGAAATAGTAAAGCAGTATATATGATCACCATTAACTGAGCAAGTTACTAGCGGCAACACAGCATTAGTACATCGTGAGGAAATAAATATGATACGCTTTCATAAAGGGATGCAACAGCATACAGCGCATTGACATGTTCCATTATGTATCTAAGTGAACAGAGATACAGAATGGTTATAGCAATCTTACTGCCGGGCTGATGTGCTTCTCATGCTTATAGAACAGCATCTAAGTTATTGTAGGTAATTGCTACAGGTCAGCCTCAGACAGAAATGGAAGATTTATGCCAGCAGAATGCCTAAACACCTTTAATGCTGTCCAAAGTATGAACCTTCATGTTAGTGCATGCTGATTGTTTGTCAGCAGCTGGCGGACAGTTTTTGTAGCTTTGGAGAAGGGATTTGTCTTTCTGTTATTTATTTATTTATTTTTTGGGGGGCAAAGATTGTTGCAAACACCTCGAAGTAATAAACCCAGGGACATAATACCAAGTATCTTTTGTAGCTGTAGTACTGTAATGAAACACTTCCTGCACTGACCTCTTCTCTCTCGCTGTATTAATAAGGCAGGGCAGAAAACATCTTATCTGCCATGACTACCATGCCGGTTTCTAGACAGACTAAACAAATATTTATAAGGTTTAGAAATATCTGAATCTGGCAACATGGGGACTGAGGTAATATTTTCCCAGGTCCAGAGTGCTTCGCAAGCATTTCCTGGTCAGCCCTCACGCTGAGGCCTGAGCCAGCAGGTGAATATTTCTCCCATTGTGTCAGAGGCACAAACGGAGGCAGCTGGCAGTAAATGGAGTCAGTAGGTGGCCTAATTCGGGCTGACACGATGACAAACGTATGGTGCGGCTCTCACCCCAGCGGACGGTGAAACATTTAACATCTGTGCCACTCTCACCCCGGTGGAGGGTGAAACATTAACATCCTCAGGGCCCCTATGGGAAAGGACGTCATGGTGTAGACAAAGCACGGTGCAGAAACTGCGCGTTGGCAGGAATCGGTCGCAGCAGCCATGCTCAGTCTGGGGCTTGGGATTGCAGCCTGGCGTCATGCGTTAAGCGTTCATTGCTTGCCACCTTCAGGCCATGTCTGAATTCAGTCGTTACGGGGAATGCCAGGCCTGGTGTGGCCGAATGGTGCTTTTGCGAGACATTTGGGGTTTTTGAGCCATTTTCCATCACATCTCCTCCTCACGCCGTGGGGATGGCAAGGGGGTATTTCAGGCACTGCGAGGGAACCGCTGCGGTCCCTCCGATTTCACACTATAATTCACCCCTGCCAGGCCCCCAGGAGCTCTGGGGTAAAAAACAACCATTTTGGTTACACGAGGTGTGGGGGGGAGGCCTGTGTGGCGCTGACGGCGGCTGCCTGAGGGGAAAAGGTGGGGCATGGGGGGCGGGGCCTGCACGGAGGGGGCGGGGCTTTACGGTGGGCGTGGTTTAGGGGGTAGGCGGGGCGGCGACCCGCGCTGCGTCACCTTTGTGCGCGCGGCGGCGCCGCTTCCGCGCGGGGGTGACGTCAGCCGTGGGGGGGGCGGGGCTTGCGTGAGGGGAGGTGGGGAGGGGGCGGGCGGGGGTCCCCCCGCCGCCATGGAGGGCGGCCGCCTGCCCATCCGCCGCTACCGGCGGGCGCTGGTGGAGGCGGTGAGCCGGCAGCCCTTCCTCATCGTCACCGGCGAGACGGGCAGCGGCAAGAGCACGCAGCTGCCCCGGTACCTCTTCGAGGCAGGTAACGGCCGGGGGAGACCCCCCCCCCCCCCCCCCCGGAGCCCCTCCGGAGCGTGTGGTGCGGCGGGGTCGGGGTCGCCCCCTCAGCGCCCCTTTAGCCCACCTTCAGCCCCCCTTCAGCCCCTCAGCTCCCCCCTTCAGCCCCTCAGCTCCCCCCTTCAGCCCCTCAGCTCCCCCCTTCAGCCCCTCAGCTCCCCCCTTCAGCCCCTCAGCCCCCCCCTTCAGCCCCTCAGCCCCCCCCTTCAGCCCCTCAGCCCCCCCCTTCAGCCCCTCAGCCCCTCCCTCAGTCCCCTCAGCCCCTCGTTTCTCTCCCCGCAGGCCTGGCCGAGCACGGGGCCATCGGTGTCACCCAGCCCCGGCGCGTCGCCACCGTGTCTGTGGCGCAGCGGGTGGCCGAGGAGCTGGGCTGCGTGCTGGGCACCGTTGTGGGCTACCAGGTGCGCTTCGACGACTGCTCCTCACAGGTAGGGCTGCGGGCAGGGAGTGGGGAGTGCTCGGGGGCTGCGGGGCGGAGAGCCTCAGAAGAGGTTTTGGTCTCACACGAGCCAGGGAAGCTGTCCCAGTGGGGTGGAGCTGCGGTTGGGTTGTCACAGAATTCAATTCTTATCGTAGAATTATAGAACGGCTTGGGTTGGATGAGATCTCAAGGATCACCCAGTTCCAACCCCCTGCCACAGGCAGGGATGCCACCCACGAGATCAGGTTGCCCAAGGCCCCATCCAGCCTGGCCTTAAACACCTCCAGGGATGGGGTATCCACAGCCTCTCTGGGCAACCTGTTACCTTGCCCCACCACCAGGAACGTTGCCAAACACTTGTGATGCTGTGCATAAAGTTGTGTGATACAACCCCTGTGTGTGTGTCTGTACTTTGTATCTGACCTATATCGATGTAAATAACCGGGACAGAAGCTGAAGGTCTAATTGAACCTTTCAGGATACTGCCATCAAGTACATGACGGATGGCTGCTTGTTGAGGCATATATTGGCCGACCCCCTTCTCAGCAAGTACAGCGTCATCATTCTGGATGAAGCTCACGAGCGGAGCCTTAGCACTGTGAGTGTCACCGTCTTGAGCGCAAGTGTCGCTTGGTGTTGGTAAACGGGAAGTTGGAACTCATTGGTAAAAATAATATAAATGTGGTACTCTTTCCTTCAAGTCTATTTTCACTTGAAGATTCTGTAAGAGGTTTGCGTATTGAAATTACATCTGTGCTTAATGACAGAAGAGTTTTACCAAAGCAAAGAACAGGCTAAGTGACTACCTAAAATCTTTCACAGTGAGTCAGTTCCTGCAGTAAGACAAGATCTCAGGAGTCCTGACACTGTGTCTGGACGGACCTCTAGAAATGTTGTCTCTCTTATTGCTCAGAAAGGTAATCAGCATGGTTTTCAAGGTTTTTGGCTGACTTTCTACAGATGTGTTTTATCCTTTTGCTGTCCTAAGGCCGTAGGATCACTGCTTGATCTATTGCATGCTGTGTATCCCGAAAATAAGGTGCTGCCTGTAATCAAGTTGAAATTGTTGTAGCTGTTGTTGTGTTTGACAGCACTTAAATGTTGGCTGGCACTGGACGGTGGTGTCCCCCCTGTTCGTCCCCTCCAAAAAAAAATGCAACGACCAAACAAAAAAACCCACCCACAAACATAAACCAGCCTGAAACATCTCTCTTGCCGTAAGGCCTAACGTTTCGTAGGGTGTGTATATGACTGTGCAAAGAGATTATGGTTTGGGGGTCATGGAGGTATCCGGACTGACCTAAGTACTGAAAGCTGTCAAATGTCAGTCTGACCCTTCTGTGGTGAGCAGAGGGAGACTCGAGTGACTCAGTCCTCAGGAGACTGTTTTGTGTCACTGACATTGGGTGGGGGAGAGAGAGCGTGGGGAAGCTGAAGAACTGGCAATAGCAGGGAGTCTGTGTCCAGACAGTCCTAAGTAGTGAGCCAAGGGAACAGGGAAAACAACCTGCTAGTCAGCCTGGGGAAAAGACACACTGCTTTCTGCATCCCACTTCTGTCCTCAAGCGTCTGAGGGTATTGCAAGTAATTGAGCTAGAGTGACGTAAGAAGTTACTGCTCCATCACCCATAACTAACTAAAAGGAGCAGTTTTTTAATCCACTGCAATGCAGAGTAAAATAAATTTTCTGAAGTGATAACAATAACCAGTATGACAAAGGAGGGTGTCCACTCAGTCAGGTAACGTATACTGGATGAAGATAACTTTTTTTAATTGATCTGAGGTAATTGACCTTTCTTGCAGTTGACTTGACCATGAGTGTATAAAAATGAAAAGCAAAGAGTTCCGTTTATAAGCTGTGAGAAAAGCTGATGAAACATTAATTAAATTCTAGAAATTAATTTATGCTCTTATGAGATGAGCAAGCTAAGTGTATGTGTTCTTCTGAGTGCGTAGGCTCTGAAGATGTAATTTTTTGTCTTCTCTATATCCATGACATAAACTCAGTCCCTTCTTAGTTCATCAGCACTTCTAGGAAGACTGGGGAACTAACATAAATTGTTTGTTTTTTTTTTTTCTGCTAGGATATTTTATTTGGTTTGCTGAAGAAACTATTTCTACAGAAGAAACCATCGGGCAGGAAGACAGACATGAAAGTGGTGGTGATGTCCGCCACCCTGGAGGTAGACAAGCTCTCAGAGTTCTTTGGACACTGCTCAGTGCTGCACATTCCAGGAAGAAGTTACCCAGTAAAGGAGATATTCTGCAACCTGCTCAGCCCACGGGACACGGGAAGCTCTGCATATGTTACAGAGGTCTGACCTGTTTTACTTTGTGTTACATTCTCTGTTCTTAGTATGACTGTCATCTGTTAAAGACCACAAGACTCAGCTGCTGGATTGCTGTGTTCTTAGCATCTCAGCATGGTGTGGGAAATAATTAGTACCATGAGGTCTTTGAAAGAGTGAGGTTCTGTTTCCAGCTGATATTGGTTTGTTCGTTGCTTGTTTCAGGCTGTGAAAGTGACATTGGATATCCACTTAAATGAACCAGAAGGCGACATCTTGGTTTTCCTGACAGGTGAGAATCTTTATTTCAACAACTAGTGGTCATTCCAGGCAAAGTATTTAATTGTCAGCAAAACCAGTACAGCCTCCCAATGGCTTTACAGTTTGTTCCAGAGTGGTAAGTAGAGAAAGGAAAGTTGCAGACTGACAGTCTTGTGAAGTGGTAGTTTTCCGAGCATGTTAAGGTATATCCAGGCCTATGAGATCAGCTATGAAAAATATGTACAAGACTTGTACATGTTTTTTTCTTTCTGCGTCAGATTAGCTCAATATTTGTATTGCTCTGTTTGGTTCTTAATTTGGGAAAGAAGAATTTCATTAACTCCAAAAGCCTACATCAGAGTATGGGCCAGGCACCAAAAGTGACATATGAAGCTCTTGCACAGTCATCTTTTAGGGAAAAGCCTTGGTGAGAGGCACTGTGGGAAGACGGGATTGTCACTACCGAGGCTGACTCTCACAAATACCACTTCCTTCTCGCAGTGGGATGGGTGACCGCAACGTTGGCAGAAGCCTTGTGCACAGATGTTGCAAACGAAGAAGGCAGAGTTGTGGCTAAGCAGGTCACTTGTATGTTTTTCAGGTCAAAATGAGATAGAAAAAGCTTGCGACCTCCTTTTCAAGAAAGCAGAGTCTATCGATTACCGGTATGAAGTACACGATCGATCCATCGAAGGCCTGCTTATCTTGCCATTATATGGGTCGATGTCAACAGGTAAGAGCAAATAATATGGAACTTAATTCATGTAAACGTTAACTGCAAGACTTGTTATAAACAGCTTCCTACACGGGTATTTTTATTGTGACTGGGGAAATGAGATTCATTAACCTATTTGTTACAACGTTGTAGCACTATTGTGTGTGTAGGTTTTTTGTTTGTTTTTGTGGTGTTCATAAACTAATGGCGCTTCAGCTTTCTCTGCACTGGCACAGAAGCCACCAGCTAAAATTCATATCCGCTGGAAATAGTGGAAATAGCAGGAATTGCTTCACATAGTATCGATGCCTCCAGCTTAGGAAGGGGATATTGCAACACTGAAAGTTCAGTTATTGTATTTAGGGCCCTCACATTTTACTTTCGTTTTATTTTATACGGAAAAGATACTGCCAGTATATTTTCAAAGATGAGAGTAGACCTGTAAAAGAAGATTGAAAGAATACAGTGTTACGCAATATAGAAAGTATAGGTTATCAGAGTGAGTCACTCTGTTTTATTTGGCAGCAATATCACATTTAATTTTGAAGAGTTAAAAAAAACAAAGGCACTTTGACCTCTGTTGAACACAGGCGCTGTATTTTCAGATGATCTCAAGTGTGATGTTTAAATGTGTGGGTGTGGTATGTAGAATGCCAGGAGGCTGAATAAGCGTTCAGAAGAGCAGGACAGCAATAATTTCCATCTGGAAGTGCTGCTGAGAGAAATGATCTGGGAAAGACCTGCAGAAAGTTTTCATCCTCTTGAAAGAGCGAAATGAGAAGTTGCATAAAAGAAAGCTGTAGCTTCTTCCTTTCTCCATCCTTGCTAGGTGTTAGATTCTGACAGATTTTTTTTTTTAATTCCTTTTTTGGTGGTTTCTCAGAGGCCATTGTATTTCAGCCTTTTAAATACACGAGAGAGAATTTTAAGGAGATTTTGGTACTTTGAAGTTTCATGTCTTAAAAAATAAAATTTCAGGAGAGGGCTGAATTTCTACCTTCTTCTGTTGTTTTTTGGAAATGCAAGTGAATTAAAGGAAATTGCATTTGTTACTTTTTTACATGTTAGAAGAATACTTGCTGGAAGCATGAGGGGTTTATCTGAATCTTTTCACGTTCACCTTCACTTGCTCTGATATGTTAAAACCCTTCAAATCCTTCTTGAAGATTCCATCAAGACCAGGTGGCATTTCTTTTTTCCTAGCTCTATGTTAGGAAATATCCAGGAGAGTTGGTCAGTCTTGATCTCAAAATCTTGAATATGCAAACAATAAAGAGTATATTCTCTATTTCCTGCCATATGCTAAAATAAGATCTAATCTGTATTTTGAAATGTTTTGTGATTCCTTTTCTAATTTCATTCAAATAATTTTCATTAAACATTTGAGTACATTTGTCTAGTGTTAGATGATTTGATATCAGAGCAATGTTTTACTGACTGCCTGTCATTTCAGATCAACAGAAAAGAATATTTTTGCCAGCTCCCACAGGCATTAGAAAATGTGTGGTATCCACAAACATTGCTGCAACATCTCTGACAATTGAAGGAGTCAGGTATTGTTTCCTATCCTTTATAAAAGCTGGAACAGAGAGAATAATTCAGAAAGTTGTACGAGATCTGGAAAAGCTCATCTGACTTCCTTCTGGTTTCTTACCTGTCCGGTACATTACTTGTTGCCTTCTTTTTGTCTGTGTAGTGGATAAAAGAAGTACCTTAGCTGCTATTGTGTAGTCTTACAAATGACTAATGTTGTTGGAACCTAATTTGAAATCAGATCAGCTCCAGTAAATCAGCATAATCTTGCTGGGTGTGGGGAGGTGTTACCTGTAACATCCTGCAGACCAAATTGTTGCAGGGCTGCAGCTGGCCAGCAAAGTGCAAGTACCTCTGCAGCAAATGTAGGGCAATTGTGTTCTTGCTCTGACCTTACGCATACGTGGCATTTGCCTATCTGTCTGTTGAGGCCTCTGTTACTGTCTTCTCTGACAGAGTATGAATCTTTTTCAGGTACGTAGTAGACAGTGGATTTGTGAAGCAGTTGAATCATAACCCGCGAGTTGGCTTGGACATACTGGAGGTGGTTCCTATTTCAAAGTGAGTTTGAAAAAGGTGATTTGCTTGGTGTTTCTGGGAAGTGCTCTGACAAAATTGTGTTTCAGGTGCTCTTACAAAAGAGGAAAAAAGAAAAAGAGGGAGCGCAAGAGGGAAGTGGGGTCTTTTGAGGCTTCGTAGTTCAAAGGCATTTTGTTTGCTGCACAGAAAGTTGTTCAGAACATCTTATTTCTTATAAGAAATTACAGGCATTAAGGAGAAGTTGACAACTTATTGTCTGTAGTCTGGACAGTGGCTCACATGTTTGCTCAATACAACAGTCTGATTCAGAGAAGATTAAATAAAATTCTTCCTTTGAATAGAAATGCTTCTTCATTTTGCCGTTTCTTGTATAGCTAGATTTCTCAGTTGCTGCCCAATATATTAAATCTTTCATCTACAAGCATAGAAATTGATATTTCTCGTTTTTACAGTGTGGTGCTTTGGTTAAAAACAGAACGGATCAAGGTTATGTAATTTTTTTTTTTCCCCCTGCCTTTGTGCGTTGGCAGGAGTGAAGCAATGCAGCGAGCTGGCCGAGCTGGCAGGACATCATCTGGAAAAAGCTACCGGCTATACAGCAAAGAGTTCTGGGAGCAGTGTATGCCTGACCACACGGTCCCAGAGATCAAGAGAACCAGTCTGACATCTGTGATCCTGACCTTGAAGTGCCTTTCTGTGCATGATGTCATAAGGTAACGTCCGTGGAGCAGGGGGGATTATCACTTTCTTCCTGAGGTCTCAGAGGCAAAGCAGAACAGGCACCAAGAGCCTATTGGCAGGAGGCAGGATTAGGTCTCTGGCCAACGGTGACGGGACGGTACAGTCAGCTTGTCAGCTTTTCTGCTGTTCTTCTCAGAATCTTTAATGCCAGATTGGATCTTGAGCGCAAGTTCATTGTGAGGTTCTGCCAAAACTACCTCCTTATCTCTGAAATGAGCAGTGCTCCTTTGATATACTGGTATTGCAAAAGCTAGCTCTCTGGGGAATTGTTTAAATTTAGGATGAATCATGCAGAAAATATAGCTAATCTTTTCATGGTCGGTGCTGGGTCTGCAGTTGTAATTCTACATCATGAAGCTGCGTATTTAGTAATATGTCCATATACTGAAGATGTTTGTGCACTCTTTGGTCAGTAACTTGTACTGGAAGGTTACAAAAGTATTTTACTAAATATGAAAATTAACAAAGCTAAACTGAGTCTGAACAGTGAAATTTTTACTTCATTTTTTACTATAGATTTCCTTATTTGGACCGTCCTGAAGAGAGGCATATTTTAGAAGCTCTCAAGCAACTTTACCAGTGTGATGCTATTGACAGGTAAAAAAATAAAGGGGTGTAGTCACTGCAAGAATTTAAATTTAATGGTTCAATTGTTGTTAATGAGTTGTTCACTTGGGCTAAAGGACTTTCCCCAGCAATAAATTGTTTCCTCATTTGACCAGGAAGTTAACTGCTAAGTTTTAATATACTCATTGTAAAATTAGAATTAGAGCATAGCTTAGGACTTGAGAGAGAGATTAATTTCTTCATGTTGTCCTAGAGTTCCTGAATAACAACATACAAATTCAACCCTCTGTGCAGTAGTTCCTGATAGCAGATCCTAGATTAATGCGACGAAGGTGCTTATGCACTGCCTGTGAGACCCACTGGAGAACTCAAGACAGGAAGGGAGATCTTATCCAAAGCTTCCAGGAATTCTTCTTGGGGAACAAAAAAAATCTTAAGCATGCGATACACTTAAATAGCCTTGCCTGCCATGAAGTAGGCACAGGCAAACCGGAGAAAGGTGAAAGGCTCTTCTGCTAGTGACACTTGCTTTATGTCTCCAGCACCTGTCTGGGCGCACGCAGACTGCGGTATTAGAGCAGTCAGAGGAAGCATTTATTTCCTGCTCTTTATCCATATATGGTGGATAACACTGCGTGTGCTTGTTCCCATTTACATTTAAACATAGTGTTGTTGAATCTGTTGTTTTTTCTTTGTTTTTTCCTTGCGATAAGGAGAGGCCACGTGACAAGACTGGGTGAATTCCTGGTGCAGTTTCCCCTCCCTCCTAACCTGACCTGTGCTGTCATAAAAGCCGCTTCTCTTGACTGTGAAGATATGCTGCTTCCCATAGCAGCCATGTTGTCTGTGGAAAATGTTTTCATTCGTCCAGGTAGGAAGCCCCTTATCTCGAAGCAGCCTTGGGAAGGTGGGGAATTCAGCTTGGACAGGGACATCTCAGACAATGGCTG
Organism: Anser brachyrhynchus; assembly: GCF_964034855.1. Lineage (NCBI taxonomy): Eukaryota > Metazoa > Chordata > Aves > Anseriformes > Anatidae > Anser > Anser brachyrhynchus. The sequence goes on along the minus strand of NC_137713.1, from coordinate 3,727,202 downwards.
GGCAGCACACACTGCTTCACCTTAAACTAATGCTTTAAATAACACCTATATTGCAGCGTGAGGATTATTCCTCACACGCAGTGCCTCGTCTCCCAGAGAAAGACCTGTAGGAAAGGATGTTAAGATTAGGGCAAATATACGTGTGCCTGTATGCTTTTACAGCTTTCTGTGGTCTTGGAGTCAGGACATTTTGCACAGTAGGAATTGGACAACAGCTATTCCAAAAGCTTCAAGATAGCGTTGAATTGGGTTGTGTTTGTCTCAGGGCTGTGAGCTGTAAAGTAACATCTGGGTAAGCTAATGGAGTGCTGAGAGGTCATAGGAGGAAAGCTGTGCTTTGGGGTGAGGGGGGAGGGAACACACCACAGCAGATGTTTTGTTGGTGGTGTCTGCTGTTGGTCTAATTATAAGCCAGAGTAGCAGATTAATTAAATTTTAAGGAATGGGGTCACCTCTGGATGGGTTTCTTCAGTAACACTGAATAGGTAAAGCTTTTGAGTTAATGTGAGAAGTTCAACTTGTCACTGCCTCCGTTTCCAGTGTTTTTTTCTGGCTTAATGGAAAATGTGATTTTGCTGGCATTCCAAGCTAGCACCTCTTGATAGTGTTAAACCCAGTCTCCCATGTCCTCCTTCCCATCTCCTTTTCCCTTCAGCCTGATTCCCCAGCGCGCCTGCCCACCCCCAGCTGAGAAAAGGCTGTATGTAGCACGATCTTTGTGGGAGACCTTTGTCCATTCAAGTCACTCATTGGCTTTTGTCCAGTTATCTCTGTAGTCTATTAACTGTGCCTGTTAGTGCAACAGCTAAAGGCACCGCTGATAGTACTGATAGCCTGGATTCTGCTCTGGGGTCTTTCCCACTGCCACAAACATGCTTTTGTTTCCCCATCCTCCATCTGGCAATGTGCACTTGTTATCTGTCCAGCTAGCTAGAGCACACGTTCGTTACTCTCCAGCACACTTTAGGACACAAACACAGAGACTTGCCATTTTGAAGACACTTGTTCGTGTGTGATATATATGTGAACGGGCCCACTTCCTTCATCAGTGTTACTTGTAGTACCCACAAACTTCTGATATCTGCAGTGCAGCAGCAATGCGATACATTGGCCTCTGCAGCGTTATCCCTCTCTACCAAGGGAATACTCAGAACCTGAAATAACACCTTGGAAATGTTGTTGCTTTTATCAGTACATTCCTAGCATTTAATGAAGGCAAATTCCCCCTGAATTAATGGATGACATTTTTTTTCTAGACTTTTTTTTTTTTAAGACCTCCATCACTATTGTACTTGGGTAGTAGGACAAAAGCTGAGTTAAACAGATCAGGTGCTATGATGGGGTGGTTCCAGCAGTCTTGCTTTTTTCCCTCAGGCAAAACTTTCACTTGATCCCTGTGAGCTGTTTAGGGTTGCTGTTCCTTTATCGTTCCACGCTGGCATCTGAATTGGTTGTGAGAGCAATACGTAGTAACTTTTCTTAGAGACTAGAAGTCTCCATCCCTATGGCTGACTGATGGTTTTAATTACAGATTTAATAGCATCTACTTATTCTTGCTCACCAGTAGAGGAAAGGGGGGAAGAACTGTAAATGCAGCTGTGGAGGAGAGACAAATCTAAAAATAACATGAATAGAGATACAAGACTGTCAAACACACTTTGGAGATGCGCTAATAAAAGATAAAGTAAGAGTGATAAATAAAAATGACTTTGTTAAAGTGAGGTATAACTTATTTCCTCAGGTGATCCTCAGAAGCAAAAGGAGGCAGAACTTCAACACCAGGAACTTTCCTCGCAAGTGGGAGGTTGCAATGACTTTGCAACCCTCTTAAATATTTTTGAACAGTGCAAAACAAGGTATAAACTGGCTTCTTTACAGCAAGTGGTTTTGCGTTGCTCATTAACTCCCACCTGCAGATGGTTTTTTGAATATATTCCATATATGTACGTGTTTGTACTTACTCCTAACTGCAGATTGATTCCTTATTGTGATCTGTAATTTCTATCAAGACAACTATTATTTAAACTAACACAGTATCTGGCTGTGTAGGTTGCCTTCTTTGTACGACTATAACAAAAAATAGAGGCAACTTTCTGCCTTCAGTTTACAAAGGGCTTCTTTATAATGCAAGTATTTCTGTTCTCAGCAAGTCTCCTTCAGCGTGGTGCCAGAAATACTGGATCCATTGGAGAGCTGTAAAATCTGCTTTTAGTGTGGAAAAACAACTTCGGGAAATAGTCAGTAAACTGAAACAGGTGAAAAATACTTTTTGTATATCATCAAATTATGCTAGTTTGTGTCTGAGATGTGTACTGGAGTACTGACCCTTTGCCAGATGGTTACGGCCTTTCTCCAGTAGAAACTAATACACTTAAATATTTATTAGACCATCCTTCCTGTAGCTTTTGTAACTAACAGGTATGGTGGTGGTAAGAAGCAGGAAGGAGGGTTTTAATTCTTTTCCTCATGGCTTCTGCAGGGTGAGAAATCTAGAGTTTAAAATCCATGGGATGGAGGGGGTATGTAAAGTTTTTTTCTTTAGCAAATACCCTGGTTCTTTTTTTTAATGTAGCTGCCTGACTTCCCTAAAGAGACATTTGAAGGCTCTAGAACTGAAATACTAAGGAGATGTCTATGTGCAGGATACTTTATTAATGTAGCTAGGAGGTAAGTAATAAAGTTTCAAAAATTGAATGGAAAATATATTATGCATATTTTAAAGGATGTTGTTGTATGTTGAAACAGAATAGCAATATTGTGCTGTTAAAAAAGTAGCAGTTACAGCTACAGGTGGTGGTTCTGCACAGGGCTAGAAGTCTGCCTTCTGACTCTGATTCCGTTCCTGAGCACGTTGCTTACATCCTTGGAACAGTACTTTTTCTGTCTATTAAATGAACTTGCAAGCTGATGAGTACTGCCAGGTACTAAGCTAAAGCACTTTGAAGATGTCGAATTATCATGGCTGTTGAAGACTACAGTCCCAAACCCTGTTTATCATCGTGTTATGTCTGCAGTACTCCTGTGGTAAATTAGACAGATGTATTTTATTCGTCACCTGTTTTTTGCTCTTAATTCTGGATAGATCTTCCGTTCCTTATATATCTGAATCTTTTCTGCTATGCTGCTGAATTGGTTAGTTTGTGTTGCCGTTTAATCACAGCAAAGCATGTTTCAGTATAGATTTTTTTTCACAAAACTTTTAGATCTGCAGCCAGGACCTTCTGCACGATGGACGGACACGGCAGCATAGTCTATATCCATCCTTCATCTACAGTAAGTTGCCAATTTCTATTAATAAAGTAGCAAAGGACCTGTAAAAGGAATAAGAGACAAATCTTTGCAAACTCTTCCTTTTCAGTTTGATTTGTGCTAATTTATGGCCAGGAGAAAAAATGATGCAGTGTCACCTAGAGTATAGAGCGTAGTATTCATATTGAGGGTGGGAAAGAGCCTTACATCTTCAAAACTGGTAAATGTTTGGCTTATGAAATGAGTGCTATATAGACTGAGCTTTCTCTCTGGCTGTTCTTGGATTTTAAGCAAGTCATTTTCTTTACTCAGACTGTGGCAGGGCACTGGAACAGGTTGCCCAGTGAAGTCGTGGATGCCCCATCCCTAGAATTGTTTAATGCCAGGTTGGATGGGGCCCTGGGCAACCTGATCTAGTGGGTGGCACCCCGGCTGAAGGCAGGAGGGTTGGAACCAGGTGATCTTTAAGTTCTCTTCCAACCCAAGTCTTTCTACGGTTCTGTGACTTTTATGAAGTCATACTGCAATTTCTCTGCCTGAAAACTTAGGGTAATGTCAGCTTTACCTCACTCTTGCATCTGAAGCTGTGGAGGGTGCTCTAGAAATTATTTTTTATCAGTTCTGAACTAATCTTTGTATTTTTAAGCTTTATAACCAGGAGACTCGACTTGAGTGGATCATCTTCCATGATGTCACAGTGACATCCAAAATCTATGTCCGGACAGTGTGTCCTGTTCGCTATGAGTGGGTCAAAGACTTGTTGCCTAGATTGCATCAAATTGATGCATATGAACTGAGCAGTGTGGCACGGGAAGAAGTAACAGAAGAGGAAATAACCAAGTGGAAACACAAGGAGGACCTTAAAAGGCAGTGTGGTAAGCATAATACTTCTATTTCTGTCGCGTGTGGTTTTCTTTGATATGTTGAGCCTGTGTGTGTATTGTATCATGGAACGCATTCTGGACGAGTAGGTATTAATCTGGATGTGCTTGGCGTGTTTGATACGTGTTGTTCTAGCTGTTTTCTTGTCTTACTACAGCTCTATAATCCTCCTTTTTGTGCCTTGGCACTGCATGCAGTGGTGTTTCCCTATTGGTTCTTGCAGTGCTCTCTCTTTCTTCTGGTTTATTACACCTGACAGAAACAGAACTTAACCAAGAGTGGAATTGAAGCATTTTGAGTCTGTTCTTTAAGTTTGCAAAGGGTATCTAGCCATAGAAATTATGAGTTGATAATAGTGACCTGAGAAAGAGAGAGTGCCTAAGGGCTATTAAAAAAAAAATAAATCACACTTCAGTGAATGTCTTTCTGACAATTAATTTAATGCCATAGGTCTAAATAAATTGTCTTTTAATTAAAACTGGGGTATGCTAACTGCTCTAGCTGTTTGACATTCTTTGGATTCTTCTGTCAGCAGGTTTTGTAAGGCAGCCAAGTATTCAAAGGGCCCCTTTACTCCTGAAGTCACCCTTCCAAAATTTTAATGTAATATCCAGCCTGGCACTGGTAATGTAGTTCCTCTTCAATTTCCTTAACGATGGAAAAACTGTAGACTCTTGTTCTCAGAATAGCATCTGTTTCTCTCCTTTGTAATTGTATGAAACAGCCATTTTAAATCATAAAAATACAAATTGGATTTGATTATAAATTTGCTGGAAAGGATATTTGAATTACTGGAAAACAGAAGGGACCCTCATCTGTTTGTCTGAAGTCTGGGGATCTGAGGATTTTTCTTTGTCCCCCTCAACTTTTTGACTTTACCAGGCAATTGTAAGTGAGTTTGAGGTTGTCCTTGCAAATGTTGTGTTTCTTCTCATAAAATAGATATCTGAATAGCTGACAAAAGCTTAGTTTAGTGCTCAGTGGAGGGAAAGGTTGCAGCATGAACTGAACTCCTAACTTGACTCTGAGACAGAGTAATACTAGCTGCTACATTCACACGCTATGTAGATTCTGAGTCTTCTAGTTATTTTATTCTTTATTTTGGTAAAATGGTCTAAGTATTTCTTGCTTTTCTTTCCTTCTGGGAGAAACAATTCCAAGGTCTCAGCTCAGAGGGTGCAAGAGAAAACATACATTTCTAAGGGTGTCTGAGCGGGTGTATTGACTTTTCCCACTGCTTTATCTGTGTGTTATTCTCCCTCTTCCTCCTATCTCCAGAAATTTCTGAAGATATTCTAAACTTTTTTTCTGTTCCCACTGCTGTCGTCTTCCTGCCTAAACCTGAGTATGAGACGTGAAATTTAATGAAAAATGGGTGCATAGAACATAAGATGCATAGCATCTGTTGCAATAAAAAGCAAGATATAGGTTTGGGGGTGGGATGAGCCCAACTGCAAATATTGACATGGGATTTAAAGTATGATGTATTTACTTTTTCTCCTCTGTGGTACAGCCTGTCCTCTCTGAAACTCATTTAAATGACTGACTGGTAGTTGAAAAACATTTGGAATTCTGTCTGGACATTTTACAGATGGGGGAAATTGTAGTGCTGTTGGCTTTTTTTTTTTTTGACACAGAAGAGTATATGTGTCTCTTTCCTTTCCCCCTCCAGAAGGAGTCAAAGACAACCCTGCAAAGAAGCTGGAGAAAAGGAATGATGATAAATCAATACAGGATGCCCGAGCTCGCTATCTTGAGAGAAAGCAGCAAAGAGTACAGGGTTTAAGTGGCCCGTTGAACGAAATGGGCTAATGCTCATGGCTGGTCTGCTCCCAGGAATAGGAAAGGCAGCGTGGTACAGTTGTTCTGGGTATGTTTGCGTAATGCAGGATGACTGACTAGAATGAGGGAGAACTTCTGCTTTGTGGTACGTTTGGCTGCCGAGGCATACGGACGTGATCCTCACTGCTGCATTCCGCGAGGAAAAGTTACCAAAATGAATTTTGTTGCCACGTGTCACAGGCAATAATTTCATGGCTTCAGCTGTGGGTGAAGACATGATACCTACCGTGGTGCCAATTCTGTGGCATTCAGTTGACTTAGAAAGGGCTCAGTGCCTTCATTAATAAAATTTTCTTACAGCTTTTTTTTTAAAGGAGCAGAACTGTCCCTTTTTATTCATTTTACTTTGTATGGCTATAGCTATACAATCTTAATGCTTATCTGATGTTCAGGAAAATGTGTAAAGAGCGC